>NC_083389.1:24605625-25822500 GCF_031755915.1 Ziziphus jujuba
GAGAATTTTATTATTTGTTATTAAATTCATATTTTTTATGGTATTTTTGGAATCATGGAATTTTTACATAAATAGCAATGGAAGCTGGAGGTAGCAGTAACGATAATAGGGGTGGTGACTCTAGGCGTACATGGACTCAACGAGAGGAAGAAGCTTTACTGATTATCTTAGATGAAGCTGTAGCTAGTGGGCAACGTTGTGATACAGGGTCATTTAAGCCTGGCACACTTACTATGATTGAGAGGCGATTATCTGAGCTGTGTCCTAATTCGAGACTGCGAGCGAATCCACATATTGAGTCGAAGATGAGAAAGTGGAAGAAGCAATATGGTATAATATATGACATGCTGAACAAAAGTGGATTTGGATGGAATGACTCTCTTAAATGTGTGGAGGTTGACAGTGAAGAAGTTTGGCAAGCATATGTGCAAGTTTTGAATATTATTTGAAAATATATGTTAATTTTAATTTTAGTTTGTTATCTTGCATTTATTTTTTCTTAGCTAAACGTTGGCTTTTTGTATTTTAGAGTGCCCCAAGTGCAAAAGGTTGGAGAGGAAAATCTTTTCCTATTTATGAGAAGCTTGCTAATATTTTTGGGAAGGATCGGGCAACCGGACGTGGAGCACAAACTCCAATTGATATGATAAATGAAATAAATCTGGACACTGCAAATGAACTAATTGATAATGTCGATTCTCCAATGTCTGTGAATCGAGGAGGTAGTGAGCCATCTACACAAGTCCAAGCAAGAGGTAAACGAAAATCTAGATCGAAGGACGATGACATTGTAGCCGGGTTAGGCAATGCAGCAGAGAAATTATTTGATAAATTGGCTGCAAAGTTGGAAAAATCCGAGGCTTATTATCCACAATATTTAGCTATGGAGCTTGACAGGTTAGGATTTGAGGCCAGTGATAACCTCAAAATCTCTAAGGCAATGAGATCGGATCCATCGAATATAGAGGTTTTTAAGGTTATTAAAACGGATGCAAGGAAGATTGCATTTGCTCGTGACTTTTTGGATAACTAATTTAGTAAAGTAGTGGACTACATATTTCTGTTTATGTATGGGAGGATGATAATTATGAACAATTAGGTTTGAAACTTATGAACTTGTTGTATGGTGGTGGATGTTTGTTTCTAAATTTGCATGTAAGGATAATTTTATGATTATTATGTTTTAGAATATTCATATACGCGTGATTGAGTTGATTTATTGATTTTTTAATTGTATTACTATATTATATTATAATCTATTCTTATATGCAGGAATATTAAATGGCAAAGAGAAGAGTTTATGTTGTATTTAAAGGTAGAGAACCAAGGATATATAATTCTTGGCCTAAATGTCATCAACAAGTGCAAGGATTTAGAGATAATTTATATCAAGCATATAATACAACCCAAGAAGCTGAAATTGCATATGTTGAGTATGTAGAACAACGGATGCGGAATCGTAATGACGCAAATCTAATACGAAATACCAACGCACATACACATGCTCAATTGAACAATGAATGGCGTAATGGTTTTATAGTAGGTTTTTTATTTGGATTGCTATCAACAAGTGCATTTACTTATTTGTTTTATAAGTAAATTATCCTTGTAAAATCCAATATATTTATATTTATGTAGTACTTGTTATTTAAATTGCTACATGTGAAATCTATATACATATACGTATAATTTGGATATGGATATTCTTATATTATCAACAAGTTCTTAATTACATATACTGTTAATTATTTCTTTATTTGTGAATAATTGTTATTTATGATTTACCATACTAAAATTTTATTTTTATTGGTTTTGGAAACAATATATTTATGTAATTTATGGGTTGAAAAAATATTCAATTGTCTTATGCATACCATTAAAATATATTTATTTTTAATTAATTGTTATTTATGGCATACTATGCTTTAAGTTAATTTTAAGCTATTTCTAAAGTTATGTATTAATATTATTTGTGGGTGTATACAACATATTTTGTATATTTTGCATGTATATATAAATATATAGATATATAAATGTACAACTTTAATTAGATGTAATAATTTTTTTTTCATATAAATTTAACTTTTAAAATTTTTATTTTTTTAAATTAAAAATATAATTACAAAATAGTCCTATCCAGTCTGATTCGGCACCAAACATGGTACAATTAGTCCATCATTTAGTCTGGAACTATGCCAAACATAGTACTGTACTAATTATCCTGTCCGATCCTATCCGATCCTTTCCGATCCGGACCTATCCGGCGTACCAAATACCCCCTAAGTGGTTTAATCCAAGAGGTGTTCACACCCCAAGGAAGCAAGTTCATTACTGAAGATGAACCAAAATTGGTCCATATGATTGGGATGGTGGATGCCAACGTGAAAGAGAGTTTAACACATGGACTTCTACAACATGGTGATGTGGCATCATATGGTGACATGGCATCCAACTATCCAAATTTTATAATTAGGAAAATATTAATTTTTATTTATGTTTTGATTGAATTTTGGCATGTTGTCTATTTGCTTTCCGAATTTAGTGTTTATTAGGTTTTTAAATTACTTTCCTAATTTTATTAAAGTTGAATTGGTCAAAGAATTAAAGGCCATTCAAATTAGAAAACTAGGAGCTAAATTAGGTTTCCTAAACCTAACCAAATTAGGTTTCGTAAACCTATCAAAATTAGGTTTCCTAAACCTAATTTTCATTATTATTCCACCTTTACTTTTAGCAAATTTAGGAAAGCTTTGTAATTTATTTTGCCTATTTAAAGGCACATAAGTCATGAATAAAGGGGAGATTACAATTTTGATTCAAAGTGAGAGTGATTCTCTTAGTTCTCTAAAAACTATATCGAACTTTTTCAAGCTTTGTTTGTGGAGTTCAAATTCGACTTATCAGTAGGTTATTCCGCACCCTATTGTGGTGTCTTCACTATACCAAGGTTCTTACCTCAAATATAGGTAACGGGTCGAGGTCTTCCATTGATAACTTGTAATTAGACGGTCCTAATTCAATCTTTGTTACGGGTTTAGAGGCAGGTCGCTCTAGGTTCGTATCATGATCTTAATCAACCTTTGGTACGAGTTTAGGAGTAGGTCGTCCTAGGTTCGTATCAGTTGCTATTTTCCTTTTTCTTATTTTATCTAATGGATTTGAATGAATATTGTATTCATTATATTAGCCTATTAACTAGTTAAGTAATACTGTGTAATACTAGAAATGTGCTGATGGTAGGGGAAAGCTTTGTAGAGCTCCTTCCACATAGATTCAAACCTCTAGAGCTTTTGGCCTTTGCCTGTGTACCTAGCTATCCTTGGCCTACATCATCCCTTCCTTCCATAGAAGATGTTATTTTTAAGAATAATATGAGTTCTTTTGCATTTTTTTTTCTTTAGTTTGCTAAGTATATGTATTGAATTCGCAATGAAGGTAAGGTTCCGATTACAAGTATGTACCTCCTTGCCTCCCAATCGTTATTTTTTAGCCGGTTGGAGAGCTTGTAAAATGGAAATGCTTTTGTCCTATAGGCATTACCCTTGTGCCCTTTCTGATGCCCGGTTAGCTGTAATTAAAGGTGGAGTTGCCTCCCCTTTACTTTCTATTTTCAATATAGTTAGAGTTGTAATTCTTGTTTCCGGCCTTCCAATAGGCTTTTTTCCTTGTACCCACCCATAATAAGAATACTATAATATGCTTTACTCTCTATCTTATCTTGTAGCAAGGCACTTTTTCTTCTCTTACAACACGGGATGAAGTGTATCACTTTCTACTAACCGATGAACAAGAAGCCTTTGGATATTTTTCTTTTGTTTTACTGATAGTGCATTTACTGTTGTCTACTACTAGTTTCGTTAGTACTAATCCTTCCAAAGTTTTTTTTTTCTTTTTGATTTACTATTGATCTTGTTATTATGAGGTTAGCTTTCTTTAAGCAAAGAAGTTGTTACTAACTTGATTCACTATATGAGGGAAAGTCAGTCGGTAATTTTCTCGCATGAAGATGGTTTTGGACTTGGCATTGGTTGAGCATGTACACTTGTTATTGATCGATCCATCTCTCAAAGTGAAATATCCAGTTCCATTTCACTAATTGATCCTTGGGTATCTCTTTCACCAAAAGTGCCTTCCATTTTGGCTACTTAAGTCCCAGTGGTTGTGATTTAAAAATATATCATCCAAGGAAACAATTGAGGGAAAAAAAATCATCCATCTATTCTAAATATGTAAGTGGGGATGTAAATCCAGTTCTAAACAGTACACATATGTAGAAGGAAAATATTTAAGTTAAAATCATTATTGGGGTAAAAGGATGCGAGCCTCTTGACCTCTTTAACCATACTTGCACTTTTGAAAGAAATGTTCACCATTACCCCTGGTATGAAGCCTATGCACCAAGTAACTTAATCGAATGGAGTTAGAAGGGAAGTGATGGTTAATATAGAGAGAGGCTAAGGCAGAATCATGAAATGAAATAAGGTTTGTTAGAAGTTAATGGAACAAAAAGCTCATTTAGTGGTCGATTCAGCTAAATAAAAACCTATTTGAATGGCTTTTAGAGTTAGTCATCAAATGGTTATTTTGATTATTTTGCTAAGAGATATCTAGTCAATTCTGAAGTCACCAAGAAGCTGTCATCATTGCAAGACACCTATCTTGAGCCCCATCGCTTGCGTCTAGCATCTATAATGGATATCTACTATATAAGTTATTCTATAAAGGAGGCATATCTTAATGAAATGATTGAATCGAGGCTCATTCCTACCCTAATTGTTACTTATTCGCCATCTCTACCCCTCAACCATGATAGAGACTATTGTGTACACGATGGAAATTTGAATGAGAACTGGACTTATTCTATGATGAAAGAAATAGCACCCATAAGAGAAAATGATAGTGGACAGTTTGCCATCAGCTATCAGAACTTTCATTAGGACTGCAAGGTTGGAAGTGACTTCTCACTTGCATGTTCACTATACCCGAAAGAGAGTGAAACTTATATTGGCTATGCTATTTGTTCTTTCTTTCATCTGGTTTTGAAGTGTGAAACCCTTATTGTATTGGTTGTCAACTGACTGACTTACATGAAGCTGTGATGGTACTCCATGAAATCTAAGTCACGTGAATCCGCAAACTTTGGTAAGGTTATATCTCTACTCATTGGCTAATTAATTGCGTAGGTTACTAAGTAAGAAAGAGAAAAGGGTTTTTTTCTTCTTCACTCTACCTTCTGTTGTTGTGTTATACATGAACCAACTATTTATGCGTTCAATAGAATGTTAATGAATTGGGGATTGAGGGAATTTCTTAGTAGTAGCCTTGGCAGGATATATAGAAATTCTCTCTTATTGTGATCCTCTAGCTTAATGTGATGAAATTGCTAATCAAGTTAGGCATAATAAGTCCAGATCTAGGCATTAAAGGCTTTGGTAACTTTGTTTTAGGAAAGAAAGTTCCCAAGCTTATTTTGAATTGAGATAGCAAGCAACCTTGGTATTTTATAAGTTTTAGAGATTCAGATAAAAGGCATTAGCAGTTTTACGAGGCTAATTCAATTCAGTCTTGTGAAGCTGTGAAATCTTCCCATCCTCTGCTTTATGAAGCTTATGTACTGCGAGTAGGTTTTATCTTCTTGTTGGAAATTCTGCTACAATAGAGAAAAGAATTTGCTTAGGAAACTGGAAAAAAGAAACACAAGAAGAAAAGGATCATAGCCATACATATCCCTTACATAGCTGGAAGAGGATATATAAAAGGAAGAGCTTTAGCATTGCACAAGCTAGTAATTTTTCCTTTGTAATGAACTTGGCAAAATAGCCTAGTAGCTTCAGGAGAACGGGTGCTGCCTCCTCACAAAGGGTTTGTGGGTGAGATTAAAAAGGCATTTGTGAGTAATAAACCTATGCTGAACATGATTTATAAAGATATTTATTCAAAGATGTTTTTGTTGTATAGAACTTTATCTGCAATACTAAGAGCTTTACTTAGTGGAGATTTAAAAATTTTGGAGAGATTTGAAGTGACTCTAGACTCCATCTTGGGGTGCTTCTGGTCATGTCCTCATCATTCAAAATTGATACGAATCTAGGACGATCTGCTCCTAAACCCATAACAAAGATTGATTTAGACCATCTACTTACAAGTTATAAATGGAAGACCTTGACTCGTTACCTATATTTGAAGTAAGAACCTTGGTATGGTGAAGACGCCACAATAGGGTACGGAATAACCTATTGATAAGTCAAATTTGAACTCCACAAGCAAAGTTTGAAAAAGTTTGATATAGTTCTTGAAGAACCATGATGTGTAAAATCAACTTGTAAGTGCACGAATCGTTTTCAAGTAATAAAGTGGAAAAATAGGGTTGTCGTACCCAAGGGATTAAGAATTAAGTACCAAAGATAATTAGGTTTTGGTAATATTTGAACTAGCATTTAAGATGACAATTGAAAATTAAATAAACTAAATTAAACAAAAACAAGAAATTAAAATTAGATCAATTTCAAGTAAGAGAGTGAGTTTAATAATTATGAATACTACGGCATTTGATTTCACCACTAACTATTCCAATTTAATTACTTCAATATGTGAATTTAATTAACTCGTAATTTTGTTAACCACACTTAATCACAAAATTAATCAAAAGTAGTTTCCACTCACAATTGATAATATTCACATAACCTAATTTATTCGTTCCGGCCTATAAATAAAATCATGCAAATTCATTAAGCATAGATTAAGCAAATAATATGCCATGAGACATAATTATTTTCTAATCAATTATGCATTCATGTAAATCATTGGAGATCCATAATATTATTTTTTTCCAAGCTCAAATATTGTTAAAATCATTCATTCTTTCCGGCCTATAAAAGCATTAAGCATACCAATGATTTATTAACAAAATATATTACTAATTAAATAAAACCCAACATATATTAAAATAATTAAACCTTCATAGTTAGGGCTATATCATAGCGCTAGCTATGAAATTAGTTTATGACAAAAATAATTTCAACATCCATAATTATAAAGAGAAAAAAAAAAACAATGATATTCACAATTAAAGAGAAAGAGAAGAGAATAAAAACTAGTGAAGAAATCCTCATCCAAAAGCTCTCCAAGTCATAGCTTTGTTCTCCAAGCACACGTCTCTATGCCTCCTTAAAGCTCTTAATTAACTCTCTAAAGTTGTCTATCTTCCTTCAATGTGGTGGGAGCTATATATATAGGATCTTGGAAACCTTTTTCTCTCTTTATTTTCAATGTGGGAGTCTTGAAATATAACTTTTTTAGGTCATCAAGAGGGTTGGAAGAATTTCATCTGTCAAGAGGAAACTCGATATTACTTGCTCTCCAATACTTTCCATTTCTCTAATTCTTTCTAAAAAAATAGTTAATTAGTCTAATTTTCCCTTAATAAAGCATGTGACATGACATTTGCTTCATTAATGATAAATTAACCAATTATTGCCACTTATCTTTATCTTGGCCCTCAAATTGCCTTGATTTCCTCTTTTGATCAATGTTGGAGATTTAACTAGAATATTCATTTTTATAAATTTCAAACTTTAAATGATGATAACTTTTTGCTCGCACTTTGATATTCAAAAATAATAAAACATTTGAGATCGTCAGATCATGAGGATTCATATGACATCCACTTCCACTATGAAATTCCCAACAGAATCTTTATAGAATCTTCAAGGTATCCTTTTTGAATCTTTTTAATGCTTAGTCCATTCAAGCTCAAATCTTGCTTCCCACCATAATTCGACCTAAGAAATCCATTTTTATGGTTGTTTTCTTGAAATTCTTCCTCCTTCACCTAGATTAAGAAAAATACATAATTGAGTGTCTTTCCATAATAAATTAACACAAACTAACAAATATTAAGCTATAAATATGGCATAAAATCATCAATAGTTTAGGCCTAACAAACCACGAGAATCACTCTCACTTTGAATCAAAATTGTAATCTAATTTTTATTTATGACTTATGTGCCTTTAAATAGGCAAAATAAATTACAAAACTTTCCTAAATTTGCTAAAAATAATGATGGAACAATAATGGACAAAAATTAGGTTTAGGAAACCTAATGTGGTTAAGTTTAGGAAACCTAATGTGGTTAAGTTTAGGAAACCTAATTTGGTTAGGTTTAGGAAACTAATTTGGTTAGGTTTAGGAAACCTAATTTGGGTCCTAGTTTCCTAATTTGAATGGCCTTTAATTCTTTGACCAATTCAACTATAATAAAATTAGGAAAGTAAGTTGAAATCCTAATAAAAACTAAATTAGGAAAGTAAATAGGTAACATGCAAAAATCATATCAAGACATAAAGAAAAACTAATGTTTTCCTAATTATAAAATTTGGTCAAGCTTAGTTGAAAGCCATGCAAGCTCATATCACCCTACAAGTGGCAAAAGTGCAATGTCACCATTGGATTCCACGTTACCATCCAAGTC
The DNA here is from genome assembly GCF_031755915.1 of Ziziphus jujuba. NCBI lineage: Eukaryota > Viridiplantae > Streptophyta > Magnoliopsida > Rosales > Rhamnaceae > Ziziphus > Ziziphus jujuba. Next base: position 24,614,097 of record NC_083389.1, read on the forward strand.
ATCAAAACTTTCCACATCACCATGTTGTAGGATTCCTTGCGTTAAGCTCTTTGTAATGCAGATAAAGTTCTATACAACAAAAATATCTTTGAATAAATATCTTTATAAATCATGTTCAACATAGGTTTACTAATCACAAATGTCTTTTTAAGCTCACCAAAACTAACATAAAAAATTTCTCTTTTCTTTTCTTTCCTCTCTTTTTCTTTCTCACTCAGGGGTTCCATTTGTTTTCTCTCACACTCGGCTTTTCCAAACTTCCTCACACTCCTTCTAATTGGAGTTTAGGACACTTACCTGGTTGTTCTTGCATGGCCTTGTTCCCTTGAATAGTTGTTGAAGCCGTGGGTGCTATACTAGCCTTTTCTTTAAGCTTTTCGACCTCCCTCCTCTATAGAGCTAATTGATCACCAAAAACCTGTTTAAGAGTTATTAGCATAAGCACCACTTGTTTATCCTTGAAGTTGAAGACAATCGTACTAGTACGACCATGATAATTAATATCTCTATCAAATTGCCATGGACATCCCAAAAGCAAATGACCAGCTTGCATTAGTACCACATCACAAATAAACTCATCTTCATAATCACCAATAGAAAATGCAATCTTCACTTGCCTATCCACCTTCAATTCTCCACAATCATTAAGCCATTGTAGCTTATATGTTTCTAGAGGCTTCATAGTGGGTAAACCTAACTTTTCAACCATATTAACACTAGCAACATTAGTATAACTCCCACCATCAATAATCCTACTACATACCTTATCCTTGACTTTGCACCTAGTATGAAAGATATTCTCCTATTACACTTCCCTCTCATCTTTATATACAGTTAAAGCTCTTCTAGTAACCAATGACAAGTCCCCACCAACTCAATACTTGTAATCTTCTTCATCTTCATCACCAACGTCCTCCATTGGTGACATGGATTCATTGTCTCACTCTTCCTCTTCAGTTTCAATGCCTCCACTTTCCTGAATCACCATGACCATCTTATTTGGACATTGACTTGCAATATGGCCCCTGCCTTGACATTTAAAGCACATGATTTCTCGATATCTAGTTGAAGATGAATCGGATTTACTTACTTGCTTGGATGAGGATGGTTCCGCCTTAACTTCGGATTTAGGCCGTGTGGTGGCTTTATCTTTAAACTTGGGCTAATTGGGTTTCCATGTGGATGGGTTTGCTTTCCAAGTGTTTTGAGCATTACTAGGTCTTGTGGTACCCCTCCTCTTGAGTTGTTGCTCTACTTTGATGGCCATGTGTAACATCTCCTCAATCTCCACATAATAATGTAAGTCCACTTGATTTGCTATTTCCCTATTCAAACCAGCCAAGAAACGTGCCATTGTAGCCTCCCTATCCTCCTCAACATTGGCCCTCATCATAAGGATTTCCATCTCCTTATAATAGTCCTCCACACTCCTATTTCCTTTAGACAAGCCTTGTAGTTTCTGAAAAATGCTTCTATAGTAATGGCTAGGTACGAAACGCCTCCTCATCAAAGCCTTCATCTCCTCCCATGTATCTATAGGTCTTTGACCCTCTCACCTCCTAGAAAGTGTCTCTTTGTCCCACCATCCAATAGCATAGTCCGTAAATTCAACAGCGGCTATTTTAACCTTCTTAGCCTTGGAGTAGTTTTGAGAATCAAATACCATCTCAATCCTCTTCTCCAACTCGAGACACGCTTCCGGATCACTTTTACCTTGGAATGATGGTATTTTCATCTTAATTCCTCCATAATTATTGCCTAAGTCTAACCTCTCTCTCACACGCAATTGATTGGCACCTGAACCAATGTCTTCCTCTTCTTCCTCATAGTCATCTCCCACTCGTTCCCAATCTTCCCTTCCTAGAGTATTTCTTCCTCTACCACATCCATGAGCAAACCTTTGTGGAGGTCGTTCCTGCAGCGTTTGGATAGATGATTACATCCTATCCAACAGATCATGGATCTGCCCCATCTCCAACCATAGTGCTCTATGAAGTTCTCCCACCATGGCATGAATGTACAACTTCGGATCAGCCACACCTGGAGTTCCTTCCGCACTTTCTTTGCTTTGGTCTTGTGACATGATTTTTCTGCAGAACTTGTTAGTAAAAAGGATCTCACAACACTCCCTCATGTGTTTCGCTCAACTTCAAGGTCTCAATTCACTCATGTTTGCACTCTAGTTATAGTTCGGCTTTTACCCTCTATAATTCTCACCTCTATTGCCTTTTACTACTCTAGTAATTCTATTTGGTTTTTTGCAAACTAATTTCAAACGAAAGCAAATTAGCAAGTAACAATCCAAATAGACATATCAAACAGTTATGAAAATAAGGCTAAAAAGACAAATAGATTGAAAAGTAACAAGAAAAAGGCAACGATGAAAGATTTGATTTCCAATAAGAAATTTGGCACAAACAAAAGAAACTAGAATGTGAATAACAAATTGGAATGAGATTTGCAAAGTGGAATTAGTAAATATTCAACAAGCCTTATTTTCGGTATTAATTTTCGCTTGTTTTTGGTGCTCCTCAAACCAACCAAAAACAATTTCACTACCTGTTTTCTCTTGAAAAAGCAAGGGCTTGTTTTTGGTGCTCGTCAATTTATTTATTTATTTATTATTATTTTTTTTGTGTTCAAGCAAAAAGGACAAGCTTTATCAAACGATAGAAATCCCATTCGCACAAAACTACAATGAAAATTGATCAATCCATTGACCTCAAGGATTTGAAAACAAATTTGGTTATTTTTTTTTTAATTTTTTTATATCTATTGGGTTTGGTATGATTGGATGAATGAAGAAGAATAAACAAACAAAAAGATGCAAAGAAGAGCACAGTGATCAAACGGATGATACAACAAAAGAAAATCAAAGGAAATGAAGAACAAAAAAAGAAATAATGACAAAAAAATAGATAGATCAAACATGTAATTAAAAACTAGCTCTGATACCAAATTGATATGAACATAGAGAGACCTGCCTCTAAACCCGTAACAAAGATTGAATTAGACCGACTAATTACAAGTTATCAGTGGAAGACCTTGACCCGTTCCTTATATTTGAGGTAAGAACCTTGGTATGGTGAAGACGCCACAATAGCGTGCGGAATAACCTATTGATAAGTCAAATTTGAACTCCACAAGTAAAGCTTGAAAAGTTCGAGATAGTTCTTAGAGAACCAAGAGAATCACTCTCACTTTGAATCAAAATTGTAATTTGATATTTATTCATGACTTTTGTGCCTTTAAATAGGCAAAATAAATTACAAAGCTTTCCTAAATTTGCTAAAAATAATGATGGAATAATAATGGACGAAAATTAGGTTTAGGAAACCTAAAGTGGTTAGGTTTAGCTCCTAGTTTCCTAATTTGAATGGCCTTTAATTCTTTGACCAATTGAACTCTAATAAAATTAGGAAAGTAAATTAAAATCCTAATAAAACTAAAATAGGAAAGTAAATAGGCAACATGCCAAAATCCAATCAAGACATTAATAAAAACTAATGTTTTCCTAATCATAAAATTCGGCCAAGCTTAGTTGGATGCCATGTCACCATATGAAGCCACATCACTATCCATTTCATCAAAATGCGCCACATTACCATGTTGTAGGATTCCTTGCGTTAAGCTTTCTTTCATGCTAGCATCCACCATTCCAATCACATGGACCAATTTTGATTCATCTTCAGTAATGGGTTTCCTTGAGATGTGAACACCTCCTGGATTAAACAATTTATTGCTTCTTTAAACATCTTTGCTCTTGCCCTGGTTATTGATTCCATAGAGATTTTGATACGAACCTAGAGCGATCTGCCTCTAAACCCGTAACAAAGATTGAATTAGGACCGTCTAATTACAAGTTATCAATAAAAGACCTCGACCCGTTACCTATATTTAAGGTAAGAACCTTGGTATGGTGAAGATGCCACAATAGGGTGCAGAATAACCTATTGATAAGTTAAATTTGAACTCCACAAACAAACCTTGAAAAAGTTTGATATAGTTCTTAGGGAAACAAGAGAATCACTCTCACCTTGAATCAAAATTGTAATCTCCCCTTTATTCATGACTTATGTGCCTTTAAATAGGCAAAATAAATTACAAAGCTTTCCTAAATTTGCTAAAAGTAAAGGTGGAATAATAATGGACGAAAATTAGGTTTAGGAAGCCTAATTTTGATAGGTGTAGGAAACCTAATGTGATTAGGTTTTGGATTGATGAATCCATCCTATCCAACCTATCATGGATTTGCACCATCTCCAACCATAGTGCTCTTTGAAGTTCTCCCACCATGGTTTGAATGTATAACTTTAGATTAGCCACACCTGGAGTTTCATCCATGCTTTCTTTGCTTTTGTCTTCTGACATGATTTTTCTGCAAAATTTGTTAGTAAAAAAGAAAGGCCTCACAACACTCCCTCACGTGTCTCACTCAAATTCATTGTTACTCGTGTTTGTACTCTAGTTATAGTTCGGCTTTTACCCTCTATAATTCTCACCTCTCTTGCCTTTTACCATTCTAGTAATTCTATTTGGTTCTTTGTAAACTAATTTCAAATTAAAACAAACTAGCAAGTAACAATCCAAATAGACCTACCAAACAGTTATGAAAATAAGGCTACAAGATAAATAGAATGAAAAGTAACAAGAAAAAAGGCAACGATGAAAGCTCAACAAGAAATTTAGCAAGAACAAAAGAATTTAAGGATTCAAGAATAAAAATTTAGAAAAAGAATTTCAAACATGAACAAGAATCAATTCGAACAAAATTATAGAATAGTACTGGTTGTTGTTCTTGTAATTTTAGTTTTGTATCAAATCCTTTAACTAATTTTAATCCAAATAATTTAAGCACCCAAAATTCAAACATCCAGCAACAAAAATAATTCTCCAGCAGCTCCAAATATTGAATAAATAATCAACAAATCAGCAGCTCCAAGAAATTTCTAGTAACAAATTTCAACACCAAATTCAACAAACCGATTTTTTTTTATTATATTCGACTTTTTTTTTTCTCTTTTAACTCACAAAAATAAGACAATTGCAGTAGTAAGAATCAATACCAAAATTGCAATTTTAACACCAAATAATCACCAAATCCATGACCTCCAACAACAAAATGAAAATTTGTAATTTTCTTTTACTTTGTATATGGTGCTGCAAACCCTCTCTCTTTTTTTCTTTTTTTTTAATATAAGAATGCAAATATTTAAGACTAAAACAGCAACGAACAATCAATAAAAAAACCATTAACAAACTAGGAACCAAAAATTCGGTAAAAACTAGGAAAACCTAATTTAACTAGGAATGAGTTTTTTTTTTTTTTTAATATACAGAACGTGTATGATGATAGAAGCAACCTTAACCTAATGCTACAATTATATATTAACACAAAACAAAATAAAACAAATAAGATAGATCAAACCTGAACAAAATTTGGCTCTGATACCAAATGATACGAACCTAGGACCACCTGCTCCTAAACCCATATTATATTAGCTCAGATCTAATTATGTTCAAGTTCTAATGGTCACCTTGACTCCTAACCAACCTGTGATTAGAAGCCTTGGTATGTCATGAAGACGCCACAATAGGTGATGGAAGTCAAGCTAAAACACCCATTCACTAATGGTGTTCAGGTGTTCAAGAGAACAAAGAGAAATTCAATCTCATAAACTATATTCTCAATATTGTTAATGGTGTGTTCTTCCTAAAAAATAAGCCCTTTTATAGGCTAAAACAAAACAAAATCAAATCCTAAAGGCTAAAGGGAAAACCGGCCATGCTTGTTGTTTCCTAATGTGACCAAATTTTCTCTCTCCTTTCCTAATCTAATTTTGATTAATTAATTCCTTTATTTTGAATTAGTCTTTAATTAATTTACAATGAAAATAATAAAATAATAACTTTCCTAAACTTATTTTTCCAGCAAATAAATAAATAAAAACCAAAACTAAAGGTAATATCCTAAAACAAAAATTAGAAACCAAATTAGGAAACTAAAATACTATCTTTTTAACTAAGTTGATTTTGACCAATCTTTCATCAATTTAAGCTGCAAATCAGCTTCCATATACTTTGTAGGATGCCAAATAGGATTAGCATGAGGTCCTACACGTTCCCATTGCTTGGAGGAAAGAAAAAGCTAACTTAGCAAAATATAATAAAGCTAGCAAAAAAAACAGCAAAACTGGCCAAATTTTGATGCCATGCATACAACTCGTTTTTGGTTGCCTTTGAAGCTTCCTTGACTTGATTCCATGACCTCTTAGACATATGTATTGAATCCATGTAGCATTGGAACCATTTCATGCTGCCAGGACTCCGTAAATGCACCAAAATCGCTCCCCGGGTCCGTATCGGCTTCCACCACTTGTATGGTCAAAATAGGTCTTGGATCTTCGGGAATGGACAAGCCCTCTTGAGAATGAATTACTCCTTGGATAAAGGCACCAAGGTTGTCGGGAAACCTCTTACCTTGAGCCCTAATGATCGGCCCAGTCTTCATTCGTATCGGGTCAGCACCCCAGCGGATTATCGGTTGTGTGGGCACGGGTAGATTCGCATCAAAAAGCAACCAAAATGGTGATTTGTGCATGGAAGGAATTGTTGGACTGTTTTGCTGTTTTTGCGTCTGCTTTATTGTATTTTACTGATTTGACATTTTCTCTTTGATCCAATCAAGGGCAATGTATGGCATTCATAAATAATCCTATTTAGCATCCTACATGGCAAATGGGAGCTGATTTGGAGCCTTTGCAAGCTGAAAATTGGTAAAAGTTAGTTTAGTAGTCAAACTAGCAAACTTGTTTCCTAATTTGATTTTGACTTTTTGATTTGGGAAACTAGCTTTTATTTTGGTTTTATTTAATTAGTTTGTGGACAAATTAACTTAGGGAAGTTTAAATTTTATTATTTTGGTTCTAAATTAATTAATTCCTAATTCAAAGGAATTAATTAATCCAAATTAGTTTAGGAAAGTAGGTGAATTTTGGCCAACCCATTGTTTCCTTATCTCATGGCCGGTTTTACCTAGCTAAGTAAGGGTTTATTGCGTTGTAACTTTAGCCTATTTAAGGGCTTATTTTTCAATGAGAATATACCTTTAATATTATTCAGAAATTTATTTATGAGATAGAATTCTCTTAGTTATCATTGAAATCTAAAACATCAATAGAAAGTGAGTGTTTTATTTTAACTTATCAATAGGATATCCATCACCTATTTCATATACAAAGGTTTCTAGTCACAAATTGATCAGGGTTTAAGGTGACCATAAAAACTTGAACTTAATTTTTTGATCCAAGCCAATATAATATGGGTTTAGGCACGAGTTGACCTAGGTTTGTGTCACCTCTTGAGATTTAATCACACCTTGTATGAAGCTAACCAAGTTGTCCTTGAATCTCTTAGCTTGTACCTTCGTGAATGGGCTCGTCTTCATTTGTACAGGATTAGCACCCTAGTGGGTAGTCGGTTGTATGGGTATGGGCGGATTCTCATCAATGCCACATGTCCAAGGATGCAAAGTCATTAAAGTGAAACAACGTTCAGTGCTTAATATTATTGCCAATTTTGGTTCTTTCTGAGCAAAACTATTGCACTCTAGATTGATAAACCCCTCCTTTTGAAGATGATTTGTACTTAAACCATCACCTTTGATACCAACCTAGGATGACCTACCCCTAAACCCGTATTATATTAGCCTGGATCTATGTTCAAGTTCTAATGGTCACTTTGACCCCTAACGAACCTGTGAGCAGAAACTTTGGTATATAATGAAGACACCACATGATGAGGACATGACCAAGAGTTCTTCAAGATGGAGCTCAAATCCACTTCAAATGTCTACAGGACCCATAACCCGAGCACGAGCAAAGAGATTGAAAGAGGCACTAAGTGGTTTAATCCAGGAGGTGTTTACAACCTAGGGAAGCAAGTTCAGTAGTGAAGATGAACCAAAATTGGTCCATATGATTGGGATGGTGGATGCCAACGTGAAAGAGAGTTTAACGCATGGACTTCTACAACATGGTGATGTGGCATCATCTGGTGACATGGCACTTTTGCCACGTGGAGGATGATATGTGATGAGGACATGACTAAGAGCACCCAAAGATGGAGTCCAGAACCACTTCAAATCTCTACGGGACCAATAACCAGGGCAAGAGCAAAGAGATTTAAAGAAGCACTAAATGGTTTAATCCAAGAGTTGTTCACATCCCAAGAAAGCAAGTTCATTACTGAAGATGAACGAAAATTGGTCCATATGATTGGAACGGAGGATGCCAACATGAAAGAAAGCCTAACGCATGGAATCCAACAATATGGTGATGTGGCACGAGTTGATGACATGGATGGTGACGTGACATCATATGGCAACATGGCACTTTTGCCACATGGAGGATGACATGCGCCTACATGGCATTGGCAAAATTTTTTAATTGAGAAAATATTAATTTTTATTTATGTTTTGATTGGATTTTGGCATGTTGCCTATTTACTTTCCTAATTTAGTTTTTATTAGGTTTTTAAATTACTTTCCTAATTTTATTAGAGTTGAATTGGTCAAAGAATTAAAGGCCATTCAAATTAGGAAACTAGGAGCTAAATTAGGTTTCCTAAACTTAACCATATCAGGTTTCCTAAACCTAACCCTATTAGGTTTCCTAAACCTAACCAAATTAGGTTTCCTAAACCTATTACAATTAGGTTTCCTAAACCTAATTTTCTTCCATTCTTATTCCACCTTTACTTTTAGCAAATTTAGGAAAGCTTTGCAATTTATTTTGTCTATTTAAAGGCACATATGTCATGAATAAAAGGGAGATTACAATTTTGATTCAAAGTGAGAGTGATTCTCTTGGTTCTCTAAGAACTATATCGAACTTTTTCAAGCTTTGTTTGTGGAGTTCAAATTTGACTTATCAATAGGTTATTCCGCACCCTATTGTGGCGTGTTCACTATGCCAAGGTTCTTACCTCAAATATAGGTAACGGGTTGAGGTGTTCCATTAATAACTTGTAATTAGACTGTCCTAATTCAATCTTTGTTATGGGTTTAGAGGCAGGTCGCTCTTGGTTCATATCAATATGTGCCTACATGGCATTGGCTAAATTTTATAATTAGGAAAATATTACTTTTTATTTATGTTTTGATTGGATTTTGGCATGTTGCCTATTTACTTTCATAATTTAGTTTTTATTAGTTTTTTAAATTAGTTTCCTAATTTTATTAGAGTTGAATTGGTCAAAGAATTAAAAGCCATTCAAATTAGGAAACTAGAAGCTAAATTAGGTTTCCTAAGCCTATCAAAATTAGGTTTCCTAAACCTAATTTTCGTTCATTATTATTCCACCTTTACTTTTAGCAAATTTAGGAAAACTTTTTAATTTATTTTGCCTATTTAAAGGCACATAAGTCATGAATAAAGAGGAGATTACAATTTTGATTCAAAGTGAGAGTGATCCTCTTGGTTCTCTAAGAACTATCTTGAACTTTTTCAAGCTTTGTTTGTGGAGTTCAAATTCGACTTATCAATAGGTTATTCCGCACCCGATTGTGGCGTCTTCACTATACCAAGGTTCTTACCTCAAATATAGGTAACGGGTCGAGGTCTTCCATTGATAACTTGTAATTAGAGGCAGGTCTCTCTAGGTTCGTATCAGATTTAAAAGCAAGTTGTTATTATATCATCTTAGGATTTCCTATTTCCATTGAAGGTCAGTTAATTGAAGCAAAATCCTCTCATTTAATTTACCTATCATAATGGGTCTTTCTTGTATTATAAGTGGATAAGCACTAAAACAAGTATGCTATTTATGTAGTGTAGGTTAAAAGCAATTGTCAATTTCAGTTGGAGGCCATTAATAATAGCAAAGCCCCAAAGGCAAATGGCTAGTAACAAAAAGTTTGGGCACTTAGTCATTAGAGGCGAGCTAGTTGTTAAGGTTGATGAGCCAAACATGAGGAAGATAATGTGTGATGAGGCTTGGCTTCTTTATTGATGATAATTTTAGCTGAAACCACTATTAGGTAGTTTGCCTAGGTACCACCTATCTAATCTCAATCACTTTCCCAATTGAAACCTGATTTTAACCAAAATACATAGAGAGTGTCTTTTATAAGATGCTTGCCTGAAAGTTGAAAGCTGCTTGCCTCTCAATGGCCATGGCTTGGCTTACTCTAAACCACTATTAGGTAGCTTGCCTAGGTACCACTTGTCTAATCTCAATCACTTTCTGAATTGAAACTTGATTTTAATCAAAATACATAGAGAGGGTCTATTATAAGATGCTTGCCTGAAAGCTGCTTGCCTCTTAAAGGCCTTATAGGTTGGCTTATGATGAGGACATGACCAGGAGCCCTTCAAGTTGGAGCCCAGATCCACTTCAAATGTCTACAGTACCCATAACCCGAGCACGAGCAAAGAGATTGAAAGAGGCACTAAATGGTTAAATCCAGGAGGTGTTTTCAACCCAAGGAAGCAAGTTCATTAGTGAAGATGAACTAAAATTGGTCCATATGATTGGGATGGTGGATGCCAACGTGAAAGAGAGTTTAACGCATGGACTTCTACAACATGGTGATGTGGCATCATATGGTGACATGGCATCCAACTAAACTTGGCCAAATTTTATAACTAGGAAAATATTAATTTTTATTTATGTTTTGATTGGATTTTGGCATGTTGCCTATTTACTTTCCTAATTTAGTTTTTATTAGGTTTTTAGATTACTTTCCTAATTTTATTAGAGTTGAATTGGTTAAAGAATCAAAGGCCATTCAAATTAGGAAACTAGGAGCTAAATTAGGTTTCCTAAACCTATCCACATTATGTTTCCTAAACCTAACCACATTAGGTTTCCTAAACCTAATTACATTAGGTTTCCTAAACCTAATTTTCATCCATTATTATTCCACCTTTACTTTTAGCAAATTTAGGAAAGTTTTGTAATTTATTTTGCCTATTTAAAGGCACATAAGTCATGAATAAAGAGCAGATTACAATTTTGATTCAAAGTGAGAGCGATTCTCTTGGTTCTCTAAGAACTATATTGAACTTGTTCAAGCTTTGTTTGCGGAGTTCAAATTCGACTTATCAATAGGTTATTTCACACCCTATTGTGGCGTCTTCACCATACCAAGGTTCTTACCTTAAATATAGGTAACAGGTCTAGGTCTTCCATTGATAACTTGTAATTGGATGGTCTAATTCAATCTTTGTTATGGGTTTAGAGGCAGGTCGCTCTAGGTTCGTATCAGCTTACTTGTAAGCATAGAAAGGATGTTCTTATTTTTATTTTTTTATTTTTTTGAGTTAATGAGTTGTCTTACTCAAGTTATTATTTCTCAAGATTTGGATCTTGATAAGAGAATAACAACAATACATAGGGAAGCAGTTGTGATCGTAGCATATGTCACTTGCATATCATGCCATGGGCTAATTTCAATTATCTTTATTGTTTTATAGGAACACGCTTTCAAACCGTGGCTTACACTTGGCAAAATGCCTCATTCACTACCTTAGATTAATCCTTTTCATTTTGGCTGGTTAGCCTACCAGCTTATTCAAATAGGTCTCTATCGAGCCACAGCTTATTTCTCTGTCTCACTCTGATATGGTAACTTGCTTGTTATTGTTACTAGTATGGACTTCTTTCTTGTTGTTGGTTCTCGCATTTTCTTTCCCATCCAATTCATTTCATAGCTGCTTGTGCTTGACACTTTTCAATGATAGGTGTTAGGCTTCCACCTTCACTTTTACCCAGTCACTATTTGGGAAGTCAGAAAGAAGGGAGTTTTAGATCGCTTCGTAGACTGATAGGACAAAAACCACTCAAAAAGAGGAGAGAACCCACTACTAGCTTGCTGCTCATTTGGTAGCTTAATTGGAGTGCACATAGCACACAACTGAAGGAGTTCTTATCCAATAGATAAGGGCATTAGCGGCATTGAGCACGCTCCACTAAGCTATCTACCTCGAGTCATGTAATCAACCACTTGCTAAATGTTGGAAGCAAGCAACAACACTTTTTCTTTCTCTGTCCGAGCCAACTCAATTAAGTGAATGGATTTTTTTTTTTAAGAGGATGGAGTATTCATTAGACAAGAACTAATAAAAGGATTACATTGTTGTTCCAAAGTAGCATGAGTAGGGCACTCAAATATGGGCTACAAGAAAATCTTCCCTTCTTTCTTAGTGAGGTCGATCTTCAAATCCAGCCTATAGGTGTTCAGGCTCAAAATCATTTTTATCCAAGGACGGTGTCCTTTCATTTCTCAGCGGTGTGGTTTAGTGGTGTTTTGTTGTGAATGGGATAGGATGGTTGCTATTATAACTAAATAGGCTTACCCACGAGGTTGATCTAGAAATAAAAGACATAGACCAAGATTGGTCAAAATAATGCGGCAGCCAAAGAAGATTGGGGTCAAAATCATTACTTTTTCCCTTTCTTATGTGGAATCCAAAATCCAAAATGCCTACTTGAAACTAAGAAGGGGTAGCCACCAAGAAAAATGAAATCCTAAAGGGGTCCAATAAGACTTCCTTCAAAGTTATATAGGGATAGATAGATATTCTAACTCCTAATGTAGGAGCAGGAATAATGATAGATCACCAATGCAAATCATCTACTGGCTGGGGTACTGATCCTATACAATTGAAGACTAGGTTAATTTCAAGGGCACAAGCTAAGAGGTTTGAGGACAATCTTGTTAGCTTCATACAATGAGTAGTTAAATCTCAAGAAGGCATATTAACATTAGAAGATTATAAGCTCGTGCTAAGCATTCAAGTTTTGAAGGCAGAAATGGTGAAAGTTGTTTTGAAGCGTTTGAGGACTCTTGGTAGTAAGGGGTGAGTTTGTATGGCTATGAACATGCTTGAGCTCACTAAAAGGTCATAAAATTGTGTTATGACTTATGTGCCTTTAAATAGGCAAAATAAATTACAAAGCTTTCCTAAATTTGATAAAAATAATGATGGAATAATTATGGACGAAAATTAGGTTTAGGAAGCCTAATTTTGATAGGTTTAGGAAACCTAATGTGTTTAGGCTTAGAAAACCTAATGTGGTTAGGTTTAGGAAGCCTAATTTAGCTCCTAGTTTCTTAATTTAAATGGCCTTTAATTCTTTGACCAATTCAACTCTAATAAAATTAGAAAAGTAATTTGAAATCCTGACAAAACTAAATTAGGAAAGTAATGAGGCAACATGCCAAAATCCAATCAAGACATAAATAAAAAATAATAATGTTTCCTAATTATAAAATTCGACCAAGCTTAGTTGAATGCCATGTAGGCGCATATCACCCTCTACGCGCCAAAAGTGCCATGTCACTATATGATGCCATGTCATCAAAACGTGCCACATCACCATATTGTTGGACTCCATGCGTTAGGCTTTCTTTCATGTTGGCATCCACCATTTCAATCATATGAACCAATTTTGGTTCACCTTCAGTGATGAACATGCTTCCTTTATATGTGAACACCTCTTGGATTAAACCATTTATTGCTTCTTTAAACCGCTTTGGTCTAGCTTTGTTTATTGGTCCCGTAGAGATTTGAAGTGCCTCTCGACTCCATCTTAAGGTGCTCCTAGTCATGTCCTCATCATTCCCCTCCTCTTGAAAATGATTTGTCCTCAAATTATCACCTGAACAAAAAGAAGATAAATCAGCAACATTAAAGGTGGCACTGACATTATACTCACCTGGTAAATCAAGTTTGTAAACATTTTCATTAATCTGCTCCAAAACTTGAAAACGTGATGCACGTCACACTTCCAATGATCCCTTTCAGCTGCCTCAAGACCCAATTACTCAAAGTAGAGCCAAAAGATTCAAGGAGGCCTTATTTGTATTTATGAAGGATCTTGATGTGTTTAAAGAGGAGGAAATTACCAAACCCACTTTTGAGAATTCCAAGTTGAAGTACAACTATTTGACAGCCCAAGATAAAGTGTTTTTGGTTTGGAGAGTAAGCCAAAATTAAAGGGTGACGTTTAGGGCTTGGAGAATTATAAAATGGGCTTGAGGAAATTGAAAAATTGGTTGTTTTTGTGCTATTTTAGGAGACCAAATATTTTAGAACATCCGGGCCATGTAATTTGATTCTAACTAGGCCCAACTAGGTTAAATTAAGCATTTAATTTTATCTTGGTAATTTTGGACGTGTAATAACTATATAAGGTAATTCTAGCTGGTTCAAAATAAGTAAAAATAATCTTTAATGCTTTGTCTAGGGTTTCTAAAGAGTCTTAGACTCTATTTAAGGATTTTATTTTTCCATTTGTAAGGAGATTGGTTTTTTTTGAATAAAATTTTTCTCTCATTGAGAATTGGTTTTTCACCATTATTCTTGGACCTCCAGGTCACTCATTTGAGAGTGTCTTTATACTTATGGTTCTTATCTTCCACAGATAAAGGGTCTTATGTCAATACCATAGGTTCCTACCTCTAAATAGGTAGTGGGTCTTAGTTGGATGTTAGGTCAAAATATTGATGTTAGGTAGTGGGTCTTAGTTGGATGTTAGGTCAAAAGGTATCTTCCAAGACTCCCACATTGAAAATAGAGAGAGAAAAAGATTCCCAAGGCCCTATATATATAGCCCCCACCACATTGAAGGAAGATATATAAGTTTAGAGAGTTATTTAAGAGCTTTTAGGAGGCTTAAATAGAAACAAACCAAATTTTGGGAGTTTCTAAGATTCTCTTAAAGGTTCTAGGGTTTTAAAGTTTTAGAGTTTTAGAAGATCAATTGGAGAGCTTGGAGGAGGCAGAGAGACGTGGGCTTGCTTGGAGAAGAAGGCTACGACTTTGAGAGCTCTGGGAGGAGAATTTCTTCAATAGTTTTTATTCTCTTTTCCTTTCTCTTTAATTGTGAATCTTATTATTTTAAATAATTATGGATGTTGAAATTATTTTTACCATGAACTAATTTTCATAGCTAGGGCTATGATGTAGCCCTAACTATGAAGGTTTAATTATTTTAATATATGTTAAGTTTTATTTAATTAGTAATATGTTTTGTTAATAAATAATTGGTATACTTAATGCTTTCATAGGCCGGAAGGAATGAATGATTTTAATAATATTTGAGCTTGGAAAAGGATAATACTATGGATCTCCAATGATTTACATGAATGCATAATTGATTGGAAAATAGTTATGTCTCATGCCATATTATTTGCTTAATCTATGCTTGATGAATTTGCATGATTTAATTTATAGGCCGGAAGGAATAAA
The DNA here is from genome assembly GCF_031755915.1 of Ziziphus jujuba. Classification (NCBI taxonomy): domain Eukaryota; kingdom Viridiplantae; phylum Streptophyta; class Magnoliopsida; order Rosales; family Rhamnaceae; genus Ziziphus; species Ziziphus jujuba. Next base: position 24,629,354 of record NC_083389.1, read on the forward strand.
TTAGGTGATGTGAATATTATCAATTGTGAGTGGAAACTACTTTTGATTAATATTGTGATTAAGTATGGTTAACAAAATTACTAGTTAATTTAATTCACATATTTAAGTAATTAAATTGGAATAGTTAGTGGTGAAATCAAATGCCCTAGTATTCATAATTATTCAATTCTCTCTCTTACTTGAAATTGATCTAATTTTAATTGATTGCTTTTGTTTAATTTAGTTTATTTAGTTTTCAATTGCCATTTTAAATTTTCGTTCAAATATTATCAAAACCTAATTATCTTTGGTACTTAATACTTAATCCCTTGGGTACGACAACCCTATTTTTCCACTTTATTACTTGAAAACGATTCGTGCACTTGCGAGTTGATTTAACACATCAAGTTTTTGGCGCCGTTGCCGGGGATTAAGGCATTAAGATTAATTCGGATTGGGTTTAGTAGTATTTTGATCATTGTTTTCTTATTTTAAATTTTTATATTTGTTTCTTAATTTTGGTTTTAGTGTTGCATGCTAGGGTTTTACTTCTTTGCTTGTTTGGCCAACTTGCTTTGAATTTTTAATACTTATTTTGTGGTACTTGAAACCAAAATTGTATTTTTAATTTATTGGTGTCTAGGTTAAAAGTTATGCATACTTAGGGGTTTTTCTTATTTTCAACTTTTGTTTATCTTTATTATTTTCAATTTTAGTTTGTATATTAGGGTTTAATTATAATTGTTTGCATGATAAACTTGCAATTAATTTGAACCTTTGTTTTGTTAGCGTTTTTGTTGTAGGAAAATCATGGAATATCAAGCTTTTGGTCATCAACCTTATTGGGATTATGGGGTGCCAACTAGTTCTCCAAGTGAAAATTTTATCGAGTTACAAAAGAATCTTGCTATGATGTCTAAACTCGTTGCAAATTTTAGAGTTCAAGCTGTACCTTGTGAATGGTGTGGAGTAAATCACTCAAGTGAAAATTGTCAAGTGGGGAATTCTTTTGCTTCAGAAGACTCAATTGAAGACTTATCAAGAAGACAATATAATCAAGTTGCAAATTTTGGGATTCAAGCTATAACATGTCAATGGTGTGGAGGCAATCATTTAAGTGAACATTGTCAAGTGGGAAATCCTTTTGCTCCGGAAGAGCCATTCGAAGACTTTCCCAACACATATAATTTTGGATGGAGTGATCGACAAAGTTATTCAAGGTATGACAATGCAGATCTTTCAAGTTATCAAGTGAGCACATCTTTGATTGAGTGTATGGAAAGGCATAGGGACACATTTTCTAAATGTTATGATGCGATTGGCAAGTTGCAAAATCAATATTCTCCAAGTACAAACTTTCAAGTTCAATTGGAGCAACCAATGACAACTTTTTCACAAGGATCTCAAAAAGACTTGGAAACTAAGATGGAGATTACTTGTAATAAGCAAGTTGATGAATTTGAATCCTTTCAAGAGCCACATAATGATGAAAAATTTGAGGAACATGAAAAGGTGTCTATAAGGAGTGAAATGCAACAAGAATCTTCAATTTTGGATAATTTTAATGAGGTACATACACGTGACCAAGATTGCCCACCACAAGAAGTTTCCCAACGCACTATCACTAGTTCATGGGAATTTTCCAATTTTACTTCAAATTCATCGCAAAAAGGGCTTAAGGATCATGAAGAGGATAAGTCAAGGAATCAATCAAGCCAAAAGTTGGCCAAATCCGATGAGTATAAAGCTATGGCCGCACTTCAAGAAGATTGCTTACCAACAGAGACTAAATCTCAAATTTTCAAGCCAAATATTGAATTTTCAAGAGCCCAAGATGTATATCCATGCTCCAAAAATGTAATTGAGGTTCAATGCATCCCAAAAGGAGACAAACAAAGCATTTTTGGACCTAAAAGAACGCAATCTACCAAAAAGAAAGTTCAATTGATGTTTTTAGTTCAAATTGAGACTTATATAGGACAAGGAGTTAAAAGTTTGCTAAGGCCACAAGATTATCATCATGCACAATTTCCATATCATAAGCTTGGACAATATTATGAGGATGACATCATTTATATATTTAATCCAGGTTGAACATCAAAAGGATGAAGTCAAGCTAATGACTTTAAACAAGCGCTCTTGGGAGGCAACCCAAGTTTCTTTCTTTACCTTATATTTATCTATTTATTTTAGTTGTTTTTAGTTGTTTTCTTGTTTTTAGGTTGCTTTGATGTGTTTTGTTTGAGTTTTTACAAGGTTTTAAGATGTTTAGGTGTAAAAGAGCAAAAGACGAATGTTGAGAATTTCAAGTCTAAAGTTAGGTTTTGGAGTATAACCACCTTGAATATGCATTGGAGTACATCAAATTTTTTCACATTACGAGGAACATTCCATGTCTTCAAAGGGGAGTATTCTTTACCTTTTATTTACTTTTGCTTTATTTTATGTTTTTCACAATGAGGACATTGTTCATTTTAAGTTTGGGGGTGAAAAGCATGCTTTGCATCTTTTAAATCTTGTCCATTTAAGTGTTTTTATAAGTTTTCAAAAATGTTAGTTTTAGTTTTTATTTTCCTTCATTTATTATAAAAAAAATATAAAAAAAAATTGTTTTTGTGGTGTTTTCTTAAGTACTTTAATGAGCCAATGATAAGACTATGATTGAAAATAAATTGGTTTTTAGATGGTGGATTTGTTTTTGTGTATGCCTAAATGCTTGAATTTATATTCACATATTGTTACTTTCAATAGATTTTTAGCACATAATCAATAATGCATAATTTAGATTGTGTTTTGAAGAAGGTTTGCATGAATTAGAGTACTTTATTATTAATTGAACTCTAGAGCTTGCTTGATTATTGCTTGAGGTGAAATCCTAGGTGAATGCATTACTAAGAACATGATTTAGGCCATCTTTGTTTAAGTTTGAGCCTTTCAAGCCAACCTAATACATTATCTTCCACTAGTACCTTATTTGAGCCTTTAGGATGCATAAAGATGTATTAGAGCCTTTTCTTCATTAAAGCACATTTACTTACCCTTTTTGAGCCTTAAATTTCTTTTTCCTACCTTGAACATACTACAAAGAGAGCTTTAATTGAATTGATATGAATATATGCTTGTGAGCTTGTTTGAGTGTTGAAATAGAAAAAAATGAAAAAAAAATGAAAAAAAAAATAAAGTTTGGAGGTTAAGTATTTGGTGAATTTGGCTCTAGTATGCATTTTTGTGTAAATTGGAGGTTTGAATGTGCAATAAGAAGAAAAATAAGTTTGGGGCTTTAGTGGAAAAGAAAGAAAAAAAAAAAAAAGAAATAAAGAAAGAATATGCGTGATTTGAAGAATGTATGCACAATAAAAAGGAGAAAAAAGATATTGAAATTGAAGTTAAAATAAGAAAAGAAGCTCTAATAAAGAAACAAATTTTACAAGTAATTTATTCATTGATATTTAATTTTAGCTTTCTTTCTTTGATTTATTATATCCTATCCTTTTCTTTCTTTAGCCTTATCCATTAGCCTTAACAATAGAAACCATGAAGTCTTAATGATTTAAGGTGGTGCGTTAACCTACATTAGTGGAGAGTGATAATTAAGTCAAGCATATGGTAGTTCATACGTTATTATCAATCTCTAATTCTTGTAAATTTATTCAAGCATATGATAATTAAGTGTATAAATTGATTTCCACACACACACATTGGAAGTATCATATATGTTGGATAGAATATAAGGTATTGAGTTACATAATTACTTTGAAACCATTTGAAAAGTCATATGTTATACAATGTTTGAGGCACCTCATTAAAGTATCTTATGTTCTTTAAATAAAATTTCATTTTCTTATTCTTTTCCTTTGCTAGGGACTAGCAAATCTTAAGTTTGGGGGTATTTGTTAGGTCAAAATATTGATGATTTTATGCCATATTTATAGCTTAATATTTGTTAGTTTGTGTTAATTTGTTAAGAAAAACAAAAAAAACACAAAAAAAATTGGAAAAAAAAAGTTGTGAAAAATCTGATACATATATTAAAAAAATATTCGGATTTAAAAAAAAAAAAAAAGCATATCCTTTTTGGCACTTGAAAGTAGATCCAACCTTTCAAAATCTTTCCTTTTGATTGATCTAGTTGTTTGATTTGTTTAAAAGGCCATTGGGACAAAAGGATTATCTATATTAGTTGCTGCAAATCTTCCCAATATCCTCTATTCATTTGATCTTAATTCATGATTGTTATTTTACCTTTTGTTGCTCACTATTTCCATTGTCATTTTCTCTTCCTGTCTTTCTTAGAATCTTGTTCATTTCATTCTTTGTTATTTTATTCATCATCCCATAAAAGTGCTACATTTCTTGTTTCACCCTTGTTCAAATAAGTATATTGTGCTTGACAGTGGTACTTGTTAAGTCCAATAGAACTTGGTGAATCACCTAGTGCATATTGTCTTTCTTTATTGTGTGTGTGTGAAACACGAGAGTGAGAGAAAACACGTGAGGGAGTGTAGTCAGGACATTTCTTTCACCATGTCATCCGATGAGCTTAGAGTAAAATATGAAAAAATCAATGCCAACAGCAATATGGAAAGGAAGTTTGAAGAATTAATGAGGCGTATTACTTTGATGGAAGAACAAATGAATCCATGCCACCATTGGAAGACATTGGTGATGAAGCATCCAGAACCATATAAAGCTACAATGGCTTAATGATTGTGGAGAGTTGAAGGTGAATAGGCAAGTGAAGATTGCATTCTCTATTGGTGATTATGAAGATGAGGTTATTTGTGATGTGGTACCAATGCAAGCTGGTCATTTGCTTTTAGGACGTCCGTGGCAATTTGATAGAGATACTAATCATCATGGTCGAATTAATAAGGTTGTCTTCAATTTCAAGGGTAAACGAGTGGTGCTTATGCCGATGACTCCTAAACAAGTTTTTGATGATCAAGTGGCTTTACAAAGGTGGAAAGAAGCTGAACAACAACACAATCAAACTGTATCCAACCACCAAGAGAAGAAAAAGAGTGGTGAGGATGAGAGTGTGAGTGAAAAAGGAAAGAAAAAGAGTGGAAAGAAAAAAGAGAGTTTTTACGCAAAACAAAGTGAGATGAAGAAGTTTTTTTGTTGTAAAAAGCCTATGATTGTAATGATGTACAAAGAAGCATATATGAATCATTTGACTAGCCCTGATGAATTTGTTTTGCCTAGTTCTATTGTTTCTCTTTTGCAGCAGTTCGATGATGTCTTTCCCGAGGAGATTCCAAGTGGGTTACCACCGATTAGAGGGATCGAGCATCAAAATCATTTTGCTCCAGGATCAACAATTCCAAACCGGCCGGCTTATAGGAGTAATCCAGAGGAGACAAAGGAACTTCAAAGGCAGGTAAGTGAATTGCTTGAAAAGGGGTATGATAGAGAGAGCATGAATCCATGTGCTATACCTGTGTTATTAGTCCCTAAGAAAGATGGAACATGGAGAATATGTGTAGATTGTAGGGCTATTAACAATATAACTGTCAAATATCGTCACCCTATTCCTCGGTTAGATGATATGCTTGATGAATTGTATGGTGCATGCATGTTTTCAAAAATTGATTTTAAGAGTGGTTATCATCACATTTGCATGAAGGAAGGTGATGAATAGAAAACAGCATTTAAAACAAAGCATGGTTTGTATGAGTGGTTGGTTATGCCATTTGGGTTAACTAATGCCCCTAGTACTTTCATGAGACTTATGAATCATGTTTTGTGTGCTTACATTGGAAAATTTGTGGTTGTGTACTTTGATAAAATCCTTGTATATAGTAGGAGTTTAGAAAAGCATGTAGGGCATCTTAGGCTAGTTTTAGATGTTCTTAGGAAAGAAAGACTTTATGCCAATCTTAAAAAAGTGTGACTTTTGTAAATCTGAGCTTGTGTTTCTAGGCTTTGTGATTAGTGCTGCAGGTATCAAAGTTGATCAAGAGAAGGTGAAAGCCATTCAAGAGTGGCCCATGCCAACTAGTATCACCCAAGTTAGAAGCTTCCATGGTTTGGCTAGTTTCTATCGAAGGTTTATTAATGATTTTAGTACTATTACTGCGCCTTTGACAGAGGTTATTAAGAAGAGTGTAGGTTTTCAATAGGCAGAAGCTCAAGAAAGGTCTTTTAATTTGTTAAGAGAAAAATTAACAAATGCTCCTTTATTGGTGTTGCCTAATTTTTCCAAAACTTTTGAGATTGAATATGGTGCATCAGGAATAGGTATAGGTGCTGTTTTGATGCAGGAGAGAAAACCAATTGTTTATTTCAATGAAAAGCTAAGTGGGGCCGCCTTAAACTACCCAACTTATGATAAAGAGATATATGCATTGGTTAGAGTATTGGAGACATGGCAGCACTACTTATGGCCTAAAGAGTTTGTAATTCACACAGATCTTGAGTCTTTGAAGCACATAAAGGGACAAGGAAAGCTTAATAGGCACCGTGGCAAGTGGATGGAATTTATTGAAACATTTCCTATGTTATTAGCTACACGCAAGGTAAGGAAAATATTATAGCTGATGCATTATCCCACAGATATGTATTACTTTCTACTTTGGATGCTAAATTACTTGGTTTTGAATAAATTAAAGAATTATATGCTTGAGATCATGACTTTGGTGAAATTTACAAACTTTGTGAAAGGCATGCTGAGGGAAAGTTTTATAGATTTGAAGGATTCTTGTTCGGGGAAAATAAACTTTGTGCGCCAAGCTGTTCTTTGAGTGATTTACTTGTTAGAAAGTCTCATGGTGGGGGATTAACGGGACACTTTGGAATAGCTAAAACCTTAGCTGTTCTATAAGAGCATTTTTATTGGCCACATATAAAAAGAGATGTAGAAAGAATTTGTGATAGATGCATTAAATGTAAGCAATCTAAATCACGGCTGCAACCACATGGGTTATACATGCCACTTCCTATACTTAACCACCCTTGGGTAGATATTTCTATGGACTTTGTTTTAGGGTTGCCTAGAACAAGGAAAGGTAGGGATTCGATTTTTGTGGTTTTGGATAGGTTTTCTAAAATGGCACATTTTATTGCATGTCATAAAACCGATGATGTATCTTATATTGCTGATTTGTTCTTTAAAGAAATTGTTAGGTTGCATGGAATGCCTAGAATAATAGTGTCTGATAAAGATGCAAAATTCTTAAGTTACTTTTGGAAACATTGTGGGCTAAGTTGGGTACTAAATTGTTGTTTTCTATAACTTGTCATCCACAAATTGACGGACAAACAGCAGTAGTAAATAGAACTTTGTCTACTTTGTTGCGTGTATTGATAAGTAAGAATATCAAAACTTAGGAAGAATGTTTACCTCATGTTGAATTTGCTTATAATAGATCTATACATTTAGCCACTAAATTTTAACCTTTTGAAAGTGTATATGCTTTTAATCCTTTAACTCCATTGGATTTAACACCTTTACATTTGAGTAAGTGTGCTAATTTAGATGGGAAAAGAAAGCTGATTTTGTTAGGCAACTACAAGAGAAGGCCAAAGCTAACATTGAGAGGAGAACCGAACAATACATGAAGCAAGCAAACAAAGGGCGCCAACAAGTTGTTTTTGAGCCTGGAGATTGGGTTTGGTTGCATTTGAGAAAGAAAAGATTTTCGGCCTAGGACAATTGTTTCTGATAAGGATGCTAAATTCTTAAGTCATTTTTGGAAAACATTGTGGGCTAAGTTAGGCACTAAACTTTTATTTTCCATTACTTGTCATCTACAAAATGATAGACAAACTGAAGTAGTGAATGGAACTTTGTCTGCATTGTTAAGAGCATTAATTAGTAGAAACTTGAGAAGTTGGGAGGAATGTTTACCACATATTGCGTTTGCTTATAATATAACCATACATTCTACTACTAAATTAGCATTGGAAACCGTTTATGGTTTTAATCCTTTAACTCCATTAGATTTAACACCTTTGCTTTTAAGTGAACATGCTAATCTAGATGGTAAACATAAAGCTAAGTTTTTCAAGCAGATTCATGAGAAAACTAGACCAAACATTAAGAGAAGGACTGAGTGGTATGCTAAAGCTGCTAGTCAAACCTGAGTTAAGATGGTGTTTGAAGTAGGAGATCGGGTTTGGTTGCACTTGAAAGAAGAGAGGTTTCCTAAATAATACAAGTTAAAGCTTATACTTCGAGGAAATGGACCTTTTCAAGTTTTGGAAAGGGTCAATGAAAACGCTTACAATATTGATTTGCCACGTGAGTATAATGTAAGTGCTACTTTTAATGTTTCTGATCTATCTCCTTTTTCTACATTTTATGATTTCAATTTGAGGGCAAATCACTCTTAAAATGAGGGGAATGATGGTAAATCGCCAATGTGCACATCTACTTGTTAGGGTGCTGATCCTGCACAACTAAAAATTGGCCGGTTACTAGGGCACAAGCTAAGAGATTTAAGGAAACTCTTGTTGGCTTCATATAAAGAGTAATTAAATCTCAAGAAGGCATATTAATATCAGAAGCTTCTAAGCCTTGGAAGCTGCTTCAAATCATTTAAGGACTCTAGGTAGCAAGGGGTGAGTTTGTTTGCCTATAAACTTGCTTGAGCTCACCAAGAGGTCATAAAATTGTGCTAAGGTAAAGGCAAGGGTGTCTAAGCCCATCTAAAGGAGTACAAGCTTCAACTATGGCCGGTTTTGCATGTTTGGCACTGGAAAGTGGCTCACTTGCATTAGAAGCAAATTTGACCATTCCAATTAATTGCAACATGTGGAGACCAATTCTAATCCTATTAGGCATCTTACATGGCATATTAGATCAAATTTGGGGCCTAAATTAGCTGGAGATTAGACAAAGACATCTTATATGGAAAGCTGGTCAACTACTTTCCAAATCTAGAATTTGACTTTCTATATTAGGAAATAAACTTTTATTTTAGTTTTGTTTAATTATTTTATGGACAAATCAATTTAAGAAGGTTGAATTTTAATATTATTGATTGTAAATTAATGAATTCCTCTTTTAAAAATTAAAGAATTAATTAATAAAAATTAGACTAGGAGAGACATGTGAAAATCGGCCACATCTTTGGTTTAGTCTTATTTGTTAGTTTTTATCTATTCCTTTAGGAATTGGATTTTTGTCACTCTACCTACTCAAAGGCTTATTTTCTTAATAATAGACCAATCATTATTCGTTTACAAATATGCTTGTGGTAAAGAATTCTCTTCATTCTTTTAGAACATCTGGAACACCAAGTAGAAAACGAGTGTTCTAGCTTGACTTATCAATAGGACCATCAATAACCTATTGTGGCATCTTTGATATATATCAAGGTTTCTAATCACATGTTAATTAGTGGTCAAGGTGGCCATTAGAATCTGAACTTAATTTCGATATGGGCTAATTTCATACGGGTCTATGAGCAAGTTGACCTAGGTTCGTATCAAGGAATCTAAAAAAAGAGAAGGGTTTTGAAACGCATTGAATTAAATGAATTGTAACATTTGTAATGGTCAACTTTACACAGCCCTATTACTTTGTTAGATAAGACAGTTCCACCCTAAAACTAAAACGACTGTATAATGCTTTAAAAGCACACACTTCTTTGCCCACCTACCAATGAAAGAAGGTACAATTTGCTGTGTCCATGATATTACCAATCAACGAACTACTAGTTGAAGAATGAGGTTCCTTGCGCGTTAGATACCTCTGCAATAGCCAACCATTCTTAGCCAGGTTTTAGAATGGAAGAGAAGTCATGGAAAGAATTGAATTGGCTATGCAAGATGGACAAGAAAAAGGATAGATCTAAGACTCTTCGATATGAATTTATATTGAAGAATCTAAAATGCTCCTGCATGCGAGGTTAGTTGTAGATCATGCAGGTTGATGGGTAGTATCAGGGTGGGCTCCAAAAAGGAATATTACTAATTGAAAAAAAGGCTAATGAAGGAGTATATTATAAATAAAGTCCCTAAAAATCTTTATGAGTTAAGGCACCAACTTATCCCTGCTCATTATTCAAAAAGCTTACAAAGGTGAATATGATAATTAATATATTATCTAAAAGGCATAGCAATACGAACCTAGGTCAACTCGTGCCTAAACCTGTATTATATTAGCCCAGATCTTAATTAAGTTCAAGTTCTTATGGAAAAATCTTAACCCCTAATCAACTTGTGATTAGAAATTTAGGTATAATGAATATGCCACAATAGGTTATCGATGCACTATTAATAAGTCAAAACTAAAACACAAACTCTGTAATGGCATTTTAGGTGTTCAAAGAGAACAAAAAGAATTCTATCTCACAAAATAATTTCTAAATATTATTGAAGGTGTGTTCTTCCTAAAAAATAAGCCCTTAAATAGGCTAAGACAAAACAAAATAAAACCCTAATTATCTAGGTAAAACTAACCACCAAAGAATAGGAAACCTAGCTTGGCCGAAATTCACCTCATTTCCTAATCTAATTTGGATTAATTAATTCCTTTATTTTGAATTAGGAATTAATTAATCTACAAACAAAATAATAAAATAATAACTTTCTTAAACTCATTTATCCAGCAAATAAATAAATAGAAACCAACTAAAAAACTAATTTCTTAAAACAAAAAGTCAAAATCAAATTAGAAAACTAAAAATACTATCTTTTTTTTACTAAGCTATCTTTGACCAATTTAGGCTCCAAATCAGCTTCCATGTGCCTTGTAGATGCCAAATAGGATTATCATGGTGTCTCACATGTTGCCCTTGTTCAGATCAAAGAGAAAATGGCAATTCAGTAAAAAACAATAAAGCCAGTAAGTAATACAGCAAAATCGGTAAATTTTCTATCTCATGATCACAGCCCCTTTTTGTTTGCCTTTGAGTATACTTTAGCTTGATTCCATGACCTCTTAATGGAATTCATAAAGTATTGGAACCATTTGTTGCTGCTTGAGATCCATATTTGCATAAAAACAACTACCCGGATCTACATCAGCTTCCACCACTAGTATGCTCAAAACAGGCCTTGTATCTTTGAGTATTGACAAGCCTTCTTGAGAATGAATTACCTCCTATATAAAGGCAGCAAGGTTGTCCTTAAACCTCTTAGCTTGAGCCCTAGTGATGCACATCACACTTCCAATGATCCCTTTCAGCTATCTCAAGGCCCAATTACTCGAAGTAGAGCCAAAAGATTTAAGGAGGCCTTATTTACATTCATGAAGGATCTTGATGTGTTTAAAGAGAAGGACATTACCAAACCCACTTTTGAGAATTCCAAGTTTAAGAACAACTATTTGACAGCCCAAGATCAAGTGTTTTTGGTTTGGAAAGTAAGCCAAAATTAAAGGGGGATGTTTTGGGCTTGGAGACCAAGTTTTTTGGAATGTCTAGGCCATGTAATTTGATGCTAGCTAGGCCCAACTAGGTTAAATTAAGCATTTACATTTATCTTGGTAATTTTGGACATGTAATAACTATATAAGGTAATTCTAGCTGGTTCAAAATAAATCAAAATAATCTTTAATGCTTTGTCTAGGATTTCTAAAGAGTTTTAGACTCTATTTAAGGATTTTATTTTTCCATTTGTAAGGAGATTGGTTTTTTTGAATGAAATTTTCTCTCATTGAGAATTGGTTGTGAACCATTATTCTTGGACCTCTAGGTACTCACTTGAGAGTGTCTTTATACTTATGGTTCTCATCTTCCATAGATAAAGGGTCATAAGTTAATACCATAGGTTGCTACGTCTAAATAGGTAGTGGGTCTTGGTTGCATATATTTTATTTTATTTGAATTTTTTTTTCTGTTTTTAAGTTCCTTGCAATTGTTTTTCATCCCATCTCCATATCCAATCACCATCTGGTTATTCACTTTCATTTCATTGACTCAAAATCATCATCTCACTACCATACAAGCATCCATGAGTGTATCATTTTGGTATTAGAGCATCGATTACTAGGTATGTGAGAATTCTCTTTGTTTTATTTATTTCCTAATTATAACATATTGAAACCCTAGCTTGCGTTGTTTTGTTTTTTTGATGTTTTTCTTTTGTTCCTTGTTTCTTCTTTCCTTGTCATTTGCTGTTCATTTCTTTCTTCTATTCCCATTTTGTGTTTCCATCCATTTTCCTTTTTGTTGTCCATTTTTGTTGTGTTTCTTTTGCTTGACATACCCTAGAAAATCCACAATCTTTTTCATTGAGTTTCGTTAGAATCTTTGAATTATTTCTGCCACTTGCTGTTGTTTGGAAGGTTTGATATATATATATATATATATACATATATGTATACAGCCATATTGTCTTAGCAAAGGTCGTCTAGGGGGGGAAAAAAATTGAAAAAAAAATTGTGAAAAATCTGATACATATAAAAAAAATCCGATTTGAAAAAAAAAAAAAAGCATATCTTTTTTGGCACTTGAAAGTAAATCCAACCTTTCAAAAGCTTTCCTTTTGATTGATCTGGTTGTTTGACTTGTTTAAAAGGCTATTGCTATAAAAGGATTATCTATATTAGATGCTACAAATCTTCCCAATATCCTCTATTCATTTGATCTTAATTCATTGATTGTTATTTTACCTTTTGTTGCTCACTATTTCCATTGTCATTTTCTCTTCCTGTCTTCCTTAGAATCCTGTTCCTTTCATTCTTTGTTATTTTGTTCATCATCTCATAAAAGTGCTGCATTTCTTGTTTCACCCTTGTTCAAATAAGTATATTGTGCTTGATAGTGGTACTTGTTGAGTACAATAGAGCTTGGTGAATCACCTAGTGCATATTTTCTTTTCTTTTTTTGTGTGTGTGTGAAACATGAGAGTGAAAGAAAACACGTGAGGAGTGTAGTGAGGACATTTCTTTCACCATGTCATCCGATGAGCTTAGAGCAAAATATGAAGAAATCAATGCCAACAGCAATATGGAAAGGAAGTTTGAAGAATTAATGAAGTGTATGACTTTGATGGAAGAACAAATGAATACTCAAAGGAATTTCCCTAGACCACGAGAGGGAACACCACAGGTTACTAATGAAGGAAGGAGAAACAATAGAAGAGCTCCAATGCTTAGGGAAGAAGATATTGTAGAAATTAGTGAGGATGAATATGAGGAAGAGTTTGAGTTTAAGGATCCTAGAATGGGTACAAGGAGAGGAGTAAGGAGAGGGAATTTACCAAGGAGGAATCATAGAGGTCGAGATGAGGAGGATGGTAATTTGAACAGTATCAAAATGAGCATACCATCATTCCAAGGAAGGAATGATCTAGATGAGTACCTCAATTGGGTAAAGAAGGTTGATCTAATCTTTGATTGCCATAACTACTCCAAGGAGAAGAAGGTAAAGCTTGCTGTGATTAAGTTTAGCGACTATGCAATCATATGGTGGGATCAACTTGTCATGAACCGAAGAAGGAATGGTGACAGGCCCATAAGAACATGGGGAGAACTCAAAGCTGTTATGAGGAAAAGATTCATTCCAAAATATTATTATCGAGAGTTATACCGAAAACTTCAAGGTCTAACTCAAGGTAATATGAGTGTGGAAGAATACTCAATGGAAATGGAGGATGCTATGATTAGAGCTAATGTTGTGGAGGACCGAGAAGCTGCAATTTCTAGGTTTATTGAAGGGCTTAGTAAGGATATAGCAAATGTTGTGGAGCTGCAACCATATGTGGAATTGGAGGATGTGATTCACTTGGCAACCAAGGTGGAAACAACTCAAGAAAAGGAATTCTTCTTTCAAAAACAACTCCATTATCACCTTTGGAAAGGAAAGAAATACTTGGAAAGGTGGGAATTCAAATTGGAAGAAGAATGACAAACCATATAGCAGTAAATTCAATAACTCAAAAGGAGAAGTTTCTAAAGAGAGGGACAAAGGGAAATCTAAAGAAGAAGAATAAAAAAGGCATAGGTACATCCAATGTTTCAAATGCTTAGGAAAAGAACATATTGCCTTTCAATGTCCTAATCGCAGAACCATGGTGATGAGGAATGGAGGAATCGAGTCCGAAAGCGAAAATGAGGAAGGTGAAAATGAAGAATCAGAGTTGGAAGAAAGTGAATGTGAAGATGCAGAAGAAGGAAAATCTTTGGTGGTGAGGAGAGCTCTAAATGCACAAGCCAAGGAAGAAGAAAAGGACCAAAGGGAGAACATTTTCCAGGCAAGATGTCAAATCCAAGGAAGGGTCTGCAATCTGATAATCAATGGAGGGAGCTGTATAAATGTGGCAAGAAAAGAATTGGTGAAGAAGTTGAAGCTAAAGACAACCAAGCATCCTCGCCCATACAAGCTGCAATGGTTGAATGATTGTAGGGAAATCAAAGTTACTAAGTAAGTTAAAGTCTTGTTCACCATTGGACGATATCAAGATGAAGTGGAGTGTGATGTGGTTCTAATGCAAGCTAGTCACATTCTTTTAGGAAGGCCTTGGCAGTACGATAGGAAGGTTATCCATGATGGATTCACAAACAAATACACCTTCAACAAGGATGGAAGAAAAACAACTCTTGCTCCCATGACTCCACATCAAATCTTGAAAGTACAAATGAAAGATAAAAGAGAGAAAAGTGAGAAAAATGAAGAAAAAGAAAAGGGTGAGAAAAAGAGTGAAAAGAGTGAAGATGCAAAAGAAAAGAAAGTGAGAGAAAAAAAGGGAAAGAAATAGAGAGAAAAGGGAATGACTACCAAGAAAAAGAGAGAAAACAAAAGAGTTTTTATGCAAAAACCCATTTTTCTTATGTTGTACAAGGATGAGAACCTTGATACTAATAATACCTGACCTACTCTAATTGTATCTCTTTTGCAGGAGTATGAAGATATACTTCTCGAGGAGGTTCCAAGTGGATTACCACCACTAAGAGGGATTGAGCACCAAATAGATTTCAATCTGGGAGTTACAATACCAAATTGTCCAGCTTATAGAACCAATCCGGAAGAAGCAAAGGCTGCAAAAACAAGTTGAAGAACTTTTGGCAAAAGGGTATATTCGAGAGAGTACGAGCGCATGTGCTGTACCGATGCTTTTAGTGCCCAAGAAAGATGGAACTTGGAGAATGTAAGTGGATTGCAGAGCCATCAACAAAATTACGGTAAAGTATTGTTATCCTATCCCTAGATTAGATGACATGCTTAATGAGCTGCATGGTTCCCAAATTTTCTCCAAAATAGACCTTAGGAGTGGTTACCACCTAATTAGGATGAGGGAGGGGGATGAGTGGGAAACAGCTTTCAAAACCAAGCAAGGTTTATATGAGTGGTTGGTCATGCCATTTGGCTTGACAAATGCACCTAGTAAATACATGAGGTTAATGAACCATGTCCTGTGTGCATTTATAGGAAAGTTTGTAGTTGTGTATTTTGATGACATTCTCATATATAGTAAAAGTTTATAAGAGCATATAGAGCATATTAGGAATGTGCTAGATGCTTTTAGAACTGAAAGATTGTATGCCAATTTAAAGACATGCTGTTTTTGCATGAATGAAGTTATTTTCCTAAGTTTTGTTGTTAATTCTAACGGTGTGAAAGTTGATGAGTCAAAGGACCAATCCATTAAAGAGTGGCCAACACCTAAAAGTACAAGTGAGGTTAGGCGCTTTCATGGATTAGCTAGCTGTTATAGGAGGTTTGTTAAGGACTTTAGCACCATTGCTGCACCTTTGAATGAGCTTGTTAAGAAAAATTTAATTTTCAAATGGGGAGAAGAACAAGAGAAAGCTTTTAATACTCTGAAAAATAAGCTAACAAATGCACCAGTTCTTGTTTTACCTAATTTTGCTAAAACTTTTGAAATCGAATATGATGCTTCTGGTCTTAGCATAGGAGGTGTTTTGATGCAGGATAGGAGGCCCATAGCTTACTTTAGTGAAAAACTTGGAGGAGCTGCTTTGAATTACTCGGTGTGCGATAAGGAATTATATGCTTTGTACCGAACTTTGGGGACTTGGCAGCATTAACTTTGGCCTAAGGAGTTCGTCATCCATACGGATAACAATTCCTTAAGGCATATCAAAGGTAAAGCAAGTTGCAAACAAGACATGCCAAGTGGGTGGAGTTCATAGAATCATTCCCGTACATCATCAAGTATAAGTAAGGAAAGGAGAACATAGTGCTACATGCATTGTCAAGGAGGTACACTCTAATCTCAACCTTGAATGCTAAGATATTAGCATTTGAACAAATTAAAGAATTGTATGCAAAAGACCTTGATTTTGGAAATGTGTTTGCTGCATGTGAAAAGATTGCTTTTGATAAGTTTTATAGAAATGATGGATAATTGTTTAGGGAAAACAAACTGTGTGTCACAATGTTCACTTAGGGAATTACTAGTTAGAGAGTCACATGACGGTCGCCTTATAGGGTATTTTGGTGTTGTTAAAATATTAGACATTTGAGGTGAGCACTTCCTTTGGCCACACATGAGAAAGGATCTGGAGAGGGTTTGCCAACGATGCATTACTTGCAAAAAAGCCAAATCCAAAGTACAACCGCATGGTTTGTACACGCCATTCCCTATTCCAAATGCCCCTTGGATAGACATTTTAATGGATTTTGTTTTAGGTTTGCCACGATCTAGCAAAGGAAAGGATTCTATCTTTGTGGTAGTAGATAGATTTTCAAAAATGGCTCATTTCATTGCATGTAGCAAAACAAATGATGCTACACATGTTGCTAATTTGTTCTTTAGGGAGATAGCTAAACTACATGGCACTCCCAAAACCATTATTTTAGATAGGGATGTTAAGTTTTTAAGTCATTTTTCGAAAACACTTTCGGAAAAGTTAGGAACAAAGCTCTTGTTTTCATCCACTTGTCATCCATAAACGGATGGAAAAACTGAAGTGGTTAATAGAACTTTAGGAACTTTGTTGAGAGCTTTGATTAAAAGGAATTTCAAAAATTGGGAGGATTGTTTGCCACACATAAAATTTGCCTACAATAGGACATTGCATTCATCCACCAATTGTTCACCATTTGAAATTGTTTATGATTTTAATCCCCTTACACCATTGGATTTGCTGCACTTACCTACTAATGAAATTGTTTCCATGGATTGCAAAGCAAAAGCAAAGTTTATGCAGGACTTACACACCAAGGTGAAAGAGCACATTGAGAAGAAAACTAAAATCTATGAAAAGAAGGCTAAGAAAGGAAGAAAGCAAGTGATTTTTGAACTAGGAGATTGGGTTTGGGTGCACATGAGAAATGAGAGATTTCCCGAAAGAAGGAAGACTAAGTTGCATCCAAGAGGGGATGGTCCATTTCAAATCTTAGAGAAAATTAATGACAATGCTTATAAAATTGACTCGCCTGGTGAGTACAATGTGAGTTCCATATTCAATATTAGTGATTTATCTTTCTTTGATACAGGTGAAGATTCGAGGATGAATCTCTTCAAAGAAGGGGGGAATGATGCACATCACACTTCCAATGATCCTTTTCAGCTGCCTCAATGCCCAATTACTCGAAGTTGAGCCAAAAGATTCAAGGAGGCCTTATTTGCATCCATGAAGAATCTTCATGTGTTTAAAGAGAAGGGCATTACCAAACCCACTTTTGAGAATTCCAAGTTTAAGAACAACTATTGGACAGTTTTTAGTTTGGAAAGTAAGCCAAAATTAAAAAGGGATGTTTTAGGCTTGAGAAAATTGCAAAATGGGTTGTTTTTGGTGCTATTTTAAGAGACCAAGTATTTTTGAACGTCCGGGCCATGTAATTTGATGCTTGCTAGGCCCAACTAAATTAAATTAAGCATTTAATTTTATCTTGGTAATTTTGGACATGTAATAACTGTATAAGGTAATTCTAGCTGGTTCAAAATAAGTCAAAATAATCTTTAATGCTTTGTCTAGGGTTTCTGAAGAGTCTTAGTGATGAGGACATGAACAGGAGCACCCTAAGATGTAGTCCAGAGCCACTTCAAATCTCTACGGGACCAATAACTAGGGCAAGAGCAAGGAAGTTTAAAGAAGTACTAAATGGTTTAATTCAAGAGGTGTTCACATCTCAAGAAAGCAAGTTCATTGCTGAAGATGAACCAAAATTGGTTCATATGATTGGAACGGAGGATGCCAACATGAAAGAAAGCCTAACGCAAGGAAGCCAACAATATGGTGATGTGGCACAGTTTGATGACATGGATGGTGATGTGGTGTCATATGGTGACATGGCACATTTGCCACGTGGAGGATGATATGCTCCTACATGGCATTGGCTGAATTTTATAATTAGGAATATAGTTTTTATTTTTTGTCTTGATTGGATTTTGGCATATTGCCTATTTTATTTTCTGAATTTAGCTTTATTAGGTTTTTAAATTACTTTCCAACGAAGGGGGACACTGTCATAGCTAAAATGATAAGCAGCAAAAATAGGAAATGGCTTTGAGATTGGCGATTGGAAGAGTTGCCTACAATAAGAGGAAAATCACTAAAATATTTTAAAAGGGTATGCCCCAAACATGCCATTTAACTAAATGAGGTTAAAAATGTGGGGTTGCCGCTTTCCTAAACTATCTCGATCTTTATCCCATTCATTACTTGGTAAACAACCAACAGCTTTTTATAGTGCAAAGTTATTCTTTTCAAGTTCTAGATTTGACCTTGGTTTGTTTATCAAGAATTTAAAGAGGAAGAGCCCTACATGAAACATATCCTCATGTCTTCTTCTTATTACTTGCTACTGCTAGTCCCTAGCAAAGAAAAAGAATAAGAAAATGAAATTTTATTTAAAGAACATAAGATACTTTAATGAGGTGCCTCAAAGATTGTGTAACATATGAATTTTCAAATGGTTTCAAAGTAATTATGTAACTCAATACCTTATATTCTATCCAACATATATGATACTTCCAATGTGTGTGTGTGGAAATCAATTTATACACTTAATTATCATATGCTTGAATAAATTTACAAGAATTAGAAATTGATAATAAAGTATGAACTACCATATGCTTGACTTAATTATCACGCTCCACTAATGTAGGTTAATGCACCACCTTAAATCATTAGGACTTCATGGTTTCTATTGTTAAGGCTAATGGATAAGGCTAAAGAAAGAAAAGGATAGGATATAATAAATCAAAGAAAGAAAGCTAAAATTAAATATCAATGAATAAATTACTTGTAAAGTTGTTTCTTTATTAGAACTTCTTTTCTTATTTTAACTTCAATTTCAATATCCTTTTTCTCCTTTTTATTGTGCATACATTCTTAAAATCACACATATTCTTTCTTTATTTCTTTTTTTTTTTTTTCTTCTTTCTTTCTTTCTTTTCCACTAAACCCCCAAACTTATTTTTCTTCTTATTGCACATTCAAACCTCCAATTTACACAAAAATGCATACTAGAGCCAAATTCACCAAATACTTAACCTCCAAACTTTATTTTTTCCTTTTTCTCATTTTTTTCTTTTTCAACACTCAAACAAGCTCACAAGCATATATTCATATCAATTCAATTAAAGCTCTCTTTGTAGTATGTTCAAGGCAGGAAAAAGAAATTTAAGGCTCAAAAAGGGTAAGTAAATGTGTTTTAATGAAGAAAAGGCTCTAATACATCTTTGTGCATCCTAAAGGCTCAAATAAGGTACTAGTGGAAGATAATGTATTAGGTTGGCTTGAAAGGCTCAAACTTAAACAAAGATGGCCTAAATCATGTTCTTAGTAATGCACTCACCTAGGATTTCGCCTCAAGCAATAATCAAGCAAGTTCTAGAGTTCAATTAATAATAAAGTACTCTAATTCATGCAAACCTTCTTCAAAACACAATCTAAATTATGCATTATTGATTATGTGCTCAAAATTCATTGAAAGTAACAATATGTGAATATAACTTCAAGCATTTAAGCATACACAAAAACAAATCCACCATCTAAAAACCAATTTATTTTCAATCATAGTCTTATCATTGGCTCATTAAAGTACTTAAGAAAACACCACAAAAATAAATTTTTTTATTTTTTTTTTAATAATGAAGGAAAGTAAAAACTAAAACTAACATTTTTGAAAACCTATAAAAACACTTAAATGAACAAGATTTAAAAGATGCAAAGCATGCTTTTCACCCCCAAACTTAAAATGAACAATGTCCTCATTGTGAAAAACATAAAATAAAGCAAAAGTAAATAAAAGGTAAAGAATACTCCCCTTTGAAGACATGGAATGTTCCTCGTAATGTGAAAACTTGAGAAAAACCTACATGTTGCATTTTCCCTACACACCACGCGGCCAAAAAGAAGGGCATGTACCCATGCAAGTTGATGTACTCCAATGAATATTCAAGGTGGTTATACTCGAAAAACCTAGCTTTAGACTTGAAATTCTCAACATTCATCTTTTGCTCTTTTACACCTAAACATCTTAAAACCTTGCAAAAACTCAAACAAAACACATCAAAACAACCTAAAAACAAGAAAACCACTAAAAACAACTAAAATAAATAGATAAATATAAGGTAAAGAAAGAAATTTGGGTTGCCTCCCAAGAGCGCTTGTTTAAAGTCATTAGCTTGACTCCTCCCTTTAACTTAATTAAGATCATCCAAGTAGAGGCTAGTCTCAAGCACTCCACCTTCATAATATGGCTTCAACCGCTGCCCATTCACCTTAAAACTTTCATGTCCTGGTTTGGTGATTTCAATTGCTCCACTTGGAAAAATTTGTACAATATCATATGGTCCACTCCATCTTGATTTTAATTTACCTGGAAACAATTTAAATCTAGAGTTATAAGGAAGTACCTTTTGTCCAACATGAAAGTTCCTCTTTTTAATCATCTTTTCGTGCCATCTCTTTGTCTTTTCTTTTTAAATCTTTGCATTCTCGAAAGCATCCATCCTAAATTCTTCAAGTTCATCCAATTGCAATAGCCTATTCTTGCCCACAGCCTCTTGATCAAAATTGAGAAACTTGGTTGCCCAATATGCTTTATGCTCCAATTCCACGGGAAGATGACATTCCTTACCAAAAACCAGTTTATACGGAGAAGTACCAATGGGGGTCTTGTAGGCGGTCCGGTATGCCCAAAGTGCATCATCTAGTTTTAAGCTCCAATCCTTTCTTGAAGCATTGACCGTCTTCTCCAAAATCCTCTTTATTTCCCTATTTAAAATTTCTACTTGCCCACTAGTTTGTGGGTGGTAAGGAGTAGCAATTTTATGTCTAACACCATATTTAGCAAGAAGGGATTCAAATTGTTTGTTGCAAAAATGAGTGCCACCATCACTAATGATTGCTCGGGGTGTACCAAATCTAGTAAAAATGTATTTTTTTAAAAATTTCACTACAACTCGTGCATCATTAGTAGGTAGTGCACTAGCTTCAACCCATTTAGAAACATAATCCACAGCAACCAAAATATATTTATTACCACAAGAAGAAGGAAAAGGACCCATGAAATCAATACCCCAAACATCAAACAATTCTACCTCAAGGATATTCTTCAAAGGCATCCCATTCTTCCTTGACACGTTCCCGGTTCTCTGGCACCTATCACACCCTTGCACATAAATAGGGTTGTCGTACCCAAGGGATTAAGAATTAAGTACCAAAGATAATTAGGTTTTGATAATATTTGAACTAAAATTTAAGATGGCAATTGAAAACTAAATAAACTAAATTAAACAAAAGCAATCAATTAAAATTAGATCAATTTCAAGTAAGAGAGAGAATTGAATAATTATGAATACTAGGGCATTTGATTTCACCATTAACTATTCCAATTTAATTACTTAAATATGCAAATTTAATTAACTAGTAATTTTGTTAACCACACTTAATCACAAAATTAATCAAAAGTAGTTTCCACTCACAATTGATAATATTCACATAACCTAATTTATTCCTTCCAGCCTATAAATTAAATCATGCAAATTCATCAAGCATAGATTAAGCAAATAATATGGCATGAGACATAACTATTTTCCAATCAATTATGCATTCATGTAAATCATTGGAGATCCATAATATTATCCTTTTCCAAGCTCAAATATTATTAAAATCATTCATTCCTTCCGGCCTATGAAAGCATTAAGTAATTAAATAGGACTCAACATATATTAAAATAATTAAACCTTCATAGTTAGGGCTACATCATAGCCCTAGCTATGAAAATTAGTTCATGGTAAAAATAATTTCAACATCCATAATTATTAAAAATAATAAGATTCACAATTAAAGAGAAAGGAAAAGAGAATAAAACTATTGAAGAAATTCTCCTACAAGAGCTCTCAAAGTCGTAGCCTTCTTCTCCAAGCAAGCCCACGTCTCTCTGCCTCCTCCAAGCTCTCCAATTGATCTTCTAAAACTCTAAAACTTTAAAACCCTAGAACCCTTAAGAGAATCTTTAGAAACTCCCAAAATTTGGTTTGTTTCTATTTAAGCTTCCTAAAAGCTCTTAAATAGCTCTCTAAACTTGTATATCTTCCTTCAATGTGGTGGGGGCTATATATATAGGACCTTGGGAATCTTTTTCTCTCTTTATTTTCAATGTGGGAGTCTTGGAAGATACCTTTTTTAGGCCATGAAAAGGGTTGGACGAATTTCATGTGTAAAAAGGAAATTGTATATTACTTGCTCTCTACTACTTTCCTTTTATCTAATTCCTCCTAAAAAAATAGTTAATTAATCTAATTTACCCTTAATGAAGCATGTGACATGACATGTGCCTCATTAATGATAAATTAACCAATGATTGCCACTTGTTTTTATCTTGGCCCTGCCTTAATTCTCTCTTTTGATCAATGGTGGAGATTTAACTAGAATATTCCTTTTTATAAATTCCAAACTTTAAATGATGATAACTCTTTGCTCGCACCTCGAAATCCAAAAATAACGAGACATTTGAAATCCTCAGATCGTGATGATTCATATGACATCCACTTCCATCATGAAATTCCCGATAGAATCTTTATAGAATCTTTAAGGTATCGTTTTGGAATCTTTTTAATGCTTAGTCCGTTCGAGCTCAAATCTTGCTTCCCACCATAATTCGACCCAAGGAATCCATTTTTATGGTTGTTTTCTTAAAATTCTTCCTCTTTCACCTAGATTAAGGAAAATACATAATTAAGTATCTTTCCATAACAAAGTAACACAAACTAACAAATATTAAGCTATAAATATGGCATAAAATCATCAATATTTTAGACCTAACAGCTACAAAAAGCCACTCAGATTAATATAGTTTTATTTGAGCTTCCCAATAAGTTTCCTTTTCTTCTTCAAAAATCAAAGAATTTAAATCTGCTCTTTCTTTAGAGTCTATCTCTCTCTTGCCTTAGAAGCTCTATCTTTTTCAAAAGAAAGACACTTTAAACAGTAAACTCTGTTGTGGTTATAACCAGCCCAAATTTCCAGGGTATAAACTATTCCTATATATGAAGCTTAGAGATGGGCTTGTAGTGATGCCTTTTTCTTTTTTTTTTATTTTAACGATGCTTGTCATTTTTCTTTTTCTTTTTCTAACATTTCCTTCGGTTGTTACCTGGATCATAATATCTCTTCTCTTAATAAAAGATTAGTTGGTTGGGGTAAGGTAGAGCAGCTTCTTTTCTTTAAGCTATCTTCATGTTTCATTAAAAGTTCTCATTCTTTTTTGCTATGAAAATAAAAACTTTGGTAGATCATCCTATTTTTCTAGGAAGTCTAGCCATAAACCAAGAATTACAAAAGTGAAAGCCAGCCTTACCAAATAGAATCCAAGAAGTATCAAAGCGAATCTAATGAACATTCCTCTACACCTAATAGACATTCCTCTAAGTGTCATTTTTTCATCATATTAATTCTTAATAATATTTCATAAGAAACATATATACCTAACTATCTGAATCCATAAGCATAGTATAGTATCAAGCAAACCTTAAGCATAGTATCAGGACAATCTGGTAACACTAAAAAGTGTGCTGATTAACCTTCCTTATGAATTTAACATGTAACTAAGATATAAGGTATAGACCAAAATTAATTTTTTGTTTAATAGCAACTAACTGATACCGAGAAATACTAAATTCAATATTCTCCATCCAATCTTTGTATATAAAGTCAATATCTGCATATAGCTACACAACTGAACATTCTACAATACATAAATCTCTTGTCTAAACAATGTTTAGGAAGAAAGGAACTTAAAAGACCCTTATAAAGTGTGCTAACTCCAATCATAATCATCTTATATCTATACATTTCCTACAGCAAGAAAGAAAACAACCATCACAACTAAACCAACTATCTTAAGTAATAGGCTGCTAGCACGGATTTTTATCTATGCAAAACGAACTTCCCCCAAAAAGGCCGACTCATCCGATGCAGACACAACGTTTCTTTGAATAAAACAATCCTATGTAAGCCAGGTGAATAATATTCCATATTAAAGAAAGGTTCATACATTTCAAAATGTCTAAGTAACTCCCCTGTGGGAGCGAAATTGGATGCACCATTCTCATACCTGTACCAGACTGTATGGCCAATGCAGACTAATAAAGAAATGCCAACAGCTACCTTCATAATAAGTTAATACCTCCACCAATGATGTGATTCCGCTCGAGCTTGCTCAACCGATAACCCACTGGGGTGTTGACTCGACACGGATGAAGACCAGGCCAGTCACAAGATCTCAAATTAAGAGATTTAAGGAAAACCTAGAGCATTTATATAGGGGGTAATCAATTCTCAATAGAGCTTGTCCATAATTAAAGATACAAAGCCTATTCTAAGCATCCAAGTGGTGGAAGCCAATACGGACCCGGGTAGCAGTTTTGGTGCAAATATGGACAACGGGCAGCATGAAATGGTTCCAACTCTTTATGGATTCAATACATATGCCTAAGAGGATATGGAATCAAGTCAAGGCAGCTTCAAAGGCATTCAAAAAGGGATTGTATGGACAGCTTCAAATTTGGCCTTTTTCTTACTGTATTTTGTGCTGGCTTTATTGTATTTTGCTGAATTGGCTTTTTCTTCCTCTTCCAAGCATGGGCAATGCGTGGGACTTCATATTCAGCTTATTTGGCATCCTACAAAGCATAATGAAGCTGATTTGGAGTTCAAATTGGTCAAAGATTGGTCAAAATCAACTTAGTTAAAAAGCTAGTATTTTGGTTTCCTAATTTGATTCTGCATTTTGTTTTAAGAAATTACCATTACTTTTTAGTTTTTATTTATTTATTTATTTTCTGGAACAATAAGTTTAGGAAAGTTATTATTTTATTATTTTCATTGTAAATTAATTAATTCCTAATTCAAAATAAAGGAATTAATTTATCCAAATTAGATTAGGAAAGGAGTGAGAATTTCGGCCACCATAGGGAACTACTTTGTATGGCTGGTTTTTCCTTTATTTTTAGGGTTTTATTTCGTGGCTTTGTAGTCTATTTAAAGGCTTATTTTTCAATAAGAATGAAGCTTGAATTTTATACAGAAAATTATTTGTGAGATTGAATTCTCTTTGTTCTTTTGAACACTTAAAACACCATTAGTGAATGAGTGTTTTAGTTGGACTTATCAATAGGTGACATCACCTATTGTGGCGTCTTCATTATATACCAAGGTTTCTAATCACAGGTTGGTTAGGGGTCAAGGTGACCATTAGAACTTGAACATAATTAGATCCGAGCCAATATAATACGCGTTTAAGAGCAGGTCGTCCTAGGTTCGTATCAACCAAGGTTTGGGAAATCTCATCAGTTATGGCAGTATGTAAACTTGACCCGATACTACTATACGGTAATAACCTACTCATAGGAAGAACTCCATGAGTATAAGGTAAACCAAGATTATTTTTTGTGATATTAGCAGTCAAGCACCCCGAACTTTATCGAGGTTGATACATTGCACCCTAAATTTTTTTTTTTGGCATTTTGCAACCTGAACTTCCTTTTTACTTCCACCATTGATTTTTCTATTAAAAATACATAACAGAATGATCAGGTCCCTCGCATGTGCTTATCAAACGAGGGTAGATCATGTAATTTCACTGTTCTCAATTTAGAAATTAGTGTTTCATTTGAGGAATTTCTTCATCTTCTTCCAAACCACCACTCTCAGTAACACCAACAATCTCAAAGCTGCAAGGGAATAAAGTTCTCTCTCTCTCCTCTTTCTCTATCTCTGTCCTTTTTTTTTTTTTTACGCTCTCTCTTTCTTTGTAACTCTCGCTCTTCTCTTTTCTTTTTTTTTAGTGTACTCTCTCTTTCTCTGTCTCTCTCTGTCTCTTCTTTTTCTCTATCATCTTTTTTCTTTTTATGTACTATATCTTTCTCTATAAATCTCTCTGTCTATCTTCTCTCTCTCTCTCTCTCTCCTCTTTCTCTGTCTCTGTTATTATTTTTTTTTGTGTACTCTCTCTGTCTATCTCCTCTCTCTCTAATTGATATTTTAGGAAAGCAAAACTCAATTTTAGCAATGGATCGAAGCTTCCCCCCCTCCCCCCCCCCCCCCCTTTTTTACCCCTTAAATTTTTTCCTCCACATTTCCTAAGTTCCAAACATAGCCTGACAGTTGTAAAATTACCTGATCTACCATCGTTTGATGAGCACGTGTGAGTCCCTTGATCGTTTCATTATCCATTTTTAGCAGAAGAACCAATAGTGCAAGCAAAAAGGAAGTTTGGGTTGCAAAATGTTTAAAAAAAGTCTATGGTGCAAGATGTCAACTTCGATAAAATTTGGAGTGCTTGGCTGCCAGTATCCCTTATTTTTTATAAAAGAAAACCTCTCAAATGAAGTATCATCTCATACTTACCTGGAAGAAATTGAAAACCTAACAACATACGAATGTTATATGGTTGGAATGAGAAATTAAGCATAAGTCGATGGAGCTCGATAAAAGGTGCTTGGAGTTTCCCAACAATAGGCCTTCTCATATGAGAAAGTATCTTATTGTGTAAGCTGTTAGAGAAATTATGAACCGTATCACGGTAAGTATAAAACTACACTAAACTCGTAGATGAAGAGTGTTAGGTCTAAAATATTGATGATTTTATGCCATATTTATAGCTTAATATTTGTTAGTTTGTGTTAATTTGTTATGGAAAGATACTTAATTATGTATTTTTCTTAATCTAGGTAAAAGAGGAAGAATTTTAAGAAAACAACCATAAAAATGGATTCCTTGGGTCGAATTATGGTGGGAAGCAAGATTTGAGCTCGAACAGACTAAGCATTAAAAAGATTCCAAAAAGATACCTTGAAGATTCCATAAAGATTCTATCGGGAATTTCATGATGGAAGTGGATGTCATATGAATCATCACGATCTGAGGATTTCAAATGTCTCGTTATTTTTTGATTTCGAGGTGCGAGCAAAGAGTTATCATCATTTAAAGTTTAGAATTTATAAAAAATAATATTCTAGTTAAATCTCCACCATTGATCAAAAGAGGGAATCAAGGCAATTTGAGGGCCAAGATAAAAACAAGTGGCAATAATTGGTTAATTTATCATTAATGAGGCACATGTCATGTCACATGCTTCATTAAGGGTAAATTAGACTAATTAACTATTTTTTTAAGAGGAATTAGATAAAAGGAAAGTAGTAGAGAGCAAGTAATATCCAGTTTCCTTTTTACACATGGAATTCGTCCAACCCTTTTCATAGCCTAAAAAAGGTATCTTCCAAGACTCCCACATTAAAAATAAAGAGAGAAAAAGATTTCCAAGATCCTATATATATAGCCCCCACCACATTGAAGGAATATACAAGTATAGAGAGTTATTTAAGAGTTTTTAGAAACCTTAAATAGAAACAAACCAAATTTTAGAAGTTTCTAAGATTCTCTTAAGGGTTCTAGGGTTTTAAAGTTTTAGAAGATCAATTGGAGAGCTTGGAGGTGGCAGAGAGGCGTGGGCTTGCTTAGAGAAGAAGGCTACGACTTTGAGAGCTCTTGGAGGAGAATTTCTTCAATAGTTTTTATTCTCTTTTCCTTTCTCTTTAATTGTGAATTTTATTATTTTTAATAATTATGGATGTTGAAATTATTTTTACCATGAACTAATTTTCATAGCTAGGCTATGATGTAGCTCTAACTATGAAGGTTTAATTATTTTAATATATGTTTAGTTTTATTTAATTAGTAATATGTTTTGTTAATAAATCATTGGTATACTTAATGCTTTCATAGGACGGAAGAAATGAATAATTTTAATAATATTTGAGCTTGGAAAAGGATAATATTATGGATCTCCAATGATTTACATGAATGCATAATTGATTGGAAAATAGTTTGTCTCATGCCATATTATTTGCTTAATCTATGCTTGATGAATTTGCATGATTTAATTTATAGGCCGGAAGGAATAAATTAGGTTATGTGAATATTATCAATTGTGAGTGGAAACTACTTTTGATTAATTTTGTGATTAAGTGTGGTTAACAAAATTACTAGTTAATTAAATTCACATATTTAAGTAATTAAATTGGAATAGTTAGTGGTGAAATCAAATGCCCTAGTATTCATAATTATTCAATTCTCTCTCTTACTTGAAATTGATCTAATTTTAATTGATTGCTTTTTTTAATTTAGTTTATTTAGTTTTCAATTACCATCTAAAATTTTAGTTCAAATATTATCAAAACCTAATTATCTTTGATACTTAATACTTAATCCCTTGGGTACGACAACCCTATTTTTCCACTTTATTACTTGAAAACGGTTCGTGCACTTGCGAGTTGATTTTACACATCAAAGAGCCTCCGGTGATGTCCTCCACTAAACTTGTAGATGAAGAGCCTTAAATGATGCCCTCCAAAAATAGCTTCTTGAACATTTTACATAGAATAAATATAATGAGAATCCACCCATACCAATACAACTAGTCCCCACTTGGGTGCTGATCCTGTCCAATTAAAGATGGGGCCAATTATAAGAGCACAAGCTAAAAGATTTAAGGACAATCTGGTTAGCTTCATTTAAGGTGTTATCAAAATCCCAAAGCCTGCCTTATGCATCCAAGTTATAAAGATAGAAATAAATCCAGCAAGCTATTTTGGTGCTTCCATGGACTCCGAGCAGGAAGGAATGAATTTGTTGACTATGTGATTATGCACTCCAAGAGGCCATGAAATCATGCTAAGGCAGAAGCAAGGCTGGTCATTCATCACACTCATGCACAAGCTTTCATTTTGGTTGAAAATCTCTATTTTAGTGCTGACTTTGGTCTTTCTTATGAATCAAGTAAGTTTTCCTTATTCCAATCAAAGGCAACATATGTGAACCAATATTAATCCTATTTGGAATCCTACATGGCATATTGAAGTAGATTTGGAGCCGAAACAAGCTGGTGATTGGACAAATATAGCTTAGTTGTAAAATTAGTCAACTAGTTTTCTAATTTAAATTTGACTTTTGCTTTAGGAAATCAGTCATTTATTTTGGTTTTTAATTATTTATTTGCTGAAAAAATTACTTTCGGAAAGTTAGAATTTTATTATTATCATTATAAATTAATTAATTCCTATTCTAAAATAAATGAATTAATTAATCCAATTTAGATTAGGAAAGAAAGGGAATTCAGCCACATAATGTTTCCTACACCTTTGTCCAGTTTTGCTAATGTGTTTTAGGGTTTTTGTTTCCTAAACCTCAGCCTATTTAAGAGCTTATTTTTCAATGGAATAGCAACTTAGAATATTATTCAAAAAAATTATTTGTGAGAAGGATTCTGTTCTCTTTGAACACCTAAAACACTTAATAAATATCAAGTGTTTTAGTTTGACTTATCAATATGATATCTATCACCTACTGTGGCATCTTCATCATATACCACGGTTTCTAATTACAAGTTGTTTAGGGGTTAAGATGACCATTAGAATCTAAACTTAATTGTGATCCGGGCTAATATAATATGGGTTTAGGTGCAAGTCAATCTAGGTTCGTATCAAAACACTTGTAATTCTCAATTTTAGACAAAAAGTCTTGGAAAATTTTATAGTTCACAATTTCTACCTAATTTTTAATCTACCTTTGACATTCAATCTTATACTTTCATTTTTGTTTCTCTTTTTTTATGAGTATGAATACTATCACCATTTTATGTTTTATAAGCTATCGAATTTGATCGTTTTCTTTCCTCATTTATGCATTTATACGTTATTTTTATTCTATTATTCTATTATTTATTGTTTTTATTCCATTTTATTTGTTAATTTTCTTCTTTTAGTATTATGTACAGTACTGATTTGTCCATCTAGCATATAAACTTGAGAACGAAACTAGATTTATTTTAAAGGGTGCTTGATGCTGTGGAGAACTTTCTATCTCTCTAGATAAAAAGGTAAAAGATTGAATGTAGTACTTGCTAATGGTAGGAATTGAGGTTAGGAAAAAAACTACTTTATTTATTTAGTTCATGAGTTATGATCATTTGTGGGGGAAGGCGCCTGCCTCATAACTCTTTACAAAGGCAGGTAAGGACATTACTTTCAAAACTACTTACTTTTTTATGATTTAGCTGTGCTCCACTTAGGCTTCTCTAACTATAACCAAAGCCCTTCTCGTGCTTTGTTCTGTCGGTCCTTCATTGCCTTCCCTTCCTCCTTTAAGCCTTACGCTTACCAGAGCTCCTTTAGCTATAGATAGAGCTCCCCTTCGCTTGCTCATAAGAAAAAAGCCTAGGAGAATTTCTCAATAAATAAACAAAAAATTCCATTCCTTTACCTAAAAATAGAATACCAAGCTTAGCTAACATATCGAGCTCTAACCCTATAAGAGAAGACGTAAGAGAAAGCTACTAAAGCGATCATCTTCATTTTCTCATGTGTCTACTCACTACTAGCTACTTAGATAGTAATCCAACAAACTAGGAAACCTAGTATAGGCCTAGAAGAGAACCTGGGTAGATGATACAAACTAGCTTCAGTTACGGCTGACACTAAAGAGGTATTGGATAAAGATAAAGAGAGAAGATGCAAATATTGAAGTGGATAAGATAGTGTTTTCTCCTTTATAATAACCTAACCACTAGCTAGCTAAAACCAAGAAGAAAGCTACGAGCTAATAGCTAATAGCTAATAGGATAGGAAGCTACCTAAAAATTGAAAAGAAGACAAGCTAGCTACGACAAAGGTAGGAAAGAGATGGCTACATCTAATAAGTTATATAGAATTCCATAGCCTTTGACCACCCTTAAGAACTTCTACCAAAGAAAGAAACCTTAGATTGTTAGTAGGCAAGTGAAAGAAGTCAAGCTTGGAAGCATTAGATGCAAGGATGCCTCACTCATTAGTTAAAGCTAAACAAAATTGCAATCTAATTCTTTGCTTCTCTAGTGCGCGAGGTGCTTTTCTTTCTTTTTTTTATTTATTTTTTTTATTTTTGGCTATCATGCAATGTTCTATTCTTTTCTTATAAAAAGTAATCCACTTTCACATTTTCTTAACCCAAAATGGTTGAGGAAAGGATGGACTTATGAAGAGCCTTCTGTGAAACCTTCCTTTGATTGACGAACTCGTTGAGCATCCTTCAATGATTGCTTTGTTAGTTGTTTAGCCTACTGTATAGGTGTTAATTGGTAGCAAGATTCTTTTCTCATAGATTGTAACTGTTATGGATTCTCCTTCTAGTAAAAACAAAGAAGCTGCGAGGTTGAAAGAAAGGAAAAGGGTGACTTTTCTAATTCTTGGTGTTAGGGAAGGTAGAACTAGATTGGCAACAATTTGATGATAAATAGTTTTCACCTTGTAGACTAACTTTCAGCTAATGGGAATATATGTCTTTTCCTATGTCTTTTTAGCCATAGAATATGGGATTGGCTATCTAAGTACCAATGTACAACTAAGTAGATGTCTCACGGATGAAGGAATAAAGTAAGGCTCTACCTACGTTCTAGTCTTGACTTGCAGGCAATTGCCACTTTCTTTCCTACAAACAGAGGGCGTCGTTTGCCCCACACTTCAAAAAGAGTACAACAATAAGGATAAGATGAATGCAACAAATAGAAAGGTCTACTGACCTTATCCTTCTTTAACACTCACAGTGAGTCCATTATGCTTACAACCAAGTGGCATATTTTTAATGTGAGTTTGGCTAGAGTTTTGCCTAAATAGTTAAATAGTGGCTCTTGTTGTTTTTGAGTTCCCCTTACCTTTAGAAAGGATACTCCTAATGGTACCTTAGTTCTCCATAGCATCTGAAGAAGGAGTGGGGTTTAGGTGCTCTTTTGGGAGAAGCTTTCCGGCTTACTATACTAAGAGAAGAAGGCGCTATTAAACCAAGTCATCCCGAAGCACAACCAGGCTATTTGTTTTTCCTTTCCAACAACCAAACCAATAAATAATAGTTTTTGGTCATCATAAGTTGAGTTCCTTTCTACAGGGATGCCCATGCAGCAAGGATATAAGGGCAAACTGGAGGGTAACCTAAGCAACAAGAGGTATGTCTATTAAGTCCAGCTAGTCTAGGCAAGCAAGTTTAAACTAGTCCAAGCAATTCTGCAAAAACTTTACTTCCTCCTGTAATAGAGGATATCTTTACTCACATGGCCAAAAAGGATCAATAGGAAAGTGGAGTACGAGGGGGGAGTCTATAATGGGCTACTCGCTTACTGGAATATCTAGGAGGATTTCTTAACTAAAAGCTTATCCTTTATGAACGACTCTCCTTTGCATGGAAAAATAGAGAATGAAGAAAAAATGGAAGTTTTATTCATTGAGGCATATGCTTCGATTGCCACTAACCTTAGAAGCATATGAGGGAATACAACTCAGTTGGTAAAGTTCTGCTCTTGCAATTAGGCTGTTTCAATTACAGGCAAAAAAATCCATCTTGGACTAAGCAAGGAGCCTTTTATTCCAACAACTCTCATCTAAGTAGGTGTTTACAACATCTCCAAGGATCTTATGGTTCTTTGAAAATCATTGAATAAGGTATTCACTTTGTTTAGTCAGTATATTCATATATCCCTTACTCGAGCAATGAACTACATTCACAATGGGTGTTGGGGCCCCCTTACATTAGTCATTTATAGGGCTCTAAGGATTCAGGTGTTGAATCAATCTTTAACTTCATTTAGTCACTTCATAAGTAATATGAAATACCTAATTCTACTGAGTTGATTCTGTCTTTGACATCGTTCACATTTAGTAGAAACTTCCTTGTGTCTCTTCAGGTTAGGAGCTCCTAAAATAGGCAGCTACCCTCATGGGACTAAACAACACTACTTTAATCCCTCTCCCGAGATAACTAGTATATGTATTCATGCTTTTTATCTTAAGTCAAATGTTGGAAGAGGATGCTCCCCATAATATGTATATTCTTTCAATCAAGTAATACCCTTTATTCTTTATTATAGTATAATTGAGTAGCTAAGAGCTTCTAGTAATTTAAAAATAAACATAGGGGCGTCGACTTGTTTTACGTCAATTAGACTTTGAAGGGATATCTTCTCTTTTCTTTATCAAGTAAACCACACCTAATCGCCTTTGATGTTATCTAGGTGATATCGATGTCTATCCCCCCTATTAGAAAATTTAGTCAGCAGGTAAAAAAACTTATAAGAAAAAATGTATGCAAGTAGGTAGAGAACCTACTCGTCATTGTTGTCCACTCGTCGAAGACTATGGGGATTTGGGATTTAAGAACACTGACTAATATCACTCAATTAACAAGACTTCAATGTAGGTATTTGACGATCTACCTATATAGATGAAATAAAAGTGTGAACCTCTACTAATAATTAAAGGGATGGAAACCACAACTCGATGCGAGTACAAACTGAACTATATCACAAGGCTATAAGCGTCGAGGGTCAAACTTAAGGAGCTCTCTCGGATAGGGAACTTGCGATGAGGACATGACTAGGAGCACCCAAGGATGGAGTCCACAGCCACTTCAAATCTCTACAGGACCAATAACCAGGGCAAGAGCAAAGAGATTTAAAGAAGCACTAAATGGTTTAATCCAAGAGGTGTTCACATCACAAGGAAGCAAGTTCATTACTGAAGATGAACCAAAATTGATCCATATGATTGGAACGGAGGATGTCAACATGAAAGAAAGCCTAACGCATGGAATCCAACAATATGGTGGTGGCACGAGTTGATGACATGAATGGTGATGTGGCATCATATGGCGACATGGCACTTTTGCCACATGGAGGATGATATGCGCCTACATGGCATTGGCCAAATTTTATAATTAGGAAAATATTAATTTTTATTTATGTTTTGATTGGATTTTGGCATGTTGCCTATTTACTTTCCTAATTTAGTTTTTATTAGGTTTTTAAATTACTTTCCTAATTTTATTAGAGTTGAATTGGTCAAAGAATTAAAGGCCATTCAAATTAGGAAACTAGGAGCTAAATTAGGTTTCCTAAACCTAACCACATTAGGTTTCCTAAACCTAACCAAATTAGGTTTCCTAAACCTAATTTTCGTCCATTATTATTCCACCTTTACTTTTAGCAAATTTAGGAAAGCATTGTAATTTATTTTGCCTATTTAAAGGCACATAAGACATGAATAAAGGGGAGATTACAATTTTGATTCAAAGTGAGAGTGATTCTCTTGGTTCTCTAAGAACTATATCAAACTTTTTCAAGCTTTGTTTGTGGAGTTCGAATTTGACTTATCAATAGGTTATTCCGCACCCTATTGTGGCGTCTTCACCATACCAAGGTTCTTACCTTAAATATAGGTAATGGGTCGAGGTCTTCCATTGATAACTTGGAATTAGACAGTCTAATTCAATCTTTGTTACGGGTTTAGAGGCAGGTCGCTCTAGGTTCGTATCAACTTGAAAGCCTAATGTGAAGGTTCCAAACTTAGAAAGAAAAAAGTCATAAACTTCTAAAAAGGAGTTATTTAAGCTTTTAAGTTGAAGAGTGGAGTTTCAACATAAAAGTTAGCCCGACTCGAAGTGAAGCAAAATGAACTATCTGAAAATCCAAGGACATAAGCTATTAGGACTCGAGCAGGAAGTAGAACTCATATATCCGAAACGAAATCTTTTCCTAGGCCAGGCCTAGGTTAGGGAACTAGAAACCAATCTACTTGAGTCTCGAGCTTCACGCAAATAGAATGGCATCGTGGCAATGCAAAACACATCACATCAGCAAGGGATTATGATTATTGTGGGAATTCATGAATAGTTGTGAAAGTATTCAATGATTTACCAATAAAAACCAATTTATAACAACAACAACTGAGATGCCAGAAGTGGCTTAGAGAAAAGGATCATGACATTTGATGCTGCACTAATAGTTGTACCATGGGGAACAAAAAATACGCTACTCCTCTATCAATATAGCTCATTTTCAAAGGTAGGCACAGGTTGCCCTAAAGAGAGTGATGAGTTTTGGTACCTCTATGGGTGGATAGGCTATCACAGGCCTATTTGTAATACCTAGCCTCCACTGACAATCTTATCACTCTTTAATAATATTGTCCCTAATTTAGCCATCACACTTAGTATAAGATTTTTCTTGTTGAGAGCATCCTAATAAATCACCCATCTGATGAGGACATGACTAAGAGCACCTTAAGATGGAGTCAAGAGCCACTTCAAATCTCTATGGGACCAATAACTAGAGCTAGAGCAAAGCGGTTTAAAGAAGCACTAAATGGTTTAATCTAACAGGTGTTCATATATCAATGAAGCATGTTCATTATTGAAGATGAAACAAAATTGGTCCATATGATTGGAACGGTGGATGCCAACATGAAAGAGAGCTTAACGCAAGGAATCCTACAACATGGTGATGTGGCAAGTTTTGATGACATGGATGGTGACGTGGCATTTTGCCACGTGGAGTGTGATATGCGCCTACATGGCTTCCAACTAAGCTTGGTCGAATTTTATAATTAGGAAAACATTAATTTTTGTTTATGTCTTGATCGGATTTTGGCATGTTGCCTATTTACTTTCCTAATTTAGTTTTTATTAGGTTTTTAAATTACTTTCCTAATTTTATTAGAGCTAAATTGGTCAAAAAAATTAAAGGCCATTCAAATCAGGAAACTAGGAGCCAAATTAGGTTTCTAAACCTAACCACATTAGGTTTCCTAAACCTAATTTTCGTCCATCAGTATTTTTAGCAAATTTAGGAAGGCTTTGTAATTTATTTTGCCTATTTAAGGGCACAAAAGTCATGAATAAAAATTAGATTACAATTTTGATTCAAAGTGAGAGTGATTCTCTTGGTTCTCTAAGAACTACTTCGAACTTTTCAAGTTTTGCTTGTGGAGTTCAAATTTGACTCATCAATAGGTTATTCCGCACCCTATTGTGGCATCTTCACCATACCAAGGTTCTTACCTCAAATATAGGTAACAGGTCGAGGTCTTCCATTGATAACTTATAATTAGACGGTCTAATTCAATCTTTGTTAGGGGTTTAGGAGCAGGTTTGTCAGGACCTCCAGAATTCCTCCCCGGAACCCTAGACAAGCCCTGATCTCAGGGAAATACCACCGAATCTTCCAACGGAAAATTCGACAGTACCTCCCCTAAGGGTAGGACTTACCAAAAATTACCTGCACTGAAAACTACAAGTTGTTCCACAATTTACAGCACTTCACAACAATAACAGCAGCCCAGTGCATAACTAAAACATAAGTGTCCAAATAGTATACAGAGCTTTATGAAGTGCTAATCAACAGAAATACAACAAAGATGAAAGAAATAATACAACTGAAGTGAATGAGTACAAAGGTACTTCTCGAAACACGATAGCAGCGGAGAATTGGTTCGCTCCGGAAGAACGTCTACCACCCCTTGCACCTAAGGGAACGGAACTTAAAAACGTGAGATGCTAATCATCTCAATGAGTGACCCTAACTACCGAACACTTTTAATGATAATAATAATAATAATATAACAAATAAGGGAATTGAATTAATACAAACAATTAATAAATAAATAATAACAGTTGGAAATGATAATTTTCCCTCAAAACTCTCACCAATCACTCCGTTGGAAATGTTCCCTTTTTAAAACGATTTCACATAACCCGATATTCGTACTTCCCGAAAACCAAGGGATCAAACATTTGATAAACAATAAATAAATAAATACCCCAATATATAATTAAAATGTAATAAATTATAATAAATAATTTTTGAACACCTTTGGGGTTTGAAACTTTATTTGAAAATTACACTTGACGCACCACACCATATACCGGTGATGCCCTCCTATACCCAGCGTCCTGAGCACTGACTGGCGGGGAGATTAAAGAGAGAAATTTGCAAACGATACTTCGGCGTCCCGACAGTACCGCTGCTGAAACCATCATCCCGGCCAAGGAGGGGGGCGACTGTGGCCAATAACAAACTTGCCTGCCCACGGTCCAATGGAACCTCACGGGAGAAATAATAATACTTGCGCGCTGAACCACATATACATATACCAGAACACCAATACTGTATGAATGCATCTAAAATAATTATTAAACCAACTGTATCGTTTTTCAAAATTACCATGGGAAATATACCAAAATTTCTCACTTACCATCCCACATATTTTTATTTAACAAATCGGTACGAAAACATCGAAAACAAATAAACCATAATTTTCTCGTAATACGAGGTTCAACAATTAAAATACCGCGGGCATAATTTATACAATTTAAACAAATATTTTCATAAAATATTTAACCCAATTATGCCCGAAAATAATACTTAAAATCTCGTACGATTATTACCGAAATATACTTTGCTCATGCATAATAAATAAATTAAATCACAATAAATTGTACCACATGAGCATAATTTAAATACCAATTAAGCATAATTAATTGCCCAAAATATTTTTGAAGGTGGGTCACTCACCTTAAGTGCATAAATCAGCTAAGATCCTCCGTAGGATCAACTCCACTACTCGTACACGCACCTAAAGCATCCACAGTATACCAACAAAATATATTAATATTTTAATCGGGTAATTCCCAAATGGGTACCCGGGGAGCGAACACAACGACAACTAAAAGTTACGAGTTATATACTGAATCGAAGCTTGAGTGATGAGGATCACGGATTCGGTCTTACTTTCCGGTGATCGGACCCGAGGTGGCCGGAATCTCGCCGGAAAGCTTTCGGGTTTCGACTCCTCAATTCTCCCAAACCGTCGCGAATTGGCAGAAAAGGATGTCGGATTCGGGTTCAGGAGGTTGAACACAATGGACAAGGACCGGCGGTGCGACTGGGTACTTGCCGGAACAGTAACTTCCGGCGAGCCGCCGTGGTCACCGGCAACCGTCGCCGGCGGCGGCGCGTGTGGTGGCCGTTGGCTGAGATTTTTGGCAGATTTGTAGATCGAGGGGAGAGGAATCCAACGGGACCGGCGGTGAGGCAAACGGAGGCCGGACGACGGAGAAATCGGGGTTTGAAGATTTTCGGCCCCTTACCGAAAAAAGCTTCGATCCCGGCTCCTCGGAGGTCCGGTGGCCTTGAAATTTGGTGGGTAGGCCAGACTTGAGGAGGTGGTGAGGGGTGGCTGGCGCGTGTGGCCTGAAAATGGCCGGAAACAGGGCAAACGGCGGTGGCCGGCAGTGGAGGGAAAATCGCCGCCGCGCTTCGCAGCCTTGATCCGGGCGCGTCCGGCGACCAACGGCCGTGAAATTTCAGGGTTTGGCCGAAAATGGGGAGAGGTGTCCGTCTGGCCGAAAAATTTGAAGATTCCGGCGGCCGATCGGTTTCTGTCTCTCTCTCTCTCTCTCCTCTCTCTCTTTCTCTCTCTTCCCTGAGATTTTTGTCAAATAAAAGCCACCGTGGTGATACTGTTCATTCCACATGGACCAATGAGGTGATGACATGTGGCATCACTGTGCACTTAAGCTAGATATAATAAAATATTACGGTATCCGGCGAACTTCAAACGTCCATAACTTTTGAACCAAATATCCGATTTAAGCGTGCCACTAGTCTATGAACTCGTATCGATGAGTACTTTACAACCATACAAGAGTCGAAACAAAATTACACCAAAAGAAAAAGTCAACTCCCGGCACCTTTTGGACTGTTTGCACCTCAACTTGTTTTGCCCATAACTTTCAAACCGTAGCTCCGTTTTCGACGTGCTACTAGTCTATGAACTCGGGGCATTATGCACTTCGCCACAGTACCCTGGTCAACTAGAAATTCCAACTGGGACAAAAAGTCAACTTTTAACCTGCTCGGTCAACGGTCAACCTCGATCAACGTGCACGGATTCCGGTGCAATTTGGGACGGGGTGTTACAAGGTTGATGCACATCACACTTCCAACGATCCCTTTCAACTGCCTCAAGACCCAATTACTTGAAGTAGAGCCAAAAGATTCAAGGAGGCCTTATTTGCATTCATGAAGGATCTTGATGCGTTTAAAGAGGAGGACATTACCATACGCACTTTTGAGAATTCCAAGTTGAAGAACAACTATTTGACAGCCCAAGATCAAATGCTTTGGGCTTGGAGAATTATAAAATGGGCTTGAGGAAATTGCAAAATGGGCTGTTTTGGTGCTATTTTAAGAGACGAAGTATTTAGAACATTCGGGCCATGTAATTTGATGCTAGCTAGGCCCAACTAGGTTAAATTAAGCATTTAATTTTATCTTGGTAATTTTGGACGTGTAATAACTATATAAGGTAATTCTAGCTGGTTCAAAATAAGTCAAAATAATCTTTAATGCTTTGTCTAGGGTTTCTATAGAGTCTTAGACTTTATTTAAGGATTTTATTTTTCCATTTGTAAGGAGATTGGTTTTTTTTTGAATAAAATTTTCTCTCATTGAGAATTGGTTTTTCACCATTATTCTTGGACCTCCAGGTCACTCATTTGAGAGTGTCTTTATATCAGATAAAGGGTCTTATGTCAATAGCATAGGTTCCTGCCTCTAAATAGTTAGTGGGTCTTGGTTGGATATATTTTATTTTATTTTATTTTTTCCTTCTGTTTTTAAGTTCCTTGCAATTGTTCTTCATCCCATCTCCATATCCAATTACCATCTGGTTATTCACTTTCATTTCATTGACTCAAAATCATCATCTCACTACCATACCCGCATCCGTGAGCGTATCATAGGTCGTCCTAGGTTCGTATCAATTTGGTATCGGAGCTAGTGATACGAACCTAGGACGACCTGCTCCTAAACCCGTATTATATTAGCCCGGATCTTTAATTAAGTTCAAGTTCTAATGGAATGGACCTCAACCCCTAACCAACCTGTGGTTAGAAACCTTGGTATAATGTAGACGGCACAATAGGGGATGGAAAACCTATTGATAAGTCAAGCTAAAACAACCAATTCTCTAATGGTGTTTTAGGTGTTCTCAAAGAACAAAGAGATAATTAATCTCACAAGTATTTTCTTAATCAAATCAAAGTTTAAAGTTATCTTATTAATGAAAAAATAAGCCTTTAAATAGGCTTTGAAAGAAACAAAATAAACCCTAAAAACCCTAGGAAAAACCGGCCACTCAATGAAGAATTCTACCTTGGCCGAAACTTTCCTTTTCCTAATCTAATTTGGATTAATTAATTCCTTTATTTTGAATTAGGAATTAATTAATTTACAAATAAAATAATAAAATAATAACTTTTCTAATCTTATTTGTCCAGAAAATAAATAAATAGAAACTAAAAAATAATGGTAGTTTCCTAAAACAAAAAGTAGAATAAAATTAGGAAACTAAAATACTAGCTTTTTGACTACATTGACTTTGACCAATTCTTTGACCCAAGTGAGCTCCAAATCAGCTTCAATATGCTTTGTAGGATGCCAAATAAGCTTATTGTGAAGTTCCTCACGTTGCCCTTGCTTGGAAGTAAGAGAAAAGGCTAATACAGTAAAATACAGTAAAGCCCGCGAAGAATACAGCAAATCCGGCCTTTCCTTCTCCTTGTGCGCAAACCTCCTTGTTGGTCGGCTTTGAAGCTGCTTTGGCTGGTTTCTATGACTCATCCTCCATATAAATTAAACCCATAAAGATGGGGTTCCAATTCATACAACCCGGCCTCTTTATTGTTACCAAAAACGTCACCCGACCCCGTTTTGGCTTCTATTGCTTGTATGAGTAAAACAGGCCTTTGTTCTTTAGATATGGCCAACCCCTCTTGACTATGACTTATTCCTTGTATGAAGACAGCAAGATTGTCCTTGAACTTCTTGGCTTGGGCCCTAGTGATCGGCCCCACCTTCATTTGTAATGGGTCAGCACCCCAGCGGTTTATTGGTCGAGCTGTCTCGGGTGGATTCGCATCATTCCCCTCCTCTTGAAAAGGATTTGTCCTCAAATCGAAATCATCACCTGCAGCAAAAGGAGATAAATCAGCAACATTAAAGGAAGCACTAACATTATACTCACCCGGTAGATCAAGCTTGTAAGCATTGTCGTTTATCCTCTCCAAAACTTGAAAAGGTCCATCACCCCTCGGCATGAGTTTTGATTTCCTTTGTTCGGGGAATCTTTCTTTCCTTAAATGCAGCCACACCCAATCTCCAGGTTCAAACACCATTGATTTTCGGCCTTGATTAGCCACCCTTGCATATTGCTCGGTCCTCCTCTCAATGTTTGCTCGGGTTTTCTCATGAATCTGCTTTACAAAATCAGCTTTTTGTTTTCCATCTAGATTAGCACGCTCACTTAAAGGCAAAGGTGTTAAATCTAATGGAGTCAAAGGATTAAAACCATAAACAATTTCAAATGGAGTAAATTTAGTTGCTGAATGTAAAGACCTATTATATGCAAATT
Organism: Ziziphus jujuba; assembly: GCF_031755915.1. Lineage (NCBI taxonomy): Eukaryota > Viridiplantae > Streptophyta > Magnoliopsida > Rosales > Rhamnaceae > Ziziphus > Ziziphus jujuba. Next base: position 24,670,979 of record NC_083389.1, read on the forward strand.
CAACATGTGGCAAACATTCTTCCCAAGTCCTTAAATTTATACTAATTAATGCTCTCAACAATGCAGACAAGGTTCTATTTACTACTTCGGTTTGTCCATCAGTTTGTGGATGACAAGTAGTTGAAAATAAAAGCTTAGTACCTAATTTAGCCCACAATGTTTTCCAAAAATAGCTTAAGAACTTAGCATCCCTATTCGACACAATAGTTTTTGGCATTCCATGCAATCTCACAATTTCCTTGAAAAATAAATTAGCAATGTTGGATGCATCATCAGTTTTATTACATGCAATAAAATGTGCCATCTTAGAAAACCTATCTACTACAACAAATATTGAATCCTTACCTGTCCTTGACCTAGGCAACCCAAGAATAAAATCCATAGACAAATCTATCCAAGGATAGGTAGGAATCGGCAAAGGCTTATACAATCCATGCGGTTTCAATGTTGATTTTGTTCTTCGGCACTTCACACATCTTTCACAAATTCTCTCAACATCTCTCCTCATGTTAGGCCAATAAAAATGTTCTTGCAGCAAGGATAAAGTCTTTAAAATACCAAAATGACCCATTAAACCACCCCCATGTCCTTCCCGAACCAATAATTCCCTTATACTACAATTAGGCACACAAAGTTTGTTTTCCTTAAACAAATATCCCTCAAATATGTAAAATTTATTAAATCCATGTTTCAAATAGGTTCTAAAAATTTCTCCAAAGTCACTATCATGCTCATAAAGTTCTTTCAATTGTTCAAATCCAAGCAATCTAGCATCTAAAGTAGAAAGGAGCACATACCTTCGGGATAATGCATCGGCAACCACATTTTCCTTACCTTTTTTGTAGCGGATCACATATGGAAATGTTTCAATAAACTCAATCCACTTAGCATGCCTTCGGTTGAGCTTTCCTTGTCCCTTGATATGCTTCAAAGACTCATGATCCGTATGAATCACAAACTCCTTTGGCATAAGATAATGCTGCCACGTCTCCAAAGCCCTCACCAAAGCATACATCTCCTTGTCATAAGTCGGGTAGTTTAGGGCAGCTCCATTCAATTTTTCACTAAAGTAGGCTATGGGCCTTCCTTCTTGCATTAAAACAGCTCCAATACCTACACCCGAAGCATCACACTCAATTTCAAAAGTCTTAGAAAAATTTGGCAAAACTAACAAAGGTGCATTACACAATTTTTCTTTCAACAAATTAAAAGATTTTTCTTGTACTTCCCCCCATTTGAAGCCAACATTCTTCTTGACAACTTCATTCAATGGTGCTGCTATGGTACTAAAATCCTTGACAAATCTTCGGTAAAAGCTTGCCAAGCCATGAAAGCTCCTCACTTGGGTAATGGATGTAGGAACCGGCCACTCTTGGATTGCCTTCACTTTAGCTTGGTCAACTTTGATTCCTGCAGCACTTACTACAAAACCTAGAAATACAAGTTCTTCTTTGCAAAAGTCACATTTTTTAATGTTAGCAAATAATCTTTCCTTTCTAAGAACTTGCAAAACTTGCCTAAGTTGATCCACATGGTCATCCAAATTTCGGCTATATATTAAAATGTCATCAAAATAAACAACCACAAATTTACCAATAAATGGACGCATTACATGATTCATAAGCCTCATGAAAGTACTAGGTGCATTAGATAATCCAAAAGGCATAACTAACCATTCATACAGCCCATATTTAGTTTTGAATGCGGTTTTCCATTCATCACCTTCTTTCATCCTAATTTGGTGATAACCACTCCTAAGATCAATTTTTGTAAACATGCAAGCACCATGCAATTCATCAAGCATATCATCTAATCTAGGAATGGGATGTCTATATTTGATGGTAATATTATTTATAGCTCTACAATCAACACACATTCTCCAAGAACCATCCTTTTTAGGTACCAACAAAACAGGAACAACACATGGACTTAAACTCTCACGAATATATCCTTTATCAAGCAAATCACTTACCTGTTTTTGCAGCTCCTTTGTTTCTTCGGGATTGCTCCTATAAGCTGGTCTATTTAGTATGGCAGCCCCTGGAACAAAGTCAATTTGATGTTCTATCCCTCGAATAGGTGGTAGTCCACTTGGAATTTCACTTGGGAAGACATCTCCAAATTCCTTCAAAAGAGAAATCATTGAACTTGGCAATTCAAGTTCTTCAAAATTAGTTTGATCATTAAAATAATTTTCTTTGTAAAGCATGACCAGCAAAGGTTTCTTACACTCAATAACCTTATTAATATCCCCTAAACTCAAATAAAAATTCTGGTTTTTCCTCTCTTTTCTTTCTTTTCTTTTTCCTTCCTCGGTTTGGCTCTCATTGGCGGAAATTATCAGTTTTTTTATGCTCTCGGGTTTGCTCTCTTTTCTCACCTCTCTCTCGGCTTTTTCTTGGTCTTTCCACTCAATATGAACCTTAGAACCCTTACCTTGGTCAGCAACCTCAATCTTACCTTCTTGAATGGATGGTGAAGCCGTTGGTGCCATGCTTGCTTTTTCCTTGAGCTTTTCGGCTTCTCTCCTTTGTTGCATTTGTAATTGATCCTTGTAAACCTCTTTAGGAGATAATGGTTCCAGCTTGATCTTCTTCCCTTTAAACCTGAAAACAATACTATTTTCTCGACCAAAATGAGTAGCATCTTTATCAAATTGCCATGGTCTACCTAATAGTATATGTCCAGCAATCATAGGTACAATATCACATAAAACTACATCCTCATATCTACCTATATTAAATTTTACTTTGGCTTGTTTGTTTACTTTCATCTCACCACTATCATTAAGCCATTGTAATCTATAAGGTTCTGGATGTTTAATTGTTTTCAAGCCTAATTTATCAACTACAAGATTACTTATCACATTAGTACAACTTCCACTATCTATAATCATGCTACAAATTTTACCTTGTATTTCGCAGCGAGTGTGGAAGATGTTTTCCCTTTGTATCTGCTCTTCATCCTTGTAGACAGCAAGTACTCTCCTTGAAACCAAGCTTAACTCGGCATTAGATGTATCTACAGGTTCGGTTTCATCTTCATTACAAGCCTCCTCTTGCTCGGTTTCCGCTCCACTTTCTTCACTTGCGGATTCCAGCTCACCATCACCATTTAATACCATGATTCTTCTATTTGGGCATTGGCTAGATATGTGTCCTCTTCCTTGGCACTTAAAACAAATTATTTCTCTAGATTTTTGAGGTTTAGGATCAGATTTTATATCACCTCTAAGTGCTTGGACAGATTCGGTCTTGACCTCCCTTCTTGGCCGGTTGGTTGATTCTTCTCCTAATTTCGGCCTCAACTTGTTTTCATAAGTGGAATTGTTTTTCCAGCCACTTGAACTTGTCCTTCCACTGCTAGAAACTCCTCCAAACCGTGTACTAACACCCCTCCTCTTGAATTGGTTCTCAAGTTTAATGGCTACATGCAACATCTCCTCCAATTCCAAGTATTGTTGTAATTCAAGTTGGTTGGCAATGTCACGGTTTAACCCTCCAAGGAATCTTGCCATTGTTGCCTCTCTATCCTCCCTCATGTTTAACCTCATCATTAACATCTCCATCTCTTTGTAATAATCCTCCACGGACCTACTTCCTTGAGACAAAGATTGAAGCCTTTGATGCAGCAACCTTTGGTAATGGGATGGCACAAACCGCTTCCTCATGACTCCTTTCATTTGTCGCCATGTTGTAATTAAGTCTTCACCAACCCTCCTTCGGGTGCTTTGCTCATTTATCCACCATTGGAGTGCATAATGGCCAAACTCCATTGCTGCCATCTTCACCTTCTTACCTTCCGAATAGTTGTGGCAGTCAAAAATCATCTCCATTTTCTCTTCCCACTCCAAATAAGCTTCAGGATCACTTTTACCCATAAAAGGTGGGATATTAACCTTGATATTTCCCAAATCTTCATCTGTATCCTCCCTCCTATATCTCCCACGGCCAGCTCTATCTTGGACAGCAAAGGTTTCGTCCATACCTTCCTCAAAGTCACCGTCCAATGGCTCCTCATCAAATTCCTCTCTCGGCCTCTCGCGACCTCCTCGTCCTCGACCTCATCCTCCATGGAATTCTTGCCTATTTCTTGTATTCAGCCTTCCTTGTGAGGCTTCTAATCTTCCCACTCTTTGGTTTACATGCTCAAATTGAGCACTCATCCGCTGTATTGATTCCAAAATAGTTCTCAAGTCCACTTGGTCTCCACTTCCGGTAGCTCAGTCATCACCATGAAATGCTACGGACTCTTCCTCATTGATCCTCAAGGGTGGATCCCCTCTTCTTATTCTAGAATCTGCCATGTTAGTAAAATACTACAAAAAAAAAATAAAATAAATCCTCACAATATTCACTCCCTCACGTGTTTCACTCAAACAAGGTCTCGACACTCGTGTTTGCACACTAGTTTCGGCTTTTACCCTCTTTTAAGCTCACACACTCTTGCCTTTTTCCTCTCAATGAATTATCTCAAAGTTCTAATTAAAACACCCACAAAACAGCAATTAGATCACTAGTATGTTTTAATTAAACTTATCAACAAAGCAGTAGCAAAAAGTAGGCAATACCGAAAGAATCCAACAAATCCTAATTTTTCGGCTTTCTAGACAAGAAAACACAAAATAATGGGAAAACGTTGGAATTTTTGAAAACTGCACCAGATGGTAGTAGTTTATGAGTTCAAGAATAAAATTCCAGAAAAAGAAATTCAAATACGAACAAGAATCAAAGAGAACAAAAATATAGAAAAGTGTTGGTTGTTGTTCTTGTAATTCAAGTTTTGTATCAATTCTTTTAACTAATTTTAATCCAAAAAAATTTAAACACCCAAAATCCAAATATCCAGCAGCAAAAATAATTTCTCAGCAACTCAAATATTGAATAAATAATCAAAAACCAGCAGCTCCAACAAATTTCCAGCAAACAAATCAAACTCCAACAAACTGAAATATTTTTTTTTTTTTTATTCGGCTTTACCTCTTCTTTCTTCTTTTTTTTTTTTTTTTTTTTTTTTTTTTTTTTTTTGTTTTCACTCACAAAACACAAACAACTGCAGTAGCAAAAATAATTACCAAAATTGCAATTCCAACTCCAAAACAAACACCAAACCCGTGACCTCCAAAATAAACAAAATGTGCAGTTTTTTTTTTTTTTTTTTTTTAATGTTGCCGCAAACTCTTTTTTTTTTCTTTTTTCTTTTTTTTTTTTGAATATATGAATGCAAATTTCTAAGACTAAAACAGCAAAGGAAAATCAACAAAAACCAAAATTATCAAGAACAATGATAAAAGACAACCAACAAATTAGGAAACAAAAATACGATAAAACTAGGAACCTAATTCAACTAGGAATGAATTTTTTTTTTTTTTTTTTTTTTAAGATGCTGAACGTGTATAGGATGGATGCAACCTTAACCTAATGCTAAAATTGCAGAATAACACAAAAACAAATAAAGCAAATAAAGATAGATCAAACCTGAACAAAATTTAGCTCTGATACCAAATGATACGAACCTAGGACGACCTGCTCCTAAACCCGTATTATATTAGCCCGGATCTTTAATTAAGTTCAAGTTCTAATGGAATGGACCTCAACCCCTAACCAACCTGTGGTTAGAAACCTTGGTATAATGTAGACGCCACAATAGGGGATGGAAAACCTATTGATAAGTCAAGCTAAAACAACCAATTCTCTAATGGTGTTTTAGGTGTTCTCAAAGAACAAAGAGATAATTAATCTCACAAGTATTTTCTTAATCAAATCAAAGTTTAAAGTTATCTTATTAATGAAAAAATAAGCCTTTAAATAGGCTTTGAAAGAAACAAAATAAACCCTAAAAACCCTAGGAAAAACCGGCCACTCAATGAAGAATTCTACCTTGGCCGAAACTTTCCTTTTCCTAATCTAATTTGGATTAATTAATTCCTTTATTTTGAATTAGGAATTAATTAATTTACAAATAAAATAATAAAATAACAACTTTCCTAATCTTATTTGTCCAGAAAATAAATAAATAGAAACTAAAAAATAATGGTAGTTTCCTAAAACAAAAAGTAGAATAAAATTAGGAAACTAAAATACTAGCTTTTTGACTACATTGACTTTGACCAATTCTTTGACCCAAGTGAGCTCCAAATCAGCTTCAATATGCTTTGTAGGACGCCAAATAAGCTTATTGTGAAGTTCCTCACGTTGCCCTTGCTTGGAAGTAAGAGAAAAGGCTAATACAGTAAAATACAGTAAAGCCCGCGAAGAATACAGCAAATTCGGCCTTTCCTTCTCCTTGTGCGCAAACCTCCTTGTTGGTCGGCTTTGAAGCTGCTTTGGCTGGTTTCTATGACTCATCCTCCATATAAATTAAACCCATAAAGATGGGGTTCCAATTCATACAACCCGGCCTCTTTATTGTTACCAAAAACGTCACCCGACCCCGTTTTGGCTTCTATTGCTTGTATGAGTAAAACAGGCCTTTGTTCTTTAGATATGGCCAACCCCTCTTAACTATGACTTATTCCTTGTATGAAGACAGCAAGATTGTCCTTGAACTTCTTGGCTTGGGCCCTAGTGATCGGCCCCACCTTCATTTGTAATGGGTCAGCACCCCAGCGGTTTATTGGTCGAGCTGTCTCGGGTGGATTCGCATCAGCTAGTTTCTAATTGTAGGTTTGATTAATCTATCTTTGTTTCATTGTTTTTCTTTGTTCTTGGCTTTCTGTGATTTTAGCATTAGGTTAGAAATTGCATCTTTGATTTCTTTGGTTGTCTTATCCATTTGGTAACTGTCAAGCTTTGCTTGTGGTGTTCAAATTTAACTTATCAATAGGTTATTCCGCATCCTATTGTGGCATCTTCACCATACCAAGGTTCTTACCTTAAATATAAGTAAAGAGTCGAGGTCTTCCATTGATAACTTATAATCAAACAGTCTAAATCAATTTTTGTTATGGGTTTAGGAGCAGGTCATCCTAGGTTCATATCAGCCATTCTCTTTGTTTTCCAAAGTAGGTAGGTTATCTATGTCCATAAAATGGACAAAAAAATGTTAATGGACGAGATACTAACTAAGTGCTGGGGAGAAGGATACAGACACAGTGGTGAACAGCGTCAAAGAGAAAACACGTAACAAGGTATTTAGATCACACTTTACAATAACCAACTGATACGAACCTAGGACGATCTGCTTCTAAACCTGTATTATATTAGCCCGAATCTAATTATGTTCAAGTTCTAATGGTTACATTGACCCCTAACTAACCTGTGATTAGAAACTTTGGTATATAATGAAGACGCCACAATAGGTGATGGAAGGCCTATTGATAAGTCAACTAACACACTCATTCACTAGTGGTGTTTTAGGTGTTCAAAAGAACAGAAAGAATTCAATCTCACAAATAATTTTCTATATAAAATTCAAGCTTAATTCTTATTGAAAAATAAGCCTTTAAATAGGCTACAAAGTCATGAAATAAACCCTAAAAACAAAGGAAAAACGAGCCATACAAAGTGGTTTCCTATGGTGGCCGAAATTCTCACTCCTTTCCTAATCTAATTTGGATTAATTAATTCCTTTATTTTGAATTAGGAATTAATTAATTTACAATGGAAATAATAAAATAATAACTTTCATAAACTTATTTTTCCAGCAAATAAACAAATAAAAACCAAAGTAATGATAATTTCCTAAAACAAAAAGTAAAATCAAATTAGGAAACTAAAATACTAGCTTTTGACTAAGTTGACTTTGACTATTCTTTGACCAATTTGAGCTCTAGATAAGCTTCAATATGCTTTGTAGGATGCCAAATAAGCTGATCATGAAGTCCCACACGTTTCCCTTGCTTGGAAGAAAGAGAAAAAGCCAATTCAGTAGAATACAGTAAAGCCAGCATAAAATATAGCGAAAACAGGCCAAATTTACTAACTGTCCGTACAACCCATTTTTGGATGACTTTGAAGTTGCTTTGACTTGATTCCATATCCTCTTAGACGTATGTATTGAATCCATGAAATATTGGAACCATTTCATACTTCTGAGCCTCCATCATTGCATCAAAACTGCTACCCAAGTCCATACTGGCTTCCACCACTTGTATGCTCAAGATAGGTCTTAGATCTTTGGGTATGGACAAGCCCTTTTGAATATAAATTACTCCCTGGATAAAGGCAGCAAGATTATCGTTAAACTTCTTAACTTGAGCACTAGTGATCGGCCTGGTCTTCATCCGTATCGGGTCAGCACCCTAGTGGGTTGTCGGTTGAGCGGGTTCGGGCGGATTTGTATAATTTCTCTCCTCTTGAAAGGGATTTTCCCTCAAATCAGAGTCATCACCTGCAGCAAAAGGAGACAAATCAGCAACATTAAATGTAGCACTCATATTATACTCACCCGGCAAATCAAGCTTGTAGGCGTTTTCATTGATCATTTTCAAAACATGAAAATATCCATCTCCACGCGGCATAAGCTTGGACTTTTTTTATTCGGGAATCCTCTCCTTTCTTGGTTGAAACCAAAACCAATATCTTGGGTCAAACACTATCACAACAAATATTAAAAATACAAGTTCATCAAACTTTTTAATATTAGCAAATAATCTTTTCCAAATTTTCAAATTTCTACTAAGTAAAGCTTTCAACAATGCAGATAAATTTCTATGCAATAAAGACATCTTTAAATAAGTATCTTTCAAATTCATGACCAACAATGATTTCTTATTCATAATCACTTTATTAACATCGCCAAAGCTAAGATAAAATTTTTTATTTTTCTTCTGTTTTCTTTCTTTTTCTTTCCCACTCACGGTTTGCATTTGTTTTCTCTCATACTTGGCTTTGTCTCTCACTTTCTCTCTCTCTGTTTGTTAAATTTTTCCACTCAACCTGGGTTTTAGAGGACTTACCTTGGACAGCAAGCTCACCTTTCTCCTTTTGGATGGATGGTGGAACCGTTGGTGCCAGCCTTCTTTTTTTAACCTCTCAGTTTCCCTCCTTTGTTGCATTTAAAGTTGATCACTAACTACTTCCTTTGGAGTCAATGGCTCCAGCTTAAACTTTTTCCCTTTAAATTTAAATACAATGCTATTCTCTCTACCATAATGGATAGCATCTCTATCAAATTGCCATGGTCTACCTAATAGAATATGTCCGCATGCATAGGCACAACATCATATAAAACAACATCCACATATTTATCTATGCTAAATTTTACCTTGGCTTGTTTATTTACTTTCATCTCACCACTATCATTAAGCCATTGTAATTTATAAGGTTCTGGATGTTTAATAATAGTTGTTAAGCCCAATTTATCAACCACAATGTTATTAATCACATTTGTACAACTTCCACTATCAATAATCATACTACAAATCTTACCTTGGATTTCATATCGGGTGTGGAAGATGTTTTCTCTTTGAACTTCGTCCTTATCCTTGTATACAGCAAGTAACCTCCTAGAAACCAAGTTTAATTCACCATTGGATGCACGGAGTGTCTCAGCTTCATCTTTAAATTCTTCTTCTCTTTGTTCGGTCTCACACTCACTTTCTTCACTTTCCGACTCTAGCTCACCATTGCCTTTTAACACGATGATTCTTCTATTCGGGCATTGGCTAGCGATGTGTTCTCGTCCCTGGCACTTAAAACAAATAATTTCTCTAGATCTTGAAGGTTTAGGATCATATTCTATCTTATTCTTTGGTGCTTGAACAGATTCGGCTTTAAGCTCCTTTCTTGGTCGATTGGTCCTTTCTTCTCCTACCTTCGGCTTTGGCTTGCTTTCATAGGTTGGCTTGTTTCTCCAGCCACTTAGAATTGATCTTCCACTGTTGGAAACTCCTCCAAACCGTGAGCCTACACCCCTCCTCTTGAATTGATGCTCCAATTTAATAGCCACATGCAACATCTCCTCCAATTCCACATATTGTTGCAATTCTAGTTGGCTGGCTATCTCACAGTTCAAACCACTAAGGAATCTTTCCATGGTTGCCTCTCTATCTTCATTCATGCTCAACCTCATCATGAACATCTCCATCTCCTTGTAATAATCCTCCATGGACCTACTTCCTTGAGATAGGGATTGAAGCTTTTGATGCAGCAACTTATGATAATGTGATGGTACGAACCGCTTCCTCATGTCTCCTTTCATTTGTCGCCATGTAGTGATCAAGTCATCACCAACTCTCCTTCGGGTGTTTTGCTCATTGGTCCACTATTGGATTGCATAATGACCAAACTCCATTGCTGCCAACTTCACCTTCTTGGCCTCCAAATAATTATGACAATCAAAAATCATCTCCATTCTCTTCCCCCATTCCAAATATGCCTCCGGATCACTTTTTCCCATGAAAGGTGGAATATTTACCTTGATATTCCCTAGATCATCATCTTCATTCCTTGTTAGTCTCCTACGGATGGGCCTTTCTTAAGGTTCAAAAATTTCATCAAACCCCTCATCCAAGTCATCTCCAAAGTTACTTCCCCCGAATTCCTCTCTTGGTTGCCCTCGGCCTCCTCGACCTTGACCTCGTCCTCCATGAGCATCTGACCTTTTATTCGGCACTCCTTGGGATGTTTCTAACCTATCCATCCTTTGATTTAAATGGTCAAATTGAGTATTCATCTGCTGTAGTTGCTCTAAGACAGCCTTCATGTCCGTTTGATCACCACTCCCCGAAGCTCAGGAACTGCCATGGAATCCTACGGACTCTTCTTCATTAATTCTTAAAGGTGGATCTTCTCTTCTCACCCTTAAATCTGCCATGTTAGTATAAATAATGCAAAAATAAAATAAATTCTCACCAAAAGTCACTCCCTCACGTGTTTCCACTTAATCAAGGTCTCGACACTCATGTTTTCACACTAGTTTTGGCTTTTACCCTCTTTTAAGCTCACACACTCTTGCCTTTTTCCACTCAATGAATTATCTCAAAGTTCTTATTAAAACACCCACAAAACAACAATTAGATCCCAAGTATGTTTTAATTAAACTTAACAGCAAAACAGTAGCCAAAGGTAAGCAATACCGAAGGAATTAACAAATCCTAGTTTTCGGCTTTTCTAGGCAAAATAAGGCAAATCAATGAGAAAATTTTGGAATTTTTAAGAACTGGACCAGATGGTAAGAGATTAAGGATTCAAGAATAAAATTTAGAAAAAAAGAATTTCAAACTCAAACAAGAATCAAATCGAACAAAAATATAGAATAGTGTTGGTTGTTCTTCTCATAATTCTAGTTTTGTATCAATTCCTTTGTCTAATTTTAATCCAAATAATTTAAGCACCCAAAATCAAAATATCCAGCAGCAAAAATAATTTCCCAGCAACTCCAAATATGTAACAAAGAGTCAACAATGCAGCGTTTCAAAGAAATTTCCAGCAAACACCAAATTCAACAACCGAAAAGTCTTTTTTTTTTTTATTCGGTTTTTTCTTCTTCTTCTTCTTTTTTTTTTTTTTTTAAACTCACAAAACATAAAATAACTGTAGTAGCAAATATCAACACTAAAAATTGCAATTCCACACCAAAATTCCACCAAACCCGTGGCCTCCAACAAAAACAAAAATGTAGTTCTTTTTATATATATATATATATATATTGCCACAAACCCTTCTTCTTCTTCTTTTTTTTTTTGAATATATGAATGCAAATATTTAAGACTAAAACAGCAAAGAAAAATCAACAAAAACCAAACTTAACAAGAACAATGATGAAAAACAACCAACAAACTAGGAAACAAAAATACGATAAAATTAGGAAATCCTAATTCAACTAGGAATGAATTTTTTTTTTTTTTTAAATATGCAGAACGTGTATGGTGATAGAAGCAACCTTAACCTAATGCTAAATATTGATTTTGCAACTTGCCAATCGCTTCATAACTTTTAGAAAATGTTTCCCTATGGATTTCCATACACTCGATCAAAGATGTACTCACTTGATAACTTGGAAGATCTGAATTGTCATACCTTGAATAACTTTGTCGATCACTCCATTTAGAATTATATGCGTTGGAATAGAAACTATGCTTTGGAAAGTCTTCAAATGGCTCTTCCGGAGCAAAAGGATTTCCCACTTGACAATGGTCACTTAAATGATTGCCTCCACACCATTGACATGTTATAGCTTGAATCCCAAAATTTGCAACTTGACTATATTCTCTTGATAAGTCTTCAATTGAGTCTTCTAAAGCAAAAGGATTCCCCACTTAACAATTTTCACTTGAGTCATTTACTCCACACCATTCACAAGATACAGCTTGAACTCTAAAATTTGCAATGAGTTTAGACATGATAGCAAGATTCTTTTGTAACTCGATAAAATTTTCACTTGGAGAACTAGTTGGATCCCCATAATCCCAATAAGGTTGATGACCATAAGCTTGATATTCCATGATTTTCCTAAAAAGAAAACACTGACAAAACAAAGGTTCAAATTAATTGCAAGTTTATCAAGAAACAATTAAAATTAAATCCTAACATACAAACTAAAATTGAAAATAAGAAAAACCCCTAAGTATGCGTAACTTTTAACCTAGACACCAATAAATTAAAAATAAAATTTTGGTCTCAAGTACCACAAAATAAGTATTAAAAATTCAAAACAAGTTCGCCAAACAAGCAAATAATTAAAACCCTAGCATGCAACACTAAAACCAAAATTAAGAAATAAATATAAAAATTTAAAATAAGAAAACAATGTTCAAAGTACTACTAAACCCAATCTGAATTAATATTAATGCCTTAATCCCCGGCAACGGCGCCAAAAACTTCATGTGTAAATCAACTCGCAAGTGCACGAATCGTTTTCAAGTAATAAAATGGAAAAATAGGGTTGTCGTACCCAAGGGATTAAGAATTAAGTACCAAAGATAATTAGGTTTTGGTAATATTTGAACTAACAATTAAGATGGCAATTGAAAACTAAATAAACTAAATTAAACAAAAGCAATCAATTAAAATTAGATCAATTTAAAGTAAGAGAGAGAATTGAATAATTATGAATACTAGGGCATTTGATTTCACCACTAACTATCTCAATTTAATTCCTTGAATATGTGAATTTAATTAACTAGTAATTTTGTTAACCACACTTAATGACAAAATTAATCGAAAGTAGTTTTCACTCACAATTGATAATATTCACATAATCTAATTTATTCCTTCCGACCTATAAATTAAATCATGCAAATTCATTAAGCATAGATTAAGCAAATAATATGGCATGAGACATAATTATTTTCCAATCAATTATACATTCATGTAAATCATTGGAGATCCATAATATTATTCTTTTCCAAGCTCAAATATTATTAAAATCATTCATTCATTCCGGCCTATGAAAGCATTAAGCATACCAATGATTTATTAACAAAACATATTACTAATTAAATAAAACTCAACATATATTAAAATAATTAGACCTTCATAGTTAGGGCTACATCATAGCCCTAGCTATGAAATTAGTTCATGGCAAAAATAATTTCAACATCCATAATTATAAAGAAAAAACAATAATGTTCACAATTAAAGCGAAAGAGAAGAGAATAAAAACTATTGAAGAAATCCTCCTCCAAAAGCTCTCCAAGTCGTAGCCTTCTTCTCCAAGCAAGCCCACGTATTTATGCCCCCTCCAAACTCTCCAATTGATCTTTTAAAACTCTAAAAGTTTAAAACCCTAGAACCCTTAAGAGAACCTTAGAAACTCCCAAAATTTGGTTTGTTTCTATTTAAGCCTCCTAAAAGCTCTTAAATAACTCCCTGAACTTGTATATCTTCCTTCAATGTGGTGGAGGCTATATATATAAGACCTTGGAAACCTTTTTCTCTCTTTATTTTCAATGTGAGAGTCTTGGAAGATACCTTTTTTAGGCCATGGAGAGGGTTGGACGAATTTCATGTATAAAAAGGAAACTTGATATTACTTGCTCTCTACTACTTTCCTTTTATTTAATTCCTCCTAAAAAAAAAGTCAATTAATCTAATTTACCCTTAATGAAGCATGTAACATGACATGTGCCTCATTAATGATAAATTAACCAATTATTGCCACTTGTTTTTATCTTGGCCCTTAAATTGCCTTGATTCCCTCTTTTGATCAATGGTGAAGATTTAACTAGAATATTCCTTTTTATAAATTCCAAACTTTAAATGACGATAATTCTTTGCTCACACCTCAAAATGAAAAAATAATGTGATATTTGAAATCGTTAGATCGAGAGGATTCATATGACATCCACTTCCATCATGAAATTCCCGATAGAATCTTTATGGAATCTTTAAGGAATCTTTTCAATGCTTGACCCAAGAAATCCATTTTTATGGTTGTTTTCTTAAAATTCTTCCTCTTTCACCTAGATTAAGAAAAATAAATAATTGAGTATCTTTCCATACCAAATTAACACAAACAAACAAATATTAAGCTATATATGGCATAAAATTATCAATATTTTAGACCTAACATTAAACCATTTATTTCTTCTTTAAACTTCTTTGCTTTTGCCCTGGTTATTGGTCCCGTAGAGATTTGAAGTGGCTCTGGACCCCATCTTGGGGTGCTCCTGGTTATGTCCTCATCATTCCCCTCCTCTTGAAAAGGATTTGTCTTCAAATCTTCACCTACACAAAAAGGAGATAAATCAGCGATATTAAAGGTTGCACTTACATTATACTCACCTAGAAGATCTGATTTGTAAGCATTGTCATTAATCCGCTCCAGAACTTGTAAAGGTCCATCCCCACATGACATAAACTTTGAATTTTGTAGCTTCGGAAACCTCTCATTTCTTAAGTGCAACCAAATCCAATCTCCTGGGTCAAACATTATCACAACAAGTCCTAGACATACAAGCTCATTTCGACAAAGATCACACATTTTAATATTTGTAAATAATCTTTCTTTCCTAAGCACATCTAAAACTAATCTAAGATGCCTTACATACTCTTCTAAACTCCTATATATAAAGATATCATCAAAGTACACAACCACAAACTTTCCAATGTAAGCACGCAAAACATGATTCATAAGTTTCATAAAAGTACTAGGGGTATTAGTTAACCCAAATAGCATAACCAACTACTCATACAAACCATGCTTTGTTTTAAATTCTGTTTTCCAGTCATCACCTTTCTTCATGCAAATTTGATGATAACCACTTTTAAGATCAATTTTTGAAAACATGCATGCACCATACAGTTCATCAAGCATATCATCTAACCTAGGAATAGGATGACGATATTTAATGGTTATATTGTTAATAGCCCTGCAATCTTCACACATTCTCCATGTTCCATCTTTCTTAGGGACTAATAACACAAGTACAGCATATGGACTTTTGCTTTTTCTAACATATCCCTTCTCAAGCAATTCATTTACCTGCCTTTGAAGTTCCTTTGTCTCCTCTGGATTACTCCTATAAGCCGGTCGGTTTGGAATTGTTGATCCTGGAACAAAATCAATTTGATGTTCGATCCCTCTAATCGATGGTAACCTATTTGGAATCTCCTCGGGAAAGACATCATCGAACTCTTGTAAAAGAGAAACAATGGAACTAGGCAAAACAAATTCATTTGGGTTAGTTAAATGATTCATATGTGCTTCTTTGTACATCATTATGTTAGGTCTAAAATATTGATGATTTTATGCCATATTTATAGCTTAATATTTGTTAGTTTGTGTTAATTTGTTATGGAAAGATACTTAATTATGTATTTTTCTTAATCTAGGTAAAAGAGGAAGAATTTTAAGAAAACTACCATAAAAATGGATTCCTTGGGTCGAATTATGGTGGGAAGCAAGATTTGAGCTCGAACGGACTAAGCATTAAAAAGATTCCAAAAAGATACCTTGAAGATTCCATAAAGATTCTATCGGGAATTTCATGATGGAAGTGGATGTCATATGAATCATCACGATCTGAGGATTTCAAATGTCTCGTTATTTTTGGATTTCGAGGTGCGAGCAGAGAGTTATCATCATTTAAAGTTCGGAATTTATAAAAAGGAATATTCTAGTTAAATCTCCATCATTGATCAAAAGAGGGAATCAAGGCAATTTGAGGGCCAAGATAAAAACAAATGGCAATAATTGGTTAATTTATCATTAATGAGGCACATGTCATGTCACATGCTTCATTAAGGGTAAATTAGACTAATTAACTTATTTTTTTTTTAGGAGGAATTAGATAAAAGGAAAGTAGTAGAGAGCAAGTAATATACAGTTTCCTTTTTACACATGAAATTCGTCCAACCCTTTTCGTGGCCTAAAAAAGGTATCTTCCAAGACTCCCACATTGAAAATAAAGAGAGAAAAAGATTCCCAAGGCCCTATATATATAGCCCCCACCACATTGAAGGAAGATATACAAGTTTAGAGAGTTATTTAAGAGCTTTTAGGAGGCTTAAATAGAAACAAACCAAATTTTGGGAGTTTCTAAGATTCTCTTAAGGGTTCTAGGATTTTAAAGTTTTAGAGTTTTAGAAGATCAATTGGAGAGCTTGGAGGAGGCAGAGAGACGTGGGCTTGCTTGGAGAAGAAGGCTACGACTTTGAGAGCTCTTGGAGGAGAATTTTTTCAATAGTTTTTATTCTCTTTTCCTTTCTCTTTAATTGTGAATCTTATTATTTTTAATAATTATGGATGTTGAAATTATTTTTACCATGAACTAATTTTCATAGCTAGGGCTATGATGTAGCCCTAACTATGAAGGTTTAATTATTTTAATATATGTTGAGTTTTATTTAATTAGTAATATGTTTTGTTAATAAATCATTGGTATACTTAATGCTTTCATAGGCCGGAAGGAATGAATGATTTTAATAATATTTGAGCTTGGAAAAGGATAATATTATGGATCTCCAATGATTTACATGAATGCATAATTGATTGGAAAATAGTTATGTCTCATGCCATATTATTTGCTTAATCTATGCTTGATGAATTTGCATGATTTCATTTATAGGCCGGAAGGAATAAATTAGGTTATGTGAATATTATCAATTGTGAGTGGAAACTACTTTTGATTAATTTTGTGATTAAGTATGGTTAACAAAATTACTAGTTAATTAAATTCACATATTTAAGTAATTAAATTGGAATAGTTAGTGGTGAAATCAAATGCCCTAGTATTCATAATTATTCAATTCTCTCTCTTACTTGAAATTGATCTAATTTTAATTGATTGCTCTTGTTTAATTTAGTTTATTTAGTTTTTAATTGCCATCTTAAATTTTAGTTCAAATATTGTCAAAACCTAATTATCTTTGGTACTTAATACTTAATCCCTTGGGTACGACAACCCTATTTTTCCACTTTATTACTTGAAAACGATTCGTGCACTTGCGAGTTGATTTTACACATCAAGTTTTTGGCGCCGTTGCCGGGGATTAAGGCATTAATATTAATTCGGATTGGGTTTAGTAGTACTTTGAACATTGTTTTCTTATTTTAAATTTTTATATTTATTTCTTAATTTTGGTTTTAGTGTTGCATGCTAGGGTTTTAATTCTTTGCTTGTTTGGCCAACTTGTTTTGAATTTTTAATACTTATTTTGTGGTACTTGAAACCAAAATTGTGTTTTTAATTTATTGCTGCTTAGGTTACAAGTCTAGCATACTTAGGGATTTTAGTATTATTTTTTATTTGTTTGGTTGAATAAGATTAGGTTTAGCTTTCTTTTAGTTGAAATTTTAGTTTGGCATAATTGTTTACTTTAAAAGCATACCTACACAAAAGGGTTTAATTTTTTTGCATTCAATTCGTTTGGTTCATTATTTCCTAGAGTTATTTTCATTTATCTTTTAGTTAAGTGTTAGTTTGTTTTTCTCTATTGCTAATTGATTTTAATTGTCAGATTAGTTAGCAACATTATAATTCTAATAATTTTTTTTTTCTTGTTCAATTTTCTAATTTTCTTTCTAATTTATTTTACTTGCTCTCTTTTTAGAAATTAGGTGTTGTGTATGAGTCATAGTGGTGATCAAGAGTTCACGGAGGAAGTTGACTTAGAAAATAAACCAGCACCTAGAAAACAAGCCATAAGGGGTACTTGGGTACGTATAGACCAAGGAACTCAAGAAGGTGCAATGGCAAACCAAAGAGAAGATGATTTGCCCATATGCGAGTATGCTGCTCACAAGAAAGTTGGTGATTTGTCTTGCATAAGGAGACCACCCATTGAAGCAAACAATTTTAAAATTGAAGCATCTACTACTTCTTTACTTAATAATGTTCAATTTTGTGGTTTGCCTCATGAAGATCCAAACATGCATATTTCTAGTTTTCTTCAATTGTGTGATATGTCTAAACAAAATGGTGTTTCTGATGATGCTTTTCGATTAAGACTTTTTCCTTGGTCTCTTAGAGACAAGGCAAAAGTGTGGTTAAATTCTTTACCTGCAGGTACTATCACTACATGGGATGCTATGGAGGCAAAATTCCTAGACAAATTCTTTCCTCCATCAAAGACCGCAAAATTGAAAAGTGATATAAACAATTTTTGTCAATGGGACCAAGAGACTTTGTATGATGCATGGGAGCGCTTCAAGGAACTATTAAGAAGATGCCCACACCATGGTTTTCCAACATGGATACAGGTACAGATTTTCTATAATGGTCTAGATTATGGTAACAAACAATTGGTAGATGCAGCTGCAGGAGGTTCTTTAATGAAGAAGAGGCAATCAGAAGCATTTGAATTAATTGAAGAGATGGCCCATAATAACTACCAATATCCAAGTGAGAGGAGACTAAATGGAAGAAGTCAAGTAAAGGCCGTGAAAGACGTTGATATTAACAACTTAGGAGCTCAACTTGCAACCCAATTCATGAAGACCTTGAACACTCAATTTGGTCAAATAGGGGTGAATTCTATCCAATCTACTAATAATTTTTTATTTTGTGATTTATGTGGTGCTCATGATCATAAGAGTGTGGATTGCCAAGTTGGAAATCCCTTTGCTTCTGATGATGTTAATTTTGTAGGGAACTTCCAAAAGCAACAAAACAATCCATATTCTAACACATAATCCAGGATGGAGGAACCACCCAAATTTTTCATGGTCTAACAACAACCAGCAAGGGTCTAATCAAGGACAAAGTGGAGGGTTTCAAAGACAACAATTCCAATCTCCATTCTACCAAAAGCCGCAACTTGCACATCAAAATCAAAATTCTTCTCAAGCTCAAACTCAATTTTCTTCACTTGAACAATCCTTGCAACAGTTATCTAATAATACTAATTCTTTCATGCAGAGAACTGAGCAACAATTGACAAACCATAGTCAAATGTTCAACAACCAAATGGCTGCAATCAAAAGCTTGGAGAACCAAATAGGTCAATTAGCAACTCAATTCCAAAGAAGTCAAGGAACTTTGCCAAGCCAAACGGAGAAGAACCCAAAGGAGCAGGTTCAAGCCATTACATTAAGAAGTGGAAAGCAAGTAGCCGGGCCTAAAAAAAGTGACAAAGGGATGGTAATTCTTGATGATGAAGATGAAGAGAGCCCTATAGACTCAACATCACACTTGGTCACACATGACAACTCAAAATCAAATGTGGAGCATAATGAGGCTTATAGGAGAAAAGATGAAGGTTTAAGTGATGCCATGAAGTCTCCACCAACAAAGTACATACCGCCACATGTAAGAGAGGCCGAGAGCTCACCAACTGGATCAAAGAAAGTTGAACCAGCACCTTACCTAACCAAATCTATTGACAAGCACAACGAAAATGAGGAGAAGAATCAAACCTACAAGAAAACCCCACCTCCACCTTTCCCATCTAGGTTTAAGAATGCAAAGTTAGATAATCAATTTAAAAAGTTTCTTGATGTATTCAAGCAATTGCATGTAAATATCCCTTTCATAGATGCCTTAGAACAAATGCCTTCCTATGTTAAGTTTTTGAAGGAGATATTGTCAAACAAGAGGAGGTGGGAGAATTATGAGTTAGTAGCTTTGAGTGAGGAGAGTAGTGCTAGGTTACACCATAGGATTCCACCCAAGTTAAAAGATCCAGGAAGCTTTGATATCCCGTGTAACATTGGACATTATAATTTTATGGCTCTTTGTGATTTAGGTGCTAGCATTAATTTGATGCCATATAGCATTTACAGGAAGCTTGGAGTGGGAGATGTGAAGCCTACCACAGTGACTCTTCAAATGGCAGATCGAAGCATAAAAAGGCCAAGGGGAATATTGGAGGATGTACTTGTAAAAGTAAACAAGTTCATATTCCCTGCAGACTTTGTGATACTTGATATGGAGGAAGATGACAACATTCCAATCATTCTTGGAAGACCATTTCTTGCAACCGGACGTGCCCTAATTGATGTACAACAAAGGCAAGTAACCCTTAGAGTACTCAATGAGGAGGTAAGTTTTCAAATCCCTAATGTTGTTAAATTTCCTAATCTTGATGAAATTTCTTGCTGCTTTCTTGTTGATGCATGTGATGAATTGGTAAATGATATGGCAAAGGAAAGTAATTTAGATCCTGTAGGATTGAGTGAGTTATTTGGACCATGTACAGAAGAAGAAAAACAAGAGTGTAACATCATAGATATAACCACCCACTGTGAGGTAGATTATGTTGGAAAGTTTGAGGATTTAGGTGAGAGTGGACCTAGAAAGATACCGAGTGTGGAGCACCCACCTATAATTGATTTGAAGCCACTACCTAGTCATTTAAAATATGCTTTTCTAGGATTTAATAATACCCTTCCGGTAATAATTTCATCCGCCCTTAGTGAGGACCAAGAAGCCAAACTTTTAGAAGTTTTAAGAGAACATAAAACTGCACTAGGTTGGACTATAGCTGATATTAAGGGTATTAGCCCCTCTATTTGTATGCACAAAATACTTATGGAGGAAGACCATAAACCGACTGTAGAACATCAAAGGAGGCTTAATCCTAATCTTAAGAAAGTGGTTCATGGTGAGATTTTAAAGCTTTTAGATGCCGGGATTATCTATCCTATTTCGGATAGTAATTGGGTAAGTCCTATTCAAGTAGTTCCTAAGAAAGGTGGGATGACTGTGCAAGAGAATGATAAGAGTGAGCTTATTCCTACTAGGTTAGTTACTGGGTGGAGAGTGTGTATTGATTATAGGAAGCTTAATAAGGCCACTAGAAAAGACCATTTTCCTTTGCCATTCATTGATCAAATGTTAGAAAGGTTAGCCAATAAGGAATATTATTGTTTTCTAGATGGTTATAGCGGTTACAATCAAATAGCTATTGCCCCTGATGATCAAGAAAAGACTACTTTTACTTGTCCTTATGGAACTTTTGCCTATAGAAGGATGCCTTTTGGTTTATGCAATGCACCTGCAACCTTTCAAAGGTGTATGATGTCCATCTTTTCGGATATGGTAGAAGATATCATTGAAATCTTTATGGATGATTTTAGTGTATTTGGTGATTCTTTTACCTCTTGCTTGCAAAATTTATCTAGGGTTCTTCTAAGGTGTAAAGAAACGAATCTAGTGCTTAATTGGGAAAAATGTCACTTTATGGTTCAAGAGGGCATAGTTTTAGGTCATAAGATTTCTAAAAGGGGAATTGAGGTAGATAAAGCTAAAATAGAAGTTATAGAGAAATTGCCTCCACCGACTTCAATAAAAGGTATTAGGAGTTTTCTTGGGCATGCGGGCTTTTATAGGAGATTTATTAAGGATTTTTCCAAGATAACTAAACCTCTTTGTAACTTGTTGAATAAAGATGTTCCTTTTGTTTTTGATGATGAATGCATGCATGCTTTTAATCTTTTGAAAGAAAAATTAATATGTGCTCCCATTATGTGTACTCCTAATTGGAATCTACCTTTTGAAATTATGTGTGATGCTAGTGATTATGCTATAGGAGCTGTTTTGGGACAAAGGAAAGATAAAAAACTGCATGTTATTTATTATGCTTCTAGAACTTTGAATGATGCTCAACTTAATTATGCTACTACTGAGAAAGAGATGCTTGCCATTGTCTTTGCTTTTGATAAGTTTAGAGCATATTTGTTAGGTTCTAAGACCATTGTCTATACCGATCATAGTGCAATTAAGTACCTCATGAGTAAGAAAGAGTCTAAACCTAGGTTAATTAGATGGGTTTTGTTACTTCAAGAGTTTGACTTAGAAATTTTGGATAAAAAAGGAGTAGAAAACCTAGTAGCTGATCACTTGTCTAGGTTGGAATTAAGTGAGGAAAAAGAAGAAAGAGATATAGAAGAGTGTTTTCCAGATGAGAAAGTGTTTAAGGTTGATGGTATGTTTGATGTACCTTGGTATGCTGACATTGTTAATTATTTGGTTACTAATGTTATGCCGCCTAGTTTGGAAAAACCATATGAAAAGCATAAGTTTCTTAAGGAAAGTAGGTATTACTTTTGGGATGACCCCTATCTTTTTAAGAAGTGTGCCGATGGTATAATTAGGAGGTGTGTTGCTAGAGAAGAGACAATGTCCATTATTAAAAGTTGTCATTCTAGTGAGTATGGGGGGCATTTTGGGACTAGAAAAACCATAGCAAAAATTTTAAACTCTGGATTTTATTGGCCATCTATGTTTAAAGATACTAATATTTATGTGCAAGGGTGTGATAGGTGCCAGAGAACCGGGAACATATCAAGGAAGAATGAGATGCCTTTGAAGAATATCCTTGAGGTAGAATTGTTTGATGTTTGGGGTATTGATTTCATGGGTCCTTTTCCTTCTTCTTGTGGTAATAAATATATTTTGGTTGCTGTGGATTATGTTTCTAAATGGGTTGAAGCTAGTGCACTACCTACTAATGATGCACGAGTTGTAGTGAAATTTTTTAAAAAATACATTTTTACTAGATTTGGTACACCCCGAGCAATCATTAGTGATGGTGGCACTCATTTTTGTAACAAACAATTTGAATCCCTTCTTGCTAAATATGGTGTTAGGCATAAAATTGCTACCCCTTACCACCCACAAACTAGTGGGCAAGTAGAAATTTCAAACAGGGAAATAAAGAGGATTTTGGAGAAGACGGTCAATGCTTCAAGAAAGGATTGGAGCTTAAAGCTAGATGATGCACTTTGGGCATACCGGACCGCCTACAAGACCCCCATTGGTACTTCTCCGTATAAACTGGTTTTTGGTAAGGAATGTCATCTTCCCGTGGAATTGGAGCATAAAGCATATTGGGCAACCAAGTTTCTCAATTTTGATCAAGAGGCTGTGGGCAAGAATAGGCTATTGCAATTGGATGAACTTGAAGAATTTAGGATGGATGCTTTCGAGAATGCAAAGATTTACAAAGAAAAGACAAAGAGATGGCACGACAAGATGATTAAAAAGAGGAACTTTCATGTTGGACAAAAGGTACTTCTTTATAACTCTAGACTTAAATTGTTTCCAGGTAAATTAAGATCAAGATGGAGTGGACCATATGATATTGTACAAATTTTTCCAAGTGGAGCAATTGAAATCACCAAACCGGGACATGAAAGTTTTAAGGTGAATGGGCAGCGGTTGAAGCCATATTATGAAGGTGGAGTGCTTGAGACTAGCCTCTACTTGGATGATCTTAATTAAGTTAAAGGATGAAGTCAAGCTAATGACTTTAAACAAGCGCTCTTGGGAGGCAACCCAAGTTTCTTTCTTTACCTTATATTTATCTATTTATTTTAGTTGTTTTTAGTTGTTTTCTTGTTTTTAGGTTGTTTTGATGTGTTTTGTTTGAGTTTTTGCAAGGTTTTAAGATGTTTAGGTGTAAAAGAGCAAAAGACGAATGTTGAGAATTTCAAGTCTAAAGTTAGGTTTTTGGAGTATAACCACCTTGAATATGCATTGGAGTACATCAAATTGTATGGATACATGCCCTTCTTTTTGGCCGCATGGTGTGTAGGGAAAATGCAACATGTAGGTTTTTCCCAAGTTTTCACATTGCGAGGAACATTCCATGTCTTCAAAGGGGAGTATTCTTTACCTTTTATTTACTTTTGCTTTATTTTATGTTTTTCACAATGAGGACATTGTTCATTTTAAGTTTGGGGGTGAAAAGCATGCTTTGCGTCTTTTAAATCTTGTCCATTTAAGTGTTTTTATAAGTTTTCAAAAATGTTAGTTTTAGTTTTTATTTTCCTTCATTATTAAAAAAAAAAAAATTGTTTTTGTGGTGTTTTCTTAAGTACTTTAATAAGCCAGTGATAAGCCTATGATTGAAAATAAATTGGTTTTTAGATGGTGGATTTGTTTTTGTGTATGCTTAAATGCTTGAAGTTATATTCGCATATTGTTACTTTCAATAAATTTTGAGCACATAATCAATAATGCATAATTTAGATTGTGTTTTGAAGAAGGTTTGCATGAATTAGAGTACTTTATTATTAATTGAACTCTAGAACTTGCTTGATTATTGCTTGAGGCGAAATCCTAGGTGAATGCATTACTAAGAATATGATTTAGGCCATCTTTGTTTAAGTTTGAGCCTTTCAAGCCAACCTAATACATTATCTTCCACTAGTACCTTATTTGAGCCTTTAGGATGCATAAAGATGTATTAGAGCCTTTTCTTCATTAAAGCACATTTACTTACCCTTTTTGAGCCTTAAATTTCTTTTTTCTACCTTGAACATACTTCAAAGAGAGCTTTAATTGAATTGATATGAATATATGCTTGTGAGCTTGTTTGAGTGTTGAAAAAGAAAAAAAAGAAAAAAAAAGAAAAAAAAAAGTTTGGAGGTTAAGTATTTGGTGAATTTGGCTCTAGTATGCACTTTTGTGTAAATTAGAGATTTGAATGTACAATAAGAAGAAAAATAAGTTTGGGGGTTTAGTGGAAAAGAAAGAAAGAAAAAAAAGAAAAAAAAGAAATAAAGAAAGAATTGTGTGATTTGAAGAATATATGCACAATAAAAAGGAGAAAAAGGATATTGAAATTGAAGTTAAAATAAGAAAAGAAGTTCTAATAAAGAAACAAATTTTACAAGTAATTTATTCATTGATATTTAATTTTAGCTTTCTTTCTTTGATTTATTATATCCTATCCTTTTCTTTCTTTGGCCTTATCCATTAGCCTTAACAATAGAAACCATGAAGTCCTAATGATTTAAGGTGGTGCATTAACCTACATTAGTGGAGAGTGATAATTAAGTCAAGCATATGGTAGTTCATACTTTATTATCAATTTCTAATTCTTGTAAATTTATTCAAGCATATGATAATTAAGTGTATAAATTGATTTCCACATACACACATTGGAAGTATCATATATGTTGGATAAAATATAAGGTATTGAGTTACATAATTACTTTGAAACCATTTGAAAATTCATATGTTACACAATCTTTGAGGCATCTCATTAAAGTATCTTATGTTCTTTAAATAAAATTTTATTTTCTTATTCTTTTTCTTTGCTAGGGACTAGCAAATCTTAAGTTTGGGAGTATTTGTTAGGTCTAAAATATTGATGATTTTATGCCATATTTATAGCTTAATATTTGTTAGTTTGTGTTAATTTGTTATGGAAAGATACTTAATTATGTATTTTTCTTAATCTAGGTAAAAGAGGAAGAATTTTAAGAAAACTACCATAAAAATGGATTCCTTGGGTCGAATTATGGTGGGAAGCAAGATTTGAGCTCGAACGGACTAAGCATTAAAAAGATTCCAAAAAGATACCTTGAAGATTCCATAAAGATTCTATCGGGAATTTCATGATGGAAGTGGATGTCATATGAATCATCACGATCTGAGGATTTCAAATGTCTCGTTATTTTTGGATTTCGAGGTGCGAGCAGAGAGTTATCATCATTTAAAGTTCGGAATTTATAAAAAGGAATATTCTAGTTAAATCTCCATCATTGATCAAAAGAGGGAATCAAGGCAATTTGAGGGCCAAGATAAAAACAAGTGGCAATAATTGGTTAATTTATCATTAATGAGGCACATGTCATGTCACATGCTTCATTAAGGGTAAATTAGACTAATTAACTTATTTTTTTTTTAGGAGGAATTAGATAAAAGGAAAGTAGTAGAGAGCAAGTAATATACAGTTTCCTTTTTACACATGAAATTCGTCCAACCCTTTTCGTGGCCTAAAAAAGGTATCTTCCAAGACTCTCCCACATTGAAAATAAAGAGAGAAAAAGATTCCCAAGGCCCTATATATATAGCCCCCACCACATTGAAGGAAGATATACAAGTTTAGAGAGTTATTTAAGAGCTTTTAGGAGGCTTAAATAGAAACAAACCAAATTTTGGGAGTTTCTAAGATTCTCTTAAGGGTTCTAGGATTTTAAAGTTTTAGAGTTTTAGAAGATCAATTGGAGAGCTTGGAGGAGGCAGAGAGACGTGGGCTTGCTTGGAGAAGAAGGCTACGACTTTGAGAGCTCTTGGAGGAGAATTTTTTCAATAGTTTTTATTCTCTTTTCCTTTCTCTTTAATTGTGAATCTTATTATTTTTAATAATTATGGATGTTGAAATTATTTTTACCATGAACTAATTTTCATAGCTAGGGCTATGATGTAGCCCTAACTATGAAGGTTTAATTATTTTAATATATGTTGAGTTTTATTTAATTAGTAATATGTTTTGTTAATAAATCATTGGTATACTTAATGCTTTCATAGGCCGGAAGGAATGAATGATTTTAATAATATTTGAGCTTGGAAAAGGATAATATTATGGATCTCCAATGATTTACATGAATGCATAATTGATTGGAAAATAGTTATGTCTCATGCCATATTATTTGCTTAATCTATGCTTGATGAATTTGCATGATTTCATTTATAGGCCGGAAGGAATAAATTAGGTTATGTGAATATTATCAATTGTGAGTGGAAACTACTTTTGATTAATTTTGTGATTAAGTATGGTTAACAAAATTACTAATTAATTAAATTCACATATTTAAGTAATTAAATTGGAATAGTTAGTGGTGAAATCAAATGCCCTAGTATTCATAATTATTCAATTCTCTCTCTTACTTGAAATTGATCTAATTTTAATTGATTGCTCTTGTTTAATTTAGTTTATTTAGTTTTTAATTGCCATCTTAAATTTTAGTTCAAATATTGACAAAACCTAATTATCTTTGGTACTTAATACTTAATCCCTTGGGTACGACAACCCTATTTTTCCACTTTATTACTTGAAAACGATTCGTGCACTTGCGAGTTGATTTTACACATCACATTACAATCATAGGCTTTTTACAACAAAAAAGCTTCTTCATTTCACTTTGTTTTGCATAAAAACTCTCTTTTTTCTTTCTACTCTTTTTCTTTTCTTTTTCACTCACACTCTCATTCTCACCACTCTTTTTCTTCTCTTGGTGGTTGGATACAGTTTGATTTTGTTGTTGGTCAGCTTCTTTCCTCCTTTGTAAAGCCAATTGATCATCAAAAACCTGTTTAGGAGTCATTGGCATAAGCACCACTCGTTTACCCTTGAAGTTGAAGACAATCTTATTAGTATGACCATGATGATTAGTATCTCTATTAAATTGCCATGGATGTCCTAAAAGAAAATGACCAGCTTGCATTGGTACCACATCACAAATAACCTCATCTTCATAATCACCAATAGAGAATGCAATCTTCACTTGCCTATTCACCTTCAACTTTCCACAATCATTAAGCCATTGTAGCTTATATGGTTATGGATGCTTCATAGTGGGTAAACCTAGTTTTTCAACCATAGTAAGACTAGCAGCATTAGTACAACTCCCGCCATCAATAATCATGCTACATACCTTATCCTTGACTTTGCACCTAGTATGAAAGATGTTCTCCTATTGCACTTCACTCTCATTTTTGTATATAGTTAGAGCTCTTCTAGCAACCAATGACAAGTCCCCACAAACTAGATACTTGTAATCTTCTTCATCTTCATCACCAACATCCTCCAATGGTGGCATGGATTCATTGTCCGACTCTTCCTCTTCAATTTCTATGTCTCCACTTTCCTGAATCACCATGACTCTCTTATTTGGACATTGACTTGTAATATAACCCCTGCCTTAACATTTAAAGCACATGATATCTTGATATCTAGTTGAAGATGAATCAGATTTACTTACTTGCTTGGATGTGATGGTTTGGCCTTAACTTTGGACTTAGGCCATGTGGTGGCTTTATCTTCAAACTTGGGCTGATTGGGTTTCCATGTAGTTGGGCTTTCTTTCCAAGTGTTTTGAGCAATACTAGGTCTTGTGGTACCGCTCCTCTTGAGTTGTTGCTCTACTTTGATGGCCATGTGCAACATCTCCTCAATCTCCACATAATGATGCAAGTCCACTTAATTTGCTATTTCCCTATTCAAACCAGCCAAGAAACATGCCATTGTAGCCTCCCTATCCTCCTCACCATTGGCCACACTCCTATTTCCTTGAGACAAGCTTTGTAGTTTCTGAAAAATGTTTCTATAGTAGTGGCTAGGTACGAAACGCTTCCTCATCAAAGCCTTCATCTCCTCCCATGTATCTATAGGTCTTTGACCCACTCGCCTCCTAGAAAGTGTCTCTTTGTCCCACCATCCAATAGCATAGTCCGTAAATTCAACAGCAGCTAATTTAACCTTTTTAGCCTCGGAGTAGTTTTGACAATCAAATACCATCTCAATCCTCTTCTCCCACTCAAGATAAGCTTCTAGATCACTTTTACCTTGGAATGTTGGTATTTTCATCTTAATTTCTCCATAATCATTGCCTCGGTCTAATCTCTCTCTCCCATGGAATTGATTGGTTCCTGAACTAATGTCTTCTTCTTCTTCCTCATAGTCATCTCCCACTCATTCCCAATCTCCCATTCTTGGAATATCTCTTCCCCTACCACATCCATGAGTAAACACGTTTGTGGAGGTCGTTACTGCGGCATTTGGATTGATGATTCCATCCTATCCAACCTATCATGGATCTGCACCATCTCCAACCATAGTACTCTTTGTAGTTCTCCCACCATGGCTTGAATGTATAACTTTGGAACAGCCACACCTGATGTTTCATCCATGCTTTCTTTGCTTTTGTCTTGTGACATGATTTTTCTACAAAACTTGTTAGTAAAAAGGACCTCACAACACTCCCTCACGTGTTTCGCTCAAATTCAAGGTCTCAATTCACTCGTGTTTGTACTCTAGTTATAATTCGGCTTTTACCCTCTATAATTCACCTCTCTTGCTTTTATCACTCTAGTAATTCTATTTGGTTCTTTGCAAACTAATTTCAAACTAAAACAAACTAGCAAGTAACAATTTAAATAGACTTATCAAACAGTTATGAAAATAAGGCTACAAGACAAATAGAATGAAAAGTAACAAGAAAAAGGCAACAATGAAAGCTTAACAAGAAATTTGGCACAAACAAAAGAAACTAGAATGTGAGGAACAAATAGGAATGAGATTTGCAAAGTGGAATTTAGTGAATATTCAACAAACCTTATTTTCGGTATTGATTTTGGCTTGTTTTTTGTGCTCCTCAAATCAACCAAAAAACAATTTCACTATCTGGTTTCTCTTGAAATCTCAATAATTCAATGCCACAAACCACAAGAACAAGAAAAAAAATTTAAGAACGAATTTTTGTTTTTGTTTTTTTGTTTTGTTTTGTTTTGTTTTGTTTTGTTTTAAATATGATCTAATCGGAATGAATGAAGAAGAATACAAAAATAAAATGCAAAGAAACACGTAGCAACCCAAATGCAAAGAACAACCAAAGAAATCAAAGATGCAATTTCTAACCTAATGCCAAAAATCGCCCAAAAAAACCAAGAAAAACAATGAAACAAAAGAAAAGAAATAGATAGATCAAACCTGTAATTAAAAACTAGCTCTAATACCAAATTGATACGAACCTAGAGCGACCTGCCTCTAAACCCGTAACAAAGATTGAATTAGATCGTCTAATTACAAGTTATCAATGGAAGACCTCAACCCGTTACCTATATTTGAGGTAAGAACCTTGGTATGGTGAGGATGCCATTGTTGGGGTGAGAAGGTTATGACCAAGAGCAAGCTAGCTTGAAGTGTTAGCAACAAGCAAGCTTTTGGTGATGCTCTTGGGAATGGTTGTGTGTGAGTTGTGTTTTTAGGTTTTGGTTATGGTGTTTTCTGGTTTTTAGGGTTCCTAGAGTGTTCTAAGGTGTTGAAGAAGAGATGAGAAGAAGGGGACCACGTTGGGTTTTGAAAATGAGGCTTAGATATGTAGCCATTTCATTCATTTTGCAATATAAGCTTTAAATTACAACTAGTTCACACATGCCAAGCATGTGAGCTTACAAAATGAGTAAAGTATTTGAAATTTAAAAAGTAAAATGGTCAACACCTAACTTTTCATACACAAAAGAGGTAAAAACCAGCTGCAACATGTCTATTCCAAATATAGTAAAAAGTGGCACATGGTTTGAACTAAGTTCCTATTGTTCAACTAGTTTGGGTAAACAACCAAACTAGCTTCACCTACTTAGTTCCCCTTTGTATCTGCCTATGAAACTTGGTTTGAAGCATCCTTGGTCATCAATAAATATTGTTCCAAGAGCTAGGAATGTTCTGGAATCGGATCATGGGCCAAACAGCTCCAAAACGGACCCATACTCTGCATACTGGGCCCATCAGATACAACAATCTGTTTGGAATAGAAAATGGACTTTCCCATGTCATTTGGACCTGAAATTTGAACCATAGTCTTCTATATATGTCTGTAGACATACCTCAAAATTTCAGCCCAAAAATCCATTTGCAACCTGAGATATAAGATAAATAGTGGAACAATGTTGCTGGAAATTATGAATCCAGCACCATAGGCATTTCAAGCATAACATTCCTACTCTTTTGTGCATAATTTTGCCTATACTTTTTCATACATAACTTAGGCACAAAACATTATCAAAATATACCTTGCATAAATTAAAACATACAAAAAAATATAAACTCATAAAAGGAAATGATTTAATACCAAGGTGTGCATGCTAGCCGGTGACATGCACCATCAAGTGGCAAAATTGCCACACTTCAACACTCCTCCTTGGCAATTTTGTATGAGACATTGAGAAGTCCTCTCAATATCTCAAATCTCTTCTTTCCCAATGGCTTGGTGAAGATATCCGCCAAGTTCTCCTCGGAAGTCACATACTCCAACTTCACTTCACCACTTGCTTCAAATTCCCTTAAGGAATGATACTTGACCGGTATGTGCTTGGTCCTTCCATGTTGGACTGGATTTTGTGCAATTGCTATTGCTGAAGTATTGTCACACAATATTACCGTGGCTTCCTCTTGCTTCAAGCTCAAGTCCTCCAATAATTTCCTAAGCCAAACACCTTGATTAGCACAACTTGAGCAAGCAATATACTCGGCTTCCGCGGTGCTTTGTGCAACGGTTTGTTGCTTCTTGGAATTCCATGAGAAAGGACCATTTCCAAGAGTGTAAATGTAGCCCGATGTGCTCTTGCTATCATCCAAAGAACCAGCCCAATCACTATCACTATAACCAAGCAAAGCTTCATTCATGCCATCCTTGTACCATATACCAAAATCACTAGTACCTTTCAAATACCTTAGGATTCTTTTTGCACAACTAAGATGATTTTGTGATGGACTATGCATAAATCTTGACAAAACGGCCACACTAAACATGATATCCGGTCTAGTAGAGCATACATATAAAAGGCTACCAATTAAACTTCTATAGATGGAAGGATTTACCTTTGGAGAATCATCATCCTTCACCAACTTGGTGCCTTCATTCATAGGTGTGGCAACGCTATTACAATCCTCCATGTCAAACTTCTTGAGCAACTCCTTCACATAGCTTTCTTGAGATATGAAGATGCCCTTGGATGATTGGACAACTTCAATTCCAAGAAAGTATTTCATCTCTCCAAGGCTAGACATCTCAAAGTTCAATTCTAGCTCACTTTTGAAGTTGCTCACTTCTTTCTCATTACCACCGGTCACTAGGAGATCATCAACATAAAGAGACACCAACACCATGCAACCATGAGTCCTAATATACAATGTAGGCTCATTAGGACTCCTCCTAAATCCATGCTTTGTCAAAAAACCATCTATCTTGGCATACCATGCCCTAGGAGCTTGTTTAAGGCCATACAAGGCCTTGTGTAGCTTGTATATCTTCTCTTCACTTCCTTTCTTCACAAAACCTTCGGGTTGCATAACATAGACCTCCTCCTTCAATATTCCATTCAAGAAGGCTGACTTCACATCAAGGTGATATACTTTCCAAGACTTTTATGCTGAAATTGCAAGGAGAAGTTTTATGGTTTCCATCCTTGCAACCGGTGCAAAAGTCTCTCCATAATCCACACCGGCTTGTTGTGCATATCCTTTGACATCAAGCCTTGCCTTGTGCTTATTTATGGACCCATCCGGATTGTACTTGGTCCTAAAGATCCACTTCACCCCAATAGCATTCTTTCCCTTCGGTTTTGTTACCAAGCTCCAAGTGTCATTCTTGTTTATCACATCGATTTCATCTTGCATGGCTTGTCTCCACTCTTTTCTTGCCATAGCCTCATGGACATTGATTGGATCACTCAATGCCACATTACACCTTTCATAAATCTCATTAAGAGGTCTTGTGCCTCTCACACCATCACCAATCTCCAAATCAGCCCCTATGGAGATTTCTAGCTCATTCCCATCATATTCATCATCATGGGCAGCACCTTCATCATTTCCTTGTTCCTCATCGTTATCATGAGCTTCAAGGCGATTGTCTACATCCATACTAGCCAACTCCTCCTTACTACAAACCCATTTAGCTTCCTCATCAACTTTCACATCTCTACTTATCACAAGTTTCTTGGTTTCCAAGTTATACACTCTATATCCCTTGGTCACATCACTATAGCCAACCAAGACACCAACTTGTGACCTTTCATCAAGCTTTCCTCTATTCTCTTGTGGTACTAGGATGTAACAAATGCTTCCAAATACCCTTAGATGATCAAGAGAAGGCTTATATCCAAACCAAAGCTCAAATGGGGTTTTACTCCTCAAAGACTTGGAGTAAAGCCTATTTTGGATGTAGATGGATGTATTAACTCCTTCGGCCCAAAACTTCTTTGGCAAGCCACTTTCAAACAACAAACATCTAGCCATCTCCATGATGGTACGGTTCTTCCTTTCACATACACCATTTTGTTGTGGTGTGTATGGTGTAGTGAATTGATGAACTATACTATGATCCTTACAAAGTTGTTTGAAAGCCTCACTTGTGTATTCCCCACCATTGTCCATCCTTAACACCTTTATAGTGCAACCGGATTGATTTTGCACTAACTTCATAAATTCTACAAACTTCTCCAAAGCTTGTGATTTTCTTTCAAGGAAATACACCCAACACATTCTTGAGTAATCATCAATGAAAGTTATGAAATACTTGCTGCCATTTAAGGATGGAACACTCATAGGACCACAAATATCCGAATGTATAAGTCCTAGTTTCTCCTTTGATCTCCAAGAACAAGATTGAAATGCTAGCCTAGTATGCTTTCCTTTTTGACACACTTCACACACATGTTCTTGCTTCTCCACCAATGGCATGTCTCTAACAAGTTCATGTGTGCCTACCAATGACTTAAAGTTAGCATGGCCTAGTCTTTTATGCCAAAGTTGAGAGGTGTTCTCAACTTTGGTGTTCAATGCAACCGATGCACCATTTTCATCCATATTCAACCTAAAATTCTTGTTCTTCATTCCAACACACATTAATTCATTTCCATGTGGATCAACTATAGTGCATGTCATGTTTGAGAAGTGTAATGCATATTTGTTCTCAAGCATTTGACCTACACTAAGTAAGTTCTCACATAAAGAAGGTACATAGAGAACATCATGGATAGTTTTGATACCTTTGGTGGTGTGTATCACCACATCTCCTTTGCCTTTCACTTCCATCAAGGCTCCATTTCCAATTTTAACTTTGTTGTGGCTGCTCCTATCCAAGTTTGTGAACCACTCATGCTTGTGAGACATATGGTGTGTTGCTCCACTATCAATGATCCATCCTTCATCATTCTTGATGCTACTAAAACAAGTAGCAACAAACAACTCTTCGGATTCATTATCACTTGCATTATCTTTAGCAACATTTGCTTGTTGCTTATCTTTCTTGTTAGCCTTGCATACTCTCTCCACATGACCCTTTTGTTGGCATTTACGGCAAAATGCATCCGGCCTCTACCAACACCTTCTTGGATGATGACCTTTCTTCTTGCAATGGTGACAAGGTTCATAGGACTTCCTCTCGAGTTTGCTAGTTTCACCTTTCTCCTTTATGACCCTAAGCTTGTTCTTCTTTTGATTATGTGTCTTTTGATGTTGATTAGACACAAATGCAGCCTCCATTGATTCTTCATGTCTAATCCTCCTCCTTTGCTCCGTAGCTTGCAAGGCATTCACTAACTCGGTCAAGGAAATTTCATTTAGGTTCCTTGACTCCTCCAATGAAGATATCTTAGCTTCAAACCTCTCGGGCAAGGAGACCAACACCTTCTCCACAATCCTTTGGTCACTTAATCTTTCACCTAGCACCCTAATTTGATTCACCACATTAAGAAGCCTTGTGGTGAACTCCTTAACCGTTTCTTTGTCTTTCATCTTGATAGTCTCAAACTCCCTCCTTAGGTTAAGGATTTGCATTTGCCTTGTCCTTGCACTCCCTTGGAACTCATCTTGAAGTTTGTCCCAAGCTTCTTTGGCACTCTCACATGCCATTATCCTTGTGAAAATGGTATCACTAATACAAGAATGAATGGCGGTGAGAGCCTTGAAACCTTTAGCCAATTCCTCCTCATGGTGCTTGATTTGGTTGACCGTTGCCCCTTGTCTCAAAGGCTCGGGTTCTTGGGGATTTATGGTGACCTCCCAAAGACCATAAGCCTTCAAGTAGGCTTGCATCTTGATACTCCAAATGTTGTAGTTCTCCCCATTGAAGATAGGAGGAGAAGGAGTTGAAAAACTTGAAGAAGCCATGTGGATGTTGCTTTCGAGTATGAAGGAATATAAAAATATATTTGTGCTTTCAAGTATCTCTTCACTCTCAAGGAACGAACCAGCCCAAAAACCTCACAAATCTCACAAAAATGTGCCTTGCTCTGATACCACTTTGTTGGGGTGAGAAGGTTATGACCAAGAGCAAGCTAGCTTGAAGTGTTAGCAACAAGCAAGCTTTTGGTGATGCTCTTGGGAATGGTTGTGTGTGAGTTGTGTTTTTAGGTTTTGGTTATGGTGTTTTCTGGTTTTTAGGGTTCCTAGAGTGTTCTAAGGTGTTGAAGAAGAGATGAGAAGAAGGGGACCACGTTGGGTTTTGAAAATGAGGCTTAGATATGTAGCCATTTCATTCATTTTGCAATATAAGCTTTAAATTACAACTAGTTCACACATGCCAAGCATGTGAGCTTACAAAATGAGTAAAGTATTTGAAATTTAAAAAGTAAAATGGTCAACACCTAACTTTTCATACACAAAAGAGGTAAAAACCAGCTGCAACATGTCTATTCCAAATATAGTAAAAAGTGGCACATGGTTTGAACTAAGTTCCTATTGTTCAACTAGTTTGGGTAAACAACCAAACTAGCTTCACCTACTTAGTTCCCCTTTGTATCTGCCTATGAAACTTGGTTTGAAGCATCCTTGGTCATCAATAAATATTGTTCCAAGAGCTAGGAATGTTCTTGAATCGGATCATGGGCCAAACAGCTCCAAAACTGACCCATACTCTGCATACTGGGCCCATCAGATACAACAATCTGTTTGGAATAGAAAATGGAATTTCCCATGTCCTTTGGACCTGAAATTTGAACCATAGTCTTCTATATATGTCTGTAGACATACCTCAAAATTTCAGCCCAAAACTCCATTTGCAACCTGAGATATAAGATAACTAGTGGAACAATGTTGCTGGAAATTATGAATCCAGCACCATAGGCATTTCAAGCATAACATTCCTACTCTTTTGTGCATAATTTTGCCTATACTTTTTCATACATAACTTAGGCACAAAACATTATCAAAATATACCTTGCATAAATTAAAACATACAAAAAAATATAAACTCATAAAAGGAAATGATTTGATACCAAGGTGTGCATGCTAGCCGGTGACATGCACCATCAAGTGGCAAAATTGCCACACTTCAACAGCCATAATAGGGTGCGAAATAACCTATTGATAAGTCAAATTTGAACTCCACAAGCAAAGCTTGAAAAGTTCGATATAGTTCTTAGAGAACCAAGAGAATCACTCTCACTTTGAATCAAAATTATAATCTGAATTTTATTCATGACTTGTGTGCCTTTAAATAGGCAAAATAAATTACAAAGCTTTCCTAAATTTGCTAAAAATAATTATGGACGAAATTAGGTTTAAAAAACCTAATTTTGATAGGATTAGGAAACCTAATGTGGTTAGGTTTAGGAAACGTAATTTGGTTAGATTTAGGAAACCTAATTTATCTCCTAGTTTCCTAATTAGAATAGGAAAGTAATTTAAAAACCTAATAAAACTAAATTCAGAAAATAAAATAGGCAATATGCCAAAATCCAATCGAGACATAAAATAAAAACTAATATTTCCTAATTATAAAATTCAGCCAATGCCATGTAGGCGCATATCATCCTCCACGTGGCAAAAATGCCATGTCACCATATGATGCCACATCACCATATTGTTGGATTCCTTGCGTTAGGCTTTATTTCATGTTGGCATCCTCCATTCCAATCATATGAACCAATTTTGGTTCATTTTCAGTAATGAACTTGCTTCCTTGGGATGTGAACACCTCTTGGATTAAACCATTTAGTACTTCTTTAAACCTCTTTGCTCTTGCCCTGGTTATTGGTCCCATAGAGATTTGAAGTGGCTCTAGACTCCATCTTGGGGTGCTCCTGGTCATGTCCTCATCAATGACCTGTTTGTGAGGTTCAATCCAAGAATTGCAACAAAAATCAAGGCAAAAAATGGACAAATGATGGAGGCACAAGGAAAAGGAGATTTGGTGATTAAAATACCAAAAGGTACAATACTAATCACAAACATTCTATATGTACCAAATCTATTCGAGAATTTGTTAAGTGTGCCACAACTTATGAAGAAAGGATACACTTTGAAGTTCTTAACATGTTATGAAATATCTAAGGATGAAAAATTTGTATTACTTGTCCAAATGAAGGATACTAGCCTTGTGATTAATTTTAATCAATAAAATCAATTGGCTATGAGTACCAAAGTCCAAGAAGAACCAGAATTATGGCATAAAAGGCTTGGTCACTACAACTATGCCATCGTAAAGCAGATGCAAACTCAACAAATTGTTGAGAATTTACCACAAATCCAAGAAGTTAAAGTTTTATGCCAAACTTATCAACTTAGCAAGCTCAAAAGACAAACCTTTCCTTTGACAACTCTTGGCAAGGCAAAAGAAAAGCTACAATTAGTGCATTTTGATTTGTGTGGACCGATGAATGAAACAACTCCTGCTGGGAGGAGGTATTTTGTCATCTTTATTGATGATTATTCAAGGAAATACTGGATCTACTTCCACAAACAAAAATCAGAAGTAACAGCCATGTTTGATGAATTCAAAACACTTGTGGAGAATCAAGCTTAAACAACCATTAAAATAATCGGAACCAATAATGGTGGTGAGTATATTTCAATGACTTTCTAAGATATTTACAAGCAAAGTGCCATCATACATCAACTTACAACTCCATACACACCACAACAAAATGGAGTTAGTGAAAGGAATAATAGAACCATCATGGAGAGATATTAAGATGCTTGCTGTTTGAGAAGAACTTACCAAGGAAATTTTGGGCTGAAGCTACCAACACAAGTGCATACCTTCTAAACCAACTTCCAAGTAAGGAAATTAAGTCCAAAACTCCAAATGAATTGTGGTGTGGCTTTAAACCCTCAATTGCTCATTTAAAAGTCTTTGGAAGTATTTGTTATATACATGTACATGACACCAAGAGGTCCAAGCTAGACAAGAAGGCAAATATTGGTATTTTTGTTGGCTATAGCTCAATTTCAATGGGCTATAGGATATACGATGTGTCAAAGATACAAGTTGTTGTCTCTAAAGATGTTGTCATAGATGAGAACTCATATTGGAGTTGGAAAGAGCATAAAGTGGAAACAAACACTTATATTCAATCAAGATGGCCATGTTTATAGGTCTTAAATGGGTTTTTAGAACCAAACTAAACCGTGATGGCTCTTAAATAAACATAAAGCAAGATTGGTTGTGAAAGGATATGTTCAACAATATGGAGTAGATTACATGGAGAATTTTGCACCCGTAACAAGACATGAAACTATTCAGCTACTTCTAGCATATGCAGCCAATCAATGTGAAATCAGCCTTTCTAAATGGTATATTAGAAGAAGAAGTCTATGTTGAGCAAACTAAAGGCTTTGTCAAAGAAGGAGAGGAAGAAAAAGTGTACGAGTTTCATAAAGCTTTGTAGGGGCTCAAACAAGCTCCACAAGCTTGGTACGTAAGAACTGATGATTTTCTAACTCATGAAGGTTTTTAAGAAGTGAAAATGAGCCTACCCTCGACATCAAGCGAACTCATATGAAGATAAAATGAAAATCTTTCTTTATGTTGATGATTTGCTCTAAACAAGTTGCAATACCGAAGCCATCCAAAGTTGAAAGACAAAGTGAAGCAAATTTTTGAGATGTCCGATCTTGGCTTAGTGAATTATTTCTTAGGTTTGGAGATCATGCAAACAAATAAAGGTATATTTCTATCTCAAGAAAGATATGCATTAAACTTGCTTGATAAATTTCAACGAGAAAATGCCAAGTTTGTTGAAACACCAATGATTTAAAATGCCGAGTTTAAACTAAATGATGGATATAAAAAATTGAGTGGTTTGTTTTATAGAAGTTTAATAGGAAGTGATGAGAATCCGCCCGTGCCCATACAACCGACAACCCACTAGAGTGCTGACCCGATATAGATGAAGAACGGACCAATTACTTGGGCTCAAGCTAAAAGGTTCAAGGACAATTGGTCATTAAGAAGTGTGGAATGGACCTAGGTAACAGTTTTTATGCATTTATGGATTCTGAGCAGTGTGGAATGGGTTCAAAACTTCTTGACTTCACTTGATATCATTAAGAAGTCATGGGAACTTGTCAAGACCGAAGCTAAGCTGGCCATTTAGGGCTTGTATGCATAAGACACATCTTGGCCGCAAATTGCCTTGTTTTGGCGCTGGGATTGAAGCCATTTACTATTTTAGCATTTTCTCTTTGTTTTCAGCAAGGGCAATGTATGAGACTCATGTCTAATCTTATTTGGCATCCTACATGGTGCATTGGAACTGATTTGGAGCCTTTACAAGCTGACAATTGGTCAAAATTAGCTTAGTAGTCAAACTAGTCAAATAGTTTTCTAATTTGATTTTGACTTTTGTATTAAGAAACTAATTTTTATTTTGGTTTTATTTATTTATATTTCTAGACAAATTAAACTAGGAAAGTTCATATTTTATTATTTCAGTTGTAAATTAATTAATTCCTAATTCAAAAATAAAAGAATTAATTAATCAAAATAGGATTAGGAAAGAAACTTGAATTTCAACCAATCATGGTTTTTCTATCTACATGGGCCCAATTTTCCTAAGGTTTTAGGGTTTTATTGTTTTGTGACTCTAGCCTATTTAAGAGCTTATTTTTTAGAAAAAGCATACCTTCAATAATATTCAGAATTTATTTTTTGAGATAGAATTCTTTTTGAACACCTAAAACATCATTAGAGAGTGTGTGTTTTAGTTTTGACTTATCAATAGGGCATCGATAAGCTATTGTGGCGTCTTCATTATACTAAGGTTTCTAATCACAGGTTGATTAGGGGTTAAGGTTTTTCTATAAGTACACTTGAACTTAATTGAGATCCGGACTAATATAATATGGGTTTAGGTGCGAGTCGACTTAGGTTTGTATCAGGAAGCTTGCTTTATTTATGTGCATTAAAACCTGATATCATGTATGCTGTAAGTGTATTATCAAGATTTATGAGTGCTCCATCTCATAACTAATACCAAGCTGTAAAAAGAGTTCTAAGGTATATGAAAGGCACGGCCAACTATGAAATTCTATACAAGCATGGAAAAATTTATGAGCTAGTTGGCTATTGTGATAGTGATTGGGCAGGTAGCTTGGAAGACATGAAGAGTACCTCTGGCTACTTGTTCATGTTTGATTCAGGTTAATTTTCATAGAGTTCACACAAGCAAGTAACCAAGGCACAATCAATAGAAGAAGCCGAATACATTTCAATGGCAGTGGCATCAAACCAAGCAATTTGGCTAAGGAAATTGCTTGATGACTTAGGTTGCAAACAAACAAATGCAACCACTATTTATTG
Source organism: Ziziphus jujuba (assembly GCF_031755915.1). Taxonomy (NCBI): domain Eukaryota; kingdom Viridiplantae; phylum Streptophyta; class Magnoliopsida; order Rosales; family Rhamnaceae; genus Ziziphus; species Ziziphus jujuba. Next base: position 24,711,347 of record NC_083389.1, read on the forward strand.
TGACAACACTTTAGCCATTGCGATTACCAAAAATCCAGTATGACACAGAAGAACAAAGCACATTCCTGTGAAGTACCATAGCATCCGAGAGGCTTAAAGAAACAAGCAAACAACCTTGGTGCATTACTCCACTCAAGATCAACTGGCCAACATTTTTACAAAACCATTTCCAAAAGAAAGACTTCAAAAGCTCAGGAGTCTTATATCATGCCTAACATTGCCAAGGAGGAGTATTAGAGAATCATGGCATTGTTAGCCATGAAACATAAGCTAACCCGAGAGCAAGGTGTTTTAGCCGAGGGATTGCTTTCTAAGCTTATTTTGTATTTCGTTTTATATTTTATTTAAGCCAAATTTTGTGTAATCTAGGCTAGTTAGATTGGTGCAAAAAAAACACCAAAATGCGTTAATTAATGTGTATTAACCAAGTTAGGGTCTAAAGAAACCTAAGCACCTTGATGATATGGAAGCACCTTGATGACTAGGATGATAACTTGGACAGTTGTTTGTTGACATGGAGCTTAACCATTCAGCCTGCCTCTACTCCAATACATGAGAAGACATGTGGCATCATGCATGAGGACTACTTCATCATGAAGTACTCAATAGGGCAGCAACATTTGTCAACACCTTATGAAGCATGTCATGAAGTTACCTTTACATGTGTGCTTACTTCACCATGAAGAATTTGAAAAACATTAGTGCATAGGACCGACTATTACTAACATTTTAATGAATTATGTAGATTGATTTTTGGAAAAATACCTTAGTTTCTATTTGAAAACAAACAAAACACTAAACCGACTTTGTTGGAAAACTCTTTAGTAGCTCATTCAAACACTGAGCCGAGTATATCACTTCCAAAATCAATTTCAAACAAACACAAACCTTGTTCTCTTTAAATAAACCTTGCCCTTTGTTTTTTCATCTACCAAATGATTCTCTATTCTTCCCCCCCCCCCCCCCCCCCAAAAAAAAAAAAAAAGATCTAAGTTTCCCTTTGTTTCCTATACTTAGCGCAGAAACTGTTGGTCTTCTTGAGCAAGTATTTATTTAGTCTACTTTGCCTATAATTCTTTAACGCACAAAATAATAATAATAATAATAATAGAAAATAAAAGAACTGATATAAAAAGAAAATATTCCTTTTAGAGTTTATGTTTTCTTTTTTGTTAATCCTATTTTCAGTCATAAATGGGTTTGTCTCCATGATTTTCTCGGAAAGTCCCTACATTTTCTTTGTTTCTTGTCAACCAAACTGTTTTATTTGCACTTCTTTCTGTTCCCATTTCGCCAAGATTGTTTTACAATAGGCTGTAAAGCTGTATTTTGTTTTCCGTCTGCACTCATATTGAGTTAAGGCAAAAGTTGTGCTTGGATGCCAAGAAAACAAAGGAAAATAGAGGTTAAAGAATGATAAATCTTTGTTGTTAATTTTTTGGAAGTGGATTTTTAGACTAACTTCGTTGTGCTGATGAAGCTCTGCTAACTTTATTGCTAATGAGACATTTTTCTGCATGGTTTTTGGTGTGAGAAATATGAATCTTGACTAAGCGAAATGGTGCAAAGAAGCATGCAAATTCCAAGGCTGTGTCGAATACAGGAATTTTTTAAAAGCAAACATTTGTTAGAGGATTTCGTTTTCTCATTTAAAATGTGATTTGAGTGACAATGAAGTTAGGCTTATATTGCATTAAATGTTTCAAGAAAATTATTTTTTCCATTGTTTTTCTTTGATGGGTATACTATTTTTTATTTCATTCTATTATTATTATTATTATTTTTCTGCAAAAAATTGAGATATGTGAAACTGGGCACGGGAAAAAATTTGGCTTCGTACCTGTCCCAAACCAGTTGGGATGCTATGGATTAAGCTCAGTTTTCATTTTGAGTTCATGTAGAAGGGCCTTTTGTCTTCTTGGATGCTAACACCTAAATTATGTTCTGAAATGACATTATCTCTCTTTATTTTATTTCCTAGAATGTAGCGTTAATTGTTAACCTGATTTAAAGTCAGATTTATTTATTTTCCTTTTTTGGGTAGGTGGAGATGTAGGTGAAGAGGTAGTGTTAGGGTTACCAGTGCCTCTTAACGAGAAAAATGTTGATGATAATGATGACCATGTGATGGTGCAATAGTTATTCTCTCAGTTATACTTTGGTGGCTGTTCTAAACCAAGGCCTCTAACTTTGAACCAGAACAAACGTAGAAAACATAGTTCAATGAGGTACTGTAGAAACGAAAAAAATTAGAAGTTCCATCAATGAAGAAACTGGAAGGTGATCGTCAGTCAGGTCGTTCGTTGCTGGTATTTTTCATCAGGATCAGGCAGTCCCGCGAAGAGAATGGTTCAATCAAGGAACAAACAGGTGTTGTTGGTGGTTTTGAAAATTCATCATTCAAAATGTTTAACCAGAGTGATATAGATGCTGCATATACTTTAATGAAGTTGGCCAATGAATGTCCAGTTTTGGTTAAAAAGTGCTCATCTTCAGTCGAAATGAAGAATGGCCTGAATAGGATGCCGAGGGTTAGGTACTTATGGGGTAAATTGAAAAGCAACAAACTTTCAGATGGTATTTGTTCTCAAGACGACAGAAGAGAGGCCAATCATGAGAGGTTCCAGAGAACTGCCTTTTGAGATGGGATGAAGGAAGAGGACAACACACTGGTAAAATCGTCCTTTGTCTAGGTCGGCTTGTCCTGTATGGAAGAAGGCAAAGAAGAGAAAAATTGATAAGGAACTATCTCCTATTTGCTAGAAAAGATGAACAATAACTTTAATGAGGAAGATATGCCAGTAAAAACAAATTTCTTTCATTTCAGGTCTCAAAAGGTACTCACGGACCGTCTACGCTCTTCGTTGAAGAAACAGGTATTGCAAGATGGGTTATCTGCTAATTGGTTAAATTTCGAAGGAGTTGCCGATGACGCTGTGCAATTGAGGCAAGGACTTGCGGTGAGAGCTCCTCTTCCTACTGAATTTTCATTCTCCGATTTACATTTCCTTACTGCAATTCGCATGGTAATGATTTCTCCACCCGCAGCAGATGCTTCATCAAGAGGAGGGAAATACTCAACAAATCTGTAGGATTTCTTCACTTGAAAGAAACAGCACCAGTAATACAATATCAAAGAACTTGCCTTCTTTAACTCTCAACGAGATTGTTGAGGTTTGAGTTCAAATCCTATTGATCTTTGTATTCTTCAAACCTCTGAGCCCCACCATGACTTGGTAAGAGGAGGTTTGAAGATATTTTTATCTAAAACAGCACCTCTTGGAGCCAAAAACTGGAAGCAACTTGCTTCCTATGACAAGTGTTGTAAACATTGGTCATGGCTTGGTCCAGTTACTTTTAGTTCCCATACTCCCAGTGAGGAAGCGATCTCTTCTGAAGCTTGGGGTCTTCCGCATAGAATGCTTGAGTCTGGTTGATAGCTTTTCCAGTTGGTTGAGAAGTTATCAATAATGATTTCATCAAGTTAGAAGCCTTCCTGAACCACCTCTGGTTTTGATGAAACCATCATCTCATACAAGGGAGAGGCTTAGAGGACTAGAATCTTGAAGAAGCATCTCCACCATTAGCTTTAGCTACCTATAAGTAAGAGCTTACTTCCGTAAGGAAGAAGCCCTTAGATATTTAATCCCAGACAGGGCATTTTCCTATACCGCACTTGATGGTAGAAAATCCACCGTTTCTCCTTTAAGCAGCAGCAGTAGGCCACCATGTAGAAACCGACAACATTTTATGCTTACAGCTGATAGGCCACCTTATGTTGCAGTTCTGTGTCTTGTGAGGGATGCAGCGGCTAGATTGCCTGCAAGTGTTGGTACAAGAGCAAATGTTTGTACTTTGATTTGGGACTTGGGGTATATTGTGGAAGATCTCTCTGATGAACAACTCAACCCAGTTGTAAGCGGGGTCGAGCCCGCTTGCACTATGAATTTGATCATTGAGTAAAATTTGATGGGGAAAGGAAACTGTGGGTTTATTTACATGGAGATAAGAAGGGAAGAAGACTTTGAGGATGACGGTACATCGTTCACTAGAAGAAGGCACTGAGAAAGTGGCTTTGAGCAATCTGTTAATAGGAAAAGCTTATAGTAAGCAACTCAATGGAAAGAAACACTTGTTTTTTCACAAATTTTTACTTCCAGAATCATCAAGCCTCAGCATAATCATGATCATTTTTATGTATCATATATTTTGTATTCTAGAAGATGGCTAAAACTGCTTTTCCCTTCTTGAGTCGCATGCTAATTTACTTTAACGACTGGGGGTTCAGAAAATATGATTTCGGTCACCTGACCTCTCTGCTTATGTCAATATCAACAATGAAATTCATTCTACAAAAATTTATCATCCGCTTCAATTGCTCCTCTCATCATCTGGTTCCTCAAAGGCAAACATCCATCACAAACATTATCCTCCAGAGATCTAAAACCTTTGAACCCATTATAATGATGATAATTTTCTAATAACTTGAGCTTTTTGAAAGAATGATAATTCAACTCTATGGAAAAGCTTGACGCTATTAGAAAGAACAATAAGTCAACTTTATTTTACAAAGCCAAGATTGATCTTCTTTCTTTCTTTTTCGTAGAGCCAAGACATAGAAAAAATGTTGGGCCGTGCAAAAATCTGAACTTTCTGCAATACGGTTGGAACAGTTGCTTTGTGTAGATTTCTATGGATACCATTTCTTTTTTTTTTTTTCTTTTTTTTTTTTTTTCCCTTTCTGTTTTGTCTTTACTCTGCACTATATTTGTGGAAGAGGATGTGATCTTTCACTTTTGCTGACATAATATCCATTTTTCATAAGCAATGACAAAAAAGTTGGTTTTATTAATTTCCCTTTACTTCAGAAAAAGAACAACAATCAATATCTTCGTAGTTACTTCTAGTCAACAAAAGATCAACGAGTAAAGATGAACATACTTGTTGATAGGAATATCCAACACTGAACTCAATTTGTCCGTAAACCAAAATGAGATCAAAATAGAAAATCTCCAAAAGCCTCTCACAAGAAGTAATTTCCTAATGTGTCAATTCAAATTACAGACTGCAGGCATCTTTAATCCTCCTATTATCTCCTCCTACCTTCACCTTTTGTCTTGAAATAATGCCCCTCAGTGGAAGAAAGAAGCAAAATCCTTACTGAAGAACACGCACTGTCACTTGACTATTCAGACAGAAGGCCCTGTTCTTTGTGATAAATGCGTTCATTGCTTCAGTTGGGGAGGGAAAACGTATAGTAGCCATTTTAATAGGATCTGGGTATGCTGCTCTGCAAGTCAGTCAGAGGATTCAACTTTAAAAAATGGTTGAAAAATTAACATACCATAACTTGTTGAAAAACTACTAGACACTACCTGAGGAATATCTGGATGGAGGATGCGTCATATTGACAACCAGACAGAAAGCGTTCTACATCTTCTGGAACTGCATTTCTAGGAATTCCTTGCAGTAAAACCTGAAGAAAGACAGAAAGTCCAAACTAAGATCATTTTAGACAGAGTGAAACTATAACCAGTCTTTATGTCAATTGAACCAACATGAAAACATGAATTGGGAGGGATAAAAATACAAAGACAAGGGACCAAAAATGTTATGTGCCAGCAGCCTTTAGATTTTGAAAGAAATTTTGCACAATGCAAATATGCCAAATAACTGAGAGAAATTTTGAATGTCAATCCAAACCTAAGTTCTTATATTGTGGTATATATTTGCCAAAGAGAAAGATATAAACTCTAAAATGGAAATCATAAAAAATATAAACTCAAATGGGAATCATAAAATTTCTCTGACTGCTGCGGTCATTGCCATAGTTAGGATCTTATTCAATCAACTCTTTCTTTTATAAAAAATAAATAAATAATAATAAAAGAAAGAAGAAAGAAGAAAGAAGAAATTTACAACTAGACTGCAGGGATGCAACTCCAGCCTCACTTTATCTAAAGATAAAAGTTCTGGTTCAATTCAATTTGGACACATTTGACAAAAGACAGAAAAAAAAAAAAAAAAAAAGACATTATCAAAAATGTTCATCGAGAGGTAGAAAAATAAAACAAGAATGCAGCCAATATGTTCAGGGTAAAACTAACTTAAATTGGCCAATACCATGTATAACCAGCAAAATTAAGAACAGCCCCAAATGATGATTTATAAACCATCCATAATTACAATCACATTTCCGTTTTGGCTCTAAGTCCTATTATATACTGGGCAAGCTGGCTAATTGGTTACGCAGGTAATTAAATAAATTGGTTAATACAACTCCATAGAAGCCCTAACAACACATATCCTGAAAATGCATCTCACTCCAACCATTGGGTCTATCATGAAATAACACAAATACAAATGAAAGTTGACTCACAGTTTTTCCATCATAGGGTGTAAGAATATCCCACTGTGACCGATCAGCCTAAATAAATAACAATCATCATTAGATACATTCACATAATAACACAATAATAACAACAATTATGTCATAGCCGATGCAATAAGGCAAGCATTACCCTCTCCAATCTGTTCAGACGACCCCTCCGTGAAATCACTCTAGCTGCCTGTTCATAAGCTTGACGAGAGGGGAATTGCACCATCCTGGGTACAACAAGCATAAATAAGAATAAGATTACAATGAAGCATTAATATTAACATTGGAACAGCAAAGTAAAAGCAACAAGTGGAGAGTACGAAAACAGGCTAGATAGCCAAAGAATATGATTTTCACCTCCACAAAATATATATATATATATATATATATATTAATAAAATAAAATAATTCAGCTTTATTTCGGCAATCAACTATAGAGGAAGGAGAAGAGTACATTCCAAGTGGGGTGAAGCTCCGGCTATAGTCAACTTTAACATCTTCCAAGGTCAAGTTACAACCCTCTAGCAAATTCACAATATCTGTCTTCAATGTATTTCTTGTAATGCCATACAGTTTACCATACACCAAACCTGATCCAGCAGAGAGCCCCAAAAAAAAAAAAAAAAAAAAAAAAAAAAAAAAGCTATGAGCAAACTGTCAGTTAAATTAACCAAGCCTTTTAGGAGAAATTTTATTATTATAATATACATATATTTTCAATTTCTTGAATCCAACAACAATTCCTATAAACCCAAACGCTAACGTATACCATTCTACATTTTCCGAGCAACAATCACAGCAAAGAAAACTTTTTTTCTTATAGTTATTTTATTTTTTTCCAGGGAAATACAAAAAAGTTTTCTTTCTATGACATTCATTAACTCGTAAAGGAATCGAAACCTCAACAATAGGAATTCTAAAACCCTAAATAATAAAACCTGAGAACAGCGATAAGATTACGGAAACGCCCCCACCCCCAACCATGGAAGGTCGAAAGTCAGGAGGATATCCATACCAGTGCCAGGGGTTTCGAGAAATGAATTTTCCACAGGGGGGTCCTTAGGCGGTTGGTTTTCTGCTTCGGTGGAAATGAATCTCGGCGATTCGCGAAGAAGAAGCGAAGAGAGGCCATTCTTATCAGCTCGAACAGTAAAGAAGGAGGGGTTCGATCTGATTACTGTTCGGAGAAGACTCAGCTTTGGCATTTTTCCAAGGACGACAAAGAGCAAAGGCGAGGCTCTTCAAGCTTTGGAGTATGGAGAATCAGAGGGAACGGCAGCGCAGCAAAAAGCTAGGGGATATAGCGGCATGCTGGTTGTCGTTTTGGGAATTGAGCAATTTCAGAGAGCCCCTTACTTTTTCTGAAATTGAAAAGGGACCCAAAGGTTTGTTCTTTGGATTTTTCTTTTAAATTTGTTGAAAGTTACATAACCTATCTGCAGTGTAATTTGAGGATAAAATACATTTAGAGATGGCAATCAGATCAGGTTAGGAGTTTTGAAAAATCTTACCCGATCGAATCGGACTTGGGCAACCCAATTGAGTGTTGAGTTTTGAAAAATCATGGTGGAGCAAATACAAATATGAACGCAAGTTTATCACATGTTTTTTTAAAATTTGACAAGTGTTACCATGTGTCTTCACATGCATTGTGTCACGATCCCACCGCTCTAAGCGTACAACGGGACCGTGCGGTGCTTACTCGCCCCTCGCGGGTAGTAAGCCAACCGTTAATGTCTCTCGCAAGTAAATAACCCACACGATATTAGTATTGTGCATGCACCAAGCAAGTAATAAAATAAAGCATGTAATCACACAATCGTTAGAAAATGGGGTCAGTAAACAAGGCAACAATACGATGAACTGGAAATGCGTTCGTTTTATTCGGTCTCGATGAAGAGAACAGCAGAGAGGTTTACAAGCACGCTATTACAAGTTCTCACCTATGCTAGTGGTCTAGCCCAACAACTCGCCGACTAGCCACCCCCCTCCAAAGAGCTTATCGGGCCATTTTCATTCCGACAGGAATACATCAAAATATGCGAGGAATCATAATGGCACTATTTCGAATAACAAAAGCTAGAGATCCAAGCAAGTGACCATGGGCTTGACTAATGACCCTGGATGAACTTGGCTTGGTATTTACAATCAAAATGCGAAGGAGTGTATGACTCTTACATCCTCCCCCACTCATTCCATCGACGCCCTCGACGACTCCGCTGCCTTGAACTCCTCGATCTGCTGCTTGTAGGCTGCCAAGTTGCCTTCCTTCTCCCAGCTGGTTTCTTCTTCTCCTAGTCCCTTCCACTTGATGAGGTATTCTCGTACTGGCTGACGATGCACGCTTCTGGTTCTTTCTGCAAGGATCTCCTCCACTTCCTTGGTTGTCTTCGGCAGCTTGGTCTTGACTTCGGCTCTTGCTGGAGTGTTGCGCGCTGGATCCTCCTCGTCGGCGTAGTATGGCTTGAGGTTGCTGACGTGGAATACCGGGTGCACTCTCATCCATCCTGGGGTAACCACCTTATACGATGCCCTCCCTACTTTGGCAATGATCGGCATTGGTCCCTCATATTTTCTCATCAACCTGGGGTCTCTGTCCCTTAGCCAGCGAAATTGCTCTCGAGTTAGCTTCACCATCACCATATCCCCCGCATTGAACTCTAGGGGTCGCCGGTCTTTGTCTGCCCATTTCTTCATCTGATTTGCTGCCTTCTCCAAGTAGGCCCAGGCTATTTCCATGTTGTTCTTCCACTCTTTGGTGAAATTGAAAGCCCTTGGATTCTTTCCTTGGTACTCATCGACTGTGTGTGGAAGTAAGGGCTTCTGGCCGTTAACTATTTCAAAGGGGCACTTACTTGTGGGAGATCCCTTCTGTGCGTTGAAGCAGAATTGAGCTACATCAAGTAGTTGCGCCCAATTCTTCTGGTTGGCACTCACAAAGTGCCGTAGGTACTCCTCCAACATGCCATTGAATATTTCTGTCTGCCCGTCCGTTTGTGGTTGATAACTGGAGGAAATGTTGAGCTGGGACCCAAGAAGCTTGAATAGTTCTGTCCAGAAAGATCCCGTGAACTTGGCATCTCTATCGCTTACAATGTGGCGCGGCACACCCCAATATTTCACCACATACTTGAAGAATAATCGGGCAGTTTCCTCGGCCGTACAGAACTTTGAGGCAGGGATGAATGTTGCATACTTCGAGAATCGATCCACAATAACCAAAATACTTGAAAGATCCCCGATCTTTGGAAGGTTGGTGATGAAATCGATTGACACACTCTCCCATGGGCATGACGGGACGAATAGAGGTTCCAACAGCCCTGGTGGTTTCTGCCTCTCAACTTTGTCCTGTTGGCACACAAGACAAGTTCGGATGTAGTCCATAATATCGTCACGCATCTGTGGCCAATAATAACCCTGTTTGATTAAGGCATACGTCCTTTGCCACCCCGGATGTCCAGCCCACAAAGTGTCGTGGCATTCTCTCATTAACATCTTTCTTAGGTCTCCAGCCTTCGGGACAAATAACCTATTTCCTTTTGTCCACAGCAGGTCATCTTCCTCCCAAAATTGACGAGTTTTTCCCTCCTTGCACAGCTTGAGGATATTCTGAGCACACTGATCTCCCCCTAAATGCTGCTTTATCAGCTCTCGCATTGAATTCGCGATAGTACTCGCAGCCATGTTAGCCACCACCCTTAGTGCCGCAAGCTCCGTCTTGCGACTTAGGGCATCCGCCGCCTGGTTCTTGGTCCCCGCTTTGTGCTCGAATTGAAGGTCAAACTCCGCAATGAATTCCTGCCAACGAGCTTGTTTTGGGGTCAGTTTTGGTTGTGTAAGGAAGTGACTAACGGCTGAGTTGTCAGTCTTTACTACAAAGCTTGACCCCAATAAGTAGTGCCTCCAGGTTCTTAAGCAATGAATTACGGCAAGCATCTCCTTTTCTTGAGCCGTATAGTTTCTTTCTGCCGCTGATAACTTCCTGCTTTCGTAGGCGACAGGATGACCATCTTGGAGTAGGACTCCACCTAAAGCGAAGTCAGATGCATCGGTTTGGACTTCAAAGGGTCTGGTGATGTCCGGCAGGGCCAACACTGGGTCTTTCATCATAGCTTCCTTTAGATCCTGGAATGCGCCCTCACATTCCTTGCTCCACTCCCAAGGCACCTCCTTCTTTAGCAATTCCGTTAGGGGAGTTGCTTTCTTCGAGTATCCTTTTACGAAGCGGCGGTAGTAATTTGCCAATCCCAGAAATGATCTAAGTTCTTTCACATTAGCGGGAGTTTTCCACTCTTGGATGGCTTTAACCTTCTCCATGTCCATATGGATCTTCCCCTCCTCGATGATGTGTCCCAGAAACTTGATTTGTCTTCTGCCAAAAGCACATTTTTCCTTCTTCACAAATAATTGATTTTCTCGGAGTCTCTGGAGTACCATTCGAATGTGTTCGACATGTTCTTCCAAGGTAGGGCTGAAGATTACAATGTCGTCAAGATACACCACCACAAATTTGTCAAGGAAGTCTCGAAATACCTGGTTCATGAGGGTGCAAAATGTTGCTGGTGCGTTCGTCAACCCAAAAGGCATCACCAGGAATTCGAAGGCTCCGTATCGTGTGACGCAGGTGGTTTTCTCTTCATCCCCTTCAGCGATTCTCACTTGGTAGTATCCTGATCTCAAATCCAATTTAGTGAAAAATTTGGCTCCGCTTAGCTGGTCGAACAAGTCAGCTATCAAAGGGATCGGGTACTTGTTTCGCACCGTGACCTTGTTCAGGGCTCGATAATCTACGCACAGGCGCAAAGTTCCATCTTTCTTCTTTTGGAATAATACGGGAGCGCCGTAAGGTGCCTTCGAGGGTCTCAAAAACCCTGCTTCCAAAAGTTCCCCGAGTTGCTTCCGTAGCTCTGCCAGCTCAGGAGGGGCCATCCGATAAGGTGCCTTTGCTGGAGGTTTTGCTCCTGGTATCAATTCGATGTTGTGGTCAATATCTCGTCGAGGAGGTAGGTTCCTTGGTAAGTTGTCCGGCATCACATCATTGAATGATTTTAAGGCATCCAGCACCATAGGAGGGGTAGTTTCATCATCTTCACCCTCCCTCGTTACCACTAATGCTATGTAAGAGGGTTCTTTGCGTCTTACTCCCTTCTTAAATTGGAGGGCCGATAGAAGTTTGGGGTTGTTCAGTTGCTTCCTCTGTACGGGAACTACTCCTGTTTGTTCCCCCATCATCAACAGGCTGTTAGCGGCGGGAATAGGGATTGCCTTCTTCTTCACTAGAAAGTCCATTCCCAAGATTACATCAAAATCATCCATTGGTACTACAATCAAATCCACCCGGTCCTCCCAAGTTCCCAACTTGAGAGGCACTTGTTTCGCCAGGCCCACCGTAGGTAAGGCTTTGGAATTTACTGCTTTCATTTGCCCCGCATCCTTTTGTAAGCGTAGGCCCAGCCTTCGAGCTTCAATCTCTGAACAAAAGTTGTGGGTGGCACCTGTGTCCACCATCACACTCTTTGCGGCCTTTCCATTTATCGCCGCATCCACGAACATAAGACCTTTCTCATTGGTCTTCCTGGCCTGAACGACCTGTCCATTAAGGGCATTCAAGAATCTCAGCGCTCCCACTTGTGCGCCGTCTTCTCCTTCTTCTACTACCTCCTCTCGCCCTCCCTCGTGCTCTTGGGAGCGAATAGATGCTTGTAGAGCACTAAGAGCGGTCTTATGGGGGCATTCGCCCACTCTGTGGGGACCATTACATAGGAAACATGTAAGAGGTCGGGGTCTAAATCCGAATGCATTGGGGTTCCACGGTGGAGGCTCTCTCGTGTTCGGAGGTTTCCTATTGTCGCTTCCCCCAAGTCTTGGGAGATTAGCAGGCCTGAAGGGTCTTCTGCTATTGGCATTCGAAGGAGACGGTTGGGGCCTTCTATTGATGGGGCTCTCTGTTGAGTAGTCCATTAGGCGCTCCGCTGCCCCTAGTGCTGAGGCTAGGTCTTGTACTCTCTGTCGTTGACGTTCTGTCCTAGCCCAAGGTTTCAGCCCTTCCAGGAAGTAGAAGAGCTTATCCTTCTCAGACATGTCGCGTATATCGAGCATAAGGGCCGAGAAAGCTTTCACGTAGTCCCTTACATTACCCGTCTGTCTCAATTCTCTCAAATGTCGTCGGGCAATGTAGTCCACATTCTCGGGAAGGAATTGGTTCTTGAGTTCCTTCTGTAGCTGGTCCCATGTGTCAATGATGCACCTGTTGTTCTTGATATCTTCGTATTTAGATCACCACCACAGTTTTGCATCATTGGTTAGGTACATTGTAGCCATGGTGACCTTTGTTTCCTCCGAATCCGGTTTTATTGCTCGAAAATATTGTTCCATATCAAACAAAAAGTTTTCGAGCTCCTTCGCATCTCGTGCCCCTCCATACCATACGCTCGGGGCTCAGGCACTTTCATTCGTCCATAGTCCCCGCCCATTGGGACAGCAGGTCGATTTTCTACCGCTCGCATGGTGATGGCGAGCTTGGTATTTATTTGCCCGATTTCAATCTTTAGGGCTTCCACGGTGGCTCGAAAGTCCTCCGTCAGTTCGTTGACTGTAGACATCAATCTCTCTATGGCCTCTTCCATTGCTCCATCTCGCTCGCCCGCAGTGGAGCTCGAAGGGCCGGCATTGCCCCATGTGGTTTGATTCCTCTCGAGTGCGCTCACTCAACTGGCTATGTCATCGAGTGTCTCCATCTTTTCGAAGGCCTCCTGCCAGTTGTGGCCTCTAATATGTGCATTTACAACGCCAGCAAGCTCCCCGAGCTGCTGGTCGATGTTATCGAACTGCATTTCGTTTGTCAGCTTCGGCATCTTGTGCGAGTGACTCCCAACCTTGCTCTGATACCAACTGTCACGGTCCCACCGCTCTAAGGGTACAACGGGGCCGTACGGTGCTTACTCGCCCCTCGCGGGTAGTAAGCCAACCGTTAATGTCCCTCGCAAGCAAATAACCCACACGATATTAGTATTGTGCATGCACCAAGCAAGCAATAAAATAAAGCATGTAATCACACAATCGTTAGAAAATGGGGTCAGTAAACAAGGCAACAATACGATGAACTGGAAATGCGTTCTTTTTATTCGATCTCGATGGAGAGAACAGCAGAGAGGTTTACAAGCACGCTATTACAAGTTCTCACCTATGCTAGTGGTCTAGCCCAACAACTCGCCGACTAGCCACCCCCCTCCAAAGAGCTTATCGGGCCATTTTCATTCCGACAGGAATACATATCAAAATATGCGAGGAATCATAATGGCACTATTTCGAATAACAAAAGCTAGAGATCCAAGCAAGTGACCATGGGCTTGACTAATGACCCTGGATGAACTTGGCTTGGTATTTACAATCAAAATGCGAAGGAGTGTATGACTCTTACACATTGGATGAGAAGTTGGTCAAATGATAAGACTCTATATCACCAAGTAGCTGTCCATGTCACTAAAGTGCTTCTATATCACCAAAGTGCTTAATTTTTCTTAAATCCTAATTTAGTTAATATACTTTAATTAAATTATTTTGGTGACTTTAAACACCAATTTAACTAGTCTAAATTGTACAAAAAATTGGCTAGAACAAGTTACAAGTTAAAATACAAAAACAAGCTTGAATTGCAAACTTTTGGCTAACTAACTAAGTCTCGAATTTGCTCACCATCATAGCTAACAATGTCATGATTCTCTAACACTTCTCATTGGCAATGTTAGGCATGATGTAGTAGACTCGTTAGCTTTTTGAAGTCCTTTGTTTGGCAAAGACTTCCTAAGAATATCTTCAAGTTGATCTTGTATAGACAATGGACCAAGTTTGTTTCCTTGTTTCTTTCAACCTTTTCAGATGCGATGATACTTTATAGGAATGTGCTTTAATCTTCAGTGTTGTACTGGATTGTTGTAATAACAATGGTTGGAGTGTTCTGGCAATGGTTGGAGTGTTCTTACAATGGATGATAGTTGCATTGTTTTGCTTGCAATCTAAATCATCAAGCAATTTTCTTAGCCAAATTGCTTGGCTTTATGGTGCTACTGTTGAAATATACTCGGCTTTGGCAGTTGATTGTGTTGTGTGTTAGATCTAAAATATTGCTGATTTTATGCCATATTTATAGCTTAATATTTGTTAGTTTGTGTTAATTTATTATAGAAAGATACTCAATCATATATTTTTCTTAATCTAGGTGAAGGATGAAGAATTTCAAGAAACAACCATAAAAACGGATTCCTTGGGTCGAATTATGGTGGGAAGCAAGGATAGAGCTCAAATGGACCGATCATTAAAAAGATTCCAAAAAGATTCTTTAAAGATTTCATAAAGATTCTGTCGTGAATTCCATAATGGAAGTGGATGTCATATGAATCCTCACTATCTGACGATTTCAAATATCACATTAGTTTTGGATTTCGAGGTACGAGTAAAAAGATATCATTATTTAAAGTTTGGAATTCACAAAAAGAAATATTTCTAGTTAAATATCCACCATGGATTAAGAGAGGGAATCAAGGCAATCCAAGGGGCAAGATTTGGACAAGTGAAGATAATTGGTTAATTTATTATTAATGAGGCACATATCATGTCACATGCTTCATTAAGGGTAAATTAGACTAATTAACTATTTTTTTAGAAAGACTTAGAGAAAAGCAAAGTATTGGAGAGCAAGTAATATCAAGTTTATTTTTTACACATGAAATTCGTTCAACCCTCTTGATGGCCTAAAAAAGGTACCTTCCAAGACTCTCAAATTGAAAATAAAGAGAGAAAAAGGTTCCCAAGATCCTATATATATAGCTCCCACCACATTGAAGGGAGATATACAAGTTTAGAGAGTTATTTAAGAGCTTTTAGGAGATTTAAATAGAAACAAACCAAATTTTGGGAGTTTCTAAGGTTTTCTTAAAGGTTCTAGAGTTTTAAAGTTTTAGAGTTTTAGAAGATCAATTAGCGAGTTTGGAGGGGGCATAGAGACGTGGGCTTGCTTTAAGAAAAAGGCTACGACTTAGAGAGCTTTTGGAGGAGGATTTCTTCAATAGTTTTTATTCTTTTCTCTTTCTCTTTAATTGTGAACATTATTGTTTTTTTCTTTATAATTATGGATGTTGAAATTATTTTTGCCATGAACTAATTCATAGCTAGGGTTATGATGTAGCCCTAACTATGAAGATCTAATTATTTTAATATATGTTGAGTTTTATTTAATTAGTAATATGTTTTGTTAATAAATTATTGGTATGCTTAATACTTTCATAGGCCGGAAGGAATGAATAATTTTAATAACATTAGAGCTTGGAAAAGGATAATATTATGGATCTCCAATGATTTACATAAATGCATAATTGATTGGAAAATAGTTATGTCTCATGCCATATTATTTGCTTAATTTATGCTTAATGAATTTCCATGATTTAATTTATAGGCCGGAAGGAATAAATTAGGTTATGTGGATATTATTAATTGTGAGTGTAAACTACTTTTGATTACTTTTGGGATTAAGTGTAGTTAACAAAATTACTAGTTAATTAAATTTACGTATTTAAGTAATTAAATTGGAATAGTAAGTGATGAAATCAAATGCCCTAGCATTCATAATTATTAAACTCACTCTTGATGTGTAAAATCAACTCGCAAGTGCACGAATCATTTTCAAATAGTAAAGTGAAAAAATAGGGTTGTTGTACCCAAGGGATTAAGAATTAAGTACCAAAGATAATTAAATTTTGATAATATTTGAACTAGCAATTAAGATGGCAATTGAAAATTAAATAAACTAAATTAAACAAAAACAAGAAATTAAAATTAGATCAATTTAAAGCAAGAGAGTGAGTTTAATAATTATGAATACTAGGGCATTTGATTTCACCACTAACTATTCCAATTTAATTACTTAAATATGAGAATTTAATTTACTAGTAATTTTGTTAACCATACTTAATCACAAAATTAATCAAAAGTAGTTTTCACTCACAATTGATAATATTCACATAACCTAATTTATTCATTCCGGCCTATAAATTAAATCATGCAAATTCATTAAGCATAATTAAGCAAATAATATGGCATGAGACATAAATATTTTCCAATCAATTATACATTTATGTAAATCATTGAAGATCTATAATATTATCTTTTTCCAAGCTCAAATATTATTAAAATCATTCATTCCTTCCGGCCTATGAAAGCATTAAGCATACCAATGATTTATTAATAAAACATATTACCAATTAAATAAAACTCAACATATATTAAAATAATTAAACATTCATAGTTAGGGCTACATCATAGCTCTAGCTATGAAATTAGTTCATGGAAAAAATATTTTCAACATCCATAATTATAAAGAAAAAAATAATAATGTTCACAATTAAAGAGAAAGAGAAGAGAATAAAAACTATTGAAGAAATCCTCCTCCAAAAGCTTTCCAAGTCATAGCCTTCTTCTCCAAGCAAGCCCACGTCTTTATGCCTCCTCCAAACTCTTCAATTGATCTTCTAAAACTCTAAAACTTTAAAACCCTAGAATCTTTAAGAAAACCTTAGAAACTCCCAAAATTTGGTTTGTTTCTATTTAAGCCTCCTAATAGTTCTTAAATAACTCTCTAAACTTGTTTATCTTCCTTCAATGTGGTGGGGGCTATATATATAGGACTTTGGAAACCTTTTTCTCTCTTTATTTTCAATGTGAGAGTCTTGGAAGATACATTTTTTAGGCCATCAAAAGGGTTAGATGAATTTCATGTGTAAAAAGGAAACTTGATATTATTTGCTCTCCAATACTTTCCTTTTCTCTAATTCCTCCTAAAAAAATAGTTAATTAGTCTAATTTATCCTTAATGAAGCATGTGATATGACATGTGCCTCATTAATGATAAATTAACCAATTATTGCCACTTGTTTTTATCTTGGCCCTTAAATTGCCTTGATTCCCTCTTTTGATCAATGATGAAGATTTAACTAGAATATTCTTTTTTATAAATTCCAAACTTTAAATGACGATACTTGTTTGCTCACACCTCAAAATTAAAAAATAATGTGATATTTGAAATCGTCAGATCGAGAGGATTCATATGACATCCACTTCCATCATGAAATTCCCGATAGAATCTTTATGGAATCTTTAAGGAATCTTTTCAATGCTTGATCCGTTCGAGCTCAATCTTGCTTCCCACCATAATTCGACCCAAGAAATCCATTTTTATGATTGTTTTCTTAAAATTCTTCCTTTTTCATCTTGATTAAGAAAAATACATAATTAAGTATCTTTCTATAACAAATTAACACAAACTAATAAATATTAAGCTACAAATATGGCATAAAATCATCAATATTTTAGACCTAATAAATACCCCCAAACTTAAGATTTGCTAGTCCCTAGCAAAGAAGAAGAATAAGAAAAATCAATCTTTTAAAGAATATAAGGTACTTTAATGGGTTGTCTCAAAGATTGTATAACATATGAATGTTCAAATGGTTTCAAAGTAATTATGTAACTTAGTACCTTATCTTCCATCCAACATATATGATACTTCCAATATGTGTGTGTGGAAATCAATCTATACATTTAATATCATGCATTTGAATAAATTTACAAGAATTAGAAATTGATAATAAAGTATGAACTACCATATGCTTGACTTAATTATCACTCTCCACTAATGTTGGCTATTGCACCACCTTGAATCATTAGGACTTCATGGTTTCTATTATTAAGTCGAATGGATATGGCTAAAGAAAGAAAAGGATAGGATATAATAAAACAAAGAAAGAAAGCCAAAAGTAAATATCAATGAATAAATTACTTATAAAATTTGTTTCTTTCTTAGAACTTCTTTTCTTCTTTTAACTTCAATTTCAATATCCTTTTTCTCCTTTTTATTGTATTATTTTCTTCAAATCACACATATTCTTTCTTTATTTCTTTTTTTTTTCTTTCTTTTCCACTAAACCCCCATACTTATTTTTCTTCTTATTGCACATTCAAACCTGCAATTTACACATGAATACATGCTAAAGCCAAATTCACCAAATACTTAACCTCTAAACTTCACTTTTTTTTTTTTCTTTTTTCAACACTCAAACAATCTCACAAGCATATATTCATATCAATTCAATTAAAGCTCTCTTTATAGTTTGTTTAAGGTAGGAAAAAGAAATTTAAGGCTCTAATACATCTTTATGCATCCTAAAAGCTCAAATAAGGTACTAGTGGAGAATAATGTTTTAGGTAGGCTTGAAAGGCTCAAACATAAACAAAGATGGCCTAAATCATATTCTTAGTCATGCATTTACCTAGGATTTCACCTTAGGCAATAATTAAGCAAGTTCTAGAGTTCAATTAATAATAAAGTACTCTAATTCATGCAAATCTTCTTTAAAACACAATCTAAATTATGCATTATTGATTATGTGCTCAAAATTAATTGAAAGTAACAACATGTGAATATAACTTCAAGTATTTAAGCATACACAAAAACAAATCCACTATCTAAAAACCAATTTACTTTCAATCATTGACTTATTAAAGTACTTAAGAAAACACCACAAAAACAATTTTTTTTTCAATGATAAAAATCAACCAAATAAAACAAAAACACACTAAAAGTAAATTTATTTATTTATTTATTTATTTTAAAACTTTTATGAAGGAAAGTAAAAACCAAAACTAACATGCATAAAAACTAATAAAAACACTTAAAAGGACAAGATTTAAAAGATGCAAAGCATGCTTTTCACCCCCAAACTTAAAATGAACAATGTCCTCATTGTGAAAAACATAAAATAAAGTAAAAGTAAACAAAAGGCAAAGAGTACTCCCCTTTGAAGACATGGAATGTTCCTTGCAATGTGAAAACTTAAGAAAAACCTACATGTTGCATTTTCCCTACACACCATGCGGCCAAAAAGAAGGGCATGTGCCCATACAATTTGATGTACTACAATGCATATTCAAGGTGGTTGTACTTAAAAGATCTAGCTTGAATATTAAAATTCTTAAAACCCATCTTTTGCTCTTTTATACCTAAACATCTTAAAACCTTCCAAAACCTCAAACAAAACACATCAAAACAACCTAAAAACAAGAAAACAAGCAAAAACAAGTAAAATAAGTAGATAAAAAAAATAGGTAAACAAAGAAACTTTGGTTGCCTCCTAAGAGTGCTTGTTTAAAGTCATTAGCTTGACTCCTCCCTTCAACTTAATTAAGATCATCCAAGTAGAGGCTAGTCTCAAGCACTCCACCTTCATAATATGGCTTCAACCACTGCCCATTCACCTTAAAACTTTCATGTCTCGATTTGGTGATTTCAATGGCTCCACTTGGAAAAATTGGTACAATCTCATATGGTCCACTCCATCTTGATCGTAATTTACCTGGAAACAATTTAAGTCTAGAGTTATAAAGAAGTACCTTTTGTCCAACATGAAAGTTCCTCTTTTTAATCATCTTGTCATGCCATCTCTTTGTCTTTTCTTTATAAATCTTTGCATTCTCAAAAGCATCCATCCTAAATTCTTCAAGTTCATCCAATTGCAATAGCCTATTCTTGCCCACAGCCTCTTGATCAAAATTGAGAAACTTGGTTGCCCAATATGCTTTATGCTCCAATTCTACAGGAAGATGACATTCCTTACCAAAAACCAATTTATACGGACAAGTACCAATAGGGGTTTTGTAGGCGGTCTGGTATGCCCGAAGTGCATCATCTAGCTTTAAGCTCCAATCCTTTCTTGAAGGATTGACCGCCTTCTCCAAAATCCTCTTTATTTCCCTGTTTGAAATATCTACTTACCCACTAGTTTGTGGGTGGTAAGGAGTAGCAATTTTATGTTTAACACCATATGTAGCAAGAATGGATTCAAATTGTTTGTTGTAAAAATGAGTGCCGCCATCCCTAATGATTGCTCGGGGTGTACCAAATCTAGTAAAAATGTATTTTTTAAAAATTTCACTACAACTGGTGCATCATTAGTAGGTAGTGCACTAGCTTCAACCCATTTAGAAACATAATCCACAGCAACTAAAATATATTTATTACCACAAGAAGAAGGAAAAGGACCCATGAAATCAATACCTCAAACATCAAACAATTCTACCTCAAGGATATTCTTCAAAGGCATCTCATTCTTCCTTAATATGTTCCCGGTTCTTTGGCACCTATCACACCCTTACAGATAAATATTACTATCTTTAAACATAGACGGCCAATAAAATCCAAAATTTAAAATTTTTGCTATTGTTTTTCTAGTCCCAAGATGCCTCCCATATTCACTAGAATGACAACTTTTAATAATGGGCATTATCTCTTCTCTAGGAACACACTTCCTAATTATACCATCGGCACACTTCTTAAAAAGATAAGAAGGGTCATCCCAAAAATAATACCTAATTTCCTTAAGAAACGTATGCTTTTCATATGGTTTTTCCAAACTAGGTGGCATAACATTAGTAACCAAATAATTAACAATGTCAGCATACCAAGGTACATCGAACACACCATCAACCCTAAACATTCTTTCATCCGGAAAACACTCTTCTATGTCTCTTTCTTCTTTTTCCTCACTCAATTCCAACCTAGACAAGTGATCAGCTACTAGGTTTTCTACTCCTTTTTTATTCAAAATTTCTAAATCAAACTCTTGAAGTAACAAAACCCATCTAATTAACCTAGGTTTAGACTCTTTCTTACTCATGAGGTACTTAATTGCACTATGATCGGTATAGACAATGGTCTTAGAACCTAACAAATATGCTTTAAACTTATCAAAAGCAAAGACAATGGCAAGCATCTCTTTCTTAGGAGTAGCATAATTAAGTTAAGCATCATTCAAAGTTCTTGAAGCATAATAAATAACATGCAATTTTTTATCTTTCTTTTGTCCCAAATCAGCTCCTATAGCATAATCACTAGCATCACACATAATTTCAAAACGTAGATTCCAATAAGGAGCACATATAATAGGATCACATATTAATTTTTCTTTCAAAAGATAAAAAGCATGCATGCATTCATCATAAAAAACAAAGGGAACATCTTTATTCAACAAGTTACAAAGAGGTTTAGTTATCTTGGAAAAATCCTTAATAAATTTCCTATAAAAGCCCGCATGCGCAAGAAAAATCCTAATACCTTTTATTGAAGTCGGTGGAGGCAATTTCTCTATAACTTCTATTTTAGCTTTATCTACCTCAATTCCCCTTTTAGAAGCCTTGTGACCTAAAACTATGCCCTCTTGAACCATAAAGTGACATTTTTCCCAATTAAGCACAAGATTAGTTTCTTTACACCTTAAAAGAACCCTAGATAAATTTTTCAGGCAAGAAGTAAAAGAATCACCAAATACACTAAAATCATCCATAAAAATTTCAATGATATCTTCTACCATATCCGAAAAGATGGACATCATACACCTTTGAAAGGTTGCAGGTGCATTGCATAAACCAAAAGGCATCCTTCTATAGGCAAAAGTTCCATAAGGACAAGTAAAAGTAGTCTTTTCTTGATCATCAGGGCAATAGCTATTTGATTGTAACCGCTATAACCATCTAGAAAACAATAATATTCCTTACCAGCTAACCTTTCTAACATTTGATTAATGAATGGTAAAGGAAAATGGTCTTTTCTTGTGGCCTTATTAAGCTTCCTGTAATCAATACATACTCTCCACCCAGTAACTAACCTAATAGGTATATAAGCTCACTCTTATCATTCTTTTGCATAGTCATCCCACCTTTCTTAGGAACTGCTTGAATAGGACTTACACAATTACTATCCGAAATAGGATAGACAATCCCGGCATCTAAAAGCTTTAAAATCTCGCCACGAACCACTTCCTTAATATTAGGATTAAGCCTCCTTTGATGTTCTACAGTCGGTTTATGGTCTTCCTCCATAAGTATTTTGTGCATACAAATAGAGGGGCTAATACCCTTAATATCAACTATAGTCCAACCTAGTGTAGTTTTATATTCCCTTAAGACTTCTAAAAGTTTGGCTTCTTGGTCCTCACTAAGGGCAGATAAAATTATTACCAAAAGGGTATTATTAAATCCTAGAAAAGCATATTTTAAATGACTAGGTAGTGGCTTCAAATCAATTATAGGTGGGTCCTCCACACTTGGCATCTTTGTAGGTCCACTCTCACCTAAGTCCTCAAACTTTCTAACATAATCTACCTCACAGTGGGTGGCTATATCTATGATGTTACACTCTTGTTTTTCTTCTTCTTCACATGGTCTAAATAACTCACCCAATCCTAAGGGATCTAAATTACTTTCCTTTGCCATATCATTTACCAATTCATTACATGCATCAACAAGAAAGTAGGAAGAAATTTCATCAAGATTAGGAAATCTAACAACATTAGGGATTTGAAAACTTGCCTCCTCATTGAGTACTCTAAGGGTTACTTGCCTTCGTTGAACATCAATGAGGGCACACTTGGCTGCAAGAAATGGTCTTCCAAGAATGATTGGAATGTTGTCATCTTCCTCCATATTAAGTATCACAAAATCTGCAGGGAATATGAACTTGTTTACTTTTACAAGTACATCCTCCAATATTTCCCTTAGCCTTTTGATGCTTCAATCGGCCATTTGAAGAGTCACTGTGGTAGGCTTCACATCTCCCACTCCAAGCTTCCTGTAAATGCTATATGGCATCAAATTAATACTAGCATCTAAATCATAAAGAGCCATAAAATTATAATGTCCAATGTTACATGGGATATCAAAGCTTCCCGGATCTTTTAACTTGGGTGGAATCCTATGGTGTAACCTAGCACTACTCTCCTCACTCAAAGCTACTAACTCATAATTCTCCCACCTCCTCTTGTTTGACAATATCTCCTTCAAAAACTTAACATAGGAAGGCATTTGTTTTAAGGCATCTATGAAAGGGATAAATACATGCAATTTCTTAAATAAATCAAGAAAATTTTTAAATTGATTATCTAACTTTGCATTCCTAAAGCTAGATGGGAAAGGTGGAGGTGGGGTCTTCTTGTAGGCTTGATTCTTCTCCTCATCTTTGTCGTGCTTGTCAATAGGTTTGCTTAGGTAAGGTGCTGGCTCAACTTTTTGTGATTTAATTGGTGAGCCCTCGGCCTCTCTTGCATGTGGTGGTATGTACTTTGTTGGTGGAGACTTCATGGCATCACTTGAACCTTCATCTTTTCTCCTATCAGCCTCATTATGCTCCACATTTGATTTTGAGTTGTCATGTGTGGCCAAGTCTAATGTTGAGTCTATGGGGCTCTCCTCATCTTCATCATCAAGAATCATCATCCCTTCATCACTTTCTTTAGGCTCGCCAACTTGCTTTCCACTTCTTAATGTAATGGCTTGAACCTGCTCCTTTAGGTTCTTCTCCGTTTGGCTTGGCAAAGTTCCTTGACTTCTTTGGAATTGAGTTGCTAATTGGCCTATTTGGTTTTCCAAGCTTTTGATTGTAGCCATTTGGTTGTTGAACATTTGACTATGGTTTGTCAATTGTTGCTCAGTTTTCTACATGAAATAATTAGTATTATTAGATAACTCTTTCAAGGATTGTTCAAGTGAAGAAAATTGAGTTTGAACTTGAGAAGAATTTTGATGTTCAAGTGGCGGCTTTTGGTAGAATGGAGATTGGAATTGTTGTCTTTGAAACCCTCCGCTTTGTCCTTGATTAGATCCTTACTATTGTTGTTAGACCATGAAAAATTTGGGTGGTTTCTCCATCCTGATTATATGTGTTAGAATATGGATTATTTTGTTGCTTTTGAAAGTTCCCTACAAAATTAACATCATCAGAAGCAAAGGGATTTCCAACTTGACAATCCACACTATTATGATCATGAGCACCACATAAATCACAAAATAAAAAATTATTAGTAGATTTGATAGAATTCACCCCTATTTGACCAAATTGAGTGTTCAAGGTCTTCATGAATTGGTTTGCAAGTTGAGCCCCTAAGTTGTTAATATCAACGTCTTCCACGGCCTTTACTGGACTTCTTCCATTTAGTCTCCTCTCACTTGGATATTGGTAGTTATTATGGGCCATTTCTTCAATTAATTCAAATGCTTTTGATTGCCTCTTCTTCATTAAAGAACCTCCTACAGCTGCATCTACCAATTGTTTGTTACCATAATCTAGACCATTATAGAAAATCTGTACCTGTATCTATGTTGGAAATCCATGGTGTGGGCATCTTCTTAATAGTTCCTTGAAGTGCTCCCATGCATCATACAAAGTCTCTTGGTCCCATTGACAAAAATTATTTATATCACTTTTCAATTTTGCGGTCTTTGATGGAGGAAAAAATTTGTCTAGGAATTTTGCCTCCATAGCATCCCATGTAGTGATAGTACCTACAGGTAAAGAATTTAACCACACTTTTGCCTTGTCTCTAAGAGACCAAGGAAAAAGTCTTAATCGAAAAGCATCATCAGAAACACCATTTTGTTTAGACATATCACACAATTGAAGAAAACTAGAAATATGCATGTTAGGATCTTCATGAGGCAAACCACAAAATTGAACATTATTAAGCAAAGAAGTAGTAGATGCTTTGTTAGGTCTAAAATATTGATGATTTAATGCCATATTTATAGCTTAATATTTGTTAGTTTGTGTTAATTTGTTATGGAAAGATACTTAATTATGTATTTTTCTTAAACTAGGTAAAAGAGGAAGAATTTTAAGAAAACAACCATAAAGATGGATTCCTTGGGTCGAATTATGGTGGGAAGCAAGATTTGAGCTCGAACAGACTAAGCATTAAAAAGATTTCAAAAAGATACCTTGAAGATTCCATAAAGATTCTATCGAGAATTTCATGGTAGAAGTGGATGTCATATGAATCCTCTCGATCTAACGATTTCAAATGTCTCGTTATTTTTGGATTTCGAGGTGCGAGCAAAGAGTTATCATCATTTAAAGTTTAGAATTTATAAAAAATAATATTCTAGACAAATCTCCACCATTGGTTAAAAGAAGGAATCAAGGCAATTTGAGGACCAAGATAAAAACAAGTGGCAATAATTGGTTAATTTATCATTAATGAGGCACATGTCATGTCACATACTTCATTAAGGGTAAATTAGACTAATTAACTATTTTTTTTAGGAGGAATTAGATAAAAGGAAAGTAGTAGAGAGCAAGTAATATACAGTTTCCTTTTTACACATGAAATTCGTCCAACCCTTTTCATGGCCTAAAAAAGGTATCTTCCAAGACTCCCACATTGAAAATAAAGAGAGAAAAAGATTCCCAAGGTCCTATATATATAGCCCCCACCACATTGAAGGAAGATATACAAGTTTAGAGAGTTATTTAAGAGCTTTTAGGAGGCTTAAATATAAACAAACCAAATTTTGAGAGTTTCTAAGATTTTCTTAAGGGTTCTAGGGTTTTAAAGTTTTAGAGTTTAGAAGATCAATTGGAGAGCTTGGAGGAGGCAGAGAGATGTGGGCTTGCTTGGAGAAGAAGGCTACGACTTTGAGAGCTCTTGGAGGAGAATTTCTTCAATAGTTTTTATTCCCTTTTCCTTTCCTTTCTCTTTAATTGTGAATCTTATTATTTTTAATAATTATGGATGTTGAAATTATTTTTACCATGAACTAATTTTCATAGCTAGGGCTATGATGTAGCCCTAACTATGAAGGTTTAATTATTTTAATATATGTTGAGTTTTATTTAATTAGTAATATGTTTTGTTAATAAATCATTGGTATACTTAATGCTTTCATAGGTCGGAAGGAATGAATGATTTTAATAATATTTGAGCTTGGAAAAGGATAATATTATGGATCTCCAATGATTTACATGAATGCATAATTGATTGGAAAATAGTTATGTCTCATGCCATATTATTTGCTTAATCTATGCTTGATGAATTTGCATGATTTAATTTATAGGCCGGAAGGAATAAATTAGGTTATGTGAATATTATCAATTGTGAGTGGAAACTACTTTTGATTAATTTTGTGATTAAGTGTGGTTAACAAAATTACTAGTTAATTAAATTCACATATTTAATTAATTAAATTGGAATAGCTAGTGGTGAAATCAAATGCCCTAGTATTCATAATTATTCTCTCTCTTACTTGAAATTGATCTAATTTTAATTGATTGCTTTTGTTTAATTTAGTTTATTTAGTTTTCAATTGGAATCTTAAATTTTAGTTCAAATATTATCAAAACCTAATTATCTTTGGTACTTAATACTTAATCCCTTGGGTACGACAACCCTATTTTTCCACTTTATTACTTGAAAACGATTCGTGCACTTGCGAGTTGATTTTACACATCAAGTTTTTGGTGCCGTTGCCGGGGATTAAGGCATTAATATTAATTCGGATTGGGTTTAGTAGTATTTTGAACATTGTTTTCTTATTTTAAATTTTTATATTTGTTTCTTAATTTTGGTTTTAGTGTTGCATGCTAGGGTTTTAATTTTTTGCTTGTTTGGCCAACTTGCTTTGAGTTTTTAATACTTATTTTGTGGTACTTGAAGCCAAAATTGTATTTTTAATTTATTGGTGTCTAGGTTAAAAGTTATGCATACTTGGGGGTTTTTCTTATTTTCAACTTTTGTTAATCTTTGTTATTTTCAATTTTAGTTTGTATATTAGGGTTTAATTTTAATTGTTTGCTTATAAAACTTGCAATTAATTTGAACCTTTGTTTTGTTAGTGTTTTCTTTTTAGGAAAATCATGGAATATCAAGCTTATGGTCATCAACCTTATTGGGATTATGGGGAGCCAACTAGTTCTCCAAGTGATAATTTTGTCAAGTGATGTGTAAAATCAACTCGCAAGTGCACGAATCGTTTTCAAGTAATAAAGTGGAAAAATAGGGTTGTCATACTCAAGAGATTAAGTATTAAGTACCAAAGATAATTAGGTTTTGATAATATTTGAACGAAAATTTAAAATGGTAATTGAAAACTAAATAAACTAAATTAAACAAAAGCAATCAATTAAAATTAGATCAATTTCAAGTAAGAGAGAGAATTGAATAATTATGAATACTAGGACATTTGATTTCACCACTACGTATTCCAATTTAATTACTTAAATATGTGAATTTAATTAACTAGTAATTTTGTTAACCACACTTAATCACAAAATTAATCAAAAGTAGTTTCCACTCACAATTGATAATATTCACATAACCTAATTTATTCATTCCGGCCTATAAATTAAATCATGCAAATTCATCAAGCATAGATTAAGCAAATAATATGGCATGAGACATAACTATTTTCCAATCAATTATGCATTCATGTAAATCATTGGAGATCCATAATATTATCCTTTTCCAAGCTCAAATATTATTAAAATCATTCATTCCTTCCGGCCTATGAAAGCATTAAGTATACCAATGATTTATTAACAAAACATATTACTAATTAAATAAAACTCAACATATATTAAAATAATTAAACCTTCATAGTTAGGGCTACATCATAGCCCTAGCTATGAAAATTAGTTCATGGTAAAAATAATTTCAACATCCATAATTATTAAAAATAATAAGATTCACAATTAAAGAGAAAGGAAAAGAGAATAAAAACTATTGAAGAAATTCTCCTCCAAGAGCTCTCAAAGTCGTAGCCTTCTTCTCCAAGCAAGCCCACGTCTCTCTGCCTCCTCCAAGCTCTCCAATTGATTTTCTAAAACTCTAAAACTTTAAAACCCTAGAACCCTTAAGAGAATCTTAGAAACTCCCAAAATTTGGTTTGTTTCTATTTAAGCCTCCTAAAAGCTCTTAAATAACTCTCTAAACTTGTATATCTTCCTTCAATGTGGTGGGGGCTATATATATATAGGACCTTGGGAATCTTTTTCTCTCTTTATTTTCAATGTGGGAGTCTTGGAAGATACATTTTTTAGGCCATGAAAAGGGTTGGACGAATTTCATGTGTAAAAAGGAAACTGTATATTACTTGCTCTCTACTACTTTCCTTTTATCTAATTCCTTCTAAAAAAATAGTTAATTAGTCTAATTTATCCTTAATGAAGCATGTGACATGACATGTGCCTCATTAATGATAAATTAACCAATTATTGCCACTCGTTTTTATCTTGGCCCTCAAATTGCCTTGATTCCCTCTTTTGATCAATGGTGGAGATTTAACTAGAATATTATTTTTTATAAATTGTAAACTTTAAATGATGATAACTCTTTGCTCGTACCTCGAAATCCAAAAATAACGAGACATTTGAAATCCTCAGATCTTGATGATTCATATGACATCCACTTCCATCACGAAATTCCCGATAGAATCTTTATGGAATCTTTAAGGTATCTTTTTGGAATCTTTTTAATGCTTAGTCCGTTCGAGCTCAAATCTTGCTTCCCACCATAATTCGACCCAAGGAATCCATTTTTATGGTTGTTTTCTTAAAATTCTTCCTCTTTCACCTAGATTAAGAAAAATACATAATTAAGTATCTTTCCATAACAAAGTAACATAAACTAACAAATATCAAGCTATAAATATGGCATAAAATCATCAATATTTTAGGCCTAACATCAAGTTACAAAAGAATCTTGCAATCATGTCTAAACTCGTTGCAAATTTTAGAGTTCAATCTGTATCTTGTGAATGGTGTGGAGTAAATCACTTAAGTGAAAATTGTCAAGTGGGGAATCCTTTTGCTCTAGAAGACTCAATAGAAGACTTATCAAGACAATATAATCAAGTTGCAAATTTTGGGGTTCAAGCTATAACATGTCAATGGTGTGGAGGCAATCATTTAAGTGAACATTGTCAAGGGGAAATCCTTTTGCTCCGCAAAGTTATTCAAGGTATGACAATTCAGATCTTTCAAGTTATCGAGTGAGCACATCTTTGATCGAGTGTATGGAAAGGCATAGGGAAACATTTTCTAAATGTTATGAAGCGATTGGAAAGTTGCAAAATCAATATTCTCCAAGTACAAACTTTCAAGTTCAATTGGAGCAATCAATGACAACTTTTTCACAAGGATCCCAAGAAGACTTGGAAACTAACATAGAGATTATGTGTAATAAGCAAGTTGATGAATTTGAATTCGTTCAAGAGCCATATAATGATGACAAAGGATTTGAGGAACATGAAGAGGTGTCTATAAGGAGTGAAATGCAACAAGAATCTTCAATTTTGGATAATTTTAATGAGGTACGCACACGTGACCAAGATTGCCCACCAGAAGAAGTTTCCCAACGCACTATCACTAGTTCATGGGAATTTTCTAATTTCCTTCAAATTCATTGCAAAAAGGGCTTAAGGATCATGAAGAGGATAAGTCAAGGAATCAATCAAGCCAAAAGTTGGCCAAATCCGATGAGTATAAAGCTATGGCCGCATTTCAAGAAGATTGCTTACCAACAGAGACTAAATCTCAAATTTTCAAGCCAAATATTGAATTTTCAAGAGCCCAAGATGTATATCCATGCTCCAAAAATGCAATTGAGGTTGAATGCATCCCAAAAGGAGACAAACAAAGCATTTTTGGACCTAAAAGAATCCAATCTACCGAAAAGAAAGTTCAATTTGAGACTTATATAGGAAAAGGAGTTAAAAGTTTGCTAAGGCCACAAGATTATCATCGTGCACAATTTCCATATCATAAGCTTGGACAATATTATGAGGATGACATCATTTATATATTTAATCCAGGTTGAACATCAAAAGGATGAAGTCAAGCTAATGACTTTAAACAAGCGCTCTTGGGAGGCAACCCAAGTTTCTTTCTTTATCTTATATTTGTCTATTTATTTTAGTTGTTTCTAGTTGTTTTCTTGTTTTTAGGTTGTTTTGATGTGTTTTGTCTGAGTTTTTGCAAGGTTTTTAAGATGTTTAGGTGTAAAAGAGCAAAAGACGAATGTTGACAATTTCAAATCTAAAGGTAGGTTTTTGGAGTATAACCACCTTGAATATGCATTGGAGTACATCAAATTGTATGGATACATGCCCTTCTTTTTGGCCACATGGTGTGTAGGGAAAATGCAACATGTAGGTTTTTCTCAAGTTTTCACATTACGAGGAACGTTCCATGTCTTCAAAGGGGAGTATTCTTTACCTTTTATTTACTTTTTCTTTATTTTATGTTTTTCACAATGAGGACATTGTTCATTTTAAGTTTGGGGGTGAAAAGCATGCTTTGCATCTTTTAAATCTTGTCCATTTAAGTGTTTTTATAAGTTCTCAAAAATGTTAGTTTTAGTTTTTATTTTCCTTCATTATTATTAAAATAAAAAAAAATTTGTGGTGTTTTCTTAAGTACTTTAATGAGTCAATGATAAGACTATGATTGAAAATAAATTGGTTTTTAGATTGTGGATTTGCTTTTCTGCATGCTTAAATACTTGAAATTATATTCACATGTTATTACTTTCAATAAATTTTGAGCACATAATCAATAATGCATAATTAAGATTGTGTTTTGAAGAAGGTTTGCATGAATTAGAGTACTTTATTATTAATTGAACTCTAGAACTTGCTTGATTATTGCTTGAAGCGAAATACTAGGTGAATGCATTACTAAGAACATGATTTAGGCCATCTTTGTTTAAGTTTGAGCCTTTCAAGCCAACCTAATACATTATCTTCCACTAGTACCTTATTTGAGCCTTTAGGATGCATAAAGATATATTAAAGCCTTTTCTTCATTAAAGCACATTTACTTATCCTTTTTGAGCCTTAAATTTCTTTTTCCTACCTTGAACATACTACAAAGAGAGCTTTAATTGAATTGATATGAATATATGCTTGTGAGTTTCTTTGAGTGTTGAAAAAGAAAAAAATGAAAAAAAAGAAAAATAAATAAATAAAGTTTGGAGGTTAAGTATTTGGTGAATTTGGCTCTAGTATGCATTTTTGTGTAAATTGGAGGTTTGAATGTGCAATAAGAAGAAAAATAAGTTTGGGGGTTTAGTGGAAAAGAAAGAAAAAGAAATAAAGAAAGAATATGTGTGATTTGAAGAATGTATGCACAATAAAAAGGAGAAAAAGGATATTGAAATTGAAGTTAAAATAAGAAAAGAAGTTCTAATAAAGAAACAAATTTTAAAAGTAATTTATTCATTGATATTTAATTTTAGCTTTCTTTCTTTGATTTATTATATCCTATCCTTTTCTTTCTTTAGCCTTATCCATTAGCCTTAACAATAGAAACCATGAAGTCCTAATGATTTAAGGTGGTGCATTATCCTACATTAGTGGAGAGTGATAATTAAGTCAAGCATATGGTAGTTCATACGTTATTATCAATCTCTAATTCTTGTAAATTTATTCAAGCATATGATAATTAAGTGTATAAATTGATTTCCACACACACACATTGGAAGTATCATATATGTTGGATAGA
This sequence comes from Ziziphus jujuba, assembly GCF_031755915.1. Taxonomy (NCBI): domain Eukaryota; kingdom Viridiplantae; phylum Streptophyta; class Magnoliopsida; order Rosales; family Rhamnaceae; genus Ziziphus; species Ziziphus jujuba. The sequence continues at coordinate 24,743,098 of NC_083389.1, forward strand.
ATATAAGGTATTGAGTTACATAATTACTTTGAAACCATTTGAAAAGTCATATGTTATACAATCTTTGAGGCAACTCATTAAAGTATCTTATGTTCTTTAAAAGATTGATTTTTCTTATTCTTCTTCATTGCTAGGGACTAGCAAATCTTAAGTTTGGGGGTATTTGTTAGGTCTAAAATATTGATGATTTAATACCATATTTATAGCTTAATATTTGTTAGTTTGTGTTAATTTGTTATGGAAAGATACTTAATTATGTATTTTTCTTAATCTAGGTAAAAGAGGAAGAATTTTAAGAAAACAACCATAAAGATGGATTCCTTGGGTCGAATTATGGTGGGAAGCAAGATTTGAGCTCGAACAGACTAAGCATTAAAAAGATTCCAAAAGGATACCTTGAAGATTCCATAAAGATTCTATCGAGAATTTCATGGTAGAAGTGGATGTCATATGAATCATCACGATCTGAGGATTTCAAATGTCTCGTTATTTTTGGATTTCGAGGTGCGAGTAAAGAGTTATCATCATTTAAAGTTTACAATTTATAAAAAATAATATTCTAGATAAATCTCCACCATTGATCAAAAGAAGGAATCAAGGCAATTTGCGGACCAAGATAAAAACAAGTGGCAATAATTGGTTAATTTATCATTAATGAGGCACATGTCATGTCACATACTTCATTAAGGGTAAATTAGACTAATTAACTATTTTTTTTAGGAGGAATTAGATAAAAGGAAAGTAGTAGAGAGCAAGTAATATACAGTTTCATTTTTACACATGAAATTCGTCCAACCCTTTTCATGGCCTAAAAAAGGTATTTTCCAAGACTCCCACATTGAAAATAAAGAGAGAAAAAGATTTCCAAGGTCCTATATATATAGCCCCCACCACATTGAAGGAAGATATACAAGTTTAGAGAGTTATTTAAGAGCTTTTAGGAGGCTTAAATAGAAACAAACCAAATTTTGGGAGTTTCTAAGATTCTCTTAAGGGTTCTAGGATTTTAAAGTTTTAGAGTTTAGAAGATCAATTGGAGAGCTTGGAGGAGGCAAAGTTTTAGAGTTTAGAAGATCAATTGGAGAGCTTGGAGGAGGCAGAGAGACGTGGGCTTGCTTGGAGAAGAAGGCTACGACTTTGAGAGCTCTTGGAGGAGAATTTCTTCAATAGTTTTTATTCTCTTTTCCTTTCTCTTTAATTGTGAATCTTATTATTTTTAATAATTATGGATGTTGAAATTATTTTTACCATGAACTAATTTTCATAGCTAGGGCTATGATGTAGCCCTAACTATGAAGGTTTAATTATTTTAATATATGTTGAGTTTTATTTAATTAGTAATATGTTTTGTTAATAAATCATTGGTATACTTAATGCTTTTATAGGCCGGAAGGAATGAATGATTTTAATAATATTTGAGCTTGGAAAAGGATAATATTATGGATCTCCAATGATTTACATGAATGCATAATTGATTGGAAAATAGTTATGTCTCATGCCATATTATTTGCTTAATCTATGCTTGATGAATTTGCATGATTTAATTTATAGGCCGGAATGAATAAATTAGGTTATGTGAATATTATCAATTGTGAGTGGAAACTACTTTTGATTAATTTTGTGATTAAGTGTGGTTAACAAAATTACTAGTTAATTAAATTCACATATTTAAGTAATTAAATTGGAATACGTAGTGGTGAAATCAAATGTCCTAGTATTCATAATTATTCAATTCTCTCTCTTACTTGAAATTGATCTAATTTTAATTGATTGCTTTTGTTTAATTTAGTTTATTTAGTTTTCAATTACCATTTTAAATTTTCGTTCAAATATTATCAAAACCTAATTATCTTTGGTACTTAATACTTAATCCCTTGGGTACGACAACCCTATTTTTCCACTTTATTACTTGAAAACGATTCGTGCACTTGCGAGTTGATTTTACACATCATGCTTCAATTTTAAAATTGTTTGCTTCAATGGGTGGTCTCCTTATGCAAGACAAATCACCAACTTTCTTGTGAGTGGCATACTCGCATATGGGCAAATCATCTTCTCTTTGGTTGGCCATTGCACCTTCTTGAGTTCCTTGGTCTGTACGTATCCAAGGTTGAAAATAACGCAATAATACAAAGAAGTGGGCCTGCTTATAAGTATCTCTCTCTCTTTTTTCTTCTTCTTCTTCTTCTCTTCTTCTTTTTTTTTTTTTAAATAATTTAAATTTAAATTTTATTTTATTTTTTTAACCAATCACTGTCTCTCATGATAACGATCCCAACTCCCAAATTATCAATGGGAAGCTCAGCAGCTTTTCACCTTCACTAGATCAATCAGTGGGAATTGGGAGGTGCTATTTATATGAAAAACATTCATTACATAATTATATTGAGCTAGCTTATTGGACGGTAGGACAACCAATTTGTTAATCAAATTAATTTTTTTAATACCATAGTCAATAATATAATCTGAATAAAAATTTCCCTTCCATGTTCTAACAATCAAAAAATAAAAAACAAACTATATGACTTTGTAAATAGTTCCTTACGTTTTATATATAACAAAGCTTTTACACGATGATAATATTATCCTAAATTTTATAATTGCAGCAATTGAATATGTTTAATTGATTTGTCTATTCTTAGAACAAGTTTAAAATGGATGATATTTCAAAAAATAACTATGTAAATATATATAGATATATATATATAGTTATATATTTTATGATAAGTTGAAATAAATAAATATTACAAAAAAAAGTTGAGATAAAAGAAAATATTTTAGTTAGTACTCAACAAATCGGTATATTTACGACTGATCGAGCACTTTTACCTTTATTTATGTTATCAAAATATGAATTTGAAAATGGAATTTGAAATAATTTATAATTTTAAAAAAAATCTTTATATTTACTGCCCATTGTGGGACCCACTGTCAATAAGATAAGGAATCGCCAGCTGACCCGCAAAACCCGAGCACACGTGGGGACAAAGCTAAAATTCTTTACACAACTACCATTCGTATAGGTCGTACTACCATTCATATAGGTTGTACGTACGACACGTCGCGTTTTTCCTTAATACGAATCACAGTTGGTTAATGATTTATTTAAAAAACCAGAATAAAAATGTTTTCCAGATTTGATTTGCACATGGTAATCAACTCCACGAGATGGTTCGGGCTTCAGGGGGAGGCATTTTCTAATTCCTCCACATATTCATTTTTCCCAGCAAAATCTAATCTCTATAAACTTCATCATCACTTTGGAGGCCAAGAAAAGAAAACAACAAATCAAAGCCGTCCATGATGACACTGCAAAACGACACAGTATCGTCCCTGCGAAGCTCCTATGACCTTTACCAGCTTCTTCTCGCTTTTAGGGACGCTTCCACCACCATCACCACCAGCATGGATTTGTCCTGGTTGGTGGACTTCCTCAAGGGCATGGTGAAACCGGTGGCCGCTACGTCGGTGGTGCTCTTGGCCGTGGCTTTGTCTTTCCTGCAAAAGTTGGGTTTGGAGGGTGAGATGGTTTACTCCATTGTTAGAGCTTTTCTTCAGCTCTCTGTTATTGGGTTTGTCCTGGAGTTCATCTTCAATCAGAATAATGGCGGATGGATTATTCTGGCTTACCTTTTCATGGTTTGTCATTTAGATACTTTTTTCTCCTCCAGTTTTCATATATTTTTTCTATATAGAAAAATGTAAAATAATCAACTTTGAATCGATCCGCAGGTCTCTGTTGCCGGTTATACAGCCGGAAAAAGAGCTAAACATGTTCCACGAGGAAAATATATTGCCGGAGTTTCAATCCTTGCCGGAACAGCGTTGACCATGGTTTTTCTAGTTTTGCTTAAAGTGTTCCCTTTCACTCCACGCTATATCATTCCCGTTGCCGGCATGATGGTCGGGAATGCGATGACCGTAACAGGGGTGACCATGAAAAGACTCCGGGATGATATCAGAGCCCAAACGAATCTGGTAAAGTTTTTTCCTAAACTAATTAAGCATTTGAACACTTTCATTTTGTTTGTCTATTAAAGGCGCGATTGATCCATCTTGGTGTGGTTTTTTCAGGTGGAGACAGCACTGGCTTTAGGAGCAACTCCCAGACAAGCAACGGCTCAGCAGGTGAAAAGGGCGTTGGTGCTTGCTCTTTCTCCAGTACTAGATAATGCGAAAACTGTTGGCCTGATATCACTTCCCGGCGCCATGACAGGAATGATAATGGGAGGAGCTTCACCATTGGAGGCCATTCAATTGCAGATCGTGGTGATGAACTTTCTTATCGGTGCATCAACGGTAAGTAGCATCTTATCAACGTATCTTTGCTGGCCTGCCTTCTTCACCAATGCTTTCCAGTTGGAAAGTAAAGTCTTCTCTTCAGAATGAAGCTTTAGGGACCATGTGATTCAGAGCATTGGATCTATATAAAGTATTGATCTTACATGATTTTGTATGTGGAACATTCTTGATTGTAAGAGTGATCATTGAAATTTCCTTCTGGATGTTCTAGTTCTAAAGATATGATGTAAAGGGTTAGCAATATTACCAAAAGATATATAAGATGATTGGTCCATAAGGAAATTAAAGTGGAGAATATATTTAAGGTTGTACACGTAAAACATTTGCGCATAACGATCAAATCGGTAGTCAAGGTAAGTAAATATAAAAATCAAAAAACAATTGAATATAGTCTCTCGGATTTTAATCTTATAAAATGTATATATAACTTTGCAAACAGCCCCGAAAAACATGATAGATTGGGACCTAAAGACGCCACATATACCGAGTTATAACTATGGCACTATAACAAAATAATCTTAAAGGGTTATTGTCATTGGAAAAAAATGCCATAAAACACAGAATTATGTCGGTTTTTTTTTTTTTTTTTTTATGGCATTTATATTTTTTTAAGTCCTTTTTTTAAAATGCCGCAAAAGAATTTACAGCATTTTTACCAATGCCATTAAGCTTTTGGGCCACAAAAGAAATGTCACTTTAATAAATGCCATAAAATATTTTTTTACAGCAGCTTTATTAATCACGTAACTACTTTTATGACATTTTTACAACTCTTTTATGACATTTACAAATTCCACATTATTTATGACACTTTCGAAGCCACAATTTTGCTCATATCAACAATTAGAAATTCTCGAAATATATGTATTTTTTCATTTGTATTCTTATTATCCACAACAAAGACATAAATAAATAATTTCAAAGCGCAATATATATAAAAATCAATTGATTAATCTTAATAGTCAAATTACAAACCATAATAGGTCAAAACATCCTACATTGAAGAAACTATTTACAGAAATGTCTTAAATGCACCACTATAGCGTTTCACATTTTTCATATTTTCAATTTGTGAACTCCAAATGCTTCATTAATCATCCTCTAGATTAGTCATAACCTCGTCCTCTTTGCATGTCATAACCTGGTCCTCTCTGTAGATCATATCCAGGCCTCTGTGCATCATGCATACTTCTCTCTGTGCATCATAGTTCGGTCCTCTTTGTACATCATACCCAGGTCCCTCTGTACATCATACTGTATCCCCTTTGCGAATCATATATAGGGCCCACAGATGCATCATAACCAGGAACCATTATTGCTTCATAGCCAGTCCATGGAGGAGCTGGCCAGGATTGAGCTCCAACAGAAGGAGTGCCACCAGCTGCACCAGCACTAACATCTGCACCAGCACTAACAGTTGGGAGAGGACCGTATCCCTATATTACAAAATGCAGAAAGTAACAGCTACTCTTACTTTCTCCATGAAACACAGCTAAAAGTGCTCTGTCTTTCATTTTAAAACATACAATGCTTGTGCAACTCCTACCAATCCAAGTGGAGGACATTGAACAATTGTAAAGAACATAGGCATGTAAAGGTATAGTCTCACAATATGAAATTTCAACATTTATAAATTATCCATGAAAGCTAGTCCAACATTCTTACATACATGGGAACCAAAATCAAGCATGCAAAAGTAAAAGCTAATAGACATTTCTCTATCTTTAAATTTCAGTCTCACAGTGTTAAGACATCTCAGTTTCATTTCAGGATGGAATTCTTACAATTAAGTTCAGTTATTCACATATCAATTAAATACAATATATTTTGAGGGCAACCAATTCAAAGGACATTAAGTAGAGGATTAAACAGGATATAAAAAGTCAAAAAGCAGCACGATTTAAATAAATAACTTTATCATGTTCTATTTGCATATCCTTCTATATCCTTCACAGCAATATTGCAACCAAAAAGATGGAAGATGACGAACCTGGGGACCACCATAGCCATCTTTATAAGCATTTTGTCCTACAGGATGCCAAAAAGTGCCATCCTCACGTTTCCAGGGGTGCTACCATAGGGCCTGCCTGCATTAATATAACAACCAATGAGCCTCCTATGATGTCAAAGACAATCAAGGGAGACGAAGAAATGTAAACATAAATATACCAGTTCTTCTACCAACATTAGAAGTACTCAGTAACTCTGCCTGGAGTTTCTCCACTTCTCATGTCATGCATGGTCATATAGTTCTTCTCCATCAGCTGAAATGACTCAAGGTGATCATTGTATAATTTCTTTTCATAATCATAAGTAGCTCTGCATGGTCAAAAGAAAGACAATCATGGCTTTTTCCAAATTTGAAACCAAACCAGTCAAAACTCAAAAGAGAAATATAAGGTATGAAGTGAGTCAAGAAGACAATGAAAGCTCTATGGCAGTGACATTAACTAAGTGCACCCTCTCTCAGTATCAAACTACATTTATAAGAAAAAGCCAAATTTCCAGGATGCACACGGAAGTCTAATGGGAAAAGAAACAGTACCTTGGGTATCATGGGCATGCCCTTGAGTCCCCAGTTTGGCAGGGAACCTGACCCTAAGAATCCAATAACTTTTTGGGTCAAATGGTGAACATAACCACACAAGTGAAGCAGCAAAAAATATAATGTGAATAGAATCATATTAAACAAGGAAAATAAAAAGCTATTTCACCATATAACCAAGAAAACAAGCCTTCTGCTTCAGGCATTTCAGATTGAGGAACAAATACCTGTCCATGCATTCTTCATTACTTTCTCAAGGTGGAAATGCAATTCTCTGTATCTGTTTATCTACGAACAAGATAAAAATGCAATAGATATTCAATGGGGATAAATAAAAACTATGAACAAACACTTTTTATGGATATATGTGTCTGTGTGCAGAACAAAGTCGAAATAAATATAACATTTGAAAGGTGTCAAACAAGTGAAATAAATAAGAGAACAAACTACCACCATACTGTCCATATTAAAGAACATAAAACCTATTTAAAAAGCCATTCAACACAGGATCGATTGTTTGGAAGGTTCAAAGAATTTATTTGATCCCGTGTCTTGCAAGACCATATGAAAAGCATAGTTGCAACCATAAATAAAGAATAGTACACAGAAGAAAACAAAATGTTCATAAAGTCTCCATGCTATGCCAATTAGCCGCTTCCTACAATATCCATACCCGATTTTAAGGGAAACAGATCAAAACATTGCTCAAAGAAACAGAACTAGGAACCAAGTTTCAAAGAGCATGACAATTGAAATGTAATATAAGAAACATGTGATGAGAAAACAAGCTGTTCGTTTTCATCGGAATAAAAAAGAAAAAAAAAAAAAAAAAGCAGATTTATAATACCAGTATATTTAGAAGCCAATTTGAACAAAGCACAGAGAAAGATTTTTAATACCAGCTGATTTCGAAGTCAATTTGAACAAAGCATTTCTCTCAAGAAATTTGAAAAAATTCCAGAAGCAAATAGAGGTTTTACCGATAGTTGAGGTAGCATGGAAATACATTTCCATGAAATCCAATTGACGATGATAATTTCCTTTGAATGGATATATTTCCGATAAGGAACTTCCGAGGAGGAACGGCAAATTGTAGCATTTCTGATGAATCAAATTTATGAGGAATCGCCGGAGTTGTCGGGGTCTCCGGAACCGAGGGAGTCACCGGAAATAATCGCCGGAGACTGACGCTTGGGGTAGAGAAGTGAATGATAGGAGTTAAGAAATTTTGGTTAGGGTAGGAGAAAAATGAGAGAGAGACAGGGATTGTCCAGAATTATATTCTGTTTATTTATTTTATTTTATTTTTCCGTTTATATGCAGGCCTTTATTATTATTATTGTTATTTTTTATTTTGTTTTGCTAAATATGCAAACTTTAAATATATACATATATATTTTGTCAACGTAGACGTTTTATTTGGATTTTTAGTTATTCATTGCTGTCTAACACTGTTGCAGAGTAAAAAATGTCACAACTGAAATCTGTTAATTTTTGGTTATCTACACTTTTCTTTCTTTTTTTTTTTTTTTTTTTTTTTTTTTAGGTAACAAAAATGTATGTATTAAATCATCAGTCAAAAAAATGTTTGGAAGGAAAGAGTAAATCGTACGTCCTACAAAATCCTACAAAATATGTTTGGAATAAATCATTAGTTAAAAAATGCAATTAATCTTTTAATTTAAGAAAGGAGGAGTAATGCTCATGCCAGGAATATCTTTCACATATATTTCCTTCGATTTCCTCTAAATAAAATCCTTGTATATTATGACTTCTCTAGTTAAGTATTCAATCGTAGCATTGCCAATTATGCCTTCTTTGTTATTTTTCATGAAAATGTTCCCAAATTTTGATCTCCACATAATCTGGTTGTAGTATAGTCTAGGGGCCCTAGAAATTTAATATGAGTTCCTGTGGCATTTGAAAACTTTTTTTTTTTTTTTCTTTTGAAAATTTGATCCAATACCCACAAAAAGAAATGGATAATGATATTTACCTTTTCCTTTTCAGTGTTTTTTTTTTTTTAATTTACCCATTTAATTTCAATTTTATTCCCAATAAAAATAAAAAGTTACTTTGTTTTCTTTTCCTCTTCTTCCGAGACACTCCACAATCCCAATGGGAAAAAACCTTCCCAGCATTCCTTTGTTCTTTTTTCCCTAACAAAACTCATAATCTCGTTAAAAACAAAACCTCATGCTCCACCTTTGGTCCTCTCCTTTATTTTCCTCCATGAAAAAACATTCTTTATCTCTCCTTGCAAACATGTGAAAGATGTTTCCGCAAAATAATAATTCAAACACCGTACAAACCTACATCGACTCATACTTAAACTCGTATTATATTAGTCTGGATCTCAATTAAGTTCAAGTTTTTATATGAAAACCTTAACCCCTAACCAACCTATGATTAGAAATCTTGGTATAATAAAGACGCTACAATAGGTTATTTACATTTCCCATATGTTGCCTTTGATTGGAACAAAGAGAAAATGCCAAATCAACTAAATACAGTAAAGCCAGCGGCAAATACAGCAAAACCGGCCAACTATTCCCTCTATGTGCAAATGCCCATTATGATTGCTTTTAATTCTGCCTTGGTTTGATTTCATGACCTTTTAATAATATTCACTGAATCCATGAAGTGTTGGAACCATTTCTTGCTGTCCGGAGTCCAAATTTGTACTAAAACAGCTTTCCGGGTCCGTAACGGCTTACACCACTTGGTTGCTTAAAACATACTTTGTATCTTTGGGTATGGACAAACCCTTTTGAGAATTGATAACTCCTTGAATAAAGACAGCTAGGTTTTCCTTAAATCTCCTAGCTTGAGCCCTAGTGATTGATCCGGTCTTCATCCATAATGGATCAGCACCCAAGCGGGTTGTCGGTTGTTCGAGTTCGAGCGGATTCTCATCATTCTCCTCCTCTTGAAAATGATTTATCCTCAAATCAAAATCTTTACCTACAACAAAAGGAGATAAATCAGCAACATTAAATGTAGCACTAACATTATACTCACCTAACAAGTCAAGTTTGTAAGTATTGTCATTGATCCATTCTAAGACTTGAAAAGATCCATTCTCTCGTGGCATAAGCTTTGAATTTTGTTGTTCTGGGAACCTTTTATTTCTTAAGTGCAACCAAACCAAATCTCTTGGGTCAAACACTATCACAACAAATCCTAGAAATACCAATTTATCTTTATAGAAATCACATTTTTTAAAGTTAGCAAATAACTTCTCTCAAATTTGAAAATTTTCTTTCTCAAATTTTCAAATTTTCACTAAGTAAAGCTCTCAACAATGCAGATAAAGTTCTATATAACAAAAACATCTTTAAATGAGCATCTTTATAAATCATGAGCAGAAAATGGTTCTTTCATAATCGCTTTATTTACATCTCCAAAACTAAGATAGAAATTTTTATTTTCCTTTTCTTTTCTTTCTTTTTCTTTCCCATTCACGGAGTCCACTTTCCCACTCTCACTTTTTGCTTTTTTAGTTTTCTTCACACTCTCGGGTTTTGCTCTCTCTTTTCCACTCACGGCTTTCTCTCTTCTTTTTTTTCCCTCAATTTTGAGTTTAGGACACTTACCTGGTTGGTCATGTTCAGCTTTGCCCCCTTGGATAGGTGTTGAAGCCGTGGGTGCCACACTAGTTCTTTCTTTGAGCTTTTCGACCTCCCTCCTTTGTTGTATTTGAAGTTGGTCTCTAAATACCTCCTTAAAAGTCAATGGTTCCAGCTTGACCTTTTTATCTTTAAATCTAAAAACAATAGCATTCTCTCAACCATAATGTATAGTATCTTTATCAAATTGTCATGGTGTACCTAATAAAATACGTTCGACATGCATAGGCACAACATCACACAAAACAACATCCACATATTTATCTATGCTAAATTTTACTTTGACTTGTTTGTTTACTTTCATTTCTCCACTATCATTAAGACATTATAATCTATATGGTTCGGGATGTTTAATGGTTGGTAAGCCTAATTTTTCCACCACAACATTGCTAATTACACTTGCACAACTTCCACTATCAATTACGATGTTACAAATCTTACTTTGGATTTCACAATGAGTGTGGAAGATGTTCTCTCTTTGTAATTGGTCCTCATCTTTATACATGGTCAAGACTTGAGTGTGGAATATGTTCTCTCTTTGTAATTGATCTTCATCTTTGTACATGGTCAAGACTTTCCTAGTCACCAAGCTTAATTCGGCAATTGAAGCATTTAGGGTCTCGGCTTCATCTTCAATTTCTTCCTCTTCTTGCTCGGTTTCACCCCACTTTCTTCAATTTTGGATTCTAACTCACCATTACCTTTCAACACCATGATTCTCCTATTCAGACATTGACTAGTGATGTATCTTTTTCCGTGGCATTTAAAACACACAATATCATGAGTTCTAGAAAGTTTAGGATTTGATTTACCTTCATTCCTTAGTGCTTGGATAGATTCAGCTTTAGCCTCCCTTTTTGGCCGATTGGTGCTTTCATCACCTAGTTTCAATTTTTGCTTGTTGTCACACGTGGGATTGCTTCTCCAAGCACTTGGATTTGATCTCCCACTATTTTATATTCCTCCAAGCCATGTACTTGTGCCCCTCCTCTTGAGTTGATTCTCAAGTTTGATAGCCACATGCAACATCTTTTCCAATTCCACATATTGTTGTAATTCCAATTGATTGGCTATCTCTCGAATCAACCCACTTAGAAACCGTGCCATGGTTGCTTCTCTATCTTCATTCATGCTCAATCTCATCATGAGCATCTCCATATCCTTGTAATAATCTTCCACAGTCCTATTTCCTTGAGATAAAGATTGTAACCTTTGATGTAGGCTATGGTAATGAGTCGGTACAAATCGTCGTGGCTCCTTTCATTTGTCGCCAAGTAGTAATCAATTCATCACCTACTCTTATTTGGGTACTTTGCTCATTTGTCAACCATTGGAGTGCATAATGATCAAATTCCATAGCCACCAATTTCTTAGCCTCCGAATAGTTATGACAATCGAATATTATCTCTATTCACTCCCCCCACTCTAGGTAACCTTCCGGATCATTTTTTTCCATGAAAGCTGGTATGTTGACCTTAATATTTCCAAGATCATTATCCTCTTCCCTTGCTGGTCTCCCATGGTTTTGCCTTCCTTGGAGAGCATAGATGTCTTCAAAATCCTCTTCTAAATTATCTCCATAGTTACCTCCTTCAAAATCCCCCCTATGGCATCCATGACCTCCTCGACCTCGACCTTGGCCACCAAAAAATTCTTGCCTCAAATTCGGCCCACCTTGTGAAGTCTCTTACCTATCCATCATTTGATCTAATGGTCAAAATGAGTATTCATCCGCTGTAATTGCTCCAAGACCACCATCATGTCCGTATGCTCATCTCCACTCCTCGTAGCTCGAGAATCACCCTTGAATCCTACGGATTCCTCTTCATTAATTCTCAATGAGATATCTCTTACTCCTCTTCTCATCTTTGAATCTGCCATGTTAGTAAATATATTGTAAAAATAAAATAAATCATCACCAAATTCACTCCCTCACATATTTCACTCAAATAAAGTCTCGACACTAGTGTTTGCACACTAGTTTCAGCTTTTACCATCTTTTAAGCTCACACGCTCTTTTCTTTTTCCACTCAAAGAATTATATTAAAGTACTAATTAAAACACACACAAAATAGCAACTAGATCATGAGTTTGTTTTAATTAAACTTATCAACAAAACAGCAACTAAAACAAACAAATATCGATCAGAATGAAAATACCTATTCTCAACTTGTCTAAGTTAAAATAACGTAAATCAACAAGCAAATTTTTGGAATAAAATAAAAGCTGTCCAGAATATGAATGAACCAATAATTCAAGGATAAAATATAGAGAAAGAAATTCAAACACGAACAAGAATAAAATTGAAAAAAAATATAGACTAGTTACTGGTTGTTGTTCTTTGTAATTCAAGTTTTTTATATCAAATCCTTTAACTACTTTAATCCAAATAGTTTTAGCACGCAAAATTCAAATATCCAGTAGCAAGATTGAATTTCCAGTAACTCCAAATATTGAATAAATAAGCAACAACTCATAAGCTCCAACAAATTTCCAGTAAACAAATTTGAACTCCAAATTTAACAAAGACCAAACTTCTACAATTTTTTTTATTCACTTTTCCTCTCCTTCTTTTTTTTTTTTTTTTTAACTCAGAATAAAATTGCAATTCCAACACCAAAATTCCACCAAAACCCAAGACCACACTACAATATTAACAAATTGCATAATTTTTAGCTTTTATGTAATATCCTTTCAAAACTCTCTTTTTTTTTTTTTTTGGGAACATATGAATGCAACTAATTAAGATTAAAATAGCAAAGAAAAATCAACAATAAACCAAATTAACAAGAACAATGATGAATAGCAACCAACAAACTAGGAAGCAAAATTACGGTAAAACAAGGAACCTAATTTAACTAGGAAAAATATATATATATATATATATATATATTTTAAATGCAGAACGTGTGTGAGATGGACGCAACCTTAACCTAATGTCAAAATTATAAAACAACACAAAAATAAATAAAACAAATAGGATATATCAATCCTGAACAAAATCTTAGCTCTAATTCCAAATGATACGAACCTAGGTCGACTCGCGCTTAAACCCGTATTATATTAGCTTGGATCTCAATTAAGTTCAAGTTCTTATGGAAAAATCTTAATCCCTAACCAACCTATAATTAGAAACCTTGGTATAATGAAGACGCCACAATAGGTTATGGAAGCCCTATTGATAAGTTAAAACTAAAACACTCACTCTCTAGTGGTGTTTTAGGTGTTCAAAGAGAAATAAAAGAATTCTATCTCACAATTAATTTTCTGAATAATATTAAAGGTGTGTTCTCATTGAAAAATAAGTCCTTAAATAGGCTAAAATCACAAAGCAATAAACCCTAATTTAGCTAGGTAAAATCGGCCATGAGATAAGGAAACAATGGGTTGGTCGAAATTCACCTAATTTCCTAAACTAATTTGGATTAATTAATTCCTTTATTTTGAATTCGGAATTAATTAATTTACAATGGAAATAATAAAATAATAAATTTTCTAAGTTGATTTTTCCAGCAAATAAATAAATAAAAACCAAATAAAAGACTAATTTCCTAAAACAAAAAGTCAAACTCAAATTAGGAAACTAGTTGACTAGTTTAACTACTAAACAAACTTTGACCAATTTTCAGGTTGTAAAGGCCCCAAATTAGCTTCCATATGCCATGTAGGATGACAAATAGGTTTATTTATGATTCTCATACATTGCCCGTGATTGGAACAAAGAGAAAATGCCGAATTAACAAAATATAGTAAAGCCAGCGGCAAATACAGCAAAATCAGCCAACTATTCCCTCTATGTGCAAACGCCCATTGTGGTTGATTTTGATTCTACCTTGGCTTGATTCCATGAACTCTTAATAATATTTACTGAATCCATGAAGCGTTGGAAACATTTCTTGCTTCCCGGAGTCCAAATTTGTACTAAAACAGCTTTCCGGATTCGTAACGGCTTCCACCACTTGGGTGCTTAAAACAGGCTTTGTATCTTTGGGTATGAATAAGTGCTTTTGAGAATTGATAACTCCATAAATAAATGTATCCAGATTGTTCTTAAATCTCTTAGCTTGAGCCCTAATGATTAACCTGGTCTTCATCTTCATCCGTAATGGATCAACACCCCAGCGGGTTGCCGATTGTGTGGGTTCGAGCGGATTCTCATCATCTTACTTATGGAAGCCCATCTTATCCAAAATGCTTCAATACACCAACAATTTTAATGCTCTAAATTGGTTACCCTCAAATCATGGTGTCTTGCTTCAATTGTGCTATTCTCACCTTTGGACCTCACGCCGTCTACTATTGTTCCATGCCCCTGTATGTCTTTCTTTCTCTTTACTTTTTTATTTTGTCCTCTTTTTTTTTGGTACTATAATTCTAGACTACCATTTTCCTGTTGTATATCTCTTATCAGATCTACTCTTATTTTCAGCTTCCTTTTTATTCTATCATTAATTCTACTCTTCTTTGAGGAAACCCATTTATATATATATCACTTGCAAAGATCTTAATTCGTTCCATTAGGTGTTCCTAGATGAATGATTATTCTTAGTTTTCTCGTAACTAAATAATAATGAATGTTTTTTAGTTTCACTCTTGAAGGGTATAGGCCTTTTTTTATGTTTTTAAATTTTAAACAGGGAGAATAATATTCAGGACAGTTTCCTAATAAGTACTTTTTCAGTGTTTATGGAGTTCTATTTATTCTTTAGTTGGATGGAATAGTTACTTGTATTTTACAAAAATAGCAAGTGAAGATAATGTGACTGTGCTCACTCAGACTCTTGTGATTCAAATGCCTCCTCCTGTAAATCATACAGAGAGATCAAAGAAGTTCAAAGGAGCACATTTTAAGAGGTGGCAATAGAAGATGTTGTTCCACCTGATGACACTGAATCTTGCGCGTTTCTTGACTAAGGACGCACCACCAAGTAATGAAGAGAGTTATAAAGAGACACCCATGGCAATGGATGTGTGGAAGCAGTTCGATTATTTATGTCAGAATTATGTCTTAAATGGCCTATATGATGATTTGTATGGAGTCAACTGTGGCACGAAGACAGCAAAGGGGCTGTGGAAAACTTTGGACCGCAAATACAAAACTAAGAATGTGGGTTCCAGAAAGTTCGATGTAGGCCCATTCTTGGACTACGTGATGGTGGATTTCAAGCCATTAATATGTCAAATACATCAGTTGTAAGTGCTTATTCCAAAACTTCTTACTGAAGGGATGGTAATTAATGAAGCCTTTCAAGTAGCTATTATGATTGAGAAGCTACCTCCTAGTTGGAAAGACTTTAAGAATTATATAAAATACAAGAGAAAGAAAATGGATATGGAGGCCCTTGTTGGCAAGCTTCGTTTTGAACATGATAATAGGAGATTTGATAAAAGGTCTTTGAGGGTTAAGATGAAGGCCAATATTGTGGAGCATGATCAAAGCTCCAAGAATAAGAAGAAAATTGGAAAAGATTCCAGGTTGGAGCCTAAAGGAGGGATCTCCAAGAAAGCCAAGTTTCAAGGTAAATGTTGTAACTGTGACAAGATGGGTCATAGAGTGGCAAAATGCAAGTTGCCGGAAAGGAAGAAGAACAAAGAGGCATAGATGATGGAACAAATCATTTAATAGGTTAACGATATTGACCTTAGTACCGTTGTCTTTGAAATGAAATTGGTGGTATCAAATCCTAGAAAGTGGTGGATTGATACTGGTGCAACCCGCCACGTATGTTCAGACAAGAACTTGTTCACTTCCTTCAAACCAAATAAAAATGGGGAGAAGTTGTTCATGGGCAATTTTGCCACGCTAGAAATCTAAAGGGAGGGTAAAGTAGTTCTGAAAATGATCTCTGAAAAGGATCTGATTCTGAATAATGTGTTGTGTGTTCCGAACATTCTTAAGAATCTGGTATATGGATCGCTACTAAGCAAACATAGTTTTCGCTTTATAATGTATTCAAACAAGGTTATTTTGTCCAAGTATGGTATGTTTGTGGGAAAAGGGCTATGTAGTGTATGGTTTATCTAAGTTGAATCTAATGACTGTAAAGCCAAAAGATATTAATAAAGCTAGTACTTCTTCTAGTTACTTACTTGAGTCTTCCAATTTGTGGCATGGTAGATTAGGTCATGTTAATTATAATTCTTTGTGGAGGTTAATTAACTTAAACCATATTTCCACATTTGAAATTGATTTCAAACATAAGTGTGAAACTTGTGTAGAGGCAAAAACAACGAGATTATCATATCAAATTGTTAAAAGGAATACCAAACCTTTGGATATAATCCATAGTGATATATGTGAGTTGAAATTCACACCAACAAGAGGTATCATATTTGTCGATGATAACACGAAATACTGTTATGTATACTTGCTTAAGAGTATGCGGCAATAGAAAAGTTTATTTTCTATAAAACTGAAGTTGAGAATCAACTCAATAAAAAGATTAAAGTAATAAAAAGTGATCGTGGTGGCGAGTATGTAACACCATTTAGTGAGTAGTGTGCTCAACATGGTGTTAGACATAAAGTTGCTCCACCATATCCACCACAGTGGAATGGTGTGGCTGAATGGAAAAATCGTACATTGAAAGAAATGATGAATGCAATGCTGATAAGTTTTGGATTACCTAAGAACTTGTGTGGGGAAGCTATTTTGTTGGTAAATTACATTTTAAATAAGGCACTCGAAAGGATCAGGTTAAGATGCCCCATAAAAATTGGAAGGGAAGACAAACTTTTTATCAATACTTACGAGTGTGGTGGTGTCTAGCCAAAATAGTTCCAAAGGTAGTTGATTGTATCTTCATAAGATATGTATAAAATAGTAGTACATATCGGTTTCTTGTATATAGGTATGAAATTCTTGATATACAAAAGAACACGATAATATAATCGAGAAATGCTTAATTTTTCAAGCACATTTTTCCGTTTAAGGTTGAAGAAGACCGAGTTCATCTAAATAAACATATGATGCTATCAGTGAAGATAATCATGATAAGGATCAAGAATCGGAAATTTAAGTTGAGACTGAGGTTGATCTGAAACAAAGCAAGAGAGTAAGAACTGAAAAATCCTTCGGTTTAGATTTTTTTACTTACATGCTAGAAAGTGAACCTCAAAGCTTCCAAAAAACTATAAATTCTCCTAAAGGGAATTAATGGAAAGAAGCCATAAAAAGTGAGATTGATTCCATCTCATAAAGTCATACTAGGAAGTTAGTAGATCTTCTTCATGGTTGTAAACAGCTGGTTTACAAGTGGATTTTTAAAAGAATAGTGAAAGCAGATGGAACAATAGATAATTACAAAGCAAAGCTTGTAATTAACGGATACAAGCAACAAGAATACCTTGATTATTTTGATACATATTCTTCGATGAACAAAATAAATTCCATAAAGATGGTACTGGCGATCGCTGCATTGTGGAATCTTGAAGTACATCAAATGGATGTTGAAACAACCTTGCTTGATGGAGATCTATATGGAGCAACCTAAAGATTTTTCTGCCTTAGGAGAAGAAAAAAAAAATCTATAGATTGGTGAAGTCTTTGTATATACTAAAACAAGCTCCAAAGCTATGGCATAAAAAAGTTGATAGTGCCATGCTAAATGATGGATTTAAAATAAATGAGTGTAACAAATGTGTTCATGTAAAAGATACAGATAATGAATACATCATTCTTTGTTTATATGTAGATGACATACTCCATGAAAGATATGGGGCTTACTAATGTGATTTTAACAATGAAAATCACTAAGACTTCGAATGCAATCATTCTTAGTCAAACATATTATGTGGATAAAATACTGGCTAAGTTTAGTAATGATGATACTGGTATAGCCAGAATACCCATAGATATGAATTTTCACTTATCCAAGATTGAAGAGGAGAGTGTATCTCAAATGGAATATGCAAAGGTGATTGAAAGTCTGATGTATGCACAGTCATGCTGAATGTGTTGGAAATAAGAATTACCTATATGAGAAAGAAGAGTGGCCAGTTCAAAGGAGAATTGTTAAGGATGCAATTCTTTAGAAACTCAAGCACAACAAAGTGTTCAAGGCCAAAATGAACACAATAGTGAGAACTGAAGCGTATCAGGAAGGAATCTACGTGGAAAAAAGGTTCAAAGACATCGAATCTACGAAATGGTTCAAAGAATTGAAGCGTACCAGGAAGCATACAAACGATGAAATGGTCGAAGATATTGAATCTACCACTAGTCAATAAAGAAGATATAGTCTTATAGGGAAAGGTTCAAAAAGTAACATCTACCTATCCTATGTAGGTTCTAACTGCAAAGCTTTACCACCAGAGTTTTACATTGTTCTAAATCATCAAATCATTCATGTGGTGGATTGTAATGTTTTTGTAATAATTATTGGTGAATGATTTGCAATAATTGTGGTTTAATGGGTATTTATTACTTTTTATTGTCTTAACCTGTTGGAATTTGAAAAAGAAGGTGTCTTTTGACGAAAGTGGGTTTTTGTAAGAAAAAAACATAGCATTCAACCTTCCCCCTCATGAGTTTTGGAAAATAGTGGAAAAGTGTATTTTAGATTGTAGTGTGTGTGGTAAAGGGAAGGCATTGGAAGTTCAAAGAGAATAGGCTTTGGTGGTGCCGCGTTCGAGACTTAGTTCTATTGTATCATGGGAGATGACCATCGTAAAAACATCTGCACAAGTGGGACCGAAATCATCTTAAAGAAACTGTGGTACCACACAGACCTTGGACAGATCAAACAATAAGCTGATCATCAAATCAAAGGCATACAGGTTCTTATAATTTTGTTTGTTTTATTTTCTTATATTTTTATTATTCCACATATATTTACATATATTTATTTATATTTTCATACAAGCTGTTTATTTGTGTTTTATTAAAAATTATTTTCATGAAATTTGCTAGCCCATGTTATTATGAATTTTTTAGCATTTTTCCGATGAATTTCTGTCATCGGAATAGTGAAAAAGGGTGGAAAAATTTGCAATCGGGTCGACTGACCTATTTACTAGGAAAATAGCTCTAAATTGACCCGATGAAAGGTTGAAAAGGGGTCAAAAAATGGGTAAACGGGCCAGATTCTGGGTTAATGGGCCTATAATTTAATTCTGTTGAATCTGGCCCAATTTTAAAGCTCGACCCATAGTTAGAAAAGGCTACTATTCAATCCATCATCCAAGTCGCAGATCAAAACCTAGCCCATGAGAAAGTTGGCCCACATGTTTATGGGGCATGCCGCGTGTCATCGATAGAGTGGTGCCATGTGGCATAGCTAGTCAGTGACATGTGTTGCATAGTGGCAGTCCCATGTGGCATGCAGTGGCAAGGCCACGTGGTAAATAGTGGTTGGCCCACATGTCGCATAGCCTCGAGGCCACATGTCTCCAAGTGGCAAGGCCATGGGTTGCACAAAGAGATGTGTCATGTGTAGCACAGAGGCGAAGCCACGTGTCAGCCTACCAGAGTGCCATATGTTGGCAAGTGGATGGTGACACATGTCTACCCGTGATTGGACCACATGTTGGCCAATGGCACATGACATATGTTCGACATTGGAGGGTCATGTCAGCATGATATGCAACATGACACCTCAGCAAAGGCCACATCATTAGACACATAGATTGATATGTAATCGCTTCATCAGCATGACTGGTCACTATATCAGACGTATTGCCATGTGGCTGAGACACGTCAGCAAGTATGACACGTAACGGGTGCCACATCAGCATTGATGCCACATCAATGTTGTGACATGCCAGCATGCCATTTGTGATGATGTCATCATGGTGCAATTGATGATATCAGCTGGTGGGTGTATAAAGCAGTTTTTGTGAGTGTATACAACAATTTTATGGGTGTATACATTAATTTTATGGATGTATACAGGAATTTTTATGTTGTATACAAAAATCCTAAAAAATCACATTGTTGTATTTCTATTGAAAATTGGTTTAAATCAGTTTGTTGAGATAGAAAACAATAACTAATTGATTGTGATTTTACATAAATAGCAAGTGGAGATAATGTGACTATGCCCATTGCACAAGTGCTAACTCAAACTCCTATGATTCAAATGCCTCATCTTGCAAATCATGGAGAGAGATCAGAGTAGTTCAATGGAGCACATTTCAAAAGGTGGCAACAGAAGATATTGTTCTACTTGACGACACTGAACATTGCGAGGTTCTTAACTGAAGACACACCACCGAGTAATGAAGAGAGTGACAAAAAGACACTCATGGTGGTAGATGCGTGGAAGTATTCTAATTATTTACGTCTAAATTATGTGCTAAATGGCTAATCTAATGCTTTGTATGAAATGTACTTGGGCATAAAGACAGAAAAGGAGCTAGGGAAAACTTTGGACAGCAAATACAAAACTAAGAATGTAGGTTCCGAAAAGTTTATTGTAGGCTAATTCTTGGACTACGTGATGGTGGATTCAAAACCATTAATGAGTCAAGTACATGAGTTGCAAGTGCTCATTCAAAAATTTCTTGATGAAAGGATGATAATTAATGAAGCCTTACAAGTAACTACTATGGTTGAGAAGCTACCTCCTATTTGAAGAGACTTTAAGAATTATCTAAAACACAAGAGAAAGAAAATGAATATGAAGGCTATTGTTGGCAAGCTTCGTATTGAAGATGACAATAGAAGATCTGATAAAGATCTTTGAAGGCTAGGGTGAAGGCTAATATGGTGGAGCATGGTCAAAGCTCCAATAATAAGAAGAAAACTGGAAGAGCTTCCATAGTAGTGTTGTCTATGGATTGAACTTGGTGAGATCAAATCTTAGAGAGTGGTGAATTGATATTCATGCAACCCACCATGTATGTTCCGACAATAATTTTTTTCACTTCCTTCGAGCCAAGTAAAAATGGTGAGAAGTTGGGAAATACCGCCACATCAGAAATCTAAAGGGAAAGCAAGGTAGTCCGGAAGATGACCTCTGGAAACGATATGACTCTGAATAATGTGTTGTATGTTCTGAACATTCGTAAGAATCTGGTGTCTAGATCGCCACTAAACAAACATAGTTTTCACTTAATGTTTGAGTGAGATAAGGCTATTTTGTCCAAGTATGGAATGTTTATGGGAAAAGCTATGTAGTCAATGATTTATTTAAACTGAATGTAATGATTGTAAAATAAAGCTAGAACTTCTTCTATTTATTTGCTTGAGTCTTCCAATTTATGGTATTGTAGACTGGATCATGTTAATTATAATTCTTTGCGATGATTAATTAACTTAAATCATATTCCCACATTTGAAATTGATTCCAAACGTAAGTGTGAAACTTGTATAGAGGTAAAAATAATGAGATTACCATATCAAACGATTGAGAGGAATACCGAACCTTTGGATTTAATCGATAGTGATATATGTGATTGGAAATCTATGCCAACTAAAGGTGGTAATAAGTATTTTATCACCTTTATTGATGATAGCATGAAATATTGCTATGTATAATTGCTTAGGAGCAAAGATGAGGTGATAAATAATTTTATTCCCTATAAAATTGAAGTTGAAAGTTAGCTCAATGGAAAGGTTAAAGTAATTAGAAGTGATCATGGTAGCGAGAATATAATACCATTTGGTGAGTATTGTGCCCAACATGGTGTTAGACATTAAGTTACTCCACCATATTCACCACAATCAAATGGTCTGGTTGAATGGAAAATTCGTACATTGAAAGAAATGATGAATACAAAATTGGATTAACTCAGAACTTGTAGGGGGAAGCCATTCTGTTGGAAAATTACATTTTAAATAAGGTGTCCTGGAAAGATCAAATAAAGATGCCTTATGAGCTTTGGTGTTCACATTAGCTGATGCAGTTGTAACGTGGAAGTCCTTGAAACAAACTATTATAGCTTAGTCCATGATGGAGTCTAAGTTCATTGCATTAGATAAATGTGGTGAAGAGGTTGAATGGCTACGTCAATTTCTAGAGAACATTCTAAGATGGCCTAAACATATGCCAATGATAAGTTTACATTATGGTAGTTAATCTACGATTGGCAGGGCATAGAGTATTATGTATAATGTAAAGTCTAGACATATATGCCGAAGATACAATTCTATTAGACAGTTAATCTCAACTAGAGTTATCTCGATAGACTATATAAAGTCATAAGATAACAATGCGAATTTACTAACCAAAGGGTTAAATAGAGAATTAGTTGAGAACTCATCGAAGGGAATGGGATTGAAGCCTGTGAATAAAGTTGATACGATGGAAACCCAACCTAGTTTACTGGAGATTCCAAGATTTAGGTTCAATTGGAGAATGCAATTGTAAAGACTGGCATGAATCATTATAGGGGTTAATCCTCTACCCATTCTTATGATAAAACAGTGATAGATGAAGGTTAAGCATAAAGTATGTTTTTAATAATTCTATAAGTGTGTGTTTGGTAATCTATGCATGGTCATGTTGATTACAATGGAAATAGGAATAACTATGTGAGAGAGAAAAGTGGATGCTTCAAAGAAGAACTGTTAAAGGTGCAATTCTTTAGAAACTCTTATAGAACCAAGGAGATGTTCAAGGCCAAAATGAACACAATAGTTAGAACTGAAGTGTACCAGGAAGGAATCTGTATGAACTATATTGTCTTTTACATAAAGAACGAAATGGTTCAAAGATATCGCATCTACCATTAATCAGTAAAGTAAATATAGTCTTACAAGGGAATGTTCAAAGAATAACATCTATCTATCCTGCGTAGGTTTCAACTGTAGAGCTTTACAATCAAAGTGCTGCATTATCCATAGTTGTCAAATCATTCATGTGGGGGATCTTAACGTTTTTATTTAATAAAAAATGTTTAAATGTTTTGACTTTAATGGGCCTTTATTATATTTTATGAGGTTTTATTTTCTTACTGTTTTTGGAAGGAGGAAAGTTTATGTGTGGGAAAAAGGAAGTGATTTAGACTTTTCCTTTTGATGACTAGTTTTGGAAAAAAAAAAAAAAAGGAATAATCTTTCTCTCTCTTTCTCTCGCTAGTAACATTTGTGGAAAACAGAGAAAATACAATTTTTCTGCATTTTTGCATTGTGAGTGTGGTGAGTAAAGGTATATTGAGAGTTTGAAAAGAAAGGCTTCGGTGGTGCTATGTCCGAGAGCTTTTGCACTTGCTGTATCCTAGGAGATGATCGTCACAATAACATCTACATCGGTGGGACAAAAATCATCTTAAGAAAACTGTGGTACGACACAGGTCTCGGATAGATCGAACAACAAGCAGATCATTAAATCAAAGGCATACAGTTTCTTATAATTTTGTTTGTTTTATTTTTGCATATTTTTACTATTCCACATATATTTACATATATATATATATATATATATTCATGTATGTGGTACCACATAGGCTTCGGACAAATCGAACAACAAGCAGATCATCAAATCAAAGACATACAGGTTCTTATAATTTTGTTTGTTTTATTTTCCCTATATATTTTTTTATTATTCCACAGATATTTATATATATTTATTTATATTTTCATACAAGCTTAAGACGATTTCCGTCCTACTAGTGCAGATGTTTTTGTAATGGTTGTCTTGCATGATACAACGAAAGTTAAGGTTAGGACTCGGCACCACCGAAACCTTTCTCTTCAAACTTCCAGTATCTTCACTTTACCACACACACCACAATTACTTTTCCACTATTTTCCAAAACTCACTAGGGGAAGGTTGAATGCTATGTTTTCTTCTTACAAAAACCCACTTTTGTCAAAAGACACATTCTTTTTCAAATTCCAAAATGTTAAGACAATAAAAAGCAATAAATGCCCATTAAACCAAAATTATGGCAAATCATTCACCCATAATTATTACAAAAACATTACAGTATATAGCTTATACACCATTCAAACAATCATTACAAACCATCCTACATTTAAGAAAAAACACACAAACATAAAAATTATATAGTTTTATTATAATTTTTTTTTTCTTTTATGTACAAATCTCAATATCATGATTTTTAGTCTTAGTTCCATCGTGTGTATAGAGGTTAATGCAACAATGGCATGCAGATTGAGAAGCATATATCCCCACTAATTCGTCTTGTTGCTTTGAAAAAATAAACATTGCGTACCTAGAACATCATCCAATTAATTTAAGGGGGAGAAACATAATAAATTTTGCAATGCATAGGTAAGATTATAGTCTTTCATCATAGACCATGGTTCCTAGTTCAATGATTATTAGAGTCACACCATGAGAAACAAAATTTAATTTTTCCACCAAAAGACAAAAGAAACACCACACTTAGCTCACTCAATGGCCTATGCAACAAACACAGGAAGCAATGACAGTATGTGATGTATAGAACTAGACACTGACAGATAATATACTTTTGAAAGCATCGCACTTGCAAATTATAAAAAAAAAAAACAAAAAAAAAAAAAACAAAACAAAACAAAAACCCAATTTATTTGTAGGCGTCAAACATTGTTAGATGATTTACGTACAAAGATGGGTGCCATAACAATTTGACAGGATATATCAAATAAGTGAAGGAACTTAGGAGCAACAAACTGGCATAACACGAGAACGCTGACAGAGCGATGAAGGAGATGGTAGACAATCTATCAATTAATGTAACACATCTTATCTAATTTATCTTATTGATAAGAATTTATACCACTTATAAACTGCTATGCATACAAGTTTGGCCACTTAGGCTTCTTTAGACTCCAAAAAGAAAAAAAAAAGTAAAATAGAGAAATGCAGCCATGGAGAAAGCAATGAATTTGGAACTTTAGACTACAGGCATCCCAAGGGACTCTTTATATTATGCTTTTTATTTTAAATATTCAATCCTCAAAAAAGATCTTGAATTTACTTTTGATTTTGATATTCTAGTAGAAAAAGTTAGTTTGATTTTTCAAATATAGAGAGCCCAAAACTATTTTCTACTTGTATTTTTTATTTGGTGCTGCACAAGTTTCAACAAAACTAACACATTTTTTATCAAAAAAATAAATTGTTTATTATTTTATTTCATGGTATACAATAATTAATGTTTTTTTTTAAAAAATAAAAATAAAATGCATGATAAAAAGTTTTTTGAAGCACCTAATAAAGTTGTACTCTTTAAGGATGTTTTTGTTGAAATGTGGTGATCTTGCCACAATGTGCAAGGTAGTTCGGTTATACTTGCACTCTTTATTTTGCAACATCAAAGACCAAACATTATTTATGTTTATGCATTTTATTTTATCTTGTAATGTTTAAGAACAATATCCTTTTTGTAATGCCCTAAGCTCATTAACTAAGCTTAGGGCCTTTTTGTCTAGTTGCTGGAATTGTATTTCCAGCAACATAAGTCCACTTCCTTGGATGCTGTTTGAAGAAGGTTTGGGATTTGGATCTGAATTTTGGATATAATAAGCTAGAAATGCAGAGGAAGAAGCATAAAAAATAATGGCCCAATTTGGAGCTGGGAAGGCTGAGTTAAGCTCTAAACAATCTGACCCTTGTGCAGTTTTGTTGCCCAGAAAACTGGGCAAAACTGCCTCGGGTTTGATTATTTTTGGATGGGAAAATGGACTTTTTTTTATCTATTTTTTGGCTAGAACATAGCTTAATATTCAAAAAGGCTTCCCTCCAATTTTCAAGTCAAATGGAGCTGGTTTTTAAATTCAAATGCCTTAGACAAGCCGAACTGCCCATTAAAGAAGGTTTCTTGCATGCCCAGCACATTGATTAGAGTTAGTTGAGGTAGTTTGGCTTGGTTGGTTACTTTTAATGCTTTTGTATTTATTGCTCAATATGGCAGCATATCTTATTGCCTTTTTCGATGTATTTAAAAGTATGAAAATTGTAATGAAAAAAAAGAGGAAGTAATATTCAAAAAAAAATATTTTTGAAAAACAACAATTTCGGCTCTCTCTCTCTCTCTCTCTCTCTCTCTCTCTCTCTCTTTCTCTTAACTACTACATTTGTTTTCTTCTTCTTCCCAAAAGCTAACAACCTTCTCAAGAACCCCAAACCGCCATTAAAACCAGAAACAAAAGCTTAACAAACCCAAAAAACAAAATCAAGAACCAAGAACCAACAACAGTCATTCTTGACTAACACCTTGAATGATTGTGCTCTAGGGTACAACAACATAAACCTACACCAAGTCCCATCAGTTTTTTAACTAGAAAAAATAAAATTTTACATTTTATCTTTAAAAATGGTCTTTAACTTGAAAATTTTGCTTTTTCAAATAAAGAGACCCTTGGATGCCCTATAAGGATACTGAAATGTTTCTTTATCATAAAAGAAATTCAGTTTAGTATACTTTCATGTGAAGAATGAGATTGCCAACATTTATAATTTTCTCTTGATAAACATCCTTCAATTCATCAAGTTAGTAAATAAGTACCAAATGACCTTCTTCTTCTTCTTCTTTTTTTTTTTTTCAAAAACTTATGTACCAAAATGATTTACAATTCTATCACCAAACTTTTACCTACCAATCCCATTGTTTTCATCAATTCCTTTAGAAGCAATCAAGAAGCAATCAAGAAGAAGAAAGTGTTTCATTTAACATCCAGATCTTAAGACAAATGTAACAGTTGAAGTTCCTATAAATTTTCTTCCAAAATTTTAAGAATAAATATGTATTCATGACACTAAGAAAGAGGTTTACCAAACATCCAATAATATAGTGGAAGCTAAGCAGCCTAATGAAATGAATGATAAATTATAGCACAAAATGAACTCAAGCATTTAGTGTTCTAAGCGGAAGAATGCAACATAAATTGTAAACTTGCAGTCTAGTGCAAGGCTTTGGAAGGCTAAACCTTCTAACCATCGAACAATCCACCAGCACAAATTGGTAAGCCTCCAAATGTGATGTCGGGGGCAATTGTTATTAGTTAATTTATGTAAATTAGAATATAAATACTTCTGTGTTCTTGTAAATGTCTTCAAAATTCGAGGAAAAATAATACAAAAATAAACATCACTTCCAAAAAAAAGAAAAAAGAACATAGCAAGAAATACATCACCAGGATGATCTCTTTGGGGTCTCTTCAGTCCCTACAAGAAAATAGATTAACTATCACACATACAACCTAGTGTTTTATAATTTGCAAAATTCAGAAGCAACAACAAAATAAACATAGAGTATCTACAAAATATCAAATACAATTGATGTGTATCAATCCTCTAGTTATAAATAATTTATGCTCAAAATAAGCTAATGTTAGGAACAATATATTACCTTTGAATATACGAAAGAACCATGTGTAAAAAATTGTCATACTAAACATAGATGGATTTCTCACAATTGCAAAATATTAGAATGTACAAATATGATATGAGTTATGGAAGGCAATTACATAATTACAACTTCTGTTATTTTAGAAATCAAATGTTAATACATGAAAAATTTACATTTATTATGCCCAAGCCAATTTTTATTTACAAAAAAAAGAAAATAAATAAATTATAGGTAGAGATTTATTATCTTTACCATAAAGGTACCACAACAAGACTCATCATGCAATAGTTGAGGCTTATGCCTCATCAACTTGTCCTCTACAACCCAATGTCAGATTTTAGACCCATACCTAGCCAACA
Source organism: Ziziphus jujuba (assembly GCF_031755915.1). Lineage (NCBI taxonomy): Eukaryota > Viridiplantae > Streptophyta > Magnoliopsida > Rosales > Rhamnaceae > Ziziphus > Ziziphus jujuba. Next base: position 24,771,177 of record NC_083389.1, read on the forward strand.
TACGCAACCAAACAATCGGAAGGAAATGAATAATAATAATAATAATAATAATATTTTGCATCACATAGGTAAGATTATAGTCTTTCATCATAGAACATGGTTCCTAGTATAATTATTATCAGAGTCACACCATTATTTATAACACATTCGATCAATTTTTTATTATTCATAAGAATTTACACCAGTTAATCAACTTTTAAACTGCTATGCAGACAAGTTTGCCATTTAGGCTTCTTACATAGGAAAGATTATAGTCTTTCATAATAGAACATGGTTCCTAGTTTAATGATTATTTGAGTCACACCATTATTAATAACACATTTGATCAATTTTTTATTACTGATAAAAATTTATACTAGTTAAGCAACTTTAAAATTGCTATGCAAACAAGTTTTGCCACTCAGGCTTCTTAATACACCAAGAACACAGAGTAAAATAGAGAAATGCAGCCACGGATCAGAAAGCAATGAATTTGGAGCTTCTATTAGAATGTTAAAAATACTGAGAAGTTTTTTTACTGGTGAAAGAAATACAGTTTAGTAAATGTCTATCCTTCCTCAAGGTATGTTCAAGGGCAGTAAAATCCCCCTTCAAGGGAACTGGTTGTCGTAATTGATTTAAAGTTATTATTAGAATTTATTTAAAAAAAAATATATTGTTTATGTGTTTTTTATACTAAGAGTTATAGTTGTAGTCAAACTATTTTCCTATTGAATAGTGGGTGTGGTTAGAGTTTTAGTCAATTTTTAGCACCTATCTCTCTTTTGACGTATAAGTCCTATCTTTTAACACCTATCTACTTGTTGTATAATGTTAACTTTGTTGCAAATATTGTGTAACTTTTTTTCTAAAATTTTTCTTAGCAGTTCAATGGCTATTTTTTATAACTTTATAAATAGAAGCATTCTTTCTCATTTAGAAACACACAAAACATTTAGAAACAAATATTCTTTCCTCTTCTCTCAAAATATTTTTCTCTTAAATCCTCCATATTAATTTTTACTACTACCAAATATATTTTAGTGTATATATATATATATTTTTTTTTGAGCATTTCAGGTGTTCTAGGAGTTCGTAAGAATTCTTAGCTACACACAAGATTCCTAAAGAATCGTTGTATTTTGGGAGAGGAACGTTGGATAGCCCAATGCAGAAGGGGGCGTATCTTCTCTAAAGACAATGCATTTGCATTCCTCGATCCAACTAAACAGGCCATCGTAAACTCTGAATATTTGTTTATTATTTTATTATTGTTGTTTGGTTTTTGGAATTCGTAATTATAATTCATTTTTGTTATTCGTTTTATTTCCAACATTCTTAGAGAAGATATTCTGTTAGGATTCTTGTTTTCATAGCATCTGACTTTACTGTGGCATCTGTTGGTTCTGTTTCTTGCAAACCTGAAAAATTTTCTGGTCAAAATTTTAAATGTTAGCAACAACAAATGAAATTTTGGCTTACTACTTTGGGTCTTTATTCTCTTATTCTTAAGTTTTCAAACGCAAAAGGAAATGTTTCTAAAACTATTGGTTTTTCTAAATCTGATATATATTTAGATTTTGGTAAGGATTCTAGTAAAAATTTTAGTAAGTATTCTAAAAATGTTTCTACTACTAATGATTTTGATGAAAAGGATATGCTATGCCATGGTAGAATTTTGAGTGCTTTGTCTAAAAATATTTATCATATTTTTTGTTCTACTAAATCTGATTTTGAATTACGAGATGCTTTGGAACAAAAATATGGGGCTGAACAACTTGGTTTTAAAAGATATTCTATTGAAAAATGACTTGATTTTCATATGGTTGATGGTCAATCTATTTCTGATCAAATTCATAATTTTGAAAATATTTTTTTTGATATGAAAATAGAAGGTATTGTTTTTTATAATAATTTACTTATTGCTTCTTTAATTAAAAAATTGCCTCTTTCTTGGTCTGGTTTTCAAAGAATTCTAAAACAAACCCCAATGATTTTTCTTTTGATGAATTGCTTGTTTTTCTTAGGATCTTCTAAAAATGATTTTCAAGCCAAAGCCCATATTGTTGAAAATTTACACAAACCAAAAACCAAAGGTTTTAAGAAAATTAGTTTTAACAAAAACCAAAATGCCAACAAGATAAAAAGGATAAACCTATTATTCAGAAAAAAGATGGGCTCTTGTTGGGTTTGTGGCAAAACAAATCATAAAGCCAAAGATTGTTTTTTCTAAAAAGGAGTTACACAGATTTCTCATGGATCTTTTGGCACAAAACCATAAGTAAACGTCCTAGAGACAAATTCTTCCTCTCATGCTAACAGGTATTTTATTTCTAGCCCACAAAAAAAATTTTTTTTGAATATATGAATGCAAATAATTAAGATTATAACAGCAAAAAAAAAAAATCAACAATAAACTAAATCACTAAGAACTAATATGCAAAACCAACCAACAAACTCGAAATACAAAATTCGGCTACCACAAAGACAAAAAACTTATTCGGTTATGAATATATATATATATATATATATTTTAAAAATGCAGAACATCTATGAGTAGGAAACAGCTCTAACCTAATGTTAAAATTGCAGAATAACACAAAATAAAAGAAAACAAATAAGATAGATTAAACCTAAACAAAATTTGGCTCTGATACTAGATGATATGAATCTAGGTCAACTTGCTCCTAAACCCGTATTATACTAGCCTAGATCGAAATTAAATTCAGATTCTAATGGTCACCCTGACCCTTAATCAACTTGTATTAGAAACCTTGGTATATGAAGAACATGCCACAATAGGTTATGGATGTCTTATTGATAAGTCAAATTAAAATACTTGATCACTATTTGGTATTTTAGGTGTTCAAAGAGAACTAAGAGAATTCTTCTCATAATAATTTTTGAATCAATCAAGTAAGCTACTTTTCCATTGAAAATAAACCCTTAAATATGCTAAAGTCATAAAAGAAATAAATCCTAGAACCATTAGGTAAAATTTGGCCAACATAGCAAAAGAATAGGAAAGTGGCAGAATCTCCAAGTTTTGTCCTGAACTAATTGGATTAATTAATTCCTTATTTTTGAAATAGGAATTGATTAATTTGCAATCAAAATAATAAAATATAAAACTTCATAAATTAATATATCCAGAAAATAATTAAATAAAAACCAAGAATAAAAACTATTTCCTAAAACAAAATTCCAATTTCAGATTTGGAAAGTAGTTGACTAGTTTTCTAAATAAGCTGTCTTTATCCAATCACCAGCTAATTAAGGCTCCAAAATAGATCCAATATGCCATGTAGAATGCCAAATAGGATTAGAACTAATCCCACACGTTGCCTTTGATTGGAATGACCAAAACTTGCTTGGATTACAAGTTATCTCCTTCCCAGCGCTAGTCATGCTCATTTCGGCCTAAATGAAGTGTGTGCACAAATGTTGTTTTTGGACAGCTTTGCTTCTGTCTTGGCATGGTTCCATGATCGCTTGGTGAGCTTAATCATATTCATAAGCTAACATACCCATCCCTTGCTGCCGGGAGTCCATATATGTTCCAAAACAGCTTCCTAGGTCCATTTCTATCCTTCACAACTTGTATGCTTAGCACGGGCTTAGAATTTTCAGGTATAACCATGCCTTCTAGAGATTTAATCACACCCTATATAAAGTTAACCAGATTATCCTTAAATCTCTTAGCTTGTACCCCAGTAATTGGCCCTATCCTCAATTGCACACGATTAACAACCCAGCAAGTAGTAGTTTTTATGGGTGTAGGTGGGTTCTCATCACTCTGTCTCTTTCTCTCTCCTCTCTCTCATTCTCTTTCACATATTCCACTCTCTCTCTCTCTCTCTCTCTCTCTCTCTCTCTTTTGGGTAAATTATTAGGAAGGGATTTTGATTAGTTAGATTTTAAAATTTGAATAACTTTATAAATTCAAATATAATATCTAACATGTTATAATGGATAATTAAGTCTTTTCATATAAATTGTACCATAATACTACTTATGTCTTAAAATTTAAAAAAACAAAAAACAAAGAAATAAGATAAAAGTGAAAAACAAAACACCACCTAAGATTTACACGTGTACATGAAACGTGCAAGAATCGTCTCTTCATTTTCATTTTCCCTATAAAAAGCAAACCTCTAAAAGTTGACTAAAATGTTTTTACAACATTTGAAAATGCAATTAGATTGTTAGTACTTGGAATTCTACATGCTTTTTAAGTTTTGGTTGTTATTAATAGTTTATAAACAACATTGACTAAGTTGTGTAATTTCAATAACTTTGTATTGCATCTATAGCACAACTCTTCAAATATTAATTAATTAATTAATTTATTTTTTCATTGTACTTTTATGTCTTGTTAAGATTGTAATAACATTGCTCAAAGTTAAATATCTACATTCTCCACCAACAGATAGCAAAAGTTAAATGCTATAAGCAATAATAAGAGAAAATGCGAGCTACTGTGTAACACTTTGCCTCCACTAACATACCTAGTAGATCTGTCACTCTTTGTTGATATTGTTCCCAATTCAACCATAGCACTTGGTATGGGGTTTCTTTATTCAAAGCTTCCAATGAGGTCACCCATCCTAGGATTACATTTTATCCATCCCGTAGTCTTGTACCCAGATGATGTGGAATTGTACATCACGTAGCCCATCAATGCCCTACACCCGCCATACTGGTCATCACAATCCAAGCATTTGTTAATGCTCACCATCACTGATGGACTTGTTACTCTCCACCAATATTGTTCCTAATTTAACCACCGTATTTGGTATGGATTTTTAGTTTAATGCTTCTTAGGAGGTCACCAATCTTTGGATTACTCTCGTTCGATTACAATTAACTTCGAAGTTCTTTTGAATCCTGAAGTGAGACTTTCCCCAGAGGTCACCCATCCTTGGATTACTTTTGACTGAGAGCGCTTAACTTTGGAGTTCTTTTGAATCCTTAAATGAACTGCTCTAAAAAGGTTTCAGCGTTATAAGAGTAACTATTATTACATTTGAACCATCGCAGATCCACACCCAGATGATGTTGGACACTAATTAACCTGCCAGTGCCCCACATCCGCTACATTGGTGTCATAATCTACCCATTTTTGGGCACAGGGTCCTCGCTAGCGCATTTCCGATGGGGTACAGGTTCTAATACCATTTGTAAATCTCACCACCACTAGCAAACCTATCACTTTCCACCGATATATTGTCCCCAATTTAGCCACTGCACTCAGTATGGAGTTTTTTGTTCAGAGCTTTCAAAAGGTCATCCATCCTTGGATTACTCTCCCTTGAGCATAATTAACTTTGGAGTTCTTTCCAACCTAAGGCTAACAGCTTCAAAAAGGTCTCGACGTTATAAGAGTTAATATCATTACATTTGAACCATCCCCTAATCCATATATGGATGATGTGGGATTGGATACAAGGTAACCTACCAATGCCCTGCACCTGCCCACACTAGTCATCACATGCTAGGTAGTATAAGACTATTAAGTAATTTCCCTCCTTTAGAGACATCAACCACAAACCCTTTAAAGTGTGTAAGTTTTCTTTCAATAATGTTGCATACTAATCTTGTAGCTGATTTGTTGTGGTTGTTTGGCCCATATTTACATACTAATCTTGTTACATATATATATAAGACTATTAAAATTCTTGATTTTCATTTGTGCACAAGAAGCAACTCATGTCACTTGTTGAGTTTTTGCTTAAGAATGCAAGTTTACTAGAGACGATGGTTTTCATGGTATTACCAAATGATTGTAACCATTCAAAGGAATATTATCAATTTTACGGTATTGGCAATGGCTATAATAAAGATGGTACACTAAAACTCTTTCTGAAGTTACTAGTTTTCCCAAGGTCCTCACCTCTTTCCAAAATTAGCTTGTTAGGACGTTGTATTTTGGAGAGAGACGATTTTTGATCATTTAGTACTATATGTTGTAACTTTTATTTTCATTATAATTTTTTACTAAAGGGCACTACAGGGGACTTTTGCTTTCTATATTTAAATACAACTGCTTTATGTTCTTATTATGTAAGTCTTTGTATTTAATGTTGTTATTCACCAAGTTTCAATGAATTATAACATTCTTAGATTAATACTACTGACTTGTTTTTTTGTTTATTTTTTATTCATTTACTTATTTATTTTTCTAACATATTAGAACTAAAGGCATATTATGGAAAGGATCAGCAAATTATTTTTTACTCTATGTGAAAATTTCATGCATTTGGAGTGATAAACAACCTAGCATGTTGTTTTATCACTTTGCATTCTTTTATTGCACTACTACCCTCTCTGTAAGCTTCAAGCAATGAAAATCAAATCCAACACAAATGGTGGTTGTAGTGATTACTTGCAATGAAGATGATATTAGAGCAAATAACAATTATAATAGTATTAACCCATGGATCATACACTCAATAAATTCCACTAAAGTAAACAAACTGATTGTAGAACAACTAACCTATAATGCAGTCATTGATAATCTTGATTTGCAATCTGCAACAATAAAAAACATGTAATAGCAATGCCTAAAATAGACACATCACTTTCTAACCTATCTCTTACAAATCAATGGTGATCTCTCGGAACCTTAAGAAAAATACGGTGTATGTATATTCTTACTTACTCTATTAATAAAGCCTCAGCCTTTTAAAAATCGAAGTCACATGCAAGTCATATGAATTACTCATTATTTTAACTCACACCAAAATAATAATTTAAGAATAAATATAATAAAAATATGGATAAACCAAATGGGCCTCTAAAAAGAGTTGGTCCTCTAGTTTGATAGGCCAACTAGAGTATTATATAGAGTGTGTGTCCAAAAGCCTTACCAAATGAGTCAGTAAATAAGTCAGTCCCATTAATAACATAAATAAGTCTTGTAAGTGGGTTATTGATTATAGCAAGTCAACACAATATATATATATATATATATATATATCTATATATCTAATATTCTCCCACTTGAACTGCATAATCATTACATATGTATCATCTAAAACTCACTTATTATAGAATCTCCCAAAATAAAACACAATTTCATCTAAATATATAGCATGTTGACAAGGTGTAACAATATATTTGATTAGGTTGTAGAGATGCTCCTCGTAAATCTCCCAAAACTAAATACTATTTCAACTTAGCACTTTGCTAGCCATAAACTCAGTCTAGGTAGTAGAGATTTACTTTATCACATGCAATCCCCTATCATATAATACCATATTATCCGAGCGTATTGTGCACCGATAGGATATAACAATATACCTAAACTAGGTAATACGAGCTCATCATGGTACATGTGGATCAATATACACAAATATATAGACTAAAAATCTCATATAGGCTTGTAAATATAAGGAGCAATAATATGTGTAATAAATATCTCATAAGTAAATAATGATCCACGTACATTAATCTATTTCTCAACAATAAAATACTCAAGAAAAATAAATAACACTCAACATGGACATTATTGCAGAATATATAATAAACTCCCATTGATCAGTAGCAATCTTAACTACCTAATAATCCCAAGTGAGATACATAATTCATAAATATATCTACCAGTAAGGCCTTGATCAATAGACCTACCACCATGTTGTAAATCGGCATGTTCAACTTTCTTCTTCACTAAAAAATACTTTACATCGATGTATATCACCTCAAAAGTACCATTTTAATTGTTGAATAAAGATACTGGTGTAATATTATCATAATACATCATGGTAGGCCTTTCAATGAAGTCAACCACTCCCAAATCACAAATAAAATTATAAAGCCAAGCCGCATGATGAGTCGCCTCATAACATGCCACATACTCTGCCTCCATAGTCGAGGATGCTGTCACATATTGCTTGGCACTCTGCCAAGATACAGTGTAACACCTCGTCCTAAAGTACGTCGGAATTTTTCATCCATCGATCGAATTTGATCAAGTTTATTAACTTTGATCGAGTGGAGCCACATTGATTTTTTATTCTAGATGGAGTTTTGCATTGATTGAGGCAACATCGTGAAGTACACATTGACCCGAGTTCATGGGCTAGTGGCGCGTCGAAAATAGAGTTATGGTTAGAAAGTTATAAGGGAAAAAATTTATGGTCTGAATTGTCCAAGTAGTGCCATGTTTAACTTTTTATTCTTGTAAATTTTGGTTTTTATTTGTATATGATTGTAAAGTACTCGTCGATATGAGTTCATAGACTAGCGGCATGTTTAATTTGGACACTTGGTTAACAAGTTATGGATTTGCAAAGTTTTTCCAGGACTACATTACCGCGTAACAATCTATATGTGTGTGTGTGTGTGTGAAAACATGTGCATAGTACCCAATGACATTATGCTACAATTCAAAACTTTAACAAATCCCGTGAGTGTAGAGTGGCACCCATAGCTATTTATGATTTGTGGAGGGGTGTGAGAGAGGAGAGAGAAAGAAGAGAGAGAAATCGGGTAGCTGTAATCCACTGTGCTCTAGCCATTGTCAGTGCGCATGCATTGGACCACTAGAACCCATCTAGGATCTCTTCTTCAAACCCTAAATAAGCTCTTATCCTAGTGAAAACCCTACTGAACTGTCCTATGAAAAATCTGGCAACATCTCCTTTAAGGGTTGGATATGCCCTAAAAATTTCCTGCATAAAAAATACAATTCTATATAGTACCATCTTATTTCTACTACTTAACTACAAATAATTCCACAATTGGCAGCACTTCGATAACAAAATATAAATATAGATGCATATATTGGTTATAATTTAATAAACACGAAATACCTTTAATTATTCATGTTTGTCAACACTACCCACTGAGTATCATACTACATTTCATATTGTTTTACAAAGATACCAATGCATAATGTAGATAGGAGGGTAATAAAACAATCATAGTAATAGTAATATTAATAACAATAATAGCACAACTTACTTGAAGCTACCATACTTGTCAGAAAGGTTCCATACTTGTCCGAAGGCTACCATACTTGCCTAAAGGCTTCCACACTTTTCCGAAGACTTACATACTTGTCTGAAAACTTCTATACTTACCCAAAGGCTGCCGTATAATAATAATAATAATAATTGATAATAACAGCATCAAAAATAATAATAATAATAATGATGATGATAATAATAATAATAATAGCAAGTAATAATAATGAATAAATAATAATAATAATAATAATAATAATACTAACAACAAGTAGTAATAGTTATAATATTCTCAATAATTAATAATAACAACTACGATAATAATTGACCACAATTTTAATGGTAAATACATTGATAATAAAAATAGTAACAATGGTAATTCTAATAATGATAATGAAAACAATAATAATAATAATAATCACGAATAATGATAATAATAATTAACAAATAAATAAATACTTAATAATAACAATAATAATAATAATAATAACAATATTAATAACAACAATAGTAATAACAATAAAGGCGAATAAGTATAGTATTAGGAAATTAAATCATGAGTAGATAAAGTAAAATAAGATAAAATAATATTTTAAAATTCATAAACATACTACGAAATATGCACTCATATTGAAGGTACATACGATACCATATAACATACTGTGTGATCCATGATATCAGCTATCGCCTATACCCTACTACCAATCCAGCCCGGGGTGGTTGCCTATATTGGCTGTTTGACCCCCTGGATTTGTAGGCAACATTTACAAAGTTAAACTATTCATGGACCACATCAGATCGTTGCCCTCGTACGGTGTGTTACATACAAACATAAAATAATATAATATAAACACAAATATATATATATATATATATATAAAGATATTTGATGTACCATACGATATACCAGTGGCACCGGATAATATCTAGTGTCCCAAGTACTACCCGAATGGGAGGCTAAAGAGAGAAACTTGCAATTAGTCACTTTAGCATCCCGTATCACCAATTGATTATAACTTATCATGGCTAAAACAATCGTTCTTCGATGAAGAAAGTGGTTGATACTTATTTTGTAAATATACTTGCCATGCATAGGATCCATAGCTCCCACAGGATAACCATACATATGTGCACATGCTAATTCGTAATAACAGTCATCCTGCAACCGGGAGGGAGACAGCTGTGCCTACCCTCTTTCAATAAAATAAAATAATAGAATAAAAAAAAAAATATATATATATATAATAATATAATACTTTATTGATGATAACACATGCCACTTTATAAATGTGACATGTGGCGCATCCCAATTGGTGACACGTTGCATAAATGAAATGCTCCTTTGAATATTTCATTACCTAGTAAAATCAGTTTCGGGAAAAATAAATATAACTTTATAGATCCGTAACTTTTCAACTGTGGGTTCAAATTATAACACATGGGTCAATGTCAAAATCTATGTAAATAAAAATTCAACCCCAAACTTGTTTATCAGTCCGGATCGTATCTCTTTTCGACCATAACTTTCTATTATTATTTCTGATTTTGGCATACTACTAGTTTATGAACTCGTATCGACGAATACTTTATCATGGTACCTCGGTCAACATGAAATTCCATCTATAGTAAAAAGTCAACTATGGTACCTACTTGGTCAACCCCAGTCAATCTTGATCAAAAATTCAAATTCGGGGCAGTTTTTTGGTTCGGATGTTACATAACATTAGCATATTGATGTCACCACAATTTTTTTTAATAAATGTTTTCTGATGCCATCATACTAATGTCAATAATACACATCATGCTAGCATCATCATGCTGATGTCAACCTTAAAACTTGCAACATGTCGTCTGACATTATGTTGATGTCAACCGGACACATCATGTCGATGCCATCATGATGAGTTAGTATGTCCAAAGACGACACGTTGTTTGGACCTTCTTCCAGCTCCTGTCGGGTTTGCAGGTTAACCAGTTTTGCTGCAAAATGACTTGTGTGACTCGATTTCTACCTGATTGAAAAACTCATTTCTGGCCACTATTTCCCATTGTTTCAGGGGCGGTTCAATTGTTTGGTAACAAGTAAGCAGAACTAAGTCCACTTTTGGCTAATTTTAACCCAAAACTAAAGCACAATTAACTTGAATATATGCATGAGCTTTCATGGGTTTCATGGTTTTATTTTGTTTCAGACAAAAATTAAGTTCAAATCTGTTTCATTCCACACAAAACCTATTTAACAATAGGGGTCATGATTTTAACGAGAAATAAATTTTTACCATAATCACAAAACAGGTTTATTATTTAATAGCTACACAAAACAATGATATATATTTGACATAACAAAACAATTGAAAAACTCCATATATAAAATTCAGAGAAGGAAAAAAAAAAATATATATATATATATATATGGATCATAGATCAAAACATCAAGGCTTGTATATATAATGATACAGTCAACAAAATTAATAGATTGTGGAAAAATAAATTATTGTATGTGGCTTTAATACCAAATGTTGAAGCAAACAACAATTATAATACTATTAAGCCATAGATCGTACACAATAAATTTCACTAAAATAAACAAATTAATAGTAAAACTACTAACCTCCAAAAGTAGCCATTTATAATCTTGATATGCAATATGTAAAGTAGAAAACATGTGATAGAGTGTTTAAAATGGACACACTACTTTCTAACTTTTCTCTTATAGATCAGTGGCGATCTCTCAAAACTCTAAGAAAAATGCATCGTATGTATATTTCCACTTACCTTATTAATAAAGCCGTAGCCTTTTAAAAATTGAAGTTACATGCAAGTCATATGACTTATCCATTATTTTGACTCACACCAAAATAATAATTTAATAATAACTATAATTAAAGAATTATGGATAAGTTAAATCAGCTTTTAGAGAGAGTTGATATTCCAATATAATGGATCAACTGGAGTGTTACAAAAAATATGCATAAAAGGACTCTACTATATGAGTCAGTAAATAAACCAATATCATTAATGACTCAAATAAATCCTGTAAGTGAGTTGTTAATTATGACAAGTCCACATTATATATATATATATATATCTAACTGACGAATCCATAGGATGTTTGTATGGTTAACGAAGGTAGAATCAACTCTTTGGATGAAAATTTCTTCCTCCCCCGGTCCTTTCTTTATTGCTAACCAACATGCCCTTTAGATTAGTCTGTTTTCTTTGCAGTGAGAATAAATCTAGAAAAGAAAGGCCCTCTGTTTGGTAATAATATTTGGCTATAGTAGTCATCACCTTGGTAATCATCATTATTAATTGGTTTGTATCTATTTCAACTTCTACTTTTTAAAACTATCATGTAGTTAATTCATTTTTAATAGCATACTTAGAGCACCCAGAACATGAAATAAACAAAGAGTAGGTTGGAATGCTCTTAGAGGATTTTTAATTTTTTAAAGTAAAAGAAAACCTTTTAAACTTTTCTTCAACTTTCAATTTGTCTTATATACTTTTTCTAAAGAAATTTTCCCTTTAAATTTTGCATATTATCAATCTACCCATTTTTTAAACTTTTTGAGTAGGATTTTGGATGAAATTGACAAATCAATAGTAAAATTACTTGTTAATATAAATCAAGTATATTAAAACCATTACTTTTTTATCAACAAGGTGTTGGTTATGTTGGTAATAAACTGTAACCTTAATAACTTGGCCAGAACTTGGAGTTCAAGTTCGAATAGATATTGCTGGGGAGAAGAAAATACAGTTAATACTCTAATCTTCGAATATAGATTAGATTTATATTCTATTGGGTATGGAGATATTCTCTCGTCAAAGATAAAAAATAAATCAATACTTTTTCAATGAACAAGATTGTTAAAAATAAAGAAAGAATAAAATATTCTCCATATTCTATTTCATTTTTTATCAAATTTGTTATGAATATTTTATTTTATTTTATTTTTATCAAATTTGTTATTTCATTTATAGCTGGTAAGTAGTATTAGATTGTGATTGGAATTATTTTATCACAATCCCATGCTTGATGTGAGTAGGTAAAACGAGTCCACCAAATAATTTTCTTATAGGGGATAACTAATCCCATGTAAAAAGGGTGGGATAAAATTATTCTATTCATGTTCGACTTTTTATGACTTTTTTATTTAATCTTTATTTCTTTACTTATTTTTTTCCATATTTATTTTTATTTTTAATTCATTATTTCTTTTCCATTTTTCCTCCTTCTCTTTCTTCTTCATTTTCTTTTGTTATTTTTTTGAAATTTTTTATCCTCCTTTTTCGTAATTATCTTCCTTTTCTTTTTTTCTTTTTTATTTTTTTCTTTTTCCTAGTATCATTTCCTTCTTAATCTTTGTTCTTTTCTCCATTTTTTAATCTTTGTTTATTTTCTGTTGCATTAGTTCTAGTTCAATTTTCTTTTTCATCTCTTCTTATCTTTCCATTTGCCCTTTTCTATTTTATTTTGGTTTTTTCAGTTTTTTTCCTTTCTTTATAAGATGTCTAGATTGATAAATCCAATTTTACTAGTTAATATTAATGATTTTATATATTAATAAGATTAACTTTTTAAAAAAAATAATAAGATAAAGGACTTATAATTTTTTATATTAAACTTATTTAATTTAAATCATCTTGTTTCATTTAAAAATCAATTCAATGATAATTATATATCTAAAATTAGTCTCGTATAATTGACATCAAACACAGGACTGGATTATTCTTAAGCCATCCAATCTCAATCCCAGTCCTAATTTCAAGTCACTCCAATCTTGTTTTACCAAACGGGGGCATATAAACAATTAATTTGAATATTAACCAATCAATTTTTAAAATTCAAACAAAAAAGGAAATATTTCATTTACACCTCGAGAGGTTCTGGATTAATACAAAAATATTTCTCAAATTTCTAATAATATCACCTACATCTTTTCGAGGATTTTAAATTACTTTATACCATTATTTAAGTTAAATTACTTTCAAAATTTCCTTTATTTTTTTAACGGTTAATTAATTTGAAAAACTTTGAAGTTTTGTTAATCTATGCTTTAATTATTTTTTTAAACTAAATTTTTTTTTTTAGTTTGAAAAATAAAAACCATGTGGAATTTAAATGAGATAATTTTTTTTTTTTTAAACTAAGTTATAATTCATCAAATATATTTTATTAAATGCATTAAAATGTATTATAATTTTTCAAATATATTCAACTATAAGGTTTGTGATAAATATTTCATTTAATTAATATATAAGAAATGAAAAACTTATAACATAATTTAAATAAATATTAGTTAAAAATATAAAAAATAAAAAAAATTTCAAAATAATTATTAAAAATAAAAAAATTTGAAAAGTAATTTATCTTAAATAAGAATTTGAGAGTAATTTTATATTTTTTTAAGGTGTTGTGGATGGTAGTATTAAAGCGACATGTTTTTGTAGTTACTCAGGATTTATTAGAAATGATGTAAATGAAATATTAAAGAAAAACAGAAAAAGTTTAAAGGAAAGGGCAGATTGGGAGTTATGCAAAAATTTTAAAGAGAAATTGGTGAAAGTAGTAGTTTGAAAAGGGCAAATGGAAAAGGGTAATTGGTAATTTGATATTTTCTGACACATGCTTTCCCTCCCTCAAAAACTTCCGTTTCTACCAAAGACTGTCAGACACTCAGAGCTGCCCTCCTCTCTCTCTCTCTTTCCCATTCTCTCTTCCTCGTTCCTTCTTCTACATCGCTTTATGCTCTGTTCTCGGTTGAGGTTTTCTCCATGGTTGAATTGTCCACTTTCAGGTGCATGAATTCGATTCTTTGAATCCAAATCTTAATTCTTTTGCGTGGGGATGAAATTTAATTGATTACCTTTTCATTTCGTTTTCACCACTTTTCCATATCTCCTTACGACTATGCAGCTTTTAACATTTTTTATTTCGCTGCTTTTCTCTTCTTATTCTCTTTAGATTTTTGGTCGTTGTTTTTCGTTTTTGTAATATATTTTTTTTAAATTAATAATTTACGTTACGGTTTCTGTTTTGTTGATTTTATCGTAACTGTTTTCTGATACTTCCTGAAAGTATTTCTGTTTGTTATTCTTATCTATGTTTTTATAATCATTATTTGGCATTTCCTTTATCTGCATATAAGCACTTATAATTTTCATTCATAATTTCGAGGGTTATCTGAGACTGGTCTGTATTAGGACGCAGAATCTTTGACATTTAGGTAGTGTTGACCGTGAATGAGTGTTGTATATTTCTCTTTTTTGGGTTTGAGGCATTGATGTGCATTGATTTTCGAAGCATTTCTTATTGAACTTTATATATGAGATTGATTTTCTGCATTTTATAGGTTCCTTAGGAAAATGATTTTGCTGCAGGGGACCCTCCAAACCTTGAGTCAGTTAATAGTTATAACGGGTTAGTCTTTGCTGAAGATAGGGGCTTTGCAATGAGGTTTTGGCTGTTGCATTTGGACTGATTGCTTGTGAGACAGAGGAGCTATCAACAACTCAAAAGTCTATTTATATATGGATAAAACTGGTATCCATCCCGTCAGCGAAGGAAGCTGTTTTGAAAGACCCATGATAACCTTCAAGCGAAGAAACAAATCGAACCCAAACGACGTTGCCGAAGTAGAAGAGATTATAAGCAGCAGAGAATCGAAAAACCACAGGACAAATTCTGTAAATGAAGGAGATAGACTCAGTGCCTTGAATGACAATGTCCTCCTTCATCTCCTCTCCTTCTTGCCCACCCTAGACGCCATCAGAACATGCGTTTTGTCAAAAAGATGGAGTTACCTGTGGACTTTTGTCCCGGCCCTTAGTTACAACCTGGAGCGCACAAGTTGTTGTAAAAATGTTGATGAATTTGTTTCCTTCGTGGAGAAGACCATAATTCTTAATAAGTCTTCCAAGATGTTCAAATTTTTACTTAATTTCCAGCAGCATTTTGGGGAGTGTTATATGGTCCATCTTGACTCTAAAGTTCTGGATATCTGGACTCGCTTTGCGACCAAGGCAAATGTAGAGGAGCTCTGTCTTGCATTATATGAAGATGATTTTGGCCTACGATGCACTATGGATTATAATCTGCACATGAATTACTCACTGCCCAAGCATATTTTTGGCTGTTCATCTTTGACCAAGTTGTATCTGTCACACTGTAATATTGTGCCTCATGGAGTTATTACCTGGACATTACTCAAGAGTTTATCTATTAAGAATACCAAAGTAAGTGATGATGTGATGCAGAAAGTATTGTCCGGGAGTCCAGCACTTGAAGTTCTGGAGATACGTCGTTGTGCTGGGATTAATCGTCTGGATATTACTTCTGCCAGTGTGAGAAAATTGGTGATAGAAGACTATTGGATATGGAATAAGGACGATATTAGCTTTATATATCCTAGCTCGGAAATATTGGAAATCTTGGCTCCCAATATAAAGGTATTGGAACTTTTAGGTCATTTTGGGACAAAATGTCAACTGGTTGATGTCTCATCTCTAGTTAGTGCTCATATTGGTTTTGAGTTGAATAAGCGACTGGTGGCCGTTCCTGATTCTACTAGAGCAGCCAAGTACTACAAAGAAAGTCAAAACATGCTGAGAGAACTCTTAAGTAGTGTTCGGTTTGTCAAGGAACTCACATTGGGTGCTTGGTGCTTTCAGGTTCGTGGTTAATACCTGCATTTTGTTTATTGTTTCTATATTTTCTTTGCAGCTTGCTACTCTTTTCCATTCTATTCGAAGTTTGCTACTTTTGTAATCTGTTTCAAATATATAGTTCTTATTTGATTTTATTAAAAAAAAGAAAAAAAGAAAAAAAGGAAACCCACTTTGATGAAACAGAAGCGAATACCATGCATAAAAACAAAATTACGATGTATATATTCTTAAAGTTTTAAAACTTAATGAAACCGGTGTTAAAGTTGTTTTCTACTTTAATTTTGTTTTATTTAGTAAAAGTCAACCTCCAAAAGTATGTCAAATATTTCTTATCGCACTTGAAATTGCTATTGCAAAATATTTATAATAGAAACGGACACAGTAAGTACTGGGCATTCTACAGAAGCGTAATCGTTGGTGGTGATTATATAGTTGATAAGACAGTGTAGGTAAGTTGTAGAATTTTGATGGAACTTAATATTGCATTTGTAGCATTACTCTTTTATAATTTGTCAATTTATCCTTCTTGTGTTTAATTTGCTTCTTAAATTTCATGTCTTGTGAAGATTATAACCAAGTTGCTTGAAGTGAAATATTTGCATTCTCCACTACCAGAGTGCGAAAGTTTAATGCTGAAAGCGAGAATAAGAGAGTGGGAGCTACAGGGCATGGCAAAGCTGCTAAGAAATTTTCCTCCTCTGGTCAAATTAACCATAGATGCTGCAACTTGTAAGGTACGTTTCCTAATTTTCTTACAACTACTTCCCATATCACTGCCTATCCTTTCCATTTCATTTTAGTTCGCTAATGAGCCAGGAACAGTTGCTTCAAGTACTTTGATACATTATTGTCTTGTTTATAAAATTGATCCAATTAGTACTTTGATCCATTTTGCTTTGAGGAACCTAATCTGATTATAGGTGCTCTGAGTTGTCTTTTTATGTGTCAGCGTACTCAAGATTTGTTGGACCATTTTGGAGCTGAGGTAAAGATCTCCTGGGCATCCATAGGAAAGACTTTCAATTCTCTGCTCTTGCATGATCTCAAGACTGTTAAGATTGTTGGTTCTTGTCTGTGCAATGAGAAGCAATCGATAGCGCTTGCTGAGTTCTTGCTTAAGAATGCAAACGTACTGGAGACGATGGTTTTTACCGTATCAAAAAAAGATTGTTTCCTGAAATATGAAGAGTTTGGTTATCCTAGATGTGTTCCTGCACGTTATACTACCGAAGATGTGCTAACAATTGCTGGAAAGTTGCTAAGCTTCCCGAGATCCTCGCCTCATGCAAATATCAGCTTCTCATGGTCTATGCTTTGATAGAAGAGACAATATTGCAAGGAACTTCTGGGACCTGAATTGCCTTGCTTCCTGTATTCATTATAATTGCTTTCTGTTCTTTGGTACTATCAGTGCTATGTACTCGCTTTCTGTATTTTCAATTACGACTGCTATCTGTTCTTTCAGTCCTTTGACCTTACTCTCTGTATTTGTTTTGTAGTTGCAGATGATGTTAATTCGCCAAATTTGTTTACCATATGTGACATTATTTGATATTATTTCCGTAATTTTGAGTTATATTAAAAAAATGTTTCATTAATTGCCATCCATAATTTGGTAAGCAAGCTACATTACTCGTAAACTAATTAGTTTACTAGATGCTTAAACTCTTCATCACAACAACAAAAAGTGGCTCATTTTCTGAAATACACACATTGCACTTAAATATGTCCATATCATAAAACACCTAAAACTAAAATTGAAAATTTTAAGTTGATTGCAACAAGGTCTACACAAGAAAGCTTACCCTTACAATCCAGGAGAATTCTTGGTTACACATTGTGTACCAAGTTGGATTACATGATGGCGCACAGCTAATGTAGAAGCTCCATGTGTTCCAATTAATCCCGGTCATTTAAAATAATCCACTTCAACCTCTCCACATATGTAATGCCTTCTAGACTCCATCCATATTTATTTTATTTATTTTCCTTTTATCCCCTTTCCTCCCACTTTTCGTTCTCCTCCTCCATGGTATAAAAGCAGAGGTCTACTTTCCTCCAAACCAATCACCGGCAAGATGATGATCTCTTTGGAGTCTATGGTTGTTAATAAATTGAAGATCGTAGTCAATTCCTTTTGCATGCCCACTGTCGTTTAGGGTTTTCATATTGCGCCCTTTTTCTTTGTTCCTCCTTGTTCTTTATGAATATGAGAATCAGATTTGTTAATATGTGTGAGGATTTATTGAATTTCATTTTTAGTTTGGTAAATAAACATATCAAAACGTAAATTTATTTGTTAAATAAACATATTGAAGGAGGAGAATCATGAGTTGAATGCAGAGTTAATTTTTAAGAAAGAAAAGATATTATTTTGTTATTTTCGCTTTCTGAGATCGCGATTCTTGGAAAGAGAAGAAAATTGCTTCAACCATTTATACCAACCTTCTCCATTTTACGGATGGAGGTGTGGTTTATTCCTCCATGGGGGATAAACGTACAGAGAGAGAATAAAAAAGATAAAAGAATAAATTAAATATAGAGTCTGGAAAGGTGTCAAATATGTGGAGAGGTTGAGGTGGATTTTTTTTTTTTTTTTTTTTTTTCACAAATGAGTGGGATTGGGGAAGACACATGGAACTTTGTTACTGGCTAAGTGCAATACCATGTAATCTAGCTACGTAGCTGGTGCCATTACTATTACAATTAATAATAATAAAAAAAATATCAAATAAATATATAAATTACATATCAATATTTGATCTCGATCGGTTCTGATATATTAATTTAGTATGCTTAATATTACTTTATAATCGATCAATGGAATATTTATTTCCCAAAATATCAAAGGAATATGGATTAAAAAAAAAAAAAATGCCATCTATCTTTAACACACATTGGCAATTAGTTGCACTGTTGTTTCCCCCGAGATTTTAATACTACAGACTGTTCGAATTACCAAGCTATATTTTCACATTTTTTTCCTTCATAAATTGTTTGGATTACCAACCTATATTTTCTATTTCTTCAAAAAGAAAAAAAAAAAAGACTATATATTTCCTTTTTTATATATTTTTATTTTTTAATGTACTTTGTTAAAACGTTCTATTTCTTCAAAAAGGCCAAAAAAAGAAAAAAAGAAAAAAAAAAAAAAGACTATATATTTCCTTTTTTTTATATTTTTATTTTTTAATGTAGTTTGTTAAAACGTTCTTGGCATGATATATATATATATATATATATAATACATTCTTTTCATCTACTAATCAAATAAAAAATAAAAATAAAAAGGTTTTGACGTTGTAAACTGGTTGAACGTAGTATCAGGCATCAATCCACGATGCTTCTGGTTTATTCACCATAAAAGGAGCTATTTATTTGAATAGAGTTGAAATTTATTCAATGATCTCTTAGTCTAATCATAAAATTTCAGACTTTGAAATTTGGGTATGGATAGTTTAATCAAGGAAAATGTTATGTAATATAAACCATTTGAACGAAGAGGATAACTAAATATATAAATAAATAAAATAATTTTATGTTAAAAGCTAACAAAAAGGAAATAATTAAAAAAACAAAGAGATATGAAAAGTAATAACAGCTTGTAAAAGAACAAGGGTAAAACTGTAATATTTATTCACATATAAAAATGAAATTACTAGTTTGACCTTAATTCATTTATAAGTACAATGTAATTATGTAATTTAAAGATGAAAAGGAAAGGATAATTATTAGTCGAAACCAAAAAAATAGATATAAAAAAATTCCTAGTGAAAAAATAAGGACAAATTAAATAAACAACCAATCCCACAGTAATTAGCTCAAATTATTAAATATCATCTTTTATATATTAATTATACACCGCCATCTACTACCCACCCACATGCGCGAGCACGCACACACGCAGAATTTTCATTTTTATTTTGTTTCTTCGTTTCCAAGTAATATTTTTTTTTTTTTGAAG
The DNA here is from genome assembly GCF_031755915.1 of Ziziphus jujuba. Lineage (NCBI taxonomy): Eukaryota > Viridiplantae > Streptophyta > Magnoliopsida > Rosales > Rhamnaceae > Ziziphus > Ziziphus jujuba. Next base: position 24,791,760 of record NC_083389.1, read on the forward strand.
TTCTTTTTAAATTCATTACTCTTTAAACGAGATAAATATTTGTTCAGCACTATAAAGGTTAGTGATTTTGCTCTCTAATTAATGGCATTTATAATTCATTGAAGATCAAGGAATATAATTAATTTGATTTGTGATCATATAAATTAATTTACAAAAGGAAGCAGAAGAGCTAGAGAAGCAAAGACTGATGAAAGAAGATCCTGGGAGTTTCGAGAACTTTTATAAATTATGCATATTGATAGAGAACAAAGAAATCCAGCCCAAAAGAAAATCTTCAAGGAGGAGAAGGTAGACTCAATGCTTGGATGATTATCTTCTAATGAGGACATGCATAGGAGCACAATAAACTTGAGCCAAGATCCATACAACTGAAAATAGGATTAATAAGACGAGCTCAAACTAAAAGATATAAAGAACCACTAAATGGTTTAATTCTTGAGGTATTTAGCTCTTAAAGAAAATTCATTACTGAAGGTGAATCAAGGATGATCCAATATATAGAATTACACAGCCAAATTCATGAAGAAAAGCTTTTGCTGAAGTAGCATAGTGACATGGCAACCATAGGATGATATAGTAGTGTCATATGGCTTCCTATGTAGCATTTGTGTGGATTTGATGAGCTTCAAGGCGGATTTGATTTTTCTTAGTGTCCAAGTTATTAATTAGTTTCCAAATTATAATTAGAACTCTTAATTACTTTTATATTAGGATAAATGTCAAACTAATTTTCTAATTTGCCTTAATCACGTAACTAAATCACATTTTCTAATTTCAATTAAAAGAATGTTGATTAGTCAATTTAAGTTAAGAAACTAGGTTTAATGTCAATTTTTATTTTAGGATACTAGAAAATTTGGCCAGTCATAGTTTATGCTTAGTAGTTGAAATTTAGGCTTATATTTTTTCCTTAATTTTATTTGTACTTTGCCTATAAATAGGCACATTTTTTAGTTGAATAAAACAATTCAAGATTTTTTCAGCATAATTGTAAAAGTTATTAACTTGGTTCTCTAAGAACTATTAAATTGATCAAGCTTTGCTTATGATGCTCAAACCTAGACTTATCAATCGGTTTTTCATCTCCTATTGTGGCGTCATCACTATACCAAAGTTCTTAGTCGCAGGTTGATTAAGGGTTGACATTTCCAAAGCTTGGCTTTCTAAATACAGGTTGGATCTATCTTATATTTATTGTTTTTGTTTGTTTGATCTTTTAGTTCTGCAATTTTTGCATCAAGTAAGAATCGTTTCATATTTTTCTTCTTATCATCCTTGCTGTCCATAGGCCAAAAAAAAAAAAAAAGAAAAGAAAAATAAATTGCATCAAGCATCAAAGTTTCTGAAATTGCACTAAAAACTCTACTTGTGTGATTTTTGGAAATGTTGTTTTAAATTTTGAGTGCAAGAATGGATTGATACCTATTAGTAGCATCAAAATCTTATTTTGTTGCTGTTCTTAAAAAAAAAAAAGAAAAAAAAAAGGGAAGAATCGAAAATCATTGAAATTCAAGTTGTTTGAGTTGCTTGATATTTGGTTGAGTTTGTTAGTTTTAAAAGGTTAAAAGTTCAGTTTCGGAAGGAAGCGTTTAAACCTAAGATTTGAGGAAATCACACGGTTAATTCCAAAAACATTATCTTATGAGAACCTGCCCGTACTAGTACAATCAACTACTTGCTAGGGTGTTGATCCTATGCAACTGAAGACCAGGCCAATTATTAGAGTTCAAGCTAAAAGGTTTAAGGACAATCTTATTAGCTTCATACAAAATGTATTTAAATCTCGAGGGGGCATACTAATATCAGAATATTCTAAGCCCGTACTGAGCATTCAAGTTGTGAAGGCAAAAATGGACCCAGGAAGCTGTTTTGGTGCATTTGAGGACTCTGGCAGCAAGAGGCGAGTTTGTTGGCCTATGTGTTTGAGCTCACTAAGAGGCCATGAAATCATGCCAAGGTAGAAGCAAGACCATCCAAGTATGTCATTAGCATCCAAGCTTCCACATTGGTCGGATTTTGCATGATTGGTGCTGGGAAGGGGTTTACTTGCAATCCAAGCAAGATTTGATCATTTAAATCTATGGCAATGTGTGGGGACCAGTTATAATCCTATTAGACATCTTACAAGACATATTTTATCATATTTGGAGCCTAAATTAGTTGGAAATTAGACAAGAACAGCTTATTTGGAAAACGAGTCAACTACTTTTTCAAATCTGAAATTTGACTTTTGCTTAGGAAATAGTCTTTTATTTTTTGGTTTTTATATAATTATTTGCTGGACAAATTAGTTTAGGAAGGTTTAATTTTAATATTTTTGATCGTAAAGTAATTAATTCTTCTTTTAAAATTAAAGGATTAATTAATACAAATTATATTAGAAACACTTGTGAAATTCGGCCACATTATTATTTTAGCTATATTGGCCGGTTTTACCTATTGTTTTTAGGATTTTGATTTTTTGTTACTTTAGTCTATTTAAAGGCTTAATTTCTCAATAAATGACACCTCATTATTCATCCAGAAAAATTATTGTGAGAAAGATTTCTATTTATTCTCTTAGAACATCTAAAACACCGAATAGAGAACAAGTGTTTTAATTTGATTTATCAATAGGACAATCCATAACCCATTGCGATGTTTTCAGCATATACCAAGGTTTCTATTCACAAGTTGATTAAGGACCAAGGTGGCCATTAGATTATGAATTTAATTTCGATCCGAACTAATTTAATACGGGCTTAGGATCAAGTCAACCTAGGTTCATATCATTATCATTCAAAACTTAAGTTTGTTTTATTTCACTCTTAGTTGGCCGAATTCTATGTATTATTGTTTCTTATTTGATTTTTTCTTTCTTTGCCATCGTTTATACTTATTGTTAAGTTTAGTTTGGACCTATTTGCATAACTTGGATTCGTTTGAGTTAGTTTGTAAAGAACCAAGAAGATTTAACTTGAGTGGTAAAAGACTCAATGTTCATTTATTAAGGTTAAAAGCCAATTAATTGTGAGAGACAAAGAGAGACAAGAGATTGACACCTTGATCGAGTCATACACATGAGAGAGTGAATTAATGAGGATCTCTTTATTTTTATTACTAACAATCAGCATGTAAACCTGTCCAAAGACAAAGAGGAGTCATCGAGCTCTAAGATAGAGATTGATGTTAGTGCATTCACCACCTTGATAGGAGATATGCAACAAATGATTAAGGAGATAGAGCAACTTAAATTGTAAGTAGCTGTGAATTATACAGTGATGTGTAAAATCAACTCACAAGTGCACGAATCGTTTTCAAGTAATAAAGTGGAAAAATAGGGTTGTCGTACCCAAGGGATTAAGAATTAAGTACCAAAGATAATTAGGTTTTGGTAATATTTGAACTAGCAATTAAGATGGCAATTGAAAATTAAATAAAGTAAATTATACAAAAACAAGAAATTAAAATTAGGTCAATTTCAAGTAAAGAGAGAGTTAAATTAATAATTATGAATACTAGGGCATTTGATTTCACCACTAACTATTCCAATTTAATTACTTAAATATGTGAATTTAATTAACTAGTAATCTTGTTAACCACACTTAATCACAAAATTAATCAAAAGTAGTTTCCACTCACAATTGATAATATTCACATAACCTAATTTATTCCTTCCGGCCTATAAATTAAATCATGCAAATTCATTAAGTATAGATTAAGCAAATAATATGGCATGAGACATAACTATTTTCCAATCAATTATGCATTCATGTAAATCATTGGAGATCCATAATATTATCCTTTTCCAAGCTCAAATATTATTAAAATCATCCATTCCTTCCGGCCTATAAAAGTATTAAGCATACCAATGATTTATTAACAAAGCATATTACTAATTAAATAAAACTCAACATATATTAAAATAATTAGACCTTCATAGTTAGGGCTACATCATAGCCCTAGCTATGAAATTTGTTCATGGCAAAAATAATTTCAACATCCATAATTATAAAGAAAAAAACAATAATGTTCACAATTAAAAAGAAAGAGAAGAGAATAAAAACTATTGAAGAAATCCTCTTCCAAAAGCTCTCCAAGTTGTAGCCTTCTTCTCCGAGCAAACCGACGTCTCTATGCCTCTTGCAAACTCTCCAATTAATCTTCTAAAACTCTAAAACTTTAAAACCTTAGAACCCTTAAGAGAATCTTAGAAACTCCCAAATTTTTTTTTTCTATTTAAGCCTCCTAAAAACTCTTAAATAACTCTCCAAACTTGTATATCTTCCTTTAGTGTGGTGGGGGCTATATATATAGGACCTTGGGAACCTTTTTCTCTCTTTATTTTCAATGTGGGAGTCTTGGAAGTTACCCTTTTTAGGCCATGAAGATGGTTGGATGAATTTCATGTGTAAAAAGGAAACTTGATATTACTTGCCCTCTACTACTTTCCTTTTATCTAATTCCTCCTTAAAACAAATAGTTAATTAGTCTAATTTACCCTTAATGAAGTATGTGACTCATTAATGATAAATTAATCAATTATTGCCAATTGTCTTTATTTTGACCCTCAAATTGCCTTGATTCCCTCTTTTAATCAAGGGTGGAGATATAACTAGAATATTCTTTTTTATAAATTCCAAACTTTAAATGACAATAACTTTTTGCTCACATCTCGAAATCCAAAAATAACGAGACATTTGAAATCCTCAGGTCGTGATGATTCATATGACATCCACTTCCATCATGAAATTTCCGATAGAATCTTTATGGAATCTTTAAGGTATCTTTTTGGAATCTTTTTAATGTTTAGTTCGTTTGAGCTCAATCTTGCTTCCCACCATAATTCGACCAAAGAATCCATCTTTATGGTTGTTTTCTTAAAATTCTTCCTCTTTCACCTAGATTAAGAAAAATGCATAATTAAGTATTTTTCCATAACAAATTAACACAAACTAACAAATATTAAGCTATAAATATGGCATAAAATCATCAATATTTTAGGCCAAACATAGAGCATACACATTTTGACAACCTATTCGGAATGTACCACAAGAAGGACATGGTAGAGAAGGATATAGAAAAATCCGATAGGAGTTTGAAGATGGAAAAATTGGAGGAGGAATTTGAGTTCTACACAGGACAACCACATGGGAGGATAAGACAAAAATGGGAGGATGATTTAGATGGTATTAAGCTTAAGACTCCACCTTTACAAGGAAATAGTGATCGAGAAGCATACTTAAAATGGGAGCAGCATATTGGAATGGTATTTAAGTGTCAACACTTTTCAGAAACCAAGAATCTTAAGCTTGCTGCCTTAAAATTTGGGGATTATGCCATTAAGTGGTGGGACAAGGAGTCCATAGCTAAAGAAGAGTAGGTCAATATCCAATAAAGACTTGGGAAGAGATGAAAACAAGTTATGGGGAAAAGGTTTGTCCCAATCACTACTATAGAATGCTCTATCGAAAGCTTCAATCTTTATCACAGGATAGTAAGAGTGTGGAGGATTATTATAAAGAGATGGAGATTCTCATGATGAAGGCTGACATTTTGCAGGATCCTAAAGCTACCATGGCAAGATTTTTAGCTGGCTTGAATAAAGATATCGGCAACCAAGTTGAATTGCAACATTATGTAGAGATGGATGATATGTTGCACACAGCAGTCAAAATTAGGCAACAATTAAAGAGGAAGGGTACTATTGCCACATGGCTAAGGGGTCTAATGAATCAATGGAGGTCAAGTCCACCAAGTTGGATATCAAATCCTTCCTATGAGAAAGCACCTAGGTTGAAACAAGAGGAAAAAGCACTGAATAAGCCTAATTTTGATGTTAAGGTAGAAACCCTATTTCAGCCACACAAGTTAGTAAAACCGAACCTGTCCCATCTAGAAATCGAGATATTTTATGCTTTAAATGTTAGGATAGAAGGCACATTGCAAGCCAATGTCCAAATAAAATAATCATGATACTTAAGGATAATTGGGATATTAAGTCTAAGGATGAAGAAGATGAGTCAATGCTAGCACTGGAGCATGACATTGTTGAAAATGAAGAGGAGTTTTATTGAGATAGATTTGGATTGAGTTACAAGAAATGCCTTAAAAGTATATAAAGATGAACATGAAGTAAAGCAAGAGAACATTTTCCATGCTATATGCCTTATCAAAGATAAGGTATATAGTATGATAATTGTTGGAGGAAGTTTTGCTAATGTAGCTAGTACTGTTATGGTTGAAAAATTAGGTTTAACAACTATGAAGCATCCTGATCCTTATAGATTACAATGGTTAAATGATACTGGGGAAGTTTGAGTTAATAAACATGTAAAAGAAAATTTTAGCATTGATGATTATGAGGATGAAGTGTTTTGTGATGTTGTACCTATGCATGCCAGAAACATATTAGTGGATAGACATTGGCAATTTGATAGGATACTAAATACTATGGTTGGATAAATAAAATTATGTTTTCTTACAAAGGCGATAAGGTTGTGCTGATGCCATTAACTATTAAAGAGGTTTTTGAAGACCAACTGAAGATGCAACGGAGAAGAGAGGCTGAGCAACAATAAAAGGCCGAATTTACCATTCTCATGGCCAATAGAGATCACATGGCCCTTATAGGTAATTTTCACCATGTGGCGAAACCCCATTCTAAGGGTAAGTCAGGTAAGTCCATGAGTGAGGTATAAAAAGAAAAGAAAAAGAAAGAGAAAAGAAAAGAGGGTTCTATGAAAAAACAGGTGAGATTAAGAGATCTTTCTTATGTAAAAAGTCTATATTTGTAATGATGTATAAGGAAGCTTATTTGAATCATTTAGCTAGCCTTGATGATCTTATACTTCCTAGTTTTGTAGCATCTCTTTTGTAGAAATTTGATGATATCTTTCCCCAAAAAATACTAAGTGGATTTCCACCAACTAGAGAGATCGAGTATCAAATTGACTTTGTTTAAGGTTCAAAAATTCTAAACTGACCAGCATATAGAAGTAATCTCAAGGAAACGAAGGAGTTCCAACATCAAGTAAGTGAATTGTTAGAAAAAAATTATATTAGAGAAAGCATGAGCCCATGTGCTGTTCAAGTATTAGTAATCCCTACAAAAGATAGAACATGAATAATGTGTGTTGATTTTAGAGCGATTAACAATTTAACTATTAAGTATACGCATCCTATCCCTAGGTTAGATGATATGAATGCTGAGTTATATGGTGCATGCATGTTTTCTAAGATTGACCTTAGGAGTGGTTATCATCAAATATGCATAAAAGAAGGTGATGAGTGAAAAACTACTTTTAAAACAAAACATGGATTATATAAGTGGTTGGTTATGCCATTTGGATTAACTAACGCTCTTAGCACTTTTATGAGATTAATAAACCATGTTTTGCATGCTTTTATTGGTAGGTTTGTGGTTGTATATTTTGATGGTATTCTTGTATATAGAAGGAGTTTAGAATAATATGTACAACATCTTAAGTTTGTGGTTGTGTATTTTGATGGTATTCTTGTATATAGTAGGAGTTTAAAATAATATGTAGAACATCTTAAGCTAGTTTTGGAAGTTCCTAGGAAAAAGAGGTTGTTTGCTAATCTTAAAAGTGTAATTTTTGTCAATCTAAGCTTGTATTTTTAGGCTTTGTAATAAGTGCTGCAGGTATTAAAATTGATCGAGAGAAGTTTAAGACCATTCAAGAGCGGCCCACGCCAACATCAATTACAAATGTTAGGAGAATTCATGGGTTGGCTAACTTCTATAGATGGTTTATCAAAGATTTTAGTACCATAGTTGCACCTTTAATAAAGGTTATCAAGAAGAGTGTAGGTTTCTATTGGATAGAAGAACAAGAAAAGTCCTTTAATTATTTGAAGGAAAAACTTACTAATGTTCCTTTATTGGTTTTGCTTAAGCTTTTAAAAACTTTTGAGATTCAAAGTGATGTCTCAGGAATAGGTATATATGTGATGTTGATGCAAGAAGGAAGACCCATCGCATATTTCAATGAGAAGCTAAGTAGGGTAGCCTTAAATGATCCTACTTAAAACAAAGAGTTATGCGTTGGTTAGAGCTTTGAAAACATGGTAGCATTATTTATGACTAAAAGAATTTACGATCCATACTGATCATGAATCTTTGAAGGACATAAAAGGACAAAGTAAACTTAATAGGCGACATGGTAAATGGATGGAGTTGAATGAAACTTTTTTCTATGTCACTTGTTACAAGCAAGGTAAGAAAAATATTATAGCTGATGCATTATTCCACATGTATGTTTTAATTTCCACTTTATATACTAGATTGCTTGGGCTTGAACAAATTAAAAATTTGTATGTATGTGATAATGATTTTGATGAAATTTATACACTTTGTGAAAAGCATGATGACGAAAAATTTTATAGATTTAAGGGATACTTATTTAGAAAGAATAAACTTTACATTTCATCATGTAGTACACATAAGTTGTTAGTGAGGGAATTACATGGGGGTGGTCTTATGGGATGCTTAGGAGTAGCTAAAACTTTGACTATTCTGCAAGAACACTTTTATTAGCTATACATAAAAAGAGATGTTGAGAGGGTTTGTGAGAGATGCAATAAGTGTAAGAAGTCAAAATCATGTGTACAACCTCATAGGTTGTATATGCCTTTGCCTATTCCATCTTATCTATGGACAGATATTTTTGTGGACTTTTTATTAGGTTTGCCTAGGACAAAGTGTGGAAAGGAATCTATTTTTATTGTTGTGGATAGATTTTCTAAAATGGCACACTTCATTACATGTAACAAAACTGATGATGCATCTCATTTTGCTAATTTGTTCTTTAAAGAAGTTGTTAGATTGTATGGCATGCCTAGACAATTGTATCCAATAGAGATACTAGGTTCCTACGTTATTTCTGAAAATATTGTGGTATAAGTTGGGTACTAAATTATTATTCTATAGTATTTATCATTCATAAACAGATAGTTAAAATGAAGTAGTAAATAGGACTTTATCTACATTGTTACGTGCTTTAATTGGTAGAAATATTAAAAAATGAGAAGATTGTTTATCTCATGTAGAATTTGAATATAATAGGACTGTGCATTCTACTACAATATATTCTCCTTTTGAATTGTATATGGTATGAATCCTTTAACTCAATTAGATTCAACACCTTTGCTTGTGAGTGAACATGCTAATCTTGATGGAAAGAAAAATGAAGAATTTATGAAGTAGACACATGAGGAGGCATGTGCAAACATTGAAAGAAGAATGGAACAATATGCATGTGTAGCTAATAAAGGCCGAATGCCTATGGTATTTGAACTTAGAGATTAGGTTTGGGTGCATTTGAGGAAAGAAAGATTTCCAGCCCAAGGTGAGTCTAAGTTTATACCAAGAGGAAATAGATCTTTCCAAGTGTTGAGAAGACTAAATGACAATGCATATAATTTAGATTGGCCAGTGAGGATAATATTAGTGCCACTTTTAATGTTTCTAACTTATCTAATTTCTCTGCAGGTGATGACTTTTATTTGGGGCCAAATCCTTTGTAAGAAAAGGAGAATAATGAGGACATACCTAGGAGCACAACAAGTTAGGGTCAAGATCCTAAACAATTAAAGACAGGACCAACAACATGAGCTCAAGCTAAAAGATTTAAAAAAGCCTTAAATGGTTTAACATGAGCTCAAGCTAAAAGATTCACAGAAGCACTAAATGGTTTATCTAGGAGATGTTTAGCTCTCAAGGGAATTAAGGATGATCCAATGTATAGGATTACACAGCCAAATCCATGAAAAAAAGCCTTTGCTTAAATGGCAACCATACGATGATGTGGCGGTGTCATGTGGTGTCTTAAGGCCGAGTCAATTTTTCTTGATGTTCAAGTTATTAATTAGTTTCCAAATTGTAATTAGAAATCTTAATTATTTTCATGTTTATTTTATATTAGGATAAGTGTCAAATTAGTTTCTTAATTTGGCTTATTCATGTAACTAAATTAAGTTTCCTAATTTCAACTAAGGAAAGCTTGATTAGTCAAATTATGATTAGGAAACTAGGTTTAATGTCAATTTTTGTTTTAGCAAACTAGAAAATTCAGCTAGCCATAGTTTATCTTTAATGCCAGAAAATCAGGCTTTATTTTTCCTTAACTTTATTTTTACTTTGCTTATAAATAGGCACCGCTTTTAGTTGAATGAAACGGACCAAGAACTTTTAGCATAATTTTGATAGTTATTATCTTGATTCTCTAAGAACTATTAAACTTATCAAGCTTTGCTTGTGGCAGTCAAATCCTAGACTTATTAATAGATTTTCATCCTTTATTGTGGCATCATCACTGTACCAAAGTTCTTATTCATATATTCATTAAAGGTTGAGGTTTCCACTAAAACTTCTTTTAGAACAATTCATACTTTATTTGTTACGTGTCTAGAAGTGAGTCAACCTAAGTTCATATCATCTTCTCCTCCATGTCCTCTACTTTCTTACCTACCATAGATGCCATGAGAACCTGCATTGTATCCAAATTCCATAAGATGGACGTCTCTTCAGACTTACATACCTTCCTTGAGCTTCAATTTCTATGGCAGACCTTACAAAAAAGTAGATGACTTTGTTTCCTATGTGGAGAAAACCAAATCTTTAACCAGTGTTCAAGGTTCTCCAAGTTTCAATTTGATTTACAAGGTGAATTCCATGAGGAACTTGGATTTGTTGATTTTTGAACACTTTTCACAACAAACGCAAACGTAGGAGAGTTCTTTATTGGTTTCAAAAATAATAATTACTACTCATTGCCAAGCCATGTCTTTGATTGCTCTTTTTTAATCAAGTTGTGTTTATTTTGCTGCAATATTGTCCCACATGGAAATATAAGTTGGACTTTGCTCAAGAGTTTATCTATTATAAGGTCAACCTATTAAGCAATTATTTGATGTAGAAAATATTATCTGGAAGTCCAGCTCTTAAAGTTCTTGAGATTCGTCTACACAGTGATGACTTTTACCATTGAGATATTATATCTTCAAGTTTATGGAAATTGGTAATAGAAATGGATTGGAGTAGTAGTAATGAAACTAGTAATGATGGGAATATCTTGGAAATCTTTGCTCCCAATATAAAGGAGCTAGAAATTGTAGGATCTTTCGTTGAGAATTTTCGACTGGTTAATTCTCATCTCTAGTTATTGCTAATTTTGGTTTTAGATTCATTAGCTAAGCATATATGTTTATTGATGATACTCAAGCTCTTAATCACATAGAGAATATCAAAATATCGTTAGGAAGCTTCCAATAAGTGTACGGCTGGTCAAGAAACTTGCACTGGGTTCTTGGTGTTTTCAGGTTTGTACATTCACAAGACATTTATACCTGCACTAGCTTTGCTTAATTAATGTTGTATAATTTATTTTAGAACTTGACATCTTTTGCATTCTGTACCTACTTTGTCATTTTATATATATATAACTTGTGTAATTTTTCTGTGGTTTATGTGAGATATGCACTATAATTTACACATCTATCATCATCCAACATGTTTGCCCAACATTAGGTGTGCAAATTATGATATATGGTATGCACTATAGCAAAGCTGATTATTAGCTATATATATATATATATATAGACTAATAAATTAGTTGCTTAAAAAAACTACATAATTGATGATTATTTTCAGTGGTTTTTTTTATTATTAATGCTATAGTCAATCTATATTAAGTGGATGTGATAACGCTATACAGTAAAACATCTATAAATGAATATTTATAATACTATGAAAAATTATTCATTTAAAGAGGTTATTAATTTATCAATAAATAAATAATTTATTAATTCCTCGATAAATAAATATTTATTAATTTAAAAAAAAGTATACTATTTTTGAGAAATAATTTTACTAGCTATATAATATATACCAATAAAGAAAAAAATTAATTAGGCTAATCTAATCTGCAATCATGGAATTGATCACCACTATCAATACATAAAGAAAAAAAAAATCAATAGAGAGAATTTTGCCATATACAAAAGTTTACTAATAAAAAGAACTCTACTAATAAATATAAAGAAGACCGTTGATAAGTTGATTAATTATTTGGCCTTATAGAAAACTATATTTAATTGTGGATTAGTGGATCAATTAATCAATTATTATTTCAAATTTTATTTTCTTTTCTTATACATCTAGATAAAAGTAAAAAACAACTTTGGATGCATATTTTGGAAAAAAGCTAAATTGAAAAAACATAGAAGCTATTAAATAAAATTTTCTTATTATGTATGGCAAATGTTTATGTATTATTTATTTTTTTACAAATTTAATCAAATATTAAATTCTATATTCAATGGATCCTAAAATATTTTTTTTAAAAATTTATTATCTTATCAAGGTTATTTAAAAATAAATTTTTTAAATAAAAATTATGTTATTTTTATGATGTACTTTCACTACTTTGGGTTCCTAAAGTTGAACTTCGAGTGAGTCCAACTCTATAGTAACCTCGATTGGACTAGTGCTCGAAATTGGGGTTTCTCCTAATTACGCTCAATTTTCTAGAATTGAACATTCCATTGTAAACCTATATGCAATAATTCTCCTAATGAGAACTTCCAACATAGTCCAATTTTCATAGCATTTTCTAAATTAGCTTAAAAATGGTAAAATTTTAAATATTTAACCATAATGAGCAAACTATATACCAATTGAAAGCTTGTAAGATAAGAATTAACGATACGTAGCTTCAACGACTTAAACTTGCTGCTGGTGATCAAAAATTGGCTGAAAAATTTTAGACTAAATTCAAGGCATTGCATCTCCCAAATGACTTGGAATTTGCAAGAATAGAGGCCATATTTGGAATTAAATTCAAGGCATTGGACCTCCCATATGATTTGGAATTTGCAAGAATAGAGGCCGTATTTGGAAGTAAATGGTTCTAAATAGATGGGATAGTGGTATAGGTCGGGCTAGGTTTGCCTTAAAAAAGGCAGAATTGCAAGAGTTTTGGAAACCACCACCATTAGCTTCGTCAGCCCACTCTGGGCACATCCAGCAGCAATTGGTCATGAAATTTGGCCACCAGTATCACTATGAGGTGGGCTTTCCTCAAGGCTGGTGAGTGTAACATAATGAGTTAAGAGAGGGAGAACGAGAGAAAGAAAGGCTCCATTAAGTAGGAGGGATAGGAGAGAAAGAGACACGTGGCACCTATGGGTTGGTGACATGTGATGTCCATTAGGGATATCTTTGAAAATCCCATTACAAACTTTTTGATAAAACTACCTAGAAGAGTTAGTTTAAGAAAAATAAGTACTACTTTATAGATCCATAGTGTTTCAACTGTAGGTCCACATTAAGCATGCTGCCAGCCTATAAACTCATATTGATGAGCACTATCACATGGTACATAAGTCAAGATCAATATCCATACAAATAAAAAGTCAAAATCAGGTTCACTCAATCAGTTTGGACTGTTCCTTGTTATTACCACAACTTTCTAATCTCAGCTTTTATTTTAACATACTCCTAGTCTACGAACTCAGGTCAATGCATCCTTTGCCACGGGGCCTTGGTCAAATTGAAATTCTTCTTGCATAGAAAAGTCAATCGTGGGGCTTACTTTGTCAATCCTGATAAACTCTGGTCAAACTTCATTAAAAGTTCAAATTTAGAGCATTTTCTCAAGTTAAGGTGATATAATTAAGCTAATTGAGGAGTATAGTACTATCATTCTAAGGAAAATTCCACAAAAGCTAAAGGATTCTGGCTTTTTCACAATTCCTTATAATATTGGTGGCATAACTTTTTACAAGGCATTGTGGGATATGGGAGCTAGCATCAACCTCATGCCTTTGTCAGTTTTTAAAAGGATTGGTCTTAGAGAGGTCTAGCATACAAAAATTACATTTCAAATTGCAGATAGAGCATTCACCTATTGTCACTGGATCATTAAAGATATACTTGTCAAGTTTGACATGTTTATGTTTCCCACTGACTTTGTACTCTTGGATATGGAGGAGGATCATGATATTCCTATCATTCTTGGCCACCCATTCCTAACTATAGTAAAGGCAGCTATGGTAAAGGCATTGATAGATGTCTCTAGTGAAGAGTAAGTTTCAATATCCTTTGTAGTATGAGTTTCTAAGAAGATATAGAGTGTTGTGACTGTATTGATTGTGTTGATTCTAGCATTAAGCCATTTTTCCACGAGCATTATCCAATTGATCCTTTTGAAAATATGATGATGCATTATAGTGATAGAAAGGAGAACATTAATATCGTTCATAGTGAAATTGATGCTTGGCTTGAGGATATGCATGTTCTTATGCTTATACACCTTATTTTGCTTTTGCTGATTGAAATTGAATAAGATTCAAATATTGTCAAGTAAAATTGACTTTGAGTGAAATAAAAAAAATATTTAATTCCAAATTAAATAAATCAATATAGTAGGATAAAAAAGATACAAAATCAATAAAAGAGCATGACTCACAAATTTCCAAATCATCCCCCACTAATTAATGAGAATCCGACTGCACCTTTGCAACAATTTGCTGGTGTGCTGATCCTGTGCAACTGAAGACTGGACCAATTACTCGGGCACAAGCTAAGAGGTTTAAAGATAATCTAGTTAGCTTCATTCAAATAGTATTTCAATCTCACAAAGGCATATTAATATCTGAAGATTCTAAACCCATGATGAGCATCCAAGTTGTGAAGGCAGAAATAGATTTGTGAAGCTATTTTTGTGCATTTGAGGACTTCGGGCAGTAAGGGATGGGTTTGTTAGCTTATGAGCTTGATTGAGCTCATCAAAAGACCATGGAATCATGTCGAGGTAGAAGTAAGGGTGTCCAAGCACATCATTTACACCCAAGCTTCCAATATGGTCGAATTGCACTGTTTTGGCTCTAGGAAGGAGTTATATTCTCATCCAACCAAGCTTTGATCATTCCAATCAATGGCAGAATGTGGGGACCATTTTTAATCCTACTAGTCATTCTATATGGCATATTGGACTTGATTTGGAGCCTAAACTAATTGGTGATTGGACAAAGACACCTTATTTCGAAAACTAGTGAACTACTTTCCAAATATGAAATTTGACTTTTGTTTTAGGAAATAATCTTTTATTTTTAATTTTATTTAATTATGTGTTGGACAAATTAGTTTATGAAGGTTGATATTTTAATATTTTTGATTATAAATTAATTAATTCCTATTTAAAATTAAGGAATTAATTAATGCAAATTAATTTAGGAAAAGACTTGAAAAAGTAGCTCCATTACTCGCTCTCTTTTCTCTACCAAAATTTAACTCTAGCTCATAGAGGTGTTGGTGTTGAGCCACACCATCTTAGCATATCCAATAGTTGCTCCATGTTATTCTTCTATCATGCACATGAAAATTCAGCTTATTCTCACAGAAGGAGTGGCATCAACCTATACAAGATTAGAGCGTTCAACCTTCCTCCATGCCTTGCTCCTTCTGTATTTATGAGAATTCAGCTTCTCCTTGCAATAAATGTGGCATCACCATACACCAAACCAACGTAACCATGCAGCTCCAAGTCCTGCAAGCTCCTCTCCCATGCCAGCCTCTACTTTTTCCTCTCCCTCACATACTCTACTCACATGACCATTTAAAGGGATGATGAGGTATCATGATGAGAGTATTCTTGATGATAAATGGATAGTTGATATTCCATTTTTAGTAGGATATATGAGAAGGGGAGGAAACTAACAAAGTAAGTAAGCTAGTTTTTACAAAGCAGGTGAGACATAAAAATTAAGGAGGATTCTTGAGAGAGAAGTAGAAGACCTAGACAGAGAAAGCTTAGATTGAAGAAGATTGAAGATTTTCAAGTCATTAAAGACTCAAGATTCTTCATCAAATTAGATTTTCTCTGCCTTGTCTTACTTTTTAAATTTATTTAAAACTACTTAACTATTTATTGAATATTACGTCTATATTTATGGAATTTTATTTGATTTTGGATATGGTAATTTCTATGAATATGCCTAACTATATTTTTATCTAGGATTTTGATGGAGCCTTTACTTTGTTGATATTAATTAATGAGTTGATTATTATTTTATCTTTATCTAATTTTCTTGTGTAAATCTTGCGAATATTGCTCAATATATTCATGCATTTGGGAAATTGATCGGGTGTTGGATAGATTTTCTACGACTTGGGAAAGTTTAGTTTTGTAAATTGGTCTAGATTTACACAACCTAGGCCCTAATTGATGTTGGAAAGATTGATTACGAATTAGATAGCCATAAAAGAGAGCGTAATGCATGAGGATAGGGAATTTTGGGAAATCATTTGTAATTTCCATTAGGAACTCCTAGTTTTTAATTTCACCTTCAAAAAAGGGATTAGATTAAGTTAGCAACTCTCTAGGCTAGAGTTTAGATAGAATTTGATCTTTTATTAACCTATTTAGACTACATTGGAAAGGTAGATGGGAAATCAAAACCGTAGGCTCCTAAGTTCACTGTACTTCCTTTTTAAGTACTTGAATTAAGTGACTGTTGCTTCAAATTTGTTGTTCCTATAATTCTCTCTTGTTAATTTTCAATTTTCATTATTTAATTTCTTGACTTGCTTTTATTTTCTTTGCTACATTCTATTAGTGTGCCTAGATAAAATAGTCAGTCAGAATTTTGGTAACTAGTTAAATATTAAAGCCAATCCTCGTGGGTATGATACTCACTTATCACTATATTACTTAATACAACTCATGCTCTTGTTGTTTTTTTAGATCAATCACTCACATTAATTTTAGTTTGAATACTTAATATAAACTTACGTCTTACTTTATTATCTCTAGCATCTTCAAATGGATATCTACAAGTCTTGACGTAAAACTATCTACTTAGTTCTACATGATAAAATATGGAAAATATTAACTCCCAAATATTTTCAATCTCTTAGGTTAATATAAACTTGAAGTGGAAATAAGCAAAAGCCTGATGAAAAAGAAACCAGAGTTAATGGTAAACAGAGAATAACTACTAATATAGCTATTTGATATTTAGAACGCGATAAAGTTAAGATTAAATGACATGGTAGAACCATTGAAGATATTATGAATATACCACTCAGATTCAACAGGCACATCAATGTAGGATATTTCAGAGAAAGAGAGAAAGAGAGAGAGAGAGAGAGAGAGAGAGAGAGCACCGTGACTTGTTTGTTAGCACTTTTCCTTTTGAGTTCTTAAACCACCTCCAAATCACAGATCTTAAATTATATCTAGCCTATCTAGCCTACAAGATATGTAGATTGACAACAACTTTATGAAGAAGGAACAATAATCCTTAGAATCAGGGTTCTTAAACTTAGTAATTCACACATATCATAACTCATTGGAAATCTCAACAAAAATTAACATGTTCAAACTATTTAAGAGTAACAAGTGTAAATGTTTTACTCATAAACAAGAAAAGTATTTATATGCTAATCTGTGATGACCAATGTGGGCAAGTGCTGGAAACTAGTAGACTACCTTGTGTTTAATCGCACATCGTCTGGGTGTAGATCTGAGGATGATTCAAATATAATAATAATAACTCATAATGTCAAGACCTTTATAGAACAATTAGCTTCACGGTTCAAAAGAATTCTAAACTTAAGCGTGCTCTGATGAGAGAAATTCTTTGATGGAAGACCTCCTAGGAAGCTCTAAACTAAAAATGTCATATCAATTGTAGTGGTTAAACTGGGATAACATCAACAGAGAGTGAAAAGTCTGCCAGTGTAGGCAAAGTGTTACAAAGGGCATCATAGTTTATACTTGGACGGAAGTGTACTGGTTAAGACGTTAAGCCTCAAGGGGGGTGGCTTGTAGCGATGGATAGGTGCAAGGAACTTATAGGCTACCTGATGTCCAATCCCACATTACCTAGGTGTAGATTTGGAGATGATTCAAATATAATAATAGTCACTCTCATAATGCCGAGATATTTTCAGAGCGGTTGGCTTTAAAGCTAAAAAAAAGTTTAAAGTTAAGCGTGCTTAGGCAAGAGCAATCCTAAGATGAGTGATGTTCTAGAAAGCTCTGAACAAAAAATCTCATACCGAGCATGATGGTTAAATTGGAGACAATATACGTAGAGCATGATAGGTTTACTAATGGAGGTAGGGCATTACAAATGGTATCAGAGCTTGTATCCGGAGGCAATGTGTCACATAATCATTATATAATAATGCTTTATGTTCTTCTCTGCTTAGTCCTTTGAGTTGCTAAAGCCAACACCCAACCCTATCTAATTCTTTAACCACTAACCAACTCCCACTAAAAATGAACAAGTAATGGTCAACACCCAACATCTTAAGATTCAGAGATACAACTAGCAACTTCCATATGATATGCTTTAATGCCTTATCTTTCAATCTCAAAAATTGCTTAAATGCTTTTTCTTTCTATCTTAAAAACTAATTGAAAAAAGAAAATAAGGAATGCATGATCACAAGAAACAAATTTGCATGTGTATAATGCAACTGATGCCCAGAACAGCTAGAAGGCTCATCTTGTCTTGTTAAAAAAACTAATTATAATCGATCAGCCATAATAGATCAGCTAACCTCCAGCATTGAAGACCACATGCATGTTGTTAGACAAATAATTTATCCTGACATAAAATCAACAAAGAGAATCCATTTTAGATCTAATAGCAAGTCTTGCCTAAGAGGGGGAAGGATGTTGATGCTTCAATTTAAAAAATGAAGCGATCTATAAACAAATAAGCAGTAAGACAAAGTAAAAATCATATACTGCAAATGCTATTGATTTTGCTATGTAATAAATTGGGTTCACTTATTTTACAACACATTTTTTTTTTGTCAATTGAGATGGAGCCACAAAAATCTTGAAGAAAAAAGAAAAGAAAAACAAAATGGAATCAATTGTTTAGTGAGAGTTTGAGTATGTATCAACGCAGGCATTGAAGATGAAGAAACAAGAAAGATCTAATAACTAGAAAGTGTTTGGTGCAAGTATGTGTATGTCTATGGACTCAAAAACATGAAAGTGGAACTAACCGTTCGAGTCCTTTACAAAAAATCAACATAATTAGGTAAAAAGAGTGTTAATGTTATTTGTTAAAGTGGTAAAACCATGCTTGCATCATATAGCTATCCTAAAGATTTTAACAAAATAAAGGAGTCATGTAACATCCTATTCCAAATGGCACCAGATTTTTTCACATTTTTGACCAAATTTAACCAGAGTTGACTGAAAGAAATTGAGCGGGTTCCATAGTTGATTTATTGGTACAACTAGGTCAACAGCATGCTGGATTTGGAGTTGGGATCGAAATGTTATTGTCAAAACAAGGTTTGATCTGGATTGACTAAGGAAGGCCTAAAGTTGACTTTTTATTTGTATAAGTTATGTGTTGACTTGTAGACCGTTGTTTAATGCCCACTGATATGAGTTCGTAGACTAGTAGTACACTTAATTTACAGCATGTTATAAAGTTATGGGTCTGTGAAGTTTATATATATTTTTCTAGAACTGATTTTGTCTTGTATTTTTATTGAAAAGCATGCAAAATGGGGATTTAAAAAAATATTAGCTAGTATGTGCCATGTGTCAACATTTGAGTGGCTCATAACTTGGCAAGTATACATGAAAAGTAGTCAAATGGAGACTTTTTATTGGTCACTGTCGGACCAATGAAGGGAGGAGAGAGGAGAGAGAGGGTAGCCACCATTTTTCGATCAAAGCACCCATCTCTAGCCACCATTTTGGCTCACACTCTGGTCCATAAAATTTCATGGCGAATGGGCTTGCTACGCATTGGGATTGGAACAATTTCTCCAAAAACGATGGGAACCTCATTTCTAGCCGAATCGACCTATTTTTTACCACTATTCTTTCTCGTTGTCTATACCATAGCCTTACACATCCAATTTCTGACTAGCTCCAAAATTTTCTTGATAGGTGGACCACCGATAATCTAGGAATGGAATCTTTTTTTGGTGACTGAGGTGCCTCGTTGATGCCCCAATTATGATGAATTTTAGACCGATTCACCACCATTTTCATGAAATTTCTTTGGTGAAAAAAAAAAACAAAAAACAGAACATACAATAAAAGATAGAATGCAATATTTTATATGATAAATGATTACATAAAATTTTTTTCAAAAAAACAAAAAATAATAACATAAAGGTTTTAAATAATGAGACAGTTAATTTTTTTTTATCCATACTGACAGCGATTATCGATTAATACAATAAATGTGGATGTTGGATAATATAATTAATCTGTAAAACTATTTGGTTCTATATTATAATATGATCATTATAAAATTTTTATATGCTTATGCATTTAAATCCTCATACCTCTAGAGTGAAACAATTTGAAGGAGAAGATAGAGAGTAGAACGAAAAGGAACTGAGTCAAAATATGTATGACTCCGTTTCTGTCTTAAAACTTCAAAATATTAATTACTAACACCACTAAAGTAATCGTTCTTGTAACATGTTGTCTCCTTAATGAGTTATTGTCTCTCTTGGAATGTCAAGGCTTAATACTCTCTGTATTCAATCGCTCTGGTTTTGATTTTTACCTTTTTCCTATAGATTCTGTGGGTAAGAATTGGTTTGATTTTCTATATTTTTCTTCAGTGTTGTGGGTGAGTTTGGGTATTCATTTGTGTGTGTGTGGTGATTGTTCATTTATTGATCACTAAATATGGAAGGAGGAAAGAGTAGTGAAATTGAAGATATTGTCAGCAAGATGAACGAGCCTCATCAATCTTTTCAAAAAAAAAACCTAATTCCTGATGAAGAAGAAGGGAAAAAGGTGAGAAGCTCCCTACTATTGAGAACCTTGTTTAGATAGAGAACTTAGAGCAAAAAAATGATACTAGGAAATGTGTTGAGGACTAGTCAAAATTTTTAAGTGGAGCTAATATATAGTAATATTTTCCTATTTAGATTAAAGATGATAAGCAAAAAGTCTAGAAGAAAAGGCCTTGGATTGTTAGTGGTGGGCAATTAATCTTGAAGATCTGAAGAAGAAAGCTAACCATTCGTGAAGCTGATTTCTATTGCACTGACTTTTGGATTCAAATTTATGGGCTTTCATTGAATTTCATTACAAACGAAAATGTTCTTGAAATGGGAAGAGGTGCTGGTAGAGTGGTAGAGCTTGATCTAACAAAAGAAGGAAAATTATCTCGTTTGAAATATCCTATATTGGAGTAGAAGTCAATATTGAGAGCCCAATTCTATCTGGGCTCTTTTGTGCCAAAGGTGAGAAAGATTTTGCTTGGATTCGTTGTTATGAAAAGATTTTTGAAATGTGGCTTATTTCAACATTCCACAACTATTTGTAAGTTGGCAGAGCTGGCAAGGATCAACCACCCTCGGGTGGTTCCATTGTTCTTTAATTTGGAGCATTCAAGGCGGTCACTAATAGTGGAAAGAGTAAACGCTAGTTTTGAGCATTCAAAGTGGCCATTAATGGTGGAAGAACCAAATCATAAAACAAAGGCAAGTGGAATTCATGTGTCAATGCATTTTGCATATCAAGAACAAATAGAAATGAGTGGGTAGGGTCCATTGGATATGGGACTGTGGAGGATAGAGAAAATAAAAAACTTGAAGACAAATATTTATTGCAAAGGCAACTAATAGTGATTGATTGGTCAGAGCAAACACTAATGGGAAGCCTTCAATTGGCAAGCAGGCATTTAATGTTTACAGTAGTGATTCAAATCAAATATTAGGTGCAATTATATCATTAAAAGAGTTTTTTCATAATTGTTATTGGATGTACGAATACAGATGAAGTAGCTTCTAGTGAAATGGTGGCAGCAGTTAAAAGGGGCTTAGCTGACTTGGGATTTGAAAGACGTCCAAAGTTATGTCAATCTAGAATATTGGGCCAATGGGAAAAGAAAAAAGAGAAATTTGGTCCAATACCCACTATTTTGGTCCACTATTTTGGTCTGTAACAAAATCTATCCTCTCTTACAAAATTTTTTTTATCTACCCCTCTCTTTCTATTTAACCCTTAATGAAAACAAAAAAATCATCCACATGTTCTTTCAGAGTTTAGATTACGGGAGAGATCACCATATCATTGAAGTCGCCAGTTTGATCATTACAAACCGTAGTCTTACTCCGTAAGACCGACCCCAACACCATGATAAGAGAAATTGCACTCCTAACTATGTTTTCCATATAGGTATAGCCACAACTTTATATTTGAAAGCCTATTCCTATTGATTCTCTCTCTCTTTTCCCAAATCAAACTCTTCTGGAAAGTTCCATTAAGAATCTGATGGCTAACGGTGGCCAAAGCCATTCCTGGAGTTCCAGCGACGTCTCTGAGTCTTTGGATGATGAAGTTGCCCGTAGAGATGTCAATGCCAACGCTTTTTTGGGTGGTTAAATCAATTAATTAATTTCTCTTTTAATTAGTTCTCATTCTTTTTCCTAATATATCTTTTTTAATTTACATTATGTGAAAGAGATAATTTAATTTAATTTTTATTTTTCTCGCATTTTTTTGTTTGGTTGGATATTATGTATTCTGGAATAGTATTGAGAGGAATTTGAGTGGAGGTAGCTTAGCTGAAGACACATCAACGGCTGGAAAATCGGATTCGAGTTCGAGCAAGCACAGTAAGGCAGGGAAGCTTGTACACAATCACACATTGTCTATATTAGCCACCAGACCTTTTAATGGTAAATTCCCTTTCAAAAAGAAGGTTGTTCATTCCAAAACGTTCCTACTTTCATTTTATTTATTTATTTCTTTTTTGCTTTTATATTATTGCAATGGTTAAATTTCAAGTGTTTTTAACTCAAAAAAAAAAAAAAAAAAAAGGATTTTTCAAGAGAGAGAGGGAGCTAATTGATCAACTAGCTAGAATAATAGGCCAGGATGATGGTGGTTAAGCTCCAGTTTGGAAGATGGCACCATAAATCTTTAAGAGTGTTTTTATAGTATCTGTTATTGTTAAAAATTGAAATTGTTTACTTTGATAAGTCCGCTCCAATCGAAATTTTTCTATCACTTCATTGTAAATTATTTACAATGCAGTCCAAGCCTTTAAAAATTGATTTTGTGTGTAATTATTATTATTATTATTATTACTATTATTATTAATATTATTTTGGCTTTTAAGGATTGGATTTACAAAATTTTATTAACAAATTTTGTGAAGCTTAAGCTGTTAAAGCAAGTTGGTACTGTTAAAGATGATGGGACAATAGAGGCTAATGATACTGGGGATATTAAACCGAGTTTTAATTTTGGAACTGGAATTGGTTATGATCAAACTGTTGATGAAGCTATGTGATCTCAAGGTAGTTGTGGAAGAAAGGGCACTAATGTCTGAAAGAGGCTGTATCTTCCTAGGTAGTCGGCATACTTTTCCTTTGGTTTTTCATTTCCCTTATTTTTTTATTTTTTCGTTGAGATTGCTCTTTATTATTCAATATTAACTATTGGTTGCAGTATATGACCTTTTCCTCTTGGGGTTTGTAAATGTTGATCTGATTATACTATGTAGTTGAGGCAATTCAAATATCATTTCAACAGATATTCATACCATATCATTTACGTCAAGGGATATTCGAAAGAACAAAACAAAATTAAGAGGTATAAATGTGATTTTTGGCTGCTTCAAGGTTAAAAGTATTTATTGGAAAGAAAATTCCATTTGTCAAATATTATTTAATTATATGTTTGTCTTCGTATTATTAAATTTCTTTTTGATTTTCAAGTGTTTTATTTTGGGAGTTGCAAATAAGACTCACTCTATCCTGGTGTATAACGTATCTTCTAATTCCTTGTGATATGCAGGGGTAAATTTTTGTTAAGTTTAGAAGGTGGTGGAAGGGTGAAAATATATTTAAGAAGGCATACATTCTTATTCCAATACATGACGATTAACTCTTATTGGTAGAAGGGTGAAAATATATTTAAGAAGGCATACATTCTTATTCCAATACATGAAGAGTAGTTCTTATTTAACATTCTTCTTCCAATATTATAATTCTTCTTTTATTTTTGGTGAGATTTTTTTATTTGCAAATTATATTACTTTCTATTTCTCATGTTCCAACCTGTATCAGTTGAAACATTTAAATTGAACTAGAAGAATTAGGTCTGGCATATAATTAGACCTTACATCTTAGATTGATTGATAGTAAGAATATTTTGTTTTGTAAAGAAGAAATTTATCTGGAAGTAACATACTGTATTGTGCAAATTATGAATTAGTCAAGAGATAGGAGCCAAAGTTAGAGAATAGTAATTGATATTTCAGGTTCTGGTTGGGCACTTCTGTATCAACTGTCAATACAATTTCAGGTCAGATTGAAGCTGATTAATGTTCTCGTCCTTCTAAAGCATCTGTTACACAACATGCAGTAAAGTCATAAAAAACATAAGGATGGTACAAATTGCTGCAAGTTCATTAATTAAGAGTACAAAGTAATCAACAAATTGCTGCAAGTTCATTAATTAAGAGTGCAAAATAAGGATGGTGCAAATTGCTGCAAGTTCATTAATTAAGAGTACAAAGTAATTCCATTGTAGAAACTCATAAGAGCCCATTTGTGGCAGTAAAATTCCAGAGATAATATGCAAACTAAATACTATACTTCTAGCAAAGCAACCAATGAACATGTACCCTCCCACAGACATTCTTTTACCTTTCCTCTCCACCCTTTCATGCTCCCAATTATATTTAGGTTAGAAAGCCATAAAATAGTAAATCAATAACGAAATAAAAGTATTCTCTTGAAAACTATTTCATATGTATGTAAGACAAACTTTACGCCATCAGTAATAAATTAACAATGTAACATAAAAGTGCAAGACAATTAATTAGCATGGACATTGATTTCTTGTCTATAGCTGAAACCAAAATTACTTGCAGTTCATGATCCTTCAACTTGTGATTGACACATGAAAGGTTGTCCATCGCATTTTGAAGTTGATATAGGATGACGTCATTACCTCTAACCACTATTGCAAGCTCAGCTTGCAACTGCTCAACTTCCTACACTTTAGAATAACTATGAGCCCAACTACTCAACTTCTCTCTCAATAGACTTGTTAGTCAAGTTTCTGCTTTAAGCTCATAACTTATGACATCCTATAAAGGTGCAAAAAAAGTATCAACCCTAGATTCAATGATGTGTATGGAGTATGGTGCAACTTAAAACAACCTACAGAAGCTAATTATTTTCAGAAAAATAAAATAAATTTAAGAATACAAGTTGTAGAAACATATTTCACGGCAACTCACCTTTGGAATGATGATTTGGTTCGTTTGATCCTTTAGCGTCCATGCACTCAGCTTGATATTTTGAAGCAATCAGATTCAACTTGTTCTACAACAAAGAAAACATCATTTGCAAACTCCTAATTATGCTTTCAGTTCAACTCTTTAATCCCTGCACTTTCATCTCATATTCAACAAGGAAAAAACCATCTAAACCATGATTATTGACTGCCAAGCCCTGCTTAATTTCCAGAAATTGTCCTGCTTTCCTTTTGACAAATTTTGAATGTAGCTATGAGCTCTCATTCAACATTGATAATCCTTGATTTTGCAAGCAGCAAACCGGAGTCCACAAGTAAAGGAAGCTCCAAAAGCATGGCTCCCAACAATCCAAAAATCCACATGAAAGAAAGGAGATGCCATGCCTAGCCATCTTTCACCACGAAATCTTTTTCTGAAGCTTTGAGCTTTTTGAGCATGCAAATTTTAAGTTGTATGTAAAATAAGGAGGTTCATATCATTTACTAGATTTGTTTAAGATCCATAATTTAACTTTATTTGTATGCACATGATGAAGAAACAATCATGATTACAAATAACCATAATTACTGATGAGCCATCGATAATTTACATTTGTTTAGTTTTCTCACTTTTTCCAAACTTTTTACAAATTCTTTTGTTCAGGATCATTAATAAAGTTATATTTAGCATGTTCTTGGTGGAAACATACATTATCAAAGTTGTCAAATTAAATTTTGGTGAATTGTTTTGAAATAATTGAATAAATGTAAATTACTGATGGCCCAGTAATTACCGATGAAAGTCGTCGGCAATTTTTCCAACAATGAAATGGAGACCCATATTGGATTACCAACAGTTTTCATCGGTAATTACTGATGGACCATCGGTAATTTACATTTTTTCAATTTTATCACATTTTCTAAACTTTTTGTGGATTTTTTTGTTCAAGATCATTAATAAAGTTATATTTTACATGTTCTGGTGGACACATATATTACTGAAGTTGTCAAATTGAATTGTGGTGATTTGCTTTGAAAAAATTAGACAAATGTAAATTACCTACAGCTCATCGGTAATACCAATGAAACCGTCGGTAATTTTTCAGCAAGTAAATGGAGACCTATATAGATTACCGACAGTTTGCATCGGTAATTACCGATGGGCCATCGGTAATCAACTTTGTTTGTAATTTTCTCAAGTTTTCCAAACTTTTTGTGAATGCTTTTATTCACCATCATTAATAAAGTTATATTTAGCATATTCTTGGTGGAAATATACATTACCGACATTGGCGGATTGAATTGTGGTGAATTGCTTTGAAAAGTAGAACAAATGGAAATTTCAAAATTTCACAATTTTTTACATCAAATCAAAGCAATTCAATCTGACAACTTCAATACTGTGTTTCCACTAAAGACATGCTAAATCTAACTTTATTAATGATCCTCAACTAAAGAATCCAACAAAACATCGGAAAAAAGTGGGAAAATTGGAAAAAAAAAATATGATTATTGATGCCGACGATTTCATCGGTAATTACCGAAACCCCGTTGGTAATTAACGTTTGCATATTTTTTCAATCCAAAAACTTCAATAATGTGTGTTTCCATCAAGACCATGCTAAGTCTAACATTATTAATGATCCTCAATAAAAGAATCTAAAAACAATTTAGGAAAAGTTTGGAAAATTTCAAATAAAAGTGATTACCGATGGGTCATCGGTAATTACCGATAAGACCGTTGGTAATCCATATATGGTTGCTAGAAAAATTACCAACGAATTCATCGGTAATTACAATTTTTACAAGTTTTTCAAATGAAATCAAAACAATTCAACTCGACAACTACGATAATGTGTGTTTCCACTAAAGACATGCTAAATCTAACTTTATTAATGATCCTCAACTAAAGATTCCAACAAAACATCGGTAAAAAGTGGGAAAATTTGAAAAAAAAAAATATGATTACCGATGGTGCATCGGTAATTAGCGTTGCCGATGGTTTCATCAATAATTATCGAAACCCCATTGGTAATCAACATATGCATATTATTTCAATCCAAAAACTTTGGTAATGTGTGTTTCCACCAAGTACATACTAAATCTAACATTGTTAATGATCCTCAACAAAAGAATCCAGAAACAATTTCAAAAAAGTTTGGAAAACTTCAAATAAAAATGATTATTGATGGGTCATCGGTAATTACCTATACGACCGTCAGTAATCTATATATGGTTGCTGGAAAAATTATCCATGGATTCATCGGTAATTATAGAAACACCATTTGTAATTACAATTTTTACAAGTTTTTCAAACGAAATCAAAACAATTCAACTCGACAACTACAATAATGTGTGTTTCCACCAAGGACATGCTAAATCTAATTTTATTAATGATTCTCAACCAAAGAATCCAAGAAAACATCAGAAAAAAATGGAAAATTGGAGAAAAATATGATTATCAATGCCGACGGTTTCATTGGTAATTATCAAAACCCCTTTGGTAATCAACATTTGCATATTTTTTCAATCCAAAAACTTCGATAATGTGTGTTTCCAACAAGAACATGCTAAATCTAACATTGTTAATGATCCTCAACAAAAGAATCCAAAAACAGTTACAGAAAAGTATGGAAAATTTCAAATAAAAGTGTTACCGATGGGTCATCGGTAATTACCGATAAGACCATTGGTAATCCATATATGGTTGCTGGAAAAATTACCAACGAATTCCTCGGTAATTACAATTTTTACAAGTTTTTCAAACCAAATCAAAACAATTCAACCCGACAACTACGATAATGAGTGTTTCCACCAAGGACATGCTATATCTAACTTTATTAATGATCCTTAATTGAAGAATCCAACAAAACATCGAAAAAAGTTGGGAAACTTGGAAAAAAATATGATTACCAATGTTAACGGTTTCATAGGTAATTATCGAAACCCCATTGGTAATCACCATTTTCATATTTTTTCAATCCAAAAACTTCAATAATGTGTGTTTCCACCAAGGATATGCTAAATCTAACATTGTTAATGATCCTTAAAAAAAAGAACCCAAAAACAATTTCTGAAAAATTTGGTAAATTCTAAATAAAAATGATTACCAATGGGTCATCGATAATTACGGATAAGACTATCGGTAATCCATATATGGTTGCTGATTAAACTAGAAGTCAAACCAAATTAAACTTGGATATTTATTATTAAGCCAACTAAACTTCTCAATACTTCATAGCAAAGGTGCAATCTTTCTACCTGAAGATAGATGAAACTAAATAAATGGTAATAACTACAGACCACAAAGTCTTGACTCAATGTCTCAAAAGGCCAATAAAAATTTATTTTTTCACACTACGAGGAGCTTTAGGTCAATAATATTTATTAAAGTTAGAGAGATCTGTTGGAAGCAAAATTTGGAATTTAGCATTATAATTAAATAAGAGAAAGAATACAATAGAATATATAGCTTTCTTTTGAGACATTGAGCTTTCCTTTAAGAAGGTAACTTTGACATACAAAAGGTTGTATAAAAGTCAAAGTTGCTCAAACATACATCATGTGCTACAGGTAGTTAATGCTTTGAAAACAAAATAAAAATGTTTGCGAAGTGAATGTGAATGAGCATCTATAATGTGTGTTTCCAGTCAACCAACAAAACTCAAATATACAAAAGATACCATATGATTACTCTCACAATAAGTTTTCAGTATGAATTGGGCACTTAATTCCAATATTATAGGTGAAGCAGCACCAGAAAAGGGTAACTTGCTCTAAATAAATATATGTTTAACAATTGCATCAGCAATTTTTATTTTTTTTTTCGCCTAGAATGAGTAAACTAATCCATAGTAGAAACCAAAGCGCAAAGCAAGGTAGAAAGCAACAGTAAGCAACCATGAATCACTATAAACTGCAACTAGTGACAACCAATCCTTCTTTTTGCATCCCATCCCTAGCGTGATTTATACCTAAGGTTGATTCTGGATGCTCAGGAGGCACCTCCTCAATAGGTAGATTAACTTCCTATGTCTCATTTGGAAGCCCATAGAGACAAATTCTCCTTCTCTATAAGCACAAGAAATAAGAGAATACTTAATTAATCATACAAACTTTTAACTCTAAGACAGAACATTCTATACCCTAAAAATAATATAGTATCACTACTTGCAGCAATATGTCAGTGCTCTATACTGAAGCTTACCATAAAAATACATATACCTCTCCAACTTCGACAATAATTACATGAGGTGCAAATGCTATTCCAATCGAGCTATTCATCCAATCATCTATCAAGAAGCAATTTAACAAAAGAAAATTTGAAAAAGATATCCACAGACTTTAAAATATATGCAGAAACAAATATCCATAGAATTAGCACATAAAGCCACCTTTCTTCCTCTGCATACGATTCTGTTACCAGCCCCTAAACATGTTAGGATATATTTGTGCTAAATCAGTCATGTTTCATGGGACATTTTTCATATCTAACAAAGTTCCACCAAAAAGAATTTTAAAACACTTATTAAACAAGCATGAGATGGTAACAAACATCCAAAGAAATAACGTAAATGAAAGTTGCAACTAAAAAATTAAACCTATATATTGCATATAAATCACCAAAAATCATGAAGAAAAAGAGAGAAAAGCCCTGGTGAAGTCGAAAAACTGACAAAATTTACAAAGTTTACCAAGCATAGCTAATGTCGTTTCCTCCTGGTCCTAGGTGGTTGCCCCTTACTCTGTTTTTGAGAAGATATGGTTGAACCCTGTGTGAGGTAAGGAGGAGCAGACGTGGGTGACAATCCCAAAGAAACAGGCCCATTAGGACCATATTTTCTAGGCCTCCTCCTTTTCTTCTTGAAATCTAGGATTTTGATAGGAGAAAAAAATTGCAAAGAGGTGGTGGAAAAGAAAAGGGAAAAAAAAAATAAGATAAAGAGAAAAGGAAGTGAGGAAAAGAAAAAAGAAAGGAAGAAAAAACAAAAAAATGAAAAAGAAAAAGAAAGAAGTAAAACGTTGGTGAAGGAGAAGAGAAGAGCTAGGTTTTGACAAGAAAAAAGAAATTGCAGAGAGGTGGTGAAAAAGAAAGGGGGCAAAAAAAAAGGAAGTAAGGCAAGGACAAAATTAAGGAAGAAAAAACCAAAAAAAAAAAAAAAGAAGTAAAATGTTGATGAAGGAGAAAAGAAGAGTCGGGTTTTGACAGGAAAAAAGAAATTGCAGAGAGGTTATTAAAAAGAAAGGAAAAAAAAAGGAAGTCAGGAAAAGACAAAAGAAAGAAGAAGAAGTAAAATGTTGATGAAGGAGAATAGAAGAGTTGGTGGGTTTTGAAGGGAGAAAAGATATTGCATAGAGGTGATGGAAAAAAAAAAGGAAACAAAAAATAAAATAATAAAGAAAACAAAGTGAGGAAAAGACAAAAAAAAAAGGAAGAAAAAAGAAGAAAAAGAAGAAACAGGAGAAGAAGTAAACGTTGATGAAGGAGGAAAGAATAGCTGGGTTGCAGGAGTAAACTTTGTAGGAGTAGACTTTGCAGGAGCTTTTGGAAGACTGAAGGAGTTTTTGATGGTAAAAGAAAGAAAAAACCAAAAAAAAAAAACATAAAAAAGAAGTTTAATTTTGACATAAAGGTGTTTTAGGAATATCAAAAAATGAGAGGGTAAAACAAAAAGTTTGATAATTTGAAGGGTATGAATTGTTAAGACACTTCAAATAAAGATATTGGGCCAAATTCTCCAAGAAAAAAATGGACTATGAGGAACGTAATATTATGGATTGTAGTGGGACTTTTTCTTCTTTATATTCCATCAGTCCATTAAATTGTGAAAAAGAAGCTAAAGGCCAGGTGTTCAACAAAGGGAATTCTCTAATCATCTTATGTGAAAGTTGTTGCAAGAAATAAGAATTCTAATTTAGCTGTTTTATAATAATCTGGTTCATCATTTCCTACAGGTGAGATTGAAAAGAATTTAGAGACTACTATAGAATCAGCGATTATTTATGGAGATGCTTCCCAAAGAATCTAAAAGAACAAGGAGGCAGACTTTATCATGCTCCCAAGTGCTATAAGACTTTTATCTTGGAACTGCCGTGGAATAATTTGTTCATAGGTAGTGAGAACCCTAAGGACTTTAGTGACGAAGAATAAGCCAGATTTGATTTTTCTTATGGAAACCAAAGCAAACAAAGATTTTTTTTTTGGTCAATATAAGCAAGAAGATGAGGTATGATAATTTTTACATAGGCGGACTTTATCATGCTCCCAAGTGCTATAAGACTTTTATCTTGGAACTGCCGTGGAATAATTTGTTCATAGGCAGTGAGAACCATAAGGACTTTAGTGACGAAGAATAAGCCAGATTTGATTTTTCTTATGGAAACCAAAGCAAACAAAGATTTTTATTTTTTTTTGTCAATATAAGCAAGAAGATGAGGTATGATAATTTTTACATAGGCGGACTTTATCATGCTCCCAAGTGCTATAAGACTTTTATCTTGGAACTGCCGTGGAATAATTTGTTCATAGGTAATGAGAACCCTAAGGACTTTAGTGACGAAGAATAAGCCAGATTTGATTTTTCTTATGGAAACCAAAGCAAACAAAGATTTTTTTTTTTTGTCAATATAAGCAAGAAGATGAGGTATGATAATTTTTACTATGTAGACCCATCAAGGAGAGCTAGAGTCCTCAGTTTATGTTGGTGCAATGATCTTGGCATCCACATTATTACTTTTCAAAGCATTTGATTGTTACAGTAATTAATGATAGTTTACTCTCATCTCGATGGCTTTTATGCTATATTCATGGTCCATATAGTTGCAAAGGAAAACTAATTTTCTAAGGAGTTGTCTCAATTTATTTTAAGTATGGGATCTAGAAGGTTGATATGTATTGGAGACTTTAACGAAATTTCTGGAGATAATGAAAAGCAAGGAGCCTAATCACGTAGAAACAGTTAAAATTTTCTCATGTCTTTTATATAGATGATAGGTGTGTTAGTGCTACCATAATATAAACAATTTAATATGCATCAACTATAGCACTTTAATTCTAAGATCTTCACACACATAATTACAAAACTATATTTAATTAAATAACTAACCTTGTAAAAGTGGCCATTAATTTATCAAATCTACCTGCAAAATAGAACACAAAAGTAACAGAAATAGTGCCTAATGGATATACTACTCTCTAACCTTTCTCCCTCATGTTTTCACCTAATAGCCATCATGGATACCGTAAAACCCTAATAATTCAATATGTGAATCATATATATCACATGTGACTCATTCCCAATTTATTTATATATACGAAATAATTAATAAATGATAATAGTAGTAATAATAATATAATATAATAATAAAATAGGGAATAAGTCAATTGAGCTTCTAGAGAGAATATGTTTTTCCGTCCAATGGGCCAACTGAGCACTTTTCATGCCATAAACTTAGTCTAGGTAATAGAGATTTACCTTACCACGTGCAATCCCCCAACACACGATACTGTTTCATTTAGGCATATTACATACTGAAAGAGTATGACAACATACTCAAACTAGGTAGTAGGGATCCATCATGGTACCTATGGATCAACGTACACATATACATAGAGGCTAAAATCTCATACAGGGCTGCTAGCATAAGGAGCAATAATATGTGGAATAAACATTTCATAACAATGATCCACATACATAAATGTATTACTCACAAGGTAATACTTAATCATATAACACATAAAGCATGGATATTATTGCAGATTACAAAACTCCCGCTGAGCTATAGCAATCTCAACTGCTACACACTCATATAGAGACATATGCTCCTCAAACAAGTCTATAAGCTAGCCTTTATTAGTGGGTCTGCCACCATGTTATAACAGGCGTCTACACAACAAAAATAAGACTCTCATCAAAATGATACCCGTATAACAGAGGTGCACCCAAAAGCATGTATCATACTCTCAAAACATGTCATATACTTTGCCTCTATAATCAATGAAGCTATAAGTGCTTGTCCAACACTTCATAAAATAGCTTCTAGTGCCATGATAAGTAACATCCCCAGTATTTAAAGGTTTAACCATCTATACAACCATCATAATCAGCTCACAAGACCCCATTGCATTAAAGTAATGATGCGCTGATCTCAAAACTAAAAAATGGTTGTTTCGTAGTACACATAATCGAGACTACTCAAGCATTTACAGGAACACACCCACAACATAAATAATATCCAATGATGTGCAATCTTGAGTGAACAAAAAACTGATAAATGCAAAAGAATATTGGGATATTATAATTTGTCCTTTTAATCACTCTCTCATTCTTGGGTTATAAACCCCTAGAGAGTTTATTATTGATACCACCAATACTTTATTAGGAGAATATTATGCATATTAAGACTCAACATAATCCTATCAACATAGACTCTAACTAAGATAATTATAATACACAATTAGCCTTACCTTAAAGAATCTTTATTTCTAGTACTAATGAAACCACTTTAAGATCCTTCATATCAAAATGGCTACACTACAACAAATTTGTTTTAGTCAATAGGTCAGTATCACTGAAAGCTAATAGTATTTCTTCGACATACAATATTATAAATATTAAATTACTCCCACTAACCCTTAAATATATGCAAAAAAAACAATATTCTCTTTAAAACTATTCTAGATGACAACTTAATCAAAAAATTAAAATACCATTATCACAAGGCTTACTTAAGATCATAAATAGATCCTTTAAGCTTACAAAATAAATTTTCATTCCCCACTACTTGGAAGCCAACTGGTTGGACTATATATATACACACAATCAAATACAAAATTTTCATTTAAGAAAACAGTTATGACATCAATTAGATGCCACTCCAAGTCAAGGTTAACCATAATTACCATAATAATTCTAAAAATATCATTTGTATTCAACAAGTTTGCTACCTTCAGGCAACTAAATCAAAAGACACACTGAACTGCTTATTAGCTTCCTCATAAGTGACTAAATACAATTCATCACTTATGTTAAACTCATGTTTCTGTAAATAAACCTCATAGTTATCAGGTATAATAAATTTTTGAACCCTCTGTTACCTTCTCAAAATGCATACATTATCATAACCAAAATATTTCATTCTATCTCAATGGGTTCAATCCTAACTGACTATTAGTTCCATAAATTTATGGGACAACAAAAAAAAAACCTCTGGAAGGAACATTAATAGTGGGAATCAATATAACTTCCTCCCTAAAAACAAGCATTTTTGGACCTTTACTCTCACCAAAACTAAAACAACCTTAAAATAAACAGCTATATTTTGCTTAATGACATTGATTGTAAAAGATGAACAATGAAATCCAGAAACCTTGAATCCTTTTATAAGAACCAACAAAATAACCATTAAAGATTTTAGGGTCTAACTTTTTAATATCAAAATTATACATCATAACATCAACTTTAGAACCCCATAACCAAGAAATGGTGTAAACTATGCATAACTTGCTACCCACAAGGAAAAATGGCAAATTAAAGTTTGCCAACACACACCACACCATATCCTTCAACTTCTTATTCTTCTAAAGCTTCATCTTCATCTTGAATTCCTTAAAGACAACTAAGATATCTAATTTTTTCATAAATAATCTCAATATATCCATAATAGGAGAAATAATCAACAGAGGTAATAAAATATCGATAGTCTTTCAAAGTAGGTGGTATACAGAAAATATAGAGATCAATACCACAACATAAAGAATTATTACAAAATTTTAGCACATACAAAAGCAACTATAGGAGTAACAACAATGAAATAAGGAAATTAATACAAGAAGCAACTTATACACCAAATTACCATAAAATACCACATGAAGTCTCAAGCAACTTATTATTCCTTATCAAGATCCATGAGATCGATATAATAAGGGTAAAGTTTCAAAATAAGTCATTCACACCACTAATTCTATCTTACACAATACAAATCAATAAATCCAAATAGTGGTGTTTCTTAATTTATCAAAATTGATAAGTTTTCTACTAATCGTAAAGAGCTTATGAACAGTATTTAAAGAACATAATGCATAAATATAGATTTATGCAAGTGATTTCTATGACCATCACTTAACACTCATACAAGTACTTAAGGTCTTTATACAATATTTAACCTCGACAATATTATAAATATATGGCATCTCTGGTGGTCCAATTTTCCAAAGTCAAATATTATCAGAATTTTTTGACATTTTTGATAATTAGTCCATTCAATTTTATCATAGCATTCATAGGCAGAGTGTTAAGGGTGCTCCCAGCTGTGAAATAGCAAATAGCAGGAATGCAATACATCACAAGGACTATGCAAATACTATCTTTCTAGCCCCTTTCAATCATATCAAAACATATAATATCGCTAGGGTCGTCATAGCACAAAGGATATAGGCTAGGGATAGTCAACTAAATTACCACAATAAAATGCATTGAACTAAGTCACCGACAGGGTAACTTAGAACCTGCAATTCATGGTATTTAATCAACTTCTACTGTCATTTCAAGCATCCTACCAAGTAATCAAACCACCGACAAGGTAGCTTAATCACCTGTGTGGACCCTAATTCATAAGTGGGAGAGAAAATGAGTTACATTGGCAATTTCATGATATAGACAAATTAAGCCTCACAATAAGTGAGTACTTGAAATTCCATACCACTATGCCAACTAGGTATGAAGCCTCATGACAATTAATAGTTTGGACATACCAAATCTTGTGACAGACAAACACTTAGAAAATCGTCACTACTATGTCAAACATAGCATAAAACTTTTCGATGGACAATTTAACCAACAATATTTAATTTAAATATTGGGCATTTTAATCAAATAAACTGAGAATGGGGATAATTTTACATAAAGTAACAATAGCATAAATAAATAAATAACATAAAATTTCAGAATGAATTGGCTAAATGATTTTTTTTTTAATTTGTAATGGAGATAAATTTCCACAAAATAAAAATAAATAAATAAGTAGATAAAACCACATATAAAAGATAAATAAGAAAAATAAATCAGTTTTTTTTTTTATCTTTAATCGATTGCTTACGTCAGCAAACATATGCTGACGTTAGCACACCTCTAACCTCTAGTCAGGTCACGGGTCGACCCGCTTTGCTAATAAATGGGTTGCACAACCCGCCTCTCCAACCAGGCTAGAACCTTCAAATTGGCCTCTTTTCCAAGCCATATTTTCACCGTCCTATTGGCCTCGGTGTGAGAAACATAACCCACGCATCTATTTTGGCAAAAATTAACCAAAAAACAATGCCCAAACCCAGGTTTCGATCTGCCATGGGTTTCTCCATTTTTGCCCAGATTTTCACATGTTTTCAAACCAAAAGAAACTCCAAAATGAATCCATTCAGCCCAAAAAAACAAATTTTCCCCTTTTTTTTTTAAATGCCAAATACGCATTTAGCCATAGGTTTCTTTTGTTTTATTTATTTTTGGATTTCAAAGGGTTTTCATACCCAGTTTTGGAAGTACTAAACAATTCCATTCAAAACGAAAAATAATTTTCCATAATGCCCAGGTCTCAATTGGTGTAGAAATTACTATTTGTTTCCAAAATTTTGTAATAAACTATATACTGAACCTAAAAGAAATCCCATTTCCATATAACACATATATACATATATATATATATACACACACACACATAATTAAGGGCTCCAGGAAAAATAAAAAGTAGAGGATCGAAAAGAAATAAAATTAATAAATTCAAGATGTTTCTTTCTTTTTTTTTTTTAATTCGATGTGTTCAAGTTAAATCATACAACTCAATACGTCATGCAAAACACATAGAGATCATAAAATACCCATATGACTTAATAGATGATAAACAACAATCATAAAATAAATTGTGGTTCTTATAAATCACAATCATACAAAACTCATATATATGGCAGATCATGAAAAACAGTTAAACATATGATCTTAGGCTCTGATACCAATTGTTAGTGCTACCATAATATAAACAATTTAATATGCATCAACTATAGCACTTTAATTCTAGGATCTTCACACACATAATTACAGAACTGTATTTAATTAAATAACTAACCTTATAAACACAGCCATTAAGTTATCAAATCTACTTGCAAAACAGAACACAAAAGTAACAAAATAGTACCTAATGGATACACTATTCTCTAACCTTTCTCCCTCATGTTTCACTTAATAGGCATCATGGATAGCTCAAAACCCTAATAATTCAATATGTGAATCACATATATCACACGTGACTCATTCCCAATTTATTTATATATATACAAAATAATTAATATATAATAATAGTAGTAATAATAATATAATATAATAATAGTATAATACAAAACAGGGAATAAGTCAATTGGGCTTCTAGAGAGAATAGGTTATTCAGTCCAATGAGCCAACTGAAGTATTATAAAGAGTGTGTGACCAAAGACTTTACTAAAAAGTTCAATAAACAAGCCAATCTCATTACTGGTATAAACAAGCCCTGTAAGTGAGTTATATGATTATGGCTAGTCCACATAAAAATATCTAACAAGTGCATTAGATTTGGGCTTTTAAAGCTAGAAATATACGTGGTTTAATCAAAGAATGTGATTAACTAATATTCAAGAAAGGCTATATGAGCTATTTATAATGTGGATTGGCAATTATTATTTACAAAAGCTTTAGTTTCTCATGTGTTAGATGGCTCTTCTGATTACAAGCCAATTTTATTGAAATTGGTTACCGATGATTTTTCTGAACCTAAGCCCTTCAAACTTTTAGATGCTTGGTTAAGGGACAAAAGTTGCTCAAATGTTAATTTCTATATCCTGGCAAGGTATTTATCAAGTTCTCAAAGATCTTATAAAAAAATGAAAAAAGTATAGGAAGGTCTTAAAATTTTGAACAAGACACAGTTTGGATATATTCATAGGAGAACTATGAGACTGAAATATAAATTAAAGAGTTCAACAAAACAAGCCTTCAGCATAGAATATTTTATTTGAGTGAAATCACATATTAGGGTCAATGAGTTTCGCCTTTGTTTGGAAACCATGTGGAGAAAAAAATAAAGAGAAATTTTGCTAAAAAGGGGGATTAAAGCTATCAATGTTGAAAGATTCATTAGGATCATGGTTGGATAGCAGAGAAAAGATTAATGATCACTTGGTGAAGCACATGAAGCATATTATTTATTCTACCTTTTATTTTATTGGTGAGGTGCTTTCTTATTTATTCCACCTGGTTATTGCTAATGAAGAGAATTTCAAGCTTTGCTAGGTCCTAGAAGATAAGAAGATGCAGAAAATAGTTCTTAAGATGAATCTTCATAAGGCATTGGATCCGGATGGTATGTCTACTTGCTTTTATCAAGCTTTTTAGGATATTGTTCATGATGATCAAGTTGCTAAATGTGTTCAAGAATTTTTTGTTTGTGGTGAGATGTTTAAAGAAATTAATTCCACTTTTGTTATTTTTATTCCAACCTACTTCCTTTAATGAGCTTAGGCCAATCAACGTATACAATGTATCTTATAAAATCATTGCTAAGCTTTTTGCAAATAGGACAAAGGGTCTTTTGGACAGGTTTATTTCACATTTACAATACACTTTTATGTCAAATAGATGGATTACAAAAAATATGATCCTTACTAATGAGATAATAGACTTTATGAACAAAACAAAAAGGTTGACAAGGTTAGCAACTATTAAAGTGGACATGAAAAAGGCCTTAAAATGGAATTTTCTTATTGCAATGTTGAAATGTCTTGGTTTTAGTCATATAGTTTGTGATTTAATATTTCAATGTGTCTTTACAGCCCCCTTTTCAATTTTACTGGATGGTAGTTCCTATGGGAGAATTTATCATTAATGAGGTCTAAGACAAGGTGATCCCCTTTCCCCTTAACTTTTTATTATTTGTTCATAAGTTCTTTCAAGATTGTTGGCTAAAAGGGAGGTGCCAGGAAAGATCCATGGGATTAAAATTGCAAGAATGATTCCTACTATATCTCATCAGTCTTTTGTAGATGATTTATTGTTGTTTTGTAGAGCTAAGAAAAATGATTGTCATAATTTAAAAAAGATAATGGATCAATATTGTGCTTGGTCAGGTTAAGTCATGAATTTAAAAAATCTATTATGCTTTTCTCTCATAATACTAATAACAATTTGCTAATCTCTTTAAGGAGATGGGGTATTAAAAAGATGTGTAAAGATTCCAAGTATTTAATAGTTAAATTGTTTATTGGAAGAAAAAAGTTTGAGGCTTTTGATGACGTAGATAAAGCTGCTTTGTTTATATGTAAGGAAGTAGATAGAGCTGCTAAGTCTTTTTGGTGGAAAGGAAGTTTACAAAAAGTTTTTTACATCTTAAGAGCTGGAACTTCTTATACAGGTGTAAGTTTGAAGCAGGCTGGGTTTTTGAAAAATGGAAAATGTTTTGTCAAAGCTTAGCTGGATTTAGTTAATAGAACTAGACAATGTGTGGTTAAATGTTTTAAAGCAATACATGGTGTTGGGAAAGATTTTTGCAGCACTGGTTTTAAACCTTCAGATTGTTGGAGATGAAAAAAGATTCTTTGCTCTCTGGAGCCTCCAATGAAAGGTGTTTGTTTCAAGGTCGAGAATGGAGCTTTTATGGACATTTGGAAAGATCCATTGATCCCATGGAATGAAAATTTCAAAGTTATTCCAAATGTGGTAAGGGATGATTTGATCCCAAGGATGGTCTCCTCTATCTTTAAACCTAAAACTATTGACTAGAATGAAGATAAAGTCTTGCAAATTTTTGAACCAAGATCAGCTTCAAATATTTTGAAAATTCATTAGCAAAGAATTGGCAAGCAAGATGGTCCAATTTGGTTGGGAAATAGGAATGGAAAATTACCTATCAAATCCATTTTCTTAATGGATAATGCAGGTTTAAATGGTGGATCTTTTAATTTATTGCTAAAAAGTATTTGGTCTCTTAAAATTCAAGAATTATTAAAGTTTATATTATGGGCTATTTTTTCCAAAACTCTTCCTGTTATGAATAATCTTTCTTCAAAGTTTCAAGGTGTTGAAATGGACTATCCAATTTGTGGCAAAGAGGTTGAAGAAGAAATTCATCTATTCTTTCATTGTGATTTTGCTCATACACTTTAGTGTGGTTGTTCATGGTGCTTAAGATCTAGTATGTTGATATTTCATTCTACAAATGAATTGATATCCTTTTTTTGTAATATTTTCTAGTAAAACGTTTAGTGATGAAAGATCTAAAGATGATGACAATCACTAGTGCAATCATCTACTTGCTGGCGTGCTGATCCTGTATAGCTGAAGATCGAACCAATTACTAGGGCACAAGCTAAAAGGTTTAAGGACATCTTGTTAATTTCATACAAAGAGTAATTAAATCTCAAGAAAGCATATTAATACCAGAAGATTTTAAGCCCATGCTGAGCATCTAGGTTTTGAAGCCAAAAATGGACCCAGGAAGATGTTTCAGGGCATTTGAGGGTTCCAGGTAGCAAAGGGCAAGCTTGGGTGCCTATGAGCATGCTTGAGCTCCCCAAGAGGCCATAAAATTGTGCCAAGGCAGAGGCAAGGGTGCCCAAGCATTCCATTAGCGTCCAAGCTTCCAACATTGGCCAATTTTGCACATTTAGCACTGAGAGGTTGTTTTACTTACACTCCAAACAAACTTTGACAATTCTAATCAATTGCAATATTTGGGAACCAGTTCTAATCATACTAAGCATTCTACATGGCATATTGGATCAGATTTGGAGCCTAAATTAGCTGGAGATTGGGCAAGAACAATTTATTTGGAAAGCTAGTCAACTACTTTCCAAATCTAAAATTTGACTTTTATATTAGGAAATATTTTATTGTTTTTTGTTTTTATTTAATTATTTGCTGGAAAAATTAATTAAGAAAGGTTGAATTTTAATATTTCGTATTGTAAGTTAATTAATTCCTCTTTCAAAATTAAGGAATTAATTAATACAAATTAGAATAGAAAAATCGGCAAGTATCCTTTGTTAAAACCTTGTTGGCAGATTTTCATCTAGGGCTTTTGGGATTTGATTTTGTAACTCTAGCCCATTTAAAGGCTTTATTTTCTTAATAATAATAGATCAGCATTCATTCAGAAAATTACTTATAAGAGATATTTCTCTTCATTCTCTTAGAACACATAGAACACCAAATAGAGAACTAGTATTCTAGTTTTGACTTATCAATAGGACATTCCATAACCTGTTGTGGTGTCTTTAATATATACCAATGTTTCTAATCACAAGTTAATTAGGGTCAATGTAACCATTAGAATCTGAACTTAATTTTGATCAGGGCTCTTATTATACGGGTTTAGGAGCAAGTCGATTTAGGTTCGTATCATTTTGGTATCAGAGTCGAATTCTGTTCAGATTTGATCTATCTTATTTGCTTTGTTTTATTTTTGTATTATTCTGCAATTTTAACATTAGGTTAAGGTTGCTTCTGTCCATACACATTATGCATATTCAAAGAAAAAAAAAATCATTCTTCATTCACATAGCCGAATTAGGGTTTCCTTTAGCCAATTTTTTTTTTTGCTTTCTAGCTTGTTGGTTGGTTTTGCATATTAGTTTTTGATAATTTGGTTTATTGTTGATTTTTCTTTGCTGGTTTTAATTTTAATTATTTTCACTCATATATTCCCCAAAAAAAAAAAAGAGAGGGGAATTTTTTTTTAAGAAAAAACATATTGCATAAACCCTAAAAATTTGAAAATTGTTTTGCTGACACCTTAGGAAAGAAGAAGTATATATTAATATCAATCCAATTAAAGCTCTGATTATAATATATTAAAGGGAGTAAAAAGAAATTTAAGGCTTATAAAGGGTAGTAATTGTGATTTAATAAACAAAAGACTCTAATGCATCTTTATGCATCCTAACGACTCAAATCAGTTATTAGTGGAAAATAAAGTTTTAGATAGGCTTAGAAGACTCTAACTTAAACAAAGATAGTTTAAATCATGTTCTAAGTAATCTATTTACTTAGGATTTTGCCTCAAGTAATAATTAAGCAAGTTATAGAATTCAATTAATGAAAAAGTTCCATAATTCATGAAACTTTCTTTAAAACATAATATAAATAATTTGTTATTGATTATGTACTCAAAATTTATTGAAAGTAAAAATATGTGAATATAACTTTAGGCAATTAAGCATACACAAATAAAAAATAAAAAAGCCCACTATCTAAAAATCAATTTATTTTCAATCATAAGCTTATCATCAACTCATCAAAGTACTTAATAAAACAACACAAAGCAAACATTTTCCTTAGTTTTTCGATCATTATAGCCGGCTAAAACATTAACACACACTAAAAGTAAAAATATTTTTATTTTTTTCACAACTTTTATAAAATAAAAACCAAAACTAGCACACATAGAAACTAATAAAAACATTTAAAAGACAAGGTTTAAAAGATGCAAAGCATACTTTTCACTCCCACACCTAAAATGAACAGTGTCCTTATTGTAAAAAATATTAAATAATGTAAAAATAAGTAAAAGGTAAATAATAGTCCCCTTTGATGACATGGAATATATCTTGTATTATGAAAACTTGGAAAAACCTGCATGGTACATTTTCCCAACACACCATGCAGCCAAAATGAGGGGTATGTACTCATGCAAGTTGATGCACTTCATTGTATGTTCAATGCAGTTGTACTTTAAAAATCTACCCTAAGCCTCAAAATTCTAGAACTTGGCTTTTGCTATTTTATGTCTAAATATCTTAAAACCTTGCAAAAGCTAAAATAAAACACATCAAAACATCCTAAAAACAAATAAAATAAAAAGATAAATAAAAGATAAAGCAAGAAACTTAGGTTGCCTCCTAAGAGTGTTTATTTAAAGTCATTAGCTTGATGTCTTCCTTTTAAAATTAATTTGAATTATCAAAGTAGAGGCTAGTCTCAAACACTACACCATCATAATAGGGCTTCAATCGTTGCCCATTCACCTTAAAATTTTCATGTCTTAGTTTGGTGATTTCAATTGCTCCACCTAGAAAGATTTGCATAATCTCATATGGTCTACTCTATCTTGATCTTAATTTTGTCCAACATGAAAGTTCCTCTTTTCAATCTTCTTGTCATGCCATCTCTTTGTCTTCTCTCTAAATTTTTGCATTCTCAAAAGCATCCATCCTAAATTCTTTTAGCCCATCCAGTTTTAAATGCCTATTCTTACTTGTGAACCCTTGATCAAAATTAAGAAATTTGGTTTTCTATTATGCTTTATCCTCCAATTCCATGGGAAGATGACATTCTTTACCAAAAATTAACTTGTAAGGAGAAGTACCAATGGGGGTCTTATAGGCACTCTGGTATGCCCAAAGTACATCCTTTGGCTTTAAGCTCCAATCCTTCCTCAAAGCATTGACTGTCTTCTCCAAAATCTTCTTGATTTTCCTATTTGAAATTTCTACTTGCCCACTAGTTTTTAGGTGGTAAAGAGTTGCAATTTTATGTTTAACACCATATTTAGCAAGTAGGGATTGAAATTGTTTATTACAAAAATGAGTGTCATCATCACTAATGATTGCCTGCAGTGTACCAAATCTAGTAAAAATATTTTTTCTTTAAAAATTTCACTACAACCTGCATATTATTAGTAGGTAGTGCACTATCTTCAACCAATTTAGAAACACAATCCACGAAAACTAAAATATATTTATTACCATAAGAAGAAGGGAAAAGACCCATGAACACAATACTTTAAACATTGAACAATCCTACCTCAAGGATATTCTTCAAATGCAACTCATTCTTCCTTGACATCTTCTCGGTCCTTCGACATCCTTCACAACCTTGCACATAAATATTAATATCTTTAAACATAGATGGCCAATAGAATCCATAATTGAAAATTTTTACTATGGGTTTTCTAGTCCCAAAATGCCCCTCATTCTCATTAGAATGACAACTGTTAATAATGGACATAGTTTCTTCTTTATGAATACACCTTCTGATTACATCATCAGCAAATTTCCTAATTTTGTTAAGAAACATATGCTTTTCATATGGTTTTTCCAAACTAGGTAGCATAACATTAGTAATTAAATAATTCCAAACTAGGTACATCGACACACCATCAACTTTAAATATTATTTCAGAAACACTCTTATATGTCTGTTTCTTCTATTTCCTCACTCAATTCCAACAAAGACAAGTGATTGACTACTAGG
This sequence comes from Ziziphus jujuba, assembly GCF_031755915.1. Classification (NCBI taxonomy): domain Eukaryota; kingdom Viridiplantae; phylum Streptophyta; class Magnoliopsida; order Rosales; family Rhamnaceae; genus Ziziphus; species Ziziphus jujuba. Next base: position 24,836,289 of record NC_083389.1, read on the forward strand.
TTTTCTACTATCTTTTTAATCCACAATTTCTAAAAGGACTCTTGAAGTAACAAAACCATCTAATTAACCTAGGTTTAGACTCTTTCTTACTAATGAGGTACTTAATTGTACTATGGTTGGTATGGACAATGGTTTTAAAACCTAACAAGTATACTTTAAACTTATCAAAAGCAAATACAATGGCACGCATCTCTTTCTCAATAGTAGCATAATTAAGTTAAGCAACATTTAAAGTTCTAGAAGCTTAGTAAATGACATGCAAATTTTTTTATCTTTCCTTTGTCCCAGAACAACCTGTATAACATAATCACCAGCATCATATATAATTTCAAAAGGTAAATTTCAATTCGTAGAATAGATAATGGGAGCACATATTAATTTTTCTTTCAAAAGATTAAAAATATGCATGCATTCATCATGAAATACAAAAGGAACATCTTTATTCAATAAGTTACAAAGAGGTTTAGTTATCTTGGAAAGATCTTTATAAATCTCCTACAAAAGCCAGCATCCCAAGAAAACTCTAATCTATTTTAGCTTTATGTACCTCAATTCCCTTTTTAGAAACCTTATGACCTAAAATTATGCCCTCTTGAACCATACAGTGGCATTTTTTTCTAATTAAGTACAAAATTAGTTTCTTTACATCTGAGGAGAAGTTTGGACAAATTATTCAAGCAAGAAGTAAATGAATCACCAAGAACACTAAAATCATCCATAAAAATTTCAATGATATCTTCTACCATGCCTGAAAATATGGACATCATACACATTTGAAAAGTCACAAATGCATTGCATAAACCAAAAAGAATCCTACTATGAGCAATATTTCCATAAGGACAAGCAAAAGTAGTATTTTCTTAACCATATACAGAACAATAATAATCTTTACCAGCTAAACTTTCTAACAATTGATCAATGAATGGCAAAGGAAAGTGGTTTTTTCTAGTGGCCTTATTAAGTTTCCTATGATTAGTTGATTTATGATCTTTATCTATAAGTATTTTGTACAAATAGATAGAGAGGCTAATATCCTTAACATCAGCTACAGTGAAACCTAAGGTAGTTTGTGTTCCTTTAAAACTTCTAAAAGTTTGGCTTCTTAGTCATCACTAAGGGTGGCCTCAAATCTAGAAAAGCATATTTTAAATAACTGGATAATGGCTTCAAATCTATTATAGGTGATTGCTACACATTTGGATTTTTCTAGGTCCACTTTCACCTAAATCCTCAAACTTTCAAACATAATCTACCTCACAAAGGTGGCTGTATCTATCATATTACACTCTTGTTTTTCCTTCCCTTCCCACGATCCAAATAACTCAATCAACCTTAAAGGATCTAAATTGGTTTCCTTTACCATAGCATTCACCAATTCATCACATACATTAACAAGGAAACGAGAAACTTCATCATCAAGATTAGCAAACTGAACAACATGTGGGATTTAAAACCTAACCTCCTCATTGAGTACTTTAAGGATTACTTTCCTTTGATGTACATCAACGAGGGCATGCCCGATTGCTAGAAATGGGCTTCCAAGAATGATTGCAATATTGTCATCTTACTTCATATCAAGTATCATAAAATTTTGTTGCAAACATGAACTTGCTTACGTTTACAAGTACATCCTCCAATATTCCCTTGGCCTCTTGATGCTCTAATCAGCCATTTGAAATCAAAACTTCCCCGGATCTTTTAACTTGGTGGAATCCTATGGTGTAACCTAGCACTACTTACCTCACTCAAAGCTATTAACTCATAATTCTCCTGCCTTCTCTTGTTTGACAATATGTCCTTCAAAAACCTAACATAGAAAGGCCTCTATTCTAAAGAGTCTATAAAAAGGCATATTTACAAGCAATTACTTAAATACATCAAGAAACTTCTTAAGTTGGTTGTCTAACTTGGCACTCTTAAACCTAGATGGAAAAGGTGGAAGTGGGGTCTTTCTTATAGGCTTGATTTGTCTCCTCAACTTTGTTATGCTTGTCTACAAGTTTGCCTAGATGAGGTGTAGCTTTAACTTTCTTACATGTCATGAAATGTACGTTGTCGGTTGAGACTTCATGGCATCAATTAAACCTTCATCTTTTCTCTTATCATCCTCATTATTTTCCACATATGATTTTAAGTTGTTATGTGTGGTTGAGTGTAATGTTGAGCCTATAGAGCTCTTCTTATCTTCGTCATCAATAATCACTATCCCTTTATCACTTTTCTTAGACCCGGCTACTTGTTTTCCACTCCTTAATGTAATGACTTAAACATGCTTCTTTGGGTTCTTCTCCACTTGGCTTAGCGAAGTTTATTGACTTCTTTAGAATTGAATTGCTAATTTACCTATTTGATTTTCTAAGCTTTTGATTGCAGCCATTTGGTTGTTGAGAATTTGATTATGGTTTGTCAATTATTAATTAGTTCTTCACATGAAAGACTTTGTATTTTTAGATAACTCTATTAAGGAATGTTCAAGTAAAGAAATTTGAGATTAAGATTAAGAAGAATTTTGATTTTGATTTTGATGTGAAGGTGGCAGGTTTTGGTAGGTTTGAAGTCGGAATTATTATCTTTAAAACACCTACTTGTCCTTGATTAGATCCTTACTGGCGCTGTTAGACCATAAAACATTAGGGTGGTTCTTCCATCCTAGATTATATGCATTACAATATGGATTGTTTTGTGGCTTTTGAAAGTTCCATACAAAATTAACATCCTCAAAAACAAAGGAATTTTCAACTTGGAAATCCACAATATTATGTTCTTAAGCACCATATAAATCACAAAATAAAAAATTATTACTAGATTTAATAGAATTCACCCATGTTTTACCAAATTGAGTGTTCAAGGTCTTCATGAATTGGTTTACAAGTTGAGCACCTAAGTAGTTAGTATCAACCTGTTTCATGGTCTTTACATAACTTGTTCCAATTGGTCTTTTCTCACTTGGATATTGGTAGTAATTATAGGTCTTCTCTTTCATTAATTCAATTGATTTAGATTGCCTTTTCTTCATAAAAGAACCTCCTACAGCTGCATCTGTCATTTGTTTATTACCATAATCTAAACCATTATAGAAAATTTGTACCTGCATCTATGTTAGAAATCTGTGGTGTAGGCATATCCTTGATAATTTGTTGAAACTCTCCCATGCATTATACAAAGACTATTAATCCCATTGACAATAATCATTTATATCACTTTTCAACTTCATAGTATTGGATGGAAGGAAGAATTTGCCTAGAAATTTTGCCTCTATTGTATCCCATATAGTGATACTACCTGTAGGTAAAGAATTCAACCAAATTTTTACCTTGTCTTTAGAAGACCAAGGAAAAAGTCTCAATCTAAAAGCATCATCAAAAACACCATTTTGCTAAGACATATCATACAATTGAAGACAACAAGAAATATGCAAATTAGGATATTCATAAGGAAAACCACTAAATTGAACATTATTAAGCAAAGAAGTAGTAGATGCTTCAACTTTAAAATTGTTTGCTTCAATGGGTGGCCTCCATATGCAAGACAAATAATTTTCTTAGGAAGGGAATACTCGCACATGGGTAAATTGTCTTCTCTTGGGGTGGCCATTGCACCCTCCTGAGTTCCTTGGTCTACTCATATCCAAGTACCCCTTACGGCTTGTTTTCTAGGTGCTGGTTTGTTCACCACTTTAACTTCACCTCAGAATTCTCGATCATCAACTGTAGCAACTTGACTTTGAGTCCTTGAAAGTGCTTTCTTTTCCTTTCTTTTTTTTGTTTCCTTAAAGTCGTTTCAAATATGCCAATATCGGTATTTAAGAGTAATTCCGAATCACTATGATTCATAAACAACACCTAATACCTAAAAAGAGAGAAAGGAAAATAAATTAAAAAATTTAACAAGAAAATAAAAACTAAAATTGTAACATTGCTAATTAATTCAACAAGTAAAATCAATTAGCAATAAAGAAAAACAAACAACACTAACTAGAAAATAAGTAAAAATAACTTGAGGAAATAATAAACCAAACAAAAAGAAAAGAATGAAAGATTAAACCTTAGTGTGCAGCTATGCAATCAATGTAAATTGTTGTAAAAATTGAAAATCCAACTAAAATAAGATAAAATTCATCTTATTCAACCAAACAATTGAAAAATAAAACAAATTAAAATAATAAAACCCCTAAGTATGCTAAACCCTAACCAAAGTTTAAAATTTCGATATCGGTGAAAATATTGAAAATTTAAAATATGAAAATTTCCATAAAAATATTGAAAAGTATCAAATATTGATAAAAATTTTAAAAAATAATGAAAATTTATTTTAAAGAATAAAAATTTTTGTTGAAATTTTAGCATTAGTTTATTCAATCAATCAATTGTCAAATATGATTATAAAAATTGGAAAAATATTGAATAGATATTATGTTACTCTTAGTCAATTTAATTTATAGTAAGCAATAACTATTATAAATAAATTATTATTAATAAAAAAATGCAAAAAAAAAGTATATATTTGATAAAATTGTTTATTAATTAAGATAAAACAATTACAATTATATTATATTTCATTAATATCATCTCAATATTTATAGAACTCTCAGGTAATTGAAATTTATTGGTATTTTTTCCGTTCTCATTTTGATATAGAAAAAATAAAAAGTAATTATTAAAAAATCTATCTCCTTGATAATTTTTCATGTTATTATTAATATGTTAATTATAAAGATTTTATATTAAATATAGTTATCCTTGATGTTTTGTATATTATATTTATCATATTTCTATTTTTATTTGTTTAATGTTATTAATTTAAATGTTATCATTGCAAGTTTTAAATAATATTGTATTTCCATATTATTATTTTATGTTATTATTTTCCATCCTTATATAATCAATTATTAACTTGTAATTATAAAATTATAATCAATTCTTCTTATACAAAATATGTAGCAAGTATATGTATATATTTTATCAATTAATAGAACTTATTAAGGTTATTGAATTTAATTCATTCCATTTTATTTATATCATTAAATACTTAAAAAGACAATCAAAAGCTAAAAATATCATCATTAAAATTAATTTGGTAAAATAATTTACTAAACATTAACAATATTTTTGAATTTTTTTATAAAAAATATTTTAAAAAATTTCATAGATATTTTTAATATTTTCATGGAAATCTCAAAAATTTAGGTGGAAATTTCTGAAATTTCAGAAATTTTTGTATTTTCGATGGATATTATAGATTTTTTAACAAAACTGTAAAGGATTTTATGTGAATATTTTAGTAGAAATTTCCGTAAAAATTTGGGTGAAATTTGAAAATTTTGGATAGATATTATTGAAATTCTATCCGTTTCTATTTGAAATGTAAAATTCCTTTCAACTCCTAAAAAAATTAAAATTTCGAGGAAATTTCAAAGAAAATTTCAATATTTAAAACCTTGCTCATAACCTAGACACCAAGAAATTAAAAACAAAATTTTGGCTTTAAGTACCACAAAACAAGCATTAAAATTCAAAGCAAGTTGGGCAATCAAGTAGGAATTAAAACCTTAGCATGCAACACTAAAACCGAAAAAAAAAATTGAAAATAAGAAAAACAATGTTGAAAGTAATACTAAACCCAATTTGAATTAATATTAACACATTAATCTCCGGCAACGATGCCAAAAACTTGATGTGTAAAATCAATTCGAAAATGCACGAATCATTTCAAATAATAAAAATAGAAAAATAGGGTTTTGGTACCAAATGAATTAAGAGTTAAGCACTAAAAATAATTATGTTTTGGTAATGTTTGAACTAATAACTAAGAAGACAATTGAAAATTAATTAAACTAAATTAAACAGAAGCAAGTAATTAAAACTAAATCAATTTTAGGTAAAAGAGTGAATTTAATAATTATGAATACTAAGGTATTTGAATTTACCACTAACTATTCAAATTTAATTACTTGAATATGTGAATTTAATTAACTAATAATTTTGTTAATCACATTTAATCACAAAATTAATCAAAAGTAGTTTCTACTCACAATTGATAATATTTACATAACCTAATTTATACTTCTGACCTATAAATTAATTCATGTAAATTTATTAATCATATATTAAGCAAATAATATGGCATTAGACATAACTTTTTTCCAATCAATTATTATTAACAAATTATATTACTAATTAAATAAAACTCAATATATATTAAAGTAATTAAATCTTCATTGTTAGTGCTACATTATAACCCTAGCTATGAAAATTAGTTGATGGCAAAAATAAATTTAACATCTGTAATTATTAAAAATAAGGTTCACAATTAAAAATTTAAGAGATTAGAATAAAAATCAAGTAAATCCACACTATGCCTTCTTCAAATTCTCCAATTAATCTTCTAAAGTTCTAAAGCTCTAAAACTTTAAAATCTTTAAAAGAACTTAATAAACTTCTAAAATTTGGTTTATTTCTATTCAAACCTCCTAAAAAACTTTCTAAACGTGTGTCTTTTCTTTCAATGAGATATGGGCTATATATACAAATTTCTCTTTTCGTTTTCAATGTGGGAACTTGCAAGATACATTTTTTAACCTACCAAAGAGTTGAACAAATTTCATGTGTAGAAGAAAACTTTTTGATATTACTTGCTCTTTAAATTTTTATTTTTTCTAATTCCTTCTAGAAATATTGTTAATTAGTATAATTTACCTTTAATATAGAATGTAATATAACACGTGCCTCATTAATAATAAATTAATTAATTATCACCATCTGTTCTCATCTTAACCCTTTAAGTGCCTTGATTTCCTATTTTGATCAATGATGGAGATTTAATTAGAATTTTTTTTTTTTTTGTAAATTTCAAACTTTAAATGACGATATCTTATTACTTGCATATATGAATTCGAAAATAATATGATTTTTGAAATTGTTAGATTATATTCATATGACATCTTACTTCCACAAGAAGTTATCAACAAAAATTTATAGAATCTTTAAAGATTCTTTTTGAAATCTTTAAGAATCTTTTTAATATTGGGTCCAATTGAGCTTTAAATCTTGGTCCTCATCGTAGTTCAACTAAAGAAATCAATTTTTATGGTTGTTTTTTTGAAATTTTTCTCTTCACCTACATTTAAAAAATACATAATTAAATATTTTTCCACAACAAATTAACAATACTAAGCTATAAATATGGTATAAAATTATCAATATTTTAAACCTAACAAATAAGAACTTGATTTTGAGTTTTCACATATTGAAAAACTTATCGAATACAAATTTGTATTTAATTTTCAAATTTTATAAACCCTCAGTTCAAGGTGTTAGAAAATTTTCATGGAAGATAATCAAGTGCACAAATATGAGGATTTTTCATGGATCTTGGGGCTAGGCATTCATAAAAGATGATGCACTAGACCGGTAGTCCACGAGTTCAAAAGTGGATTCAAAAGGCAGTTCTATGTACACATGCTTAGAGAACTGTATACAGCCCCAAATTATGAGAAATTATTAGCCAAAAAAAAAAAAAAAAAGTAGTTGCATAAATAATTCACTGGTGCTTCGGGATTCCTACTGGGTCTAACCATCTACCATATTGGTTAGCTATCAACATAGCATCAACAAATTTCTTTGAATCTCCTCTAAACAACAAAGTTCTAGATGATTCTATTTATCAATATATGTATATATGTATATATATATATATAGTCTATTTCTAATGTAGACGTCTGTATTTTTTTTTTTTTTTTTCATTCGAACTTCAGTATTGACGATGATTTTTTAAGAACCCATCATCAATACTATCGTATAGAGATGAATATTGACACTGATTTTTTCAAAAATCATAGTTAATATTATGTAGAATTTCTTTATAGATATATATATATATATATATATATGATTACAAAGCTTTAAAAATCTCCTCAAGCCTTATACTTTGGCTGGTGAGCTCATTGTACAGAAGCATCCGGTAACAGTAACAGACTCATGCCAATGGAAAAAGTTCCCAAGGCGTTTGAGTGCTTACGATATGCTGCTTATCACCAAAAACATTCTGTAAATATTTTGTAGTCTAAATTCCTCCATGTTGAATTTTTTTTAATAAATGCATCTTTAATTCGAAAATTTCACTAAAGCGCTTTTTCATGTCTCATTTTTGTTTCACTTTTAGGCCCTTTTGAATTCTTGCTTAAATTTGGGACCTTTACTATGGTTTAAAGTTAGCTTTGAAGTTGGGTTATCAAAAAATTCAACTTGAATTAGATCCAAACACAGTAGCTGCTTGGGTCAATGATGAAAATCACCCATGTTATGGTATCAACTTGAACCATAAACAGATCAGAAAGCTTTGTAATATTTATGTTAGTCGTTTACAGGAGTGTAACAAGTGGCTGATTTCCTTAAAGTCAGTCACCATTAAGGTGGAGGCTACGGTGTTGGAGGTTTTAGACTTTGTTTTGTTAGAGAGAGAGAAGATTCTAATGTGAGTCCGTTAATTTGAAAAACATATTTTAAATAACCACCAAAAAAATAAAAAATTAATAATAAATAAACAAATTAATAAAAGGGAGGGAAATAGATACTCTACACTTGAAACCAAAAAAAAAACATAAATATTTTCTGTACTTTGCAAATAGAGAAAGTCAAAAAGCACTTTGCAATGCCTTTGGAGTAAGTTGTAACTAAATAAAAAATTCAATGTCATATAAGGAAATGTCACCATGAGACCATAATATTCACATGTGGTGATGATCTTGGGAAACTATGTAACTTGTGAGAAATTTTTCGCAAACCTTCCACATCATAACCAGAAGAAACCCATTTACAGTTTCCATTCTTATTAGATGCTGTATAACAAACTTTTTTTGATACTAGAAATACCATTTTCTCCAAAACCCTCGAATTCCTGAGCAAAAACTCCGCTAGTGATAAAATTTGCCTCTGATTGCACATACGAGAACCAACAATCTTAACAATCTTAAGATCATGCAAGACCAAAGAATTCAAAATCTTTTCTAAATCTTTTGATGCCCAGGGGATGATTTTTTCCTCCTCAACTATGTAGGGTTGGAAGAAGTCTTCAGTGCACTGATTAAACAAAGAAAAGGAAAAAAAAATAATAATAATAATAAAGTAAAGAAAAAAAGGAGATCCAGGTCAATCCAATCCAATTAAATTCTAGTACATATAATAGCTAAAACTTATGCTCTTACTAAACCTAAATTTTGTGCCTAAATTCACTAATAATTTTAGCTAAATAGATTTAACCACAAATTTAAACCATGGCAAAAAAAGTTTTCTTATTGCAGTGCCAAACAAATCAAAAAGTTCAGGATCAAACACACCAGTTGCATTTAGCAAAAAATAGTTCCCTCAAAAAATCCTTTAATTGGTGCAATTGCTCAAGAAAAATGTATATAAAGATCAAAGAACATATAATTCTCTCCAAAAATATGTCTGTTTTGTAAAGACAATTAAAGATCTAAGTATTTTATTAAGGCAATTGGTGCTCCTCGCTTATAGTTATAATTGAAACACAAAAGATATGAAGGAAGAGATATGGGGCATACTTAAAAGAAAAACTTACAAAACAAGATGAAACGTCTATAGTTAATGCCTCCAGATGAGGAAAATTATGCAGCAGTGTTGCCATACCGAGTAGTTTTCGAGCTCTTATTCTCACTTTCAGCGTTAAATTTTTGCACTCAGACAGTGGAGAATGCAAACAATTCACTTTGAGGAACTTGGTAACAATCTTTACAAGACAAAAAGAAACATAATTAGTGTAAAATGACAAACTTTGAAAGATTATCAAAGCAAAATATTCAATATTAACAAGTTTCATCAAACTTTTACAACTTACTTTTAAAATGTTTTATCAACTACATAAATTTAATCAACACCAACGATTAAGAGAGTACCACATGGACAATTAGACATCCAATCCGTAATCACCACAACCCAATTGTAATAGTAGATGCAGCATGCCAGGTAGTAATTACCATCTAAGTTTGTATGAAAATCTTTTGTGATATAGCACTTTCAAATGTGATAATAAAAATTAAATAGAAAACAAAAGAGAGAAATTACATCATAAAAAAAATTAGAAAGATAAACCAAAACCAATCAGAGAAATTAATGCGTTGAAATAGAGGTGAAATAGAGGAGACAAAACAAACAAGAAAAATTAATGAAAATAGATGGAGAAAATAGAAAGATATTATAAATGTTAAATAGGCATTCCACACCTAAAGGTATAGAATGCCATTTCTACAAAGTTTTTTCAACCAATCTATAGAATGTTCATTTCCTTTCCACATTCATTCCATGAATCAAACATCAACCTACTAGTTTTCAAGCTTCACATTATCATTATGCTGCTATAATCAAAACATAAAAATAAATTACTAAATTTCAATTTCATATAGAATTAAAGTGAAATATGTTCAAGCATTATTGATCATCAAACCATTGAGCATGCCCGTCAATCATGTTTTTTAAGCAATATATTATACATATATAGAAAAAGAAAATTAAACAAATTTAATATAGAACATTAAGCAGAATGAAGCACTTATAAAACGAACCTGAAAACACCAAGAACCCAATGTGAGTTTCTTGACAAGCCGAACACCACTCAAGAGATCTCTCAACATGATTTGACTATCTCTGTAGTACGCAGCTGTATCATTGGCCAATTGAAAAACAAGATGAGCTTCAACAAGAGATGAAACATCAAGCAGTTGACATTTTCTCATGAAAAACCCTAAAATTTCCAGTTCCTTTATATTGGGAGCAAAGATTTCCAAGCCACCATATGCCAAGTTAATAGCATCGTCATTGATACTATTCCGAATCCAATTTTCTTCTATCACCAATTTCCTCAAACTTCCAGAGCTGATATCAATGCGGCTAAGGCCAATGCACCGATGAATCTCCAAAACTTCAAGTGCTGGACTTCCAGACATTACTTTCCAGATTACATCATCACTTAACTTGGTTTTATTAATAGATAAACTCTTGAGCATAGTCCAAGTAATAACTGGATGTGGGACAATATTACAATGTGACAGATACAACTTGGTTAAAGTTGAACATTCAAAGATATGGCTAGGCAGTGCATAATTATAGTTGAGGTTACAATCCTCCAAAAATTCATATAAAAGAAGAGAGAGCTCCTCAACCTCCAGCTTAGTGGCAAAAAGAGTCCATCTATCAAGAACTTCTTCGTCTAGATACAGTTTCTGACCATGACAAAACCCTTGGAAATCAAGTTGAAACTTGAAGATCTTGGAACACCTGTTAAGGGTTAGGGTTTTATCCACGAAGGAAACAAATTCATATACAGTTTTAAATGGTGTTCCACACAGGCTGAAGCTCAGAGAGGGTATGCAAGTCCACAGGGATTTCCATCTTTTTGATAAGATGCATGTTCTGATGGCTTCCATGGTAGGCAAGAAGGAAAGGACATGGAGAAGAAGATCCGCATCCAAAATGCTAAGTAGTTTGTCTTCTTCATTATTTATCAAATTCAACATCCTTAGTTTATCTTCTTCACTATTTACCAAACTCAATATCCTTTGGTGCTTTGATTCTCTATTACTTATTATCTCATCATCATCCCCTCCACGATTTTCTTTTGGGTTAGATTTATTTTTTCGCTTGAAGGCCTTTATGGATCTTACATAACAGCTTCCTTGGGTAACGCTGGAGGCACTAGTGTCATCCATGGACTTTTCAATATATATAGCTTTTCTAGCTCCTTTGCTTCCCTCTGTTAAAACACACTACAAACTAAAATACATAAAAAAGAAATAATAATAATAGCATTTATACTATAAATATATTGAAAAATCACATGCAAAAGGGTGTATCATTAGAAAAATATATGTTGCTTAGAAATTTATGAAAAATATTTGATTCCTTGCCAAAATACTAAACTTGACAAAAAACCGTGCATTAAAACATTGCAAGAAAGAAGCAAATAAAGGACTAGAACTTGTTAATTATGACCAAAATGCAAACCATAACCTCAAATTAATATAAAAAGTCTGAAAACCATCCAAGGTTAAAGATAATTTTAAGTTCAGAACAATAAATAATAACAGTAATTAATGTTTCACATGTGTTTTATAGCAGCAAAAACAATGTTTTAATGTGATCAGAACTCGTGCTTTGGTTTTATAGCACAAAAATAGAGTTTTAATGTGATCAGAACTTGTTCTTTGTTTTTTTCTACATGAACATGGTTTAGCGACATGAGCAAAAAATAAAGATTCTAAATAGAGTACTTATTCAAGGTTTTCAGCTTAATAAACTAATTATTAGGTGGCCTTCCTTCTTTAAAAACTTGCCATTTCTTTAAAACACATATGTTAATGGTTCAAGCCAAAAAGTCGCCACCCAAACAAGTATATCTATAAACTCAAAATCACCACCATCAAAGACGCCGTCACAACATGTAGATCAGTACTACAAAGTACCAATAACAACAACTAAACACACTAGAGATCCCAACATAGTTATTAAATGAGCAGTAACATGGTCAAAATATCAAGTGTATCATAAGTTACAACATCAAGGAAAATTTTAGCAAATAGTTCAACGATTGGTAAGTATTGTATTACAGCTTCTTGTAATGTAATACTTTTGCTTATCAAAAGTTGAAACATATTTTGTGGTTTTTAAAAGCGTATTTACACAAATTAATTTTTGTATTTATAAATTTTACCTTTATTCTTATGCACACATAATATCTGAAGTCTGATAAACTGTCCCATTTACTTTGACACAGTATTATTATTTGGTTTGTAGATGCTAGCTAGATCAACAACCATCTCAGTATCTTTGAACATCTTTGTTCTGTTAGATGTTAAAATTGATGGTAAGATGATGGCATATGCATAGAAAATCTACATGTATAATAATTTTATAGACTATAGTTATGAATCCCAAAACAGAATTTTGATTTCAGATACCAATCTTCTACTGAATGGTAGGAGCTAGATTAAGTAATGTTGTTACCATTTATTTATTTATTTATTATTATTATGTTAGATGTTAAATTTGATAGAAAAATGACATTATACATGCATAGAAAATCTACATGAACAATAATTCTATAGACTGTAGTTGTGAATCCCAAAACAGAATGTTGATTTCAGAAACCAATCTTCTACTGAATGGTATTATTTGCAATGAGCCAAAACTGTCAGATTTTATCTCTCTAAGTATTTTTTTCTTTCAAAACTAATTACAAACCAAAATATATATATATATATATACATATATGGAATAGGTAAAGTAAATATCTAAAAAGCCTAATAATAGTATTAATAATACCTATGGAAGTCCGGTTGCACAAAACAATCCAAAATCCACAATCTACAAATGCTCAATTCAGATGTTTGCTATTTTTATTCACTCTTGCAACCTGTAATAGAGAATTGCACATAGAAAAAAAATAAATAAATAAATAAATAAGATGTCGGTAAAGTCCAAAACCCTAAAGAGAAAAAAAGATTAAAAAAAACAAACAATTTGAAAGACGAAGAGAAGGAAATAGAGAAGAGAGAAGAAAGCTTATCTGGGACGTCCGTGGCCGCTGGTTCGCCGATGGGTTCAGCCTTAGTCGGTGGGAAAACACAGTAGAAGGGAATGGGGGGTAGAGAAAGAGGGGCAACAGTCACAGACCATCACGGTAAAAGAATGTGCGTCGTACGCCTAAGATTAAAAAGACCAGTAATAACAACCTGTATAAGTGGTGGGCACGCTGGTATTTTCAGGTTCCACGAAATTTGTACGTCACTTGTTTACTGTGCTCTTCTTACAAATAGAACTAGATGTCTGGGTGCGTGCCAAATCATCAATATAAACTGAATTTTAAATTTATTTATTTATTTGTTTATTATTATTATTATCATTATTATTATTATTTTTTAGCTGGTGAGATTCGAACCTCGTAGGTGGAATTCTAAATTGAATTGATGTATTGCGAAATACAATATTGTATATTTATTAATTTTGGCAGACTGCGTAACCGCCCGTTCAACGTTAACGGAGCGTTGGCACCATTATTAATGTAAAACCCAAGCAGAATTCAAATACTTTTTTTTTTTTTTTTTTCAATCTTTTTGGTAGAAAAAATTGGTTTGTAGTGTTGTGTGTGGGGGGGGGGGGCGGTGGTTTGAGAAAAACCTTAAAAACAAAGCACATAAACTTTATATATATATATATATTATTTTATATGATATTTGTTTACAGAGTTTGTATATAATTTATGTAACATATTTCTTTCTACAAAACAAATAAGTTTGACCCCTTCCTCTAATTTTTAGAAACTCTATTTTGGGGACTTGAATGGAACTTTGAGAGGAATTAAAGTATGGGTATTGAACGGAGCTTTCGATATGCTCAATTCTATATGGGTATTTATAGAATTCAAAATTGAGTGTTAAATTTTCATGAACCACTTTTAGCAATACTCTATTTTTTATTTTTTTTTATTTTGCTGAAACTGAGATTCTATTAAAATCCAAAAGGAAAGGACTGGCAAAAAACCAAACCCCGATTCAGGTGGTTACACCAATATCACTTTCCTGAAGCAAAACCAAAACAAGAGAAGAGGGCAGGGAATTGATGTTTAACTCCCCATAGAACCTATGCTGTTTTGCCCATTGACCTACTAGATGTGCAGATCTATTAGCCATTCTAGCAGTCCAAACAAAAGAAACATTAACAAACAAAGGAATCAAAAGGAAAACATTGTTAGCAATGTGCTTAGCTTTCTAACGAAGGTGATTTGTATCCTTGAAGGCTAAACTCTTAATCACAGTGAGAGCATCAGATTCTATGTAAACATTATTCCAACCGTAGCTTGATGCCACATGTGAGGCTTTCAAAATAGCTTCTGGTTCGGTCACCTCTGGAATAGGGATCTCTGACTTGAAAGTTCGAATGAGTAAAATTTCCCTTTTGTCATTCCAAGCTACCATAGCTAAGTTGCTTCCATTTTTGCTCACCGCTGTGTCAGTTTTAGCAATACTCAAACGCCTAGTCTATATATATAATGTGGTATCATCATTGCAAATATGCGGCATGAATGGCTATTGTTCCAAGCATCTACCTACAATAGTCAACAGACTATTACCATCCATAATAGTCATGAAGCTTGATAATATTTTTTCATCCAAATTAATTACATTTCACAAAATTTGTATCATTATAAGTTGGATTTTTGGAAAGGTAAGAAAATAAATATTTCACAGTTATAAATTTGATCAAATCCACAATGATGATTGTTGTGATTCTGTAACCATAAAAAATAAAAAATAAAAATAAAAATATAAAAATTTAGAAGAAAAAGATGTATTATCATTTATCTCTAGAAATCAATATAAAAAAAATCCTCTCAAACTCTCTCTCTAAAGTTTCTAAAAATTCTATGCTATGTATTATACAAGATTGAAAAATTTAGCACCTATTTACAGGCTTATAATATTGCCTTTTTTTACGAACTAATTGGCCACCAAATAAACTTGACCAAAAAGTATACTTAGATAGCAAGAAAGGGTTGGACTTTTGGAGTTAGTCTGGACTTCAGGATTCTACCCTTCCAACAATATTTCAAAATTGATAGTCACTTATCATCCATTCTAGTAATTTCTTTGTACAGCTTCAACTTTTTTTGTGTGACAACCTTTGTAAATATGTTTACTAGATTCTTCTTTGTATGAATCGTTACTAGTCTAAGTAGTTTATACTCTATCACATTTTGCTTCCAATGATAGTGAATATCACTATGTTTTAATAAGAAATGATACATTGAATTCTTGTTCAAATTCAGGGCACTCCACTGTCACAATATATCTTGTAATCCTTTTACTTGATACCCAGTTTATTGAGTAAATATTTAAACCATAACATTTCTTTATTGGCTTCCGCCGTAACAATATATTTTTCTTTAGATAAAAAGCTACACACTTCTATAATCTTGAACATCATGACACAGTTTCTCCAACAAAAATGTAAAGATAACTTAAATTAGATTTTCAAATTTTCTATTATTAAGGTCTCTAGCCATATCTACATTTATATAGTTTTCTAAAGCTAGAATACCTCCCTTATAACACAAGCATACCTTTCATATACCTTTAAAATACTTGAGAATCCACCTGAATATTCCCCAATGTTCCTTTTCAAGATTTAAAAGATATTTACACACTGTACCTATTGCATGAACAATGATTTATATGGTACATACCATTGCATACATCAAGTTTTTTAATGTTGAAGAATAAGGCACTCAGGCTATCTCCTCTATCTCTACATTAGATAAGGGGCACAATCTCTTGCTCAATCTAAAATGGTTTGCTAGTGGAATGTTAATTGGTTTGGCCTTATCCATTCTGAATCTTTTTATCACTTGTTTGACATATTTCTCCTAAGGGAGCCATAACATGTGATTCTTCCTATCTCAGGCTATTGCATTCCTAAGTTGAGCTCGTCATAAGTCCTTCATATCAAAAAACTTGAATAATTCCTTCTTCAGTTGACTATCCTTATTGCATCTTATATAACAATCAACATGTCGTTTACATATAGCAAAAATGCAATGAAGCTTCCATATGAAGATCCATGAATATATACACACTGGTCTAGGTCAGACTTCTATAGCCTTGACTCATCATAAAAAAGTCATACTTCTTTTACCACTGTCCAAATGCTTGCTTAAAGCTATACAAGGTCTTTATTAGTTTGCAAACAAGGTTCTCTTTCCTTAAAACCTTTTGAGTGCTCCATATAAATTTCCACAAGTAGATCACCATGAAGAAATGTTGTTTTCACATCCATTTACTTAGAATTAAGGTATAAACTAACAATTAGAATGAAAATAACTTGAATTGAAGTCATGCTTTATCATTAGTGAGAAAATCTCTTCAAAGTTAATTCCTTTCTTCTAAAGGAAACCTTTGACTTCCAAACAAGCTTTATGTTTTACCATCATTCCATAGCCGTCTTTCTTAAGATTGAACACCCATTTATTCTTTAGTATCTTCTATTCTATTAAAAGATCAACTAACTTATAAATCTAGTTTTTCTACAAAGATATCATCTTATCTTGCTTTGCTTGTAGCCATTTTTCTTTATTCTGATGGGATTTAGCTTCCTAGAAACTCTTTAACTCCCTTTCTTTAATAAGAAAAATATATTAAGATTTTGGATATCTCTTTTATGGAATCCAGCCTCATTCAAGCCTTTGGACTTGTAAACTGTTAGTTTCATAAGGTGTACTAGCATTCGATTACTATGATAGCCTTGTAGCTTTTAGTGAGAGAATTGAGTCTTTCTCTACTCAACATTATTTTCTCCCTTTTATTCTTCTTCTGGCAATTCTCTATGCACCTTGTTTCATCTATGATGGCTTGTGTTGGAGCTAGATTAGGAACAATATCATAGGCACTAGAACTAGAACCAAAAGACTTACATGAGCTTTTCAATGTCTTTTATTGTCTGGTTTTCAAGGAATACTACATTCCTACTTCTAATAATTTTTTGTGGCATTGGATTCCATAATTTATATTCGATTTCTTTATCTCCATATCCAATAAAGATGCATGGAGTAATCCTTATGTTGAGTTTATGAATGAGCTCCTTAGATACATTTGTAAAGGCCAAACATCTTAATATTCTTAAGTGAGAGAGAAGTGATTCTTACTAGACCTTTGTTAATCAAATAGCAGGCAGTACAAACAGTTTTTCCCTAGAATGGCTTAGGCAGCTTAGTCATATTGGTCATACTTTTGACCTTTTCCATGATTGTCTAATTTATTCTCTTGGCTACTCCATTATGTTGTGGGGTGCTGGGATTGTCTTCTCATGCTAAATATCTTGTCATCTATAGTAGTCATCAAGCTCTTTGGAAGTATACTTACCTCCATTATCTAGGTAGAGAGATTTTAGCTTCTTTCTTATTTCATGTTCTACCATGAAATGTAGCTATTTGAAGTGATATAAGGCTTGATCCTTCTACCTTTAGGAAATAAACCCATACTGATACGAACCTAGGACGACTTGCTCCTAAACTCGTATTATATTAGCCCGGATCTTAATTAAGTTCAAGTTCTAATGGAATTGACCTCAACCCCTAACCAACCTGTTGTTAGAAACCTTGGTATAATATAGACACCACAATAGGGGATGGAAAACCTATTGATAAGTCAAGCTAAAACAACCAATTCTCTAATGGTGTTTTAGGTGTTCTCAAAGAACAAAGAGATAATTAATCTCACAAATATTTTCACAATCCAATCAAAGTTGTCTTATTATTGAAAAATAAACCTTTAAATAGGCTTGAAAGAAACAAAATAAACCCTAAAAAATTAATTCAAAACCGAACTCCTATAGGAATTAGGAAACTTGACCGAATTCTAATATGTCCTAAACTAAGTTTCCTAAACTAAATTTTATTAATTAATTCCTTTATTTTGAATTAGGAATTAATTAATTGACAATGGAAATAATAAAATAAAAACCTTCCTAAAGTTATTTGTCCAGAAAATAAATAAATAAAAACTAAAAAGTAATGGTAGTTTCCTAAAACAAAAAGTAGAATAAAATTAGGAAACTATAATACTAGCTTTTTGACTAATTTGACTTTGACCAATCTTTAACCAAATTGAGCTCCAAATCAGCTTCAATATGCTTTGTAGGATGCCAAATAAGCTTGTTGTGAAGTTCCTCACGTTGCCCTTGCTTGGAAGTATGAGAAAAGGCTAATATAGTAAAATACAGTAAAGCCAGCAAGGAATACAGCAAATCCGTGTAACACCCCGTCCCAAATCGCACCGGAATCCGTGCACGTTGACCGAGGTTGACCGTTGACCGTTGACCGAAGGGGGTCAAAAGTTGACTTTTTGACTCGGTGAGAATTTTGAGTTGACTAGGGTACCGTGGCGAAGTGCACGATGCCACGAGTTCGTAGACTGGTAGCACGTCGAAAACGGAGCTACGGTTTGAAAGTTATGGACGAAACAAGTTGCGGTCCAAACTGTCCAAGGGATGTCGGAGTTGACTTTTTGTTTATGGGGAATTGAGCTTTGACTCATGCATGGTTGTGAAGTGCTCGTCGATACGAGTTCACAGACTAGCGGCACGCTCAAAACGGACATCCGGTTAAAAAGTTATGGACGTTTGAAGTTTACCGGATACCGTATTATTTTAATATTTTTTTTGGGTCGGTGAACAGTGAAACGCCACGTGTCAGTTTCTGATTGGTCCACGTGGAATGAACAGTGTCACGCAGGGTTTTAATTTTGAAAAACTCTCGGGGAAGAGAGAGAAAGAGAGAGAAGAGAGAGAAAGAGAGAGAGGAGAGAGAAAGAGAGAGAGAGGACCCGCCGGCCGCCGGCCATTTTCACGTTTTTCCGGCCTAGTTACTGTCCGAAGTTTGGCGGCGATTTTTCCCCTCCACCGCCGGCCACCGCGAATCGGCACTATTCCGGCCGATGTACAGTACACGCGCCATACACCCAGCATCCTCTCCTCAAGTCCGGCCTACCCACCAAAAATCACGGCCATCGGACCACCGACGCGCCGGGATCGGAGCGTTTTCCGGCGAGGGGTCGAAAATCTTCAAACGGTGATTTCTCCGCCGTCCGACCTCCGTTTTGCTCACCGTCGGTCCCGTTGGATTGCTCTCCTCACGATCTACAAATCTGCAAAATTTCACAGCAAACGGCCACCGTCGGAAATTACTGTTCCGGCGACGGTTGCCGGTGACGTGGCGGCCCGCCGGAAATTACTGTTCCGGCGAGTACCCCGAAAATTCCGGCCAGCTCCAGTCCGTAGTGTTCGACCTCCTGAACCCAAATCCGACTTCCGTTTCCACCAATTCGCGACGGTTTGGGAGAATTGCGGAGCCGAAACCCGAAAAGCTTCCCGATAAAATTCCGACCCCGTCGGGTACGATCATCGGAAATTAAGACCGGATCTGTGATTAGCATCACTCGAGCTTCGATTCGGTATATGATTCGTAAATTTTAGTTATCGTTTGTGTTTTGACCCCCCGGGTACCGGGTATTATTTACCCGAATAAAATATTAATTTATTTGACTGTCTGTGAATTTTGTTCTAGGAGCACCGGTGAGTCGTAGAATTGATCCCGTAGTGGATCATGGGTTAATTGCGTGCTCCAGGTGAGTGACCCACCTTCAAATTAATTTTGGGAATTTAATTGGTGAATATATAATGTGTGATTTAAATATTTGGAATTTAATTTCTATGTGCCAAATATTTATTTGAATTATTGTGGAATTATTTGTGAATTTATCGGATTTAAGAAAATGTGTATTTCACCAATTTATGCCATGTGGAATTATTTTATGGTTTTGAGGATTTTGAAATTGGTGTGGTTTTAATGGTAAATTGGGCACGATTCGATTTTCAAATATTTCAAGGAAAATATTTGGTTATGTTGGTGATTTCAATTTTTATGAAATATGCCCATAAAATATTATGGGATTTGATTATGATATTTCGAGAAATTATTTATGCTTGGAAAAAATGTGGATATTTGAATTGATGGATTTGGGAGTTGGTGGATTTGAAAATCATGGAATTTATGGCATTGATTACAAAGAAATTGTGGGAAAATTCCCGGTTCAAGCGGATGGATTATGCCCGCTATGCTTATGAAAAATGTGAAATTTGTTTTATGATTTAAATTTATGGATTTTATAATTTTTAGATGCACCGTGCACGTACTGGTGTTCTGATTATGTGATATGGTATATGTGATATGGTTAGTGTGCACACGGTTGTGATTAGCGCGCAGGTGGGTGTGAGTAGCGCGCGGTTGATATTATGAGGTTGTCCTGTGGATGCCATCGGAGAGGGCGGCCACCCCCCCATGGCCGGGACACCAGGTTAGCAGCGGCGCAGTGGGACGCCACGCGACCGTATGCCGGTTTCTTTCTATAACCTCCTGTCTGGCGGTACCTTGGGACGCTGGGTACTGTTGGCGCCACTGGTATATAGTGGGTGCATCAAATGATTTTCAGAACTGTGTTTTAAAAATAAAATGTTTGGAAACTGAATTGGAATTAAAAATATAATTGTTACCGCTTCTGGTATTTAATTGATGTCTTGGTTTTCGGGGAATATGGATAAAGGGTTTTGGTGAAATTGTTTTAAAAGGGGAACCTTTCCAACTGAGAGAATCTTAAGGGTTTTGAGAGAAAATATTATTTCCAAATAATTATCATTTATACTTATTACTGTGATATTATATGGTATAGTAGTAGGGTCGCTCACTGAGATGATTAGCATCTCACACTCTTAAATTCCGTTCCTCTAGGTACCAGGTTGTCGGTGTTCACTCGGAGCGGACTTGATCTTCCTCGCTGTTTTAGGTCGTGCTGTACCCTGTTTTTCTTTTATTGCAGTTGTAATATTTCTTTCATTCTTGTTGTATTTATTATGCACTGGATTACTGTATTTATTTTGAAGTGCTGCAAAAATTTGTGGAATCAATTTGTAGTATTGTGGGAGGAATAAGGGGATATTTTTAGAAGTGTGTTTTCAGTGCAGGTAGTTTGTGGTAAGTAAATCCCTTAGGGGAGGCTCTGCCGGATTTTCCGTTGGAGAGTTCGGTAGGGTTTCCCTGGGATCAGGGCTGTCTAGGGTTCCGGGGAAGGAATTCTGGACGGGTCCTGACAGTTGGTATCAGAGCTCTAGGTTCTAGTATTCCTAAGGGACTGTGCATTGTTGTGCATCCTATCCGTGTTTAATCTCTCGTTTTACCCGTGTGAAAGCGTTCTTTCTATTTGTCTCGAAGTAAATTCGTTGCCCGAGTTTGAATAACTCTAATCTTCGAGGGTGTCAATTAGGATCATCTAGCCTAACGGGAAATTCCTATGCCCTAGTCGATGGTCGAGGATGCCTTTTCTTTTTGAAGGTCAAGCTTATCATCGTGAATGGTATCCGTTTCGTTCATGGAGAAGAAGGATGATTGCCTAAGGATGTGTGTCGATCGATTTCAAGGCGTCAAATATTTTTTCGATCGTTTATCAAAAAATTAAATGCTTTTCAAAGTGGTATTTGAAATTAAAAGTGTTTTATTCAAGTATTTTTGGTTTTTGTTCGTACATGTATTTGTATGTTATATTGTGTAATATTATACTGCACCATATGGAGGCGGCGAACCAATGTGGTCCATGTAGAGCTAGCCCCATGATCATGTTGCCTACGAGCCCGGGGAATTGGACGGCCAATATAGGCAACCACCCTGGTTTGTATTGGTAGCAGAGTGTCGGCGACAGTTGGAATCATGGATTACGTAACATGTAGAAGGTGTTGTACGTACCTCCATTACAAGCGTGCATATTTTATTTTATGCTATGGATTTTAAGATATGATTTTCAATGTGGAGTTTTAACAATTGCCTATGCAAGTTAGGTATATTTGAAAAAATATATTTTATTATTTGTTTTATGTTATGGTTTTTCCAAGAGCGACTTAAGGGTTAAGTATCGCCAGTCGAGAATCCAAAGCAGGGTATCGTTGAGTTCAAAAAGGAGATCTTAAAGGAAGCACGCGATTCAAAGTATGCGATACACCCCAAGGGTACCAAGACGTATGGAATGCTCACTGGATGACATGGTGGTTTGGCACGATAAAGGAAGTTGCAAGATCCGAATAAAGGTACTTAGGTCATCGATAAGTAAAAGTAGGGAGATGTAAATATGGATTTCGTGCTTAAACTATCATTCACAAAGAGAAGGTACGACAGCGTTTAGAGAATCAAGCAAGCTCCGGATAGCGACTAAAGTTCTACTTGGTGGTTGATGAGGTTAATGAGATGAGGATGATTCCTTAGGCATGGTTGGATGTTTAAGCATGGTTAGTTTCATTCTAGAAGCTAAGATCTTGATATCTTATTTCCTTGGAGATTTAAGGTTCGTATTGGTGGTGCTTTATCGATTCAAGGTGGTTGATATTGTTGGTGATAATTTACAATGATAAGGAGTATGATTTTTGGGACGGAGTTAGAATTTAAGGAGTGTGGAATACTTTATTGGGTTAAGGATCTAGTGATTTGTTCATAGTATTGGTGGTGATGCTAGAATTAGGATTTAAATTTCTTATTGCTTGAGGTGTGGATTCATGGAATTTATTTGAAATAAGGGAAACTTAGGGTTTTCAAGAATGATATTTGGATGTTGAGAATTTTATTCATGACCTTGATGAATTTAGTTAAAAGAAAGATTGATGTTTGTCGAGGTTAAGACTATTGGTAAATCAATGAGGAGCAAGGGTTTTATAATTGTAAGTACTAGGAGGGTAATCGAAGACAAGTGAATTAATCTCAACCTTAACTTGGTGATACCAGTATTTGAGGAAATTAGACTTAAGTTCTAATCTTACCTTTTGAATTGCTGATCGAGTTACGAGAGTTGGTTGTTGGTTTAAGGATGCATGCTTTAGAAGCACCTTATGGTTAGCGTTCGACTATGACCAAGACTTGCAGATCGTGTTCTCGTGGACCAATTTGACTATCCTTAATTAGTGGGCATGAGAAGGAAAGTTGCACAAGAGGGAAGTTAAAGTCACTATTAGGCGAATGTAGTGGCAGATGCTTTGAGTAGGAAGGCTACTGGATCCCTTGCTCACATCCAAGTCATCCAACTACCTCTCATGGTGGAGTTGAAGAAGATGGGGGTGTTAATGCATATGCATCCTTCATGAGTTCTCATGGCTAGCTTCCAGGTACGACCGGTGTTGGTGGATCGTATAGTAGAGACCCAAATGGAAGATCCTAAGTTGAGGACAATTAAGGGCAAGGTACAAGAAGGTCTTGATCCGGAATTTTCCATAAGGAGGGATGGAGCCCTCGTGTATAAAGGACGACTTTGTGTTCCGGATATCCCAGGACTCAAGCAGGAGATTTTGGAGGAGGCGCACAGCTCGATGTATGCGATGCATCCGGGAAGTACCAAGATGTACCGGACGCTTGTTAAGTATTATTGGTGGATTGGTATGAAGAGAGAAGTGGCAGACTTCGTATCAAAGTGTTTGATTTGTCAACAAGTGAAAGCAGAAAGACAGAAGCCTTCGGGACTACTCCAACCTTTACCGATTCCCGTGTGGAAGTGGGAAGAACTCAACATGGACTTCGTATTCAAGCTTCCTTCCACACCTAGAAGGTACGACGGCATTTGGGTAATCATTGATCGTCTCACCAAGTCGGCACACTTCCTACCGGTGCGAGAACGTTTTTCACCCGAGAAGTTAGCTTAGTTGTTCGTGCAACGCATTGTAAGTCTTCATGGAGTACCGTTAGCCATCGTCTCCGATCGAGATCCGCGCTTTACTTCACGACTATGGCGGAAGTTGGCTGATGCACTAGGAGCAAGACTTAACTACAGCACCGCTTTTCACCCGCAATCTGATGGACAAGCAGAGTGCACAATTCAGACATTAGAAGACTTGCTAAGGTCTTGCATTATGCAGTTTCGTGGTAGCTGGGATGAACAACTGCCATTGATAGAGTTTTGTCCTCCTGCCTACCGTGAAGCAAGAAGGAGAGAGTTCGAGGAACTGCGACAGAGGAACATGACAGTGATCGAGTACGAGAGGAGATTCCGAGAACTATCAGAATTCTACATGCACCTAATTCCCGACGATCACACGAAGAAGGTGAGGTTCATAGACGGATTGAAAGAGAGCATCAGCTACACCCTTTCTGGATCAGTACATCCCACCTATCAGTCCGCCAGGGATGCAGCGCTCGAGCTAGAGAGACAGGAGGAGATACACAGACCCTCAAGGCGCAGATCTTTCGAAGGTTCGTATAGCGGAGTACCTCAATAGGGGGCAACTAAAAGAAGCCATAGTTTAGGCTCAGACAATGATGGGTTAAGCCCACGAGGCAGATTCCAGAGGAGAGATAGTTATCGTATGCCCCAGCCAGCTCGCCATTCGATCAGTGTGGATGCAAGCTCGTATCAGCAGTCACGCATTGGTTCTCCGCGGATTTGTCCACTTTGTAGGGGGAATCATTCTGGGCAGTGTCAGATGG
Source organism: Ziziphus jujuba (assembly GCF_031755915.1). NCBI lineage: Eukaryota > Viridiplantae > Streptophyta > Magnoliopsida > Rosales > Rhamnaceae > Ziziphus > Ziziphus jujuba. The sequence continues at coordinate 24,861,357 of NC_083389.1, forward strand.
ATGGTTTATGCTTTCGGTGTGGGCAGCCAGGCCATATAAGGAGGGATTGCCCTTATGGTAGCGGCAGTGTGCTAGAAGCAGGTCGACGGACACAGCATACGGGGATATTTCCAGGACAGAGTTCCCATAGGAGTCAGCCAGTAGGAGTTTCTTCGGGATCAGTCCAGCCGTCTGCAGGATCGAGTCGAGGTAGAGGAAGGAGACCCCAGCAGACAAGTCAAGGCCGGGTGTTTGCTATGACGCAGCAGGGAGCCAGGACTACGCCCGACGATTTCACAGATCAAGTGATGGAAGCAGACCTGATCCTGTTGGATCTATCTGGACTTGAAGTAGTGTTGGGCATGGATTGGTTGGCAAGGAACTACTTAGTCGAGGAAGCGACATGGGAGCCCGAAGCGCAGGTGCGTGATCAGAACCCTTGTTTGTTCCAGTGACGCGCGAAAATTTCGAGGACGAAATTTTTGTAAGGGGGGAAGGCTGTAACACCCCGTCCCAAATCGCACCGGAATCCGTGCACGTTGACCGAGGTTGACCGTTGACCGTTGACCGAAGGGGGTCAAAAGTTGACTTTTTGACTCGGTGAGAATTTTGAGTTGACTAGGGTACCGTGGCGAAGTGCACGATGCCACGAGTTCGTAGACTGGTAGCACGTCGAAAACGGAGCTACGGTTTGAAAGTTATGGACGAAACAAGTTGCGGTCCAAACTGTCCAAGGGATGTCGGAGTTGACTTTTTGTTTATGGGGAATTGAGCTTTGACTCATGCATGGTTGTGAAGTGCTCGTCGATACGAGTTCACAGACTAGCGGCACGCTCAAAACGGACATCCGGTTAAAAAGTTATGGACGTTTGAAGTTTACCGGATACCGTATTATTTTAATATTTTTTTTGGGTCGGTGAACAGTGAAACGCCACGTGTCAGTTTCTGATTGGTCCACGTGGAATGAACAGTGTCACGCAGGGTTTTAATTTTGAAAAACTCTCGGGGAAGAGAGAGAAAGAGAGAGAAGAGAGAGAAAGAGAGAGAGGAGAGAGAAAGAGAGAGAGAGGACCCGCCGGCCGCCGGCCATTTTCACGTTTTTCCGGCCTAGTTACTGTCCGAAGTTTGGCGGCGATTTTTCCCCTCCACCGCCGGCCACCGCGAATCGGCACTATTCCGGCCGATGTACAGTACACGCGCCATACACCCAGCATCCTCTCCTCAAGTCCGGCCTACCCACCAAAAATCACGGCCATCGGACCACCGACGCGCCGGGATCGGAGCGTTTTCCGGCGAGGGGTCGAAAATCTTCAAACGGTGATTTCTCCGCCGTCCGACCTCCGTTTTGCTCACCGTCGGTCCCGTTGGATTGCTCTCCTCACGATCTACAAATCTGCAAAATTTCACAGCAAACGGCCACCGTCGGAAATTACTGTTCCGGCGACGGTTGCCGGTGACGTGGCGGCCCGCCGGAAATTACTGTTCCGGCGAGTACCCCGAAAATTCCGGCCAGCTCCAGTCCGTAGTGTTCGACCTCCTGAACCCAAATCCGACTTCCGTTTCCACCAATTCGCGACGGTTTGGGAGAATTGCGGAGCCGAAACCCGAAAAGCTTCCCGATAAAATTCCGACCCCGTCGGGTACGATCATCGGAAATTAAGACCGGATCTGTGATTAGCATCACTCGAGCTTCGATTCGGTATATGATTCGTAAATTTTAGTTATCGTTTGTGTTTTGACCCCCCGGGTACCGGGTATTATTTACCCGAATAAAATATTAATTTATTTGACTGTCTGTGAATTTTGTTCTAGGAGCACCGGTGAGTCGTAGAATTGATCCCGTAGTGGATCATGGGTTAATTGCGTGCTCCAGGTGAGTGACCCACCTTCAAATTAATTTTGGGAATTTAATTGGTGAATATATAATGTGTGATTTAAATATTTGGAATTTAATTTCTATGTGCCAAATATTTATTTGAATTATTGTGGAATTATTTGTGAATTTATCGGATTTAAGAAAATGTGTATTTCACCAATTTATGCCATGTGGAATTATTTTATGGTTTTGAGGATTTTGAAATTGGTGTGGTTTTAATGGTAAATTGGGCACGATTCGATTTTCAAATATTTCAAGGAAAATATTTGGTTATGTTGGTGATTTCAATTTTTATGAAATATGCCCATAAAATATTATGGGATTTGATTATGATATTTCGAGAAATTATTTATGCTTGGAAAAAATGTGGATATTTGAATTGATGGATTTGGGAGTTGGTGGATTTGAAAATCATGGAATTTATGGCATTGATTACAAAGAAATTGTGGGAAAATTCCCGGTTCAAGCGGATGGATTATGCCCGCTATGCTTATGAAAAATGTGAAATTTGTTTTATGATTTAAATTTATGGATTTTATAATTTTTAGATGCACCGTGCACGTACTGGTGTTCTGATTATGTGATATGGTATATGTGATATGGTTAGTGTGCACACGGTTGTGATTAGCGCGCAGGTGGGTGTGAGTAGCGCGCGGTTGATATTATGAGGTTGTCCTGTGGATGCCATCGGAGAGGGCGGCCACCCCCCCATGGCCGGGACACCAGGTTAGCAGCGGCGCAGTGGGACGCCACGCGACCGTATGCCGGTTTCTTTCTATAACCTCCTGTCTGGCGGTACCTTGGGACGCTGGGTACTGTTGGCGCCACTGGTATATAGTGGGTGCATCAAATGATTTTCAGAACTGTGTTTTAAAAATAAAATGTTTGGAAACTGAATTGGAATTAAAAATATAATTGTTACCGCTTCTGGTATTTAATTGATGTCTTGGTTTTCGGGGAATATGGATAAAGGGTTTTGGTGAAATTGTTTTAAAAGGGGAACCTTTCCAACTGAGAGAATCTTAAGGGTTTTGAGAGAAAATATTATTTCCAAATAATTATCATTTATACTTATTACTGTGATATTATATGGTATAGTAGTAGGGTCGCTCACTGAGATGATTAGCATCTCACACTCTTAAATTCCGTTCCTCTAGGTACCAGGTTGTCGGTGTTCACTCGGAGCGGACTTGATCTTCCTCGCTGTTTTAGGTCGTGCTGTACCCTGTTTTTCTTTTATTGCAGTTGTAATATTTCTTTCATTCTTGTTGTATTTATTATGCACTGGATTACTGTATTTATTTTGAAGTGCTGCAAAAATTTGTGGAATCAATTTGTAGTATTGTGGGAGGAATAAGGGGATATTTTTAGAAGTGTGTTTTCAGTGCAGGTAGTTTGTGGTAAGTAAATCCCTTAGGGGAGGCTCTGCCGGATTTTCCGTTGGAGAGTTCGGTAGGGTTTCCCTGGGATCAGGGCTGTCTAGGGTTCCGGGGAAGGAATTCTGGACGGGTCCTGACATCCGGCCTTTCCTTCTCCTTGTGCGCAAACCACCTTGTTGGTTGGCTTTGAAGCTGCTTTGGCTGGTTTCTATGACTCATCCTCCATATGAATTGAACCCATAAGGATGGGGTTCCAATTCATACAACCCGGCCTCCTTATTATCACCAAAAACGTCACCCGGCCCTGTTTTGGCTTCTATTGTTTGTATGAGTAAAACAGGCCTTGGTTCTTTAGATGTGGCCAACCCCTCTTGACTATGACTTATTCCTTGTATGAAGACAGCAAGATTGTCCTTGAACTTCTTGGCTTGGGCCCTAGTGATCGGTCCCACCTTCATTTGTATTGGGTCAGCACCCTAGCGAGTTGTCGAGCGAACAGTCTCCGGTGGATTCGCATCACATACCTTCCAAGAAGCATCATCAATAAAGGTACAAGACTTGTGAGCCTTGAATGATACAAGATAAAAAAGTGCAAGATTAGTGAACAATACTCTAGAGAATATTGTGGTAGCAGTGGTAAATTAGTGTGAGGCTGCTAGATAAGTGTGGTTAGGTATGGGGCATTATCAAGCTACCTCATTTGCAAAGGCTACTTGGTGTCCAAACGTAAAGATAATCACTTTCTTAAAGATAATCACTTTGTTAACAGCCGTGCCCTTTTCAGATCGGTTGGTTTCAAGGTTTAAAAGAACCTTAAGGTAAAGCCTACTTCAGTGGGAGCAATTTCAGGATCGGTGACTCCTGAAAAGTTTTTATAAAAAATCCCACCATACCGTCTGGATTGCGATAGTTAAATTGACGACATTGTCGATATCAGAGCTTCTACCCGATCAAAAGTATGCCAACAAGGATGTTGGACCAAAAGAAACATGTATTGCAAGACTTGTGAGCCCGGATAAATGTAAGGTAAAAAGGGGGCAAGATCATTAAATACTACACTAGAGTAGGCTGTGGCAAACAATGGTAAGTCGGTATGAGGCTGCCAGGATAATTATGGGTGGGTGTAGGGTACTAATAGACTACCTTATTGGCAAAGGCTATCTGGTATTCAATTCCACATTAGTTAGGTATGAAACAGTGATGGTTCAAATATAAAGATAATCATTTTTTGAACAATTAAGGCCTTTTCAAAATAGGTGGCTTTGAGATTTGATTAGTGAGCATTTTACTCCATAATCTAACTACCTAAGCTTGATTATATTTTTTGAATTCTTAAGCTTTTGGTTTTTTTTTTTTTATGTGTTCTGCAGTCATTTTATAACTGAAGCATTGATTGTGGTTTTTAAAGAATATTTGCTAATTATTGAAGTTTTAGAGCATATTTGAAGCTTTTTTCTTGAAGAGCTAAGCATGAAGCATGAAGATTGAACCCTAGAATGAGCTTGGGTGTGCACACTTGTTCTTACAAGTTGTACAAACCACTTTTGTTAGAGAGGAAGCAATCCTTGTAAGGTACACTAACTTTCGTATATGCCCACTTACTTGCTTGTTCAAAGGAAAACAAGCTAGTTACTGTTCCACTAAATGATTTATTTTCTATCTATTCTTGTATGTAGACACCCTTGTGAAATTTAGATTATTGGTTTTTGAAGCTTAAGGCTTAGTATTGACAAAGCATGTGATTTTCATGTGCTTAGTTTTGGAGATAGTCTTATGATGAAGATTAAGGCTACTAGAGGAGGTCTTTGAAGATGGACTTACGTGCCTTTAAGAGGAGTAGAAATGGCGATTTTCTAGGTTTTTGATGCCACAATATCAAAAAGTCAGTCACATAATATCGATAACATTTTTTACACTTAGGTTAAGTTGTCCATGTGACTGTATGATTGATTTATGATGTAGTGGACTTTTAGAATAGTGGCAGTGATTGACTTTTAGTTTTACTTGCTTTGTTATGGGAGGACAGAGTCCTCATCTATTTATTTTTTTACATTTTTATTTTTTGATTGTAGGAGGATTAAATACTCACTATTTACTTTATTGCATTTAAATTTCCTACTTGTAAGAGGATTGAGTCCTCGTTTGTTGAATTTAAAAATTGTGAATCTGTAGTTTGGGGGAACAAAGATGATACAAAGTAAGCCTAGGCTCTTGCAGGTTCCTTATTTCTTAGTCATCAAAAAGAAGTCTAAGCCATTTAAAAAGCCTATGCAACCCCCCTTCTAGTCTTTTTTGAATTCTCAATTAGTAGTAAAGCTTGGCCATCATAGTTTTAGGTTTAACAGCTTTAGTGAGATTTTTTGGGATTATCTACTTAATAGATCAAACTACAGTTTCTAGCTAAGATGAAAGCATTTCTAAAATCTTTGGATGAAAAACTTTGGTATTTTGTGGTTAATGGTTGGAAGGCACTAGCTGCTTACTCAGATGGATTTGAGATTTTTAACCCAATGTATAAGTGGACTAATGATGAGATTACCATTAGTGGATAGAACTTCAAATAAATGCTATTTTTTTTGCACTGACAGTATATAAGTTCAAAAGAGTATAGAGATGTGAGGTAGGTAAGAAGGCATAGGTTATTTTAGAGTTGGCACATGAAGGAAATGCAATAGTTAACAAGTCTAAACTCTAATTACTGGCCACTAGATTTGAGAACATCAAGATGAAAGATCATGAAACATTCTTCAAAATCTATACCAAGTTTAGTGAGATAGTCAATTCCTGCCATAGCCTTGGAGAGAGGATACCTAAGCACAAGTCAATGAGAAAGATTCTAAAATCTCTTCCAAAAAGATTCGAAACGAAAATGACAGCTATAAAGTTAAGGAAGGACATTGAAAATGTGAGACTTGAAGGGTTGATTGAATCACTGAGGACTTATGAGATGAACTTTTCCCCACCTAAGAAGGAAAAAAGTACGGTCTTAAAAATGATCAGTGAGGACTTGTGACATACTGATTCTGATGATCATAGCATTGATATGAATGAGGAAAAAATGGATCTTTTGTGAAGAAGTTAAGAAAATTCATGAGGAATAGAAAAGGAATGTCATCTCAAACAAAGATAAAGAGAGAAGTAGAAACTTCAAAAATTATGTAAGCAAAGGAAAGAAGGGTTTTAGACAAATTCAGTGCTATGAATGTAAAAGATATGGTCATATTACAAATGAATGCCCAAAAAGCAAGAAGACCAAGTTTGGCAATGTAAAAGGAAGGTTTTTAACACAACTTGTATAGATTCTATGAAGACTTAGACAATTATAGTGATAGTGATAAGGATGATGGCAAGGTGAACTTTACTGATTTTATGGCTTCTCATTCTTCTAACCATAGCATATCTCTGTTAGTTTCTTCATGGAGTGTTGGTTCAAATGATAATGTACTTTACGAGGATGTGGAACATGATGGAGATGACCTGTAGAACACATTGAAGAGAGCTTGAACATTAAAAAATAGCTTATTAAGGTTACCTTGAAGAGTAAAGAGAAAGCGAAGGAAACTGATAAGTTGACGACTTTGGTAATAGATAAAAATTAGAGGATTGTAAATATTACAAAAAAGATGACTAGTTTGAAGGATGTAAAAGCTTTTAACAATCCTCTAGTTGATAAAATGAGGTTTTTAGAAGTTTCCATAAGTGATGAGTACAAAGTAGTTTAGAAGTTAATGTTGAGTAGGAGCTCTCTAACAAAAAAGTTAAGCAAGCTAAGGAATCATTCAGAAACTCATAAATGCAATAGCAAGGCTCGATCAAATTTTAAGTATTGGCCAAGAATCAAATGATAATAGAGAACTTGGACAAATTGATGAGACTTCGAACCCATCTAGTTCTAAAACCACACTTGTGAAGAAAGAAAAGCCAATTCCATAGAACGAAGTATGAAGGAGGTTTTCCTATATAGAGTTAAAAAGAAAGATTATGTTAGAATGAACAATTCTTACATTCCCACTTAAAGAAGGCCCCAACCTTAGTTTCCTATACCTAATTATGACTTTTATGAACCACCTAGTGGAGTGTTCATTCTTATCTATCATCATTATGGTAGAAAAGGATATATCAGACTTAATTGCTTTCAATTGAGGGATGAATCACAACTTAGAGTTGTTGGAACACAGTTGGATGGTTTTGTGGGAGAATTGCAGAAAATTCTTCAAGTTACTTTCTGTGGTGTAAGGAATTCTCAAGGTTCAAGAACAAACAGAAAAAAGACTAACACCTCCTCTTGTAAAGAATGTAGTCATTTTTAAGATTGAAGAAAGACCACAAGATGACTTGATGGGTTTGGTTATTCATATTACATTAAAGACTCAAGTCTCAAGTTAACGTTATTTTGCTAATGGCTGCTTGAAACACATTACTTGAAACAGGTCTATATTTGTTAGCTTTGAGGATTGTTGTGAGGGTTTAGTTCCTTCTAGTGATGGTAGCAAGTCAAGAGTACTTGGAATGGGATCAAATGAAGCTCTTGGTATTCCTAGATTGGATGGTGTACTTTATATTGAAGGAATGAAGACTAATATGGTTAGTATTAGTAAATTTGTAATGACACGTACAATGTTCAATTTACTAAAGGAACATGTAGTATGTTAAACGGTGATGGAATGTGCATTCTTAAAGGAGAGAAAACTAAGGATAATTGTTATTGCATTTTCCTTTCTATTGAGAAAACTTGTCACAATGCTGCAGTATCTCATTTTGAGTTGTGGCATGAGAGACTTAGACATATGAAGTATTGAGATCTCCATAAAATCTCTAAGTTAGTTAGATGGATTTGCCTAAGATATTAGATAAATCAGAATATGTGCATGGACCATGTCAAATTCGAAAGCGGTATAGAGCTAATCATAAGAAAGGATAGTTTCTAGCTACTTGTAAACCATTGGAGCTCGTACATATATATTTGATGGGTCTTATAAGGTAGAGAGTCTTGGAGACATGAGATATATTTTTGTGATCACTAATGAATTCTCTAGATATGCATGGTGAGATTCATTAGAAGAAGTGAGATGCTTTTAAAGTTTTCAAGTCTTTGTGTATTGCACTTAAGAATGAAAAAGGAAGGATTGGCAAGATTGTCTATCCCAGAGGTGATCGTAGAAGGAGTTTGAGAATTTAGAGTTCAATGAGTTTTATTCAACAAATGGGATTAGTCATGAATTTTTTACTCCTAGGATTCCATAACAAAATGGAGTGCTTGAAAGCTTTTTAAGAAGTGCTCATGGTGATGCTCGCTAGTGAGAAGTTCGTAAAAAACTTCTAGGTTGAAGTTGTAAACACTGCTTGTTACATTATCAACAAAGTAGCTTAGGGCAGGGACTAGACAAACTCCGTAAAATTTGTTCATGGGAAAAAGTGAATAATGAAGCATTTCGGAGTTTTTTTGACAGGACTCGCCCCGGGGACCCCTCCAGGATCTCCCTGGAGGTCCCGCTTGGTGAAGTACCACTGGACAATTTCTAAGAATATCCAATGGAACTCCACTTGACACGTGGACAACCAACACAAGTAATATCAATAATGCCCCAACATATAAATATAAATAAATCCACAACACCATATAAGTCCACAACCGGCCTAAGATACTACAGGCCATAACCAAAACATAAATACCGTGGTCTCTACAGAGTCCCAAATTTAATATCAGAGCATTCTAAGAGTGTTAACGAAGTCTGAGAGTACAAATAAGTAATAAACGAGTCCGAAAAGATAAGAAAAGATAAGAAAAGATAAATACTACTGCTGTCGCGGAAGAACAAGTAACGAACGGTGCGTGAGGTAGACTGCTACTAACTGCCTGAGCCTAGGGGAACGAATTTAAAACAAATAAAACATGAGATGAGGAAATCTCAGTAAGTGGCATAGTATAATAGGAAAATAATAATTTACTTCAACAAAATCTTTCTCTCAAGACCTCTCATTCCTCTCATTAGAAAAGTTCCCCGTTTAAAATCATTTCACAAAACCCAAACTTGTACCCCATTCAATATCATAAAATCGATGCTCAAAAGTATAAAATGAACGATCATTACAATATTATAAAATGTCTTAATCAAGATATAAGAATTGAGCATGAACATATTATAGACACAAATCCACAAAATAATTATTACAGTGTAGCAATAACCACCATTTTTTTTTTTAAAACCAACAGTATATTCAAACATATGCAATTAACCATTCAATGTACTAAATTGTAAACCGTGAGATTCATCTACCTCATGACCCTCAATATCCGAAAGGTATCGTGGGAATAATAATAAATAAACTGTCGGTTAAACCCGACCTCACGGTCCATGGCAATAATAAACCGTTAGATGAAACCAACCTCACGATACTGTGGCAATAATAAATCGTCAATTAAACCCGACTTCACAGTCCGTGGTAATAATAAACCGTTGGATGAAACCAACCTCATGGTACCGTGGCAACCCAGCGCGCTGTAATATAATATAATACTGAACCAAATCTCTTATATTATATGGTACATCAATTAAACATGACTGATACAGTACTCCACTGTATCGTAAATCATAATTTAATATTTAAGTTCCACCGTTTATTGAAATATTTCAAAAAAATTCCAATTCATCAACTTCAAATAAAACCATAAATACCACAGTGAATTTATATTCACTATAATCCAATTTTAAGCATATAAAATTTGAAAATACTTGAACATGCTTAAAATCATATAAATTTTTCAATCTGCTCCTCAAATCAAATACTTTCCGAAATAACTCATATCGATGAGCACTATCACATGGCACATGAATCAACATCAAAATCCGTATAGATAAAAAATCAACCTGAGTTTGCTAATCAGTCTGGGTCACACCTTTTTTTAATCATTAGTTTCAAATCTTAGCTCCAATTTTGGCATACTATTACTCTAAAAACTTGTGTCGATAAGTACTTTGCCAGGTATCTCAATCAATGCAAAATTTCTTTTGCAGTAAAAAGTCAACCATGAAACCCGCTTGGTCAATCAGGTCAACCTTTTTCAAACTTGATTAAAAATTTGAATTCAGGGTGTTTTTTGGGATTGAGGTGTTATATTTTCGAAAACTCCATTTAAGTAGAATGACAAATAATTTGTCATATTATGCCTAAAGTTCCTATTTAAGCCCATACAATGACTTTGGATGTCTACAAATATAACCTAGTTTCATTGAATCTTCAAATCTTGGAGGTTGAATCATGCTTACCTCTTTTCAAAGAATGCCATGTAGATAAACATTATTTACATCAACTTGTCGAATAGGCCATCCTTAGACACTACTATGGATAATACAACATGGATGGTGGAAGGTTTAATCATCTAATTAAAGGTTCGCCCAAAATAATACCTTGGGTTATGATGAAACATTTTAGCAACTAACTTAGCCTTATAATTTTTAATTGTCCCATCAAAGTTCTTCTTGATCTTAAAAACCTACTTGTTATCAACAATGTTCTTACTAGGATTGGGTTGTACAAGGATCCTTGTTTTATTTTTCATTAATGCCTATAATTCTTTTTGCATCACATGTAATCATTATGGTGTGATGTTACTTCTTTCACTATGTATAATTCCCCATTTAACAAATCAACTACTTGAAACCATAAGCTTTCATTTTAAAAATTGCACAATATGATCTGTTAAACATCCGATAGGTTGATATAAGCTCTGACAAGGGTAAATCAATGTGTAAGTTAATGCCATGTGGTCACGAATTTTTATTTTGATTAGCTGTTGGATTAAGAGCATCCTAGTCTATATCGAGTTATGAGGAATGGGATGGACTTGGTGATGAATTAAGATTATTTGGTATTTCAATTTTGTTGGACAAGTTAGATAAAAAAGAGATAAAGAATAAGGGATGATAATGAATGAGAATTAAAGGTTTTGTCAAAAGTAGGAAATGATGAGGATTGAAGGGGAAAACTACCTTTTCATGCGTTAGAGTTGATAAATATAGATCTCTTACCTCTCAACACAATTTGATCCTTTCACTCAAAGCTCAAAACACATAAAGATACAGACTAAAGCTTAGTAACACTAATTTCTCCCCCAAACTTAATTCATCATCCATCCCTCAAACATGCCAAAAGCGTATGTTCATAAGACATTAATAAAAAGCTTTTTTAAAACATTCAAGGTTGGAAAAAAAAAAACATTTATGGTTCATAATGGTGAGGGAATTTAGGTCCCCCACCCCCGGGGCGCATCCCCCAACAAAAAACAAAAAAAAAAAAGACTCCATCATGTAACTAGTGAAATAAAAATGTCATAGGTTAGCTTGAAAAGCCTAAAACCATAAACAAAAATTAGTCTAATCATTTTCTTGACAAAGCATAAGATAGGACTTCACCTCAAACACCAATTATGCAAGTTCTAAAGCTCATATTAAAATAATGTACCCTAACTAATGCCAATCATTTAAAAAAAATAAAAAAACCAATCTAAATCCTGCAAAAATTGGTTGTATATTCAAAAATTATGAAAGCAATAATATGAGAATGCGTTTTCAGGAATTAAATCAACAGAACACTAATCCATTATTAGAGAAATCACAAATATCATCTTTTACTTTTATTATTGTCGTATTACACTATGTATGAAAACCAAAAATAGCTTAAAAACTAACAAAACAAAGTTCTTTTTGAAGTTTTTGAAAAACAATTTCAAGAAAAAACTAAAAACTACTAGAACTAATTCATTTAAACAATTTGAAAACTCCACATGGAAGCTTTAAAACAATATTCTTATGACATAAAAGCCAAAAAAACATAATGCAAAGATAATCAAAATTTTTCCAAATCATCAACCCAAAAATATATATCCTTCCCCCAAACTTAAATGGAATATTGTTGATACAAACCTAGATTGACTTGCTCCTAAATCCATATTATATTAGCCCAGATAAAAAATTAAGTTTAGATTCTAATGGTCCCCTTGACCCCTAATTAACTTGTGATTAGAAACCTTGGTATATGATGATTGTCCTATGGATAGGTCAAGCTAAAACACTTGATCTCTATTAAGTGTTTTAGATGTTCAAAGAGAACAAAGAGAATTTTTTCTTACAATTAAATTTTTGAATAATATCTAAGATGCCTTCTCATTGAAAACTAAGCCCTTAAATAGGCTAAGGTTTACAAAACAAAACCCTAAATCACATTAGGAAAACTGACCATAGGCGTAGGAAACATGATATGGCCGAATTTCCTTTACTTTCCTAATCTAAATGAGATTAATTAATTCCTTAATTTTGGAATAGGAATTAATTAATTTACAACCAAAATAATAAAGTATCAACCTTCCCAAAGTAATTTTTCCAGCAAATAAATAAATAAAAATCAAAACAAAAGGCTAATTTTCTAAAATAAAAGTCAAATTACAGATTAGCAAACTAGTTGACTAGTTTTACATCTAAGTTGTCTTTATCCAATCACCAGCTAATTCAGGATCCAAATCAGCTCCAATATGCCATGTAGGATGCGAAATAGGATTAATATTGATTCCCATGTATTGCCCTTGATTGGAATAAGAAAAACTTACTTGAACAACAAGAAATGTCAAAGTCAGTGCCAAAATGGGTGATTTTTGGACAAATAGAGTTTTGTGCGCAAATGTGATGTTTGGTCTATCTTGCTTCTACCTTGACATGATTCCATGACCTTTTGGTGATCTCAATCTCATTCATAAGCTAATAAACTTAACCCTTGCTGCTCAGAACCCATAGATACACCAAAGCAGCTTGCCCAGTCCATTTTACCTTCATAACTTGGATGCATAAAACGGGCTTTGGATTTTTGGGTATTTTCATAACCTCTTGAGTTTGAATCATAACTTGTATAAAGTTAACTAGGTTGTGTTTGAATCTCTTAACTTGTGTCCACGTGATTGACCCTGTTGGTTGTACGGGTGTGGGCGGATTCTCATCTATTGTCCCTAATGTTCAAAGATATATAAAAGCATAAGGAGAGAGAAAGCATACCCAGGGTTGAGATGTTCCTCACCCTAGTTAGTTATATTTTCCATCATTTTCCTTTGCATTTGAACATTGAGAATGGTTGGCTAGCTTGCTAGTCCTTTCTCTATAAAAGCTTTCAAAATTCTTGCTTCAATATTACATTCCTCTTTTTACCTTCCTTTTTTAAACTACCAAAATGTTGTTTTTTTAAAGCTCAGTGTACAATCTCAATGTAAAAACAACTTATATTCAACACTCATTCAACTCAAATATTCGATCCTTCCATACTTCATGAATACAAAATTTTTCAACTCCATCCAAATAATGGACATTGAGTTTGAATTTTCTTGGTTAAATGAAGTTTGATTTGGTGTTTAGAATTTTGAATATGTGTTTAAGGATATGGTCTTGAAATTTTGTTAAAGGTTGGAGGGGTTTATAAAGATATAAAAGAAGAAAGAAAATGTTATCCTAAGAAATTCTTTCCACACTTAACCAATTCATCACCACGACTTCAAAAAATTTGAAAAAAAAAAATTCAAATTTCAATTTCATCTTCATACAAATCAACTGAACGCTTAAAAAAAAAAAAAAAGTGATTTACTTGGCAATTGAAACATAAATAAGCTTAAAAAATCCAAAATAATGTTTGCCCAAAGTTCCCACAAACTTGTAATGATGAACTCTCCAAGTTAAACCAAAAAAAAAAAAAAAAAAGATGAAACTTGACCAGTTCTTGGAAAGATTCAAAATCTTGGTCTTCTTTTTCTTGAATTAAAAAGGTAGAAGCTTGAATTTGGAAGTGAAAATTAGTGTTTGGGATAATTCATAAGATGAATTTAAAATTTTAGGCATGATTGGAGTGAAAACTTAAAGAAAAGAGATGAAGAAATGAAGCAAAGTTGAGGTAAAGAGATAATTTTGGATGGCTTGGCTTTGTGGAGGATTAAAATGGCATGGGCACTTGAAATGCCAAGAGGGACATGCCACACATGAATGCTCAAGATCTAATTGAAGGTTCCTTGGTGTGGCCACTTCAAAATTTGAAGTGCACATGCCGTAGGTACAACATAACAAAGTCGAATTAGAGCTATTTGGTGTGACTACTTCCCTAAAAAGGTGCACATGCCAAATCATTTTTCCCAGGTCAAATGCTTCAAGTTTTGGTGTCTTCACTACATAAAATGAAGGGCACATGCTATCCCTAGTGAATTTCCATATCTTGGAATGAAATTCTTACTTCCATGCTAAAAACTTGACAAAAGCTTCACTTTTTTAAACGTTTATTGCTTAACTTCAAAAACTTACACCAAAAACTTTAAAAATAACTCTTCCTTGATGAATTACCACTTCTCTAAGACCTTAAAATTTCCACAACTTCATTTCAAAGACTCAAATTACCAATACATAATTATTCAACAAGATACTTCAACCCCGAATGTGAACCTCTTGAGGTTCACTTTATTCCTAAGCCATTTAACACTCTCATCATAGAGTGGTTGCCTTCCATACAATGCATCATGATACAACAAATGGGGAAAAAATGATGGCACCATCAAGCTTGGCTAGATTAGAACAAAATTGGCTTGTAAATAAAAAAACAAATGGCTTTAATTCATAAAAATGGTGGCCTTGAAGGAATGATGTTTAAGGTTTATGAGGTATTGTTAGCCACATTCTATTTTAATAAATGTGAGCTTGCTTTTCCAAACATGATATGATCATGATGATCTCCAAGGTTTTGATGTACCAGCTTGTTTTTGTAAGTCCTCTTCAAAACCTAAGTCTTGAATCTCCTCTATCAAAGAATCAACATTGAACAACTACCTTTTCTCCTCTTTTTATATGGTTCTTCATTTTGGTGGTCTTCATTAGATGGTTCCAAGTTGTCATTTCTACTCTACTAAATTTGAATCCTTTTTGACTGTTTCACTTAAGAGATTTTAATGTTTACATAAGTTGACATTGCAACCTGAAGTCCTCCACCAAGGCTTGTAGTTAGTGAAGCATTTCATTTCTCCCCAGTTCGTTTCCATGGAGCCTACTCTCCTCCATAAATTGAGTCACAAGAGCTTTTATATTGAGAGAATCCTTTGTTTATTGAGTTGAACTTTAGTGTCAATTCTATGGCTCTAAAGTTTTATTACAACTCCGAAAATCATAGTCCACAATGTCTTCTATCAAGAAAAAGATCTTATCAATGATTAATTAACAGAAAAAGGTGGTACCAAATCCTCTTTTGAACCACATCCTTGTTCTTTCATTAAGACTTGTAACACCCCATCCTGAAGTATACTGAAATTTTTCTCGTGTTGATCAAGTTTGACCGAACTGATCGACATTGATCGATTGGGGCCTACATTGATTTTTTCTTGCAGATGGATTTTTGTGTTGACCAAGGAACCTTTTGTGAAGCACGCATTGACTCGAGTTCGTAGACTAGTAGAACGTCAAAACCGGAGCTACAGTTTAAAAATTATAAACAAAACAAATAAAGGTCCAAATTGTATGAGTAGTGCCGTATTTGACTTTTGTTTCTTGTAAATTCCGGGACTGGGAAATATGTACCAATCTTTGTGTGTGTACATAGTGCCCAATGACAGTGTGCCATGTGTCAAAAATTTGACCAATCCCGTGAGTGCATAGTGGCACCCACAGGTGGTGTTTTTACTGGTTGATGGGTCATGTGTGGGGTAGAGAAAGAGGGGAGAGAGAGAGAGAGAAGAGAGAGAGGAGAGAGGAGAGAGGAGAGAGGAGAGAGGAGAGAGGAGAGAGAAACTGATAACTATTGGTTCATCGTGCTCTAGCCACCGCTGACATGCATGTGCTGGACCAGTAGGTCGATGGCCATAAAATCGGTCGATCGGCCAAGTCTCATGGCCACCAAGCTGGTAACGCACCAGGATCGATGTGTTTTTTGGTGGTAGTGCCGTTTATTTTGCTGACTGATTTCTCTCAATTCGGCAACCATTTTCGACACCACCCATACCACCATGTTACCCACCCTCTGATCTACCTCCCCACCAAATTTCACGGCCAATGGCTGTCGGACACACCGCTACTAGTGACCTTTTTTGGCGCCCACTCAAAATTCAAGTTTCTAGCAGTCCATATTGAATGAAACAGCAGCAACTCCAATAATTCCCAGGAAAACAATATTCAAGCCTTTCAAACTTCAAAACTTACCTTTTGTGTAGTAATTTTTTTTTATTCGGCTTTTCTCCTCTATATTTTTTTTAATTACTCACAGTATATAAATACAACTCCACTAGCAAGAATCAACAACAAAAATTACAATTCCAATGCCAAAAATTTCACCAAACCCAAGACAAACTTTCAACAAAAACAAATTGTAAAATTTTGTAACTTTTATGCAGTATGTTCTCAAACTCCTCTTTCTTTTTTTGAATATAAGAATGCAACTAATTAATATTAAAAGAGCAAGGAAAAATCAACAAGAACCTAAATTACGAAGAACTGATATGTAAAACAACAAAAAACTAGGGGAAAAAAAAAAGGGCTAAAACAAATAACCTATTCGGCTATGAATGGAAATTTTTTTTCTTATGTAGAATGTGAATGAGATAGAAAAAACCTTAACCTAATGTTAGAATTTCAGATTAACACAAAACAAAATAAAGCAAATAAGATAGATCAAACCTGAATAAAATTCGGCTCTGATACCAAATAATACGAACCCAGGTCAACTTGCTTTTAAACCTGTATTATATTAGCCTAGATCGAAAATTTAGTTCAGATTTTAATAGTTACCTTAACCCTTAATCAACTTATGATTAGAAACCTTGGTATATAAAGAGGACACCAAACTAGGTGATGGATGTCCTATTGATAAGTCAAACTAAAATACCTGATTTCTACTACGTGTTTTAGGTGTTCAAAGAGAACAAAGAGAATTCAATCTCACAAATAATTTCCTGTATAATATGTATAATGATTTCTCATTGAAAATAAACCTTTAAATAGGCTTTGAAAGAACAAAATAAAACCCTAAAACACTAGGTTAAAACCGGCCAACAATAAGGAAACTAAAGGTGTGGCCAAAATTCTTACTTTCCTAATCTAAATTGGATTAAATAATTCCTTTGTTTTGGATTAGGAATTAATTAATTTACAATCAAAATAACAAAATATCAACTTTCCTAAGTTAATTTTTTCCAGTAAATAATCAAATAAAACCAAAATAAAACATAGTTTCCCAAAACAAAAAGTCAAATTCAAGTTAGGAAACTAGTTGACTAGTTGTCAAACAAGCTGTCTTTGACCAAACCAGCTAGTTGAGGCTCCAAATCATCTCTCATATGCAATGTAGGATGGAAAAATATGATTACTATTGATTCCCATACATTTTCCCTTGATTGGAATAAGAAAAACTTGCTTGATCAACAAAACAAGTCAAAGCCAGCACCAAAACATGCATTTTCAGCCAAAAAGAAAGCTTATGTGCACAAACTGAATTTGGATGCTTTTGCTTCTGCTTATTTGGATGATTTTGCTTCTGCTTTGATATAATTCCATGACCTCTTATGATATAAATTGAGTTCATAAAGTGTCGAATCCATTCCTTGCTGCCCAAAGTCCATAGATGCACCAAAATAGTTACTCGGCTCCATTTCAATTTTCACCACTTAGATGCATAAAATAGGCTTCAAATCTTTGGGTATTGGCATGCGCTCTTGAGATTGAATCACTCCTTGGATGAGGCTAACCATGTTGTCCTTGAATCTCCTAGCTTGTGCCTTGGTGATTGGCCCCGTCTTTAATTGTACAGGATCATCGCCCCGGTGGGTAGTCGGTTGTACTGGTACGGGAGGATTCTCATCAAAAACTCCTTACGATATGGAGTGCAATGGATAAATGGTCGACAATATCAATGGTGCATAAGAGTAGGGCATTACAAATGGTATTAGATCGCACCCAGTTGGAAATATGCCAATGAGGAGCATAAGCCTCAAAAGGGGGTGCATTGGGAGATCGATCGGCCTTAAAGGATGTGAAGCAAGATATGGTAAGAATAATGAACAATGCACTGAGGTGAATTGTGATGACTAAGGGTGAAATAGTGTAATGGCACCGGGGCAGGTATGGGTGGCAGTAAGGCATTTGAAATCTACCTCACTTAAGAACCCCACCTGTTGTCTAATCCCGCATCATCTGGGCATGGAATAATGATTGTACAAATGTAAAGTAAACACTCTCTTATTGATGTGATTCCACCCGAGCCCGCTCAACCGATAACCCGCTAGGGTGCTGACTCGACATGGATGAAGACTAGGCCAATCACAAGAGCTCAAATTAAGAAATTTAAGGATAAACTGGGAGTATTTATATAGTGGGTAATCAATCTCAATAGAGCTTGTCCATACTTGAAGATACAAAGCCTATTCTAAGCATCCAAGTGGTGGAAGCCGATACGGACCCGGGTGACGGTTTTGGTACATTTTTGGAGTCCGGGAAGCATGAAATGGTTCCAATGCTTTATGGGTTCAATACATATGCCTAAGAGGTCATGGAATCAAGTTAAAGCAGCCTCAAATGCAATCAAAAAGGGCTTGTACGGACAGCATCAACAATTTGGCCGAATTTGCTGTATTGCTTGCTGGCTTTATTGTATTTTACTGTATTAGCATTTTCTTATTTTTCCAAGCATGGCCAACGTGTGGGACATCATATTCAGCTTATTTGGCATCCTAAAAAGCATCTAGAAGCTGATTTGAAGCTCAAAGAGGTCAAAGATTGATCAAAGTCAACTTGATCAAAAAGGCTAGCATTTTTAGTTTCCTAATTTGTTTTTACTTTTTGTTTTAGGAAACTACCATTACTTTTTGGCTTTTATTTATTTATTTTCTGGAAAAATAACTTTAGGAAGGTTTTTATTTTATTCTTTCCATTGTAAATTAATTAATTCCTAATTTAATATAAAGGAATTAATTAATTAAACTTAGATTAAGAAAGGAAGTATAGTTTCAGCCAACTAGGTTTCTTTATGTGTGGTGGCTGGTTTTCTTTGTTTTTAGGGTTTTATTTCGTGGCTTATTAGCCTATTTAAAGGCTTATTTTTCAATAATAATACAACTTTGATTTGATTAAGAAAATACTTGTGAGATTAATTATCTCTTTGTTCTTTGAGAACACCTAAAACACCATTAGAGAATTGGTTGTTTTAGCTTGACTTATCAATAGGTTTTCCATCCCCTATTGTGGCGTCTACATTATACCAAGGTTTCTAACCATAGGTTGATTAGGGGTTGAGGTCCATTCCATTAGAACTTGAACTTAATTGAGATCCGGGCTAATATAATACGGGTTTAGGAGCAGGTCGTCCTAGGTTCGTATCATTTGGTATCAGAGCTAAATTTTGTTCAGGTTTGATCTATCTTTATTTGCTTTATTTGTTTTTGTGTTATTCTGCAATTTTAGCATTAGGTTAAGGTTGCATCCATCCCATACACGTTCTGCATCTTAAAAAAAAAAAAAAATTTCATTCCTAGTTGAATTAGGTTTCCTAGTTTTATCGTATTTTTGTTTCCTAATTTGTTGGTTGTCTTTTATCATTGTTCTTGATAATTTTGGTTTTTGTTGATTTTCCTTTGCTGTTTTAGCCTTATAAATTTGCATTCATATATTCAAAAAAAAAAAAAAGAGTTTGCGGCAACATTAAAAAAATAAAAAAAATAAAAGAAAAAAACTGCACATTTGTGTTTATTTGGAGGTCACGGGTTTGGTGTTTGTTTTGGAATTGGAATTGCAATTTTGGTAATTATTCTTGCTACTGCAGTTGTTTATGTTCTGTGAGTGAAAAAAAATATATATATATTTCGGTTTGTTGAAGTTTGATTTGAGTTGCTGGGAAATTATTTTTGCTGCTGGATATTTGGATTTTGGGTGCTTAAATTATTTGGATTAAAATTAGATAAAGGAATTGATACAAAACTTGAATTACAAGAACAACAACCAACACTTTTCTATAATTTTGTTCTCTTTGATTCTTGTTCGTATTTGAATTTCTTTTCCTAGAATTTTGTTCTTGAACTCATAATCTATTACCATCTGGTCCAGTTCTTCAAAATTCCAAATTTTTCTCATTAATTTGCTTTATTTTGTCTAGAAAAACCGAAAATAGGTATTTTCATTCCATTCGGTATTTGTTTACTTTTTGCTACTGTTTTGTTGATAAGTTTAATTAAAACATACTAGTGATCTAATTGCTGTTTTGTGGGTGTTTTAATTAGAACTTTGAGATAATTCATTGAGTGGAAAAAGGTAAGGGTGTTGAGCTTAAAAGAGGGTAAAAAGCTGAAACAAGTGTACAAACACGAGTGTTGAGTCTTCATTTGAGTGAAACACGTAAGGGAGTGAAATTGTAAGGTCCTATTTTATTTCTATTGCATTATTATACTAACATGATAGAATCAAGAATGAGGAGAGGAGAGACACCCTTGAGGATCAATGAGGAGGAGTCCGTAGCATTCCATGGCGATGCCCGAGCTACCGGGAGCAGAGACCAAGTGGACATGAGAGCTGTTTTGGAGTCAATACAGCGGGTTAGTGCTCAAGTTGAGCATGTTAATCAAAGTATGGGAAGGCTAGAAGTTTCCCAAGGAATTCCGAACACAAGAAATAGGCAAGAATTCCATGGAGGACGAGGCCGAGGACGAGGAGGTCACGAGAGACCGAGAGAGGAGTTTGATGAGGAGCCATTCGGTGGAGACTTTGAGGAAGGTATGGATGAAACTTTTGCTGTCCAAGATAGAGCTGGCCATGGAAGATATAGGAGGGAAGAAACAGATGACAATCTTAGCAATATCAAGATCAACATCCCACCATTCATGGGAAAAAGTGACCCCGAAGCATATTTGGAGTGGGAAGAAAAGATGGAGATGATATTTGACCGCCATAATTATTCAGAGGCTAAGAAGGTGAAATTGGCAGCAATAGAGTTTGGCCATTATGCACTCCAATGGTGGACCAATGAGCAAAACACCCGAAGGAGAATTGGTGATGACTTGATTACTACATGGCGACAAATGAAAGGAACCATGCGGAAGCGATTCGTACCATCACACTATCATAGGTTGCTGCATCAAAGACTTCAATCTTTATCTCAAGGACATGGATCCATGGAGAATTATTACAAGGAGATGGAGATGCTTATGATTAGATTGAACTTGAATGAAGATAGGGAAGCAACCATGGCAAGGTTTCTTGGTGGTTTGAATCGTGAAATAGCCAATCAACTAGAATTGCAACAATATGTGGAATTGGAGGAGATGTTGCATGTAGCCATTAAGCTTGAGAACCAATTCAAGAGGAGGGGTGTTAGTACACAGTTTGGAGGAGTTTCTAGCAGTGGGAGGACAAGTTCAAGTGGCTGGAAAAACAATTCCACCTATGAAAACAAGTTGAAGCCGAAATTAGGAGAAGAAACTACCAACCGGCCAAGAAGGGAGGTCAAGACCGAATCTGTCCAAGCACTTAGAGGTGAGATAAAATCTGATCCTAAACCTCAAAAATCTAGAGAAATAATTTGTTTTAAGTGCCAAGGAAGAGGACACATAGCCAGCCAATGCCCAAATAGAAGAATCATGGTATTAAAGGGTGATGGTGAGCTGGAATCTGCGAGTGAAGAAAGTGGGGCTGAAACCGAGCAAAAGGAGGATTGCAATGAAGATGAAGCCGAACCTGTAGATACATCTAATGGCAAGTTGAGCTTGGTTTCAAGGAGAGTACTTACTATCTACAAAGATGAAGAGCAGATACAAAGAAAAAACATCTTCCACACTCGCTGCGAAATACAAGGTAAAATTTGTAGCATGATTATAGATAGTGGGAGTTGTACTAATGTGATAAGTAATCTTGTAGTTGATAAATTAGGCTTGAAAACAATTAAACATACAGAACCATATAGATTACAATGGCTTAATGATAGTGGTGAGATGAAAGTAAACAAACAAGCCAAAGTAAAATTTAATATAGGTAGATATTAGGATGTAGTTTTATGTGATATTGTACCCATGATTGCCGGACATATACTATTAGGTAGACCATGGCAAATTGATAAAGATGCTACTCATTTTGGTCGAGAAAATAGTATTATTTTCAGGTTTAAAGGGAAGAAGGTCAAGCTGGAACCATTATCTTCTAAAGAGGTTTACAAAGACCAATTACAAATGCAACAAAGGAGAGAAGCCGAAAAGCTCAAGGAAAAAGCAAGTATGGCACCAACGGCTTCACCATCCTTTCAAGAAGGTAAGAATGAGGTTGCTGATCAAGGTAAGGTTTCTAAGGCTCATATTGAGTGGAAAGATCAAGGGAAAGCCGAAAGAGAGGAGAAAGGAAGTGGCAAACCCGCAAGCTTGAAGTAGGAAGAGAAATTCGAAGGTTTACACCAATCCAAGGGAAAAGAAGAAAAAGAAAGAAAGGAAAGGTTAAGTAGCAATTTTTATTTGAGTTTAGGGGATATTAATAAGGTTATTGAGTGTAAGAAACCTTTGCTGGTCATGATTTATAAAGAAAATTATTTTAATGATCAAACTAACTTTGAAGAACTTGAATTGCCAAGTTCAATGATTTCTCTTTTGAATGAAATTGGAGATGTCTTCCCAAATGAAATTCCAAGTGGACTACCATCCAATCAAGAGGGAAAAGGTGAGCTTGCTGTCCAAGGTAAGTCTTCTAATACTCAGGTTATGTGGAAAAATTTTAATAAAACCAAGAGTGAGAAATTTGGTGCAAAAGCCGAGAGTGAGGAAGGTGAGATGGTCGTGAGTGAGAAAGGAAAAGGAAGACAAGAAAGGAAAAATATAAATTTTTATCTTAGCTTTGGTGATGTTAATAAAGTAATTATGAATAAGAAATCATTACTGACCATGAATTTTAAAGATACTTATTTAAAAATGTCTTTATTGCATAGAACTTTATCTGCATTGTTGAGAGCTTTACTTAGTGGTAATTTGAAAATTTGGGAAACATTGTTTGCTAACTTTAAAAGGTGTAATTTTTACCATAATGAGCATGTATTTCTAGATTTTGTTGTAATAGTATTTGACCCAGGAGAATTGGTTTGGTTGCACTTATGAAAGGAAAGGTTTCCTAAACAAAGAAAGTCAAAGCTCATGCCGCCTATGAATGAACTTTTTCAAGTTTTGGAGCCGAATAACAAGAATGCCTACAAGCTTGATTTACCGGGTGAGTATAACATGAGTGCTGCATCTAATGTTGCTGATTTAACTCCTTTTGCTGCAGGTGATGATCTTGATTTGAGGACAAATCCTTTTCAAGAGGAGGGGAATGATGTGATTCCGCCCGAGCCCGCTCAACCGATAACCCGCTGGGGTGCTGACTCGACACGGATGAAGACTAGGCCAATCACAAGAGCTCAAATTAAGAAATTTAAGGACAAACTGGGAGTATTTATACAGGGGGTAATCAATCTCAACAGAGCTTGTCCATACTTGAAGATACAAAGCCTATTTTAAGCATCCAAGTGGTGGAAGCCGATACGGACCTGGGTAACGGTTTTGGTACATTTTTGGAGTCCGGGAAGCATGAAATGGTTCCAATGCTTTATGGGTTCAATACATATGCCTAAGAGGTCATGGAATCAAGTTAAATCAGCCTCAAATGCAATCAAAAAGGGCTTGTACGGACAGCATCAACAATTTGGCCGAATTTGCTGTATTGCTTGCTGGCTTTACTGTATTTCACTGTATTAGCCTTTTCTTATATTTCCAAGCATGGGCAACGTGTGGGACATCATATTCAGCTTATTTGGCATCCTAGAAAGCATCTAGAAGCTGATTTGAAGCTCAAAGAGGTCAAAGATTGATCAAAGTCAACTTGATCAAAAAGGCTAGCATTTTTAGTTTCCTAATTTGTTTTTACTTTTTGTTTTAGGAAACTACCATTACTTTTTGGCTTTTATTTATTTATTTTCTGGAAAAATAACTTTAGGAAGGTTTTTATTTTATTCTTTCCATTGTAAATTAATTAATTCCTAATTTAATATAAAGGAATTAATTAATCAAACTTAGATTAGTAAAGGAAGTATAGTTTCAGCCAACTAGGTTTCTTTATGTGTGGTGGCTGGTTTTCTTTGTTTTTAGGGTTTTATTTCATGGCTTTGTAGCCTATTTGAAGGCTTATTTTTCAATAATAATACAACTTTGATTTGATTAAGAAAATACTTGTGAGATTAATTATCTCTTTGTTCTTTGAGAACACCTAAAACACCATTAGAGAATTGGTTGTTTTAGCTTGACTTATCAATAGGTTTTCCATCCCCTATTGTGGCGTCTACATTATACCAAGGTTTCTAACCATAGGTTGATTAGGGGTTGAGGTCCATTCCATTAGAACTTGAACTTAATTGAGATTCGGGCTAATATAATACGGGTTTAGAAGCAGGTCGTCCTAGGTTCGTATCACTTATCAACTAAGCCCTTTTGAAAGCGATTGGCTTCAGGATTCATAAGAACGTTAAAGTTAAGCAAGCTCTTATAGGAGCAACCATAGGATGGGTGACTGCCAAGAAAGTTTGAACAAAAAATTCTCATACCATTTGAGTGTGATGGATAAATCAGGGACAGTATCAATTGAGAAAAAGAACAACATCACACAATTCATTGGTCATAAAGAAATCTCCAAAATCCAAAAGCTTTACTCACTTAAAGGCACTTTCTTTCTCTAAATTTAGTGATATGGTGTCTTCTTATCCAAAAGGTTTCCTAAAGCTAAAGCATCTCTCTAGCTTTGATCCTCCTCTCCGAAAACCTCTCAAAACCCCAGCCCAAAAAAAGCTCTCTCCAATTCTCTTATTCTTTTTCCTTTGCCTCTTTGAGATATATATATATATATATATGTGGCCAATTCTGAAGAGCTTTTCTCAATCCAAAATCTAGATAGCTTTATCTCAACCCTTTTATCTCCATCACAATGCTATCATAAAAATAAGCACATGTAAATCACATGCCTCATTAATAACTAAGCCTTGAGATTCAAAAAAGGGCTCACATATCAGATAAGGTGGAACTGGCATGTATGGCTTATGGAACTAAGTAACCATGTCACTCCTCTTCCTTATTGGCATCTTCACTTCAAAATTTAAATGGCCACGCCACTTCTTTATGGAGATGAAAACGAGGTTTGGCATAAGCACTTCAAGATTGAAGTGGCCATGTCAACATTATTTGTATACTTCGATTTGGAGCCAAAAGTGGTATGTGCACTTCAAGGATTAAATTATGCATGTAACACCTTTGCTCTACTGGCAGATCTATCACTCGCTGTTAATATTGTCCTGAATTTAGCCACCGTACTTGATATGGAATTTTTTGTTTAGAGCTTCCCAAGAGGTTACCCATCCTAGGATTTCTTTTGCCTAAGCATGCTTAACTTTGGAGTTTTTTCGAATCTTAAAGTCAACCACTCAGAAAATACTTCTGTGTTGTTGAAAGTAACTATCATTACATTTGAACCATCTCTTGATCCACATCAGGGCAATGCAGGGCACTAATAGGCTACCTGGTGTCCAATCCCATATCATCTGGCTGTAGATCCAAGAAAAATGCAATGATAGTCACTTTCATAATGTCTAGGCCTTTTCAAAGCTGTTAATTTTTAAGGTTCTTTCTTTGGAGTTCGGCATGCTCAAGAGACAACAACACTGGGATGGACCTCTTAAGAAGCCCTAAACAAAAATCCCCGTACAGAGTACAATGGCTAAATTGAAGATAATATCGACAGAGAATGACAGGTTTGCCAGTGGAGGCCGGGTGTTATAGTGCACATCCAAAATCATTTCATGGGTCTTAGGTTCAATTCTCTTACTTAACCTTCAAGAAATAGCACCAAAATGCTCCAAAACATCAACTTTTAGCATAAATTCATCAAAATCCTTGATTGAAGCTTTTCCTACAAATAGAGAGCAAAACATATAGTAAACAAACAAAAACTTGAGAAATCAAATAAATAATTAAGTTTCAATAGGCTAGAATAGTGAGTAATAATGCTCATTAATTAGTAAAAGAGTCTAACACCGTAGGAAGCTTGTCAAAGGTTGTATCTTGCACATTTATCACCTATCCATTCCAATTGAACCCAAGAGTTTTAAGAGAATTTTTTTGTGTATTGATTTCTAGAAAAAATTAATATCTTTTTCTTCCCTATTTTTGTGGTTTTTGTTTTTCTTTGTTTTGATATGTTAAGAGAATCACAATATGTGGCATCAGAACTAGGTTGAGAAATAGGGTTCATTGCAAACAAATTCTAAATAAAGATTTGAGCATACTAGATGATAGATTTTGTTAAGACGAATAGAATGAGCCTAAATTTGTGTTTTGTTTTTTCTTTATTTTCCTTCTATGTTTTATATGGTCAAAGAATTGTAATATGTGGCATTGAAATTAGGTTGAGAAGAAGGATTCATTGCAAACAAACTCCATACAGAGGTTTGAGGCATACCAGGTAATAAATTTTGCCAAGATGAAGAGATTGAGCCTAACTAGATAGCCACACACAGATGCACAAGATCCCGCATGCCAGTCAAACTTTTTTGTAGGTTTTACACATGGCATGTGCCCTTACATGCCAATAAGTTGAGCTAGGCCAAGCCGAGCCACAAATATAAGGTGACATATCATTAAACACGTCATCTACCATATGGTGCCACATCACCTAGCGCAGTAACAAATCAACCACATCAGCAATAGTCAATAATGTTTTAGAAATTATAAATTAACCCTTATAGTTTATGGTATTTGTAGGTTTTCCCTATAATTTTTTGTAATTAAGTTTGGTCTAGAACTTTTAAAAATTTCAATTTTAGCCTAAATTTTTCGACATTTGGATTTTAACCTAGGAAAAATCAAAACTAATTATTTTGACCATTTCGAGTGCATTAGTGAACTCTTTTTTACTGAACTTAGCTTTTTGATTTTTTTTATAATCAGTTTATTGTGGAGCACGATGTCAATGATGAAATTATTATTGGGAGCTATGTTGAAGCTTACTACCACAACCTATACATTTGGGACACATTGTATGAAAGATCTCCTCAATTGTAAAGAATTTCTTATCCCTTTGCTGCAAAAGGAAAATTCCACTAAAGAAGCAACATGGAAGAAGTTAAATAGTAAGTTAAGACTGCTCTGAATAAGACCATATTGGTGAGACGATTAGTGAATTTGAAGTTAAAGAGTAGAACTTTTGTAGCCTAGCATACTAGTGAGTTTCAGGGCTTTGTAAATATGTTATTTGTAGTGAAGTTATAACTAAGGGATGAGTAATAGATATTTCCATTTCTTAGCTCTCTTTTGGATAGTTGCGAGACACTTATAGTCTCTCCCACCAATTCAGGCTCAATTCAGGTCACTTTAAAAAACACTACATGAAGATGTTTTGAGAATAGGGACAAAAAAGCAATCAGCCGAAGAATGATGGAGAAACACTAGTTATTATTAAAAGAGAAGTAGTGGTACTATTCCCCCTACTAAGAGGCAGGCCTTCATATATAAAGCTAAGACATCAAGTGGATAGTCGATACCATAGCATCCTACCACATATATTTTCTCAAGATGCACAAAGTAAAAGATTTTGGTACAATGAATATGAAAAATACCAGTTTTGCAAAGATTGCAGAAGCTAGTGAAGCTAATATAAAAACCAACATTAGGTATACAATTGCTTTAAAAGATGTCTATCATGTTCCAGACCTTTAGGTTAATCTACTATCAGGAATAGCCCATGATAAGGAGGGCTACAACAATCATCTTACTAACGGAAATGGAAAATGATAAAAGGTGGCATGATTATTGCTTAAGGGCATATTTGTGGAACACTTTACAAGAGTCATGTAAAAATATGTGCAAACAGCTTCAACATTACAAAAGGTGAGGTGTTTAAAAATTTGTGGCATTAAAGACTTAATTACATGAGTGAGAAAGGATTATCTACTTTAATGAAGAAGAAGCTTATTATTATTTCCAAGGATGTTGTGCTTGATCCTTGCAATCACTGTCTATATGGTAAGAAACATAAAGTCACATTTAAATCCTCTTTAACAAGAAAATCAGAGTTATTTAGTCTGGTACACTTCGATGTTTATGGTCCATTAGAAGTGAAATCAATAGGTGCCAACAAATGTTTCCTAACCTTCTGTAGCAGCCCATCACTTTCTTGCTTCACCAATATTGTCCCCCAATTCACCCACCACACTTCTCATAGTATATAAAATTTTGTTCAAACTTTTAGGGGCCCATCCATCCTAAGATTGCCCCCACTAAAGCAAGCTTAATCTTAAAGTTTTTTTGAACCCTAATTAACGACCACCACAACTTGAATTCCCAACCATCTAATCTAAAAATTTGTTCTCCTTGAGTACTGCAAATGCATGGATCAAGCAAGTAATAAAGTAAATGAGTAAGAGTATCGTTCTTAGGAAAAATAATTATTTAGAAAAAATATATATTCTAGCTAAGTATTAAAGATTTTTCACTACTTAATTTTATTTGGAAAATTCAATTTAAGAGAAAATTTAATATCAAACATGAAATCAAACTAAAGCAACCAAAATTAAGACCAAAACAAATGAAATTAAAAATCAACAACACAAATTGTATTTGAAATTCAAGAAATTAGAATTCTAAGACCATAGTTTCATTTGGACCTCTCATCGAGTACCCTAATTAATAATTTTAAATTCAGAATTCATTTTTTTCAATTACTAACCAATGAGTTGTTCCTAAATTCACTAAGTCATTTTTTCAAGGTTAAGCTAGATTATAAGAAATTCACATAAAAATGGAATTTCTTCATAATTTTACCAACTATCAACCCAATTAAGCTACCCATTAATAAGTCAAGTTAAACCGGTTCGTTCGACACAATTCTAGCCTAAACTAAGGTTATCCAAGACCTAGTAACTCTCTCAAGCTCAATTGGTTCTTGAATTGGATTTACCTAGTTCTAAATTCATCAATTATAATTTCTTAAGGTCATTATCTTTTAACTAACCAACACTCAATCAAATTCTCATCTAATTTAATCTTTATTTTCCATAACGACCACACAACACAAATAATTGAAAAGAAATTCTTTAAAATAAACTGATTAAGTCATTTATTGATAATCAAAGCTGCATTAAAATTTTAAATATGAAAGATCGAGCCACTCATATCCAAAAAAAAATAAAATAAAATAAAATAAAATAAAAAACCGAAAAACAAAATATAATTCCTTAAAAGAAATCATCATCTCATACAATAAAAGAATTCTATTAGAAAAATAAGAAAAATTAAAAGAAGAGATAGAAGATTAAAGGATGGTGGCTCTTTCAAGCAAGCCTATAGTCTTGGGCTCTTCAAGAACTCTATGACCCCCAGAGCATATCTTTCTAAAAAGGTTTTCTATCTCTTAAAATTGTGGTGTTTTTTCTTCACTGATCCCCCCTGAATACATAGTCTTTACTCTTTTTGGAAAATATAAATTCATTTTCTAAAGAGCTTCATTAAACTGTATACTAGATAGCTTAATCTCCACCCTTCAATCTTCATTGCAAAACTATCTCTAAAATTAGGCACATCAAAATTAGATGCTTCATATTAACCAAGCCTTGGGCTTCAAAAATCAATAATCTAGCTTCCACAAAGGTATTTACGTGTGAGAATAGGTGGATAATAAGGCATTTGTTGGAGCACTTGCTCTAGCAAGTGGAGCACCAACTGGCTAGTTTTCCTTTGGATAAGCAAGTAATTGAGCACTCACTCAAGCTAGTGTACATGACAAGCATTGTTTCCCCTCTAACAAAAGTGGTGTGTACACCTTGCAAGAATAAATGTGCATGCCCAAGCTCATTCTTGGGGCCCAATCTTCATGCTTCATGCTTAATTCTTTGAGAAATGAATTCAAATATGCTTCAAAACTTCAATAATTAGCAAATATTCTTCAAAAATCATAATAGAAGCTTTACCTATAAAAAGATAGCAAAATATATATAAAAAAAGCCAAAATCTTAAGCATTCAAACAAACAATTAAGCTTATTTATGATTGATTAATGAGTAAAATGCTCACTAATCATAGCCCCAAACTTAAATATTTACTTGCTCTCAAGCAAGCAACCACTTATACTAATTACAAACTTAACAAGTAAAAAGAAAACCAAACTAAAATCTTGAAACTTAAAAGCATACCAACTTAAAACAAACTTTAAAAACAAATTAAAACTTATAAAACTTTAAAATAACTAGCAAACCATTTATAATTTAAAAACAACAAAACAAGTAATAAATAACATGATTATGGGTGCCTAAGATAATTCAATTTATAATCAAGAAATAGCTTCAAAGTAAATTTGTGACCCAATATCCCGTTTTTCACTTAACAAGCTCTTGTTTTGAAAGTGTG
This sequence comes from Ziziphus jujuba, assembly GCF_031755915.1. Lineage (NCBI taxonomy): Eukaryota > Viridiplantae > Streptophyta > Magnoliopsida > Rosales > Rhamnaceae > Ziziphus > Ziziphus jujuba. Next base: position 24,892,029 of record NC_083389.1, read on the forward strand.
TGTGTGAAAATCTAATTTTCAACAATTAATATCATGCAACAAGATGCAATCACACTAATTAAGGCATTAGAATTAAGCACTAGCTTCATATACTTGACATGATCTTAAGCTCTTCACTATTGCAGATTAATTGCATATTTCATGATCACCATCTCTTTAATAGCTTTTAATGAAGAGGCTAGAAGGGGAAAGCTCAAAGAAAGAATGATAAAGATAAATAAGTACTAAAAAAAAATTTGCATTAAAGATCAATGACTATGTGGTCAATTTACAAGTACACCTACACAGAGACAGATCTCTCAAAAACACAACAGCACTCATTAAAGTATAGAGTTTGTCTCCTTATCATAAAACATTTCACCATATCATAAGTGCTTGAATAGTAATAAAGCAGTGTCCAAAAACTAACTGGTGAAATCTAGTTCTCTTAAACTATAATATTTTTCTTCTTGTTCTTTTCTTTTCGAAATTTTACTTTTTTTTGAAATAATCACCCCAAAACCTTTTACTTATAAATATTTTTTTGAAAGGATGAAAATTTACTTTTCTTTTCTTTTTTTTTTTTTGAAAAACAAAAAATAAAAAAAAATAAAGACATTTTTAAAGTAAACAAATATTTCTTTTCTTATTCTTGTCATGTTCTTAAATACAAGATTTTAGATTTTGTATGCAACACATAAATATGATTAACCAAATATCACTAATATTTAAATTTTGAACATCATGTTCAATTTAAGCCCACAAATCTTATGAAACACAAAAGTAGAACCAACTTTTATCAAATAACCATTACCATTCCCCCAACCTTAGCTCTAATTGTATCCTACTTACATATCACAAGCTCATTTTCATATAAAACTTAATAACATGCTTTTTCCAAAATGTTGAAAAGGTAGGATAAAAATTAACATAAAAGGCTCATGAAGGTAAGGTAGATAAGATTAAATAAATAAAAAGCTATAATATGCACTAATGCATCATAACAAGCTCAAAAAGGGTACTAACGATAAAATAATTTAAAAGTTAGGTCTCATAAAAGGCTCAATCTCTTAACAATAATGACTTAAGTCACTTCTCAAGTTAACCAATCATCTAAGATTTTGCCTAAAGTTAAGATCATGCAAGGTCTAGAGCTACATAAAATAGTGTATAATGAATTAATGAAAATGTTCCCTAGAAAATGCTTTAAAGCATATTGAAGTGCCTAAAATGATTGGAAACAATAACTAGCAAATGTACTTAAGGTTAAAAATAAAAATAAAAAAAATCTAATAATGCAAATTCACTATCTCAAAAATTAACAGTATCCACCAATCTCATTATCAGCTAATCATATTACTAACCACAAAAATAACTACATAAAAAACTAAAACTAAAAACTAGAAAACAAAAATATTTTTTGATTTGCAAAAACAACAATTAACTTAAAAACAAAGACAATTTTTTTTTTTTTAACATATAGAAAACAAACTTTTTTAAAGAAACACATTATTACCACAAATGGCATAATCTAAATCAAGTCACCATCATCAACAACAGCATAACAATGAACATGAGTAAAGACAATCAAGACCTAAAGACTTCTAAAACAAGGAAAAGACTAACCAGTAAACAACAATTCAAGCAAACTCTTCCCCTAAACATAATCTAATAATTGTCCTCAATGTTTCAAATAGAAAATGAAAGGTAAGAGAAAGAGATTTTTCCCTAGAGGTGAGATGTTCCTGCCGCAACCATCCAATCAGATTGATTGTTGTGCTGGTACAAACTATTGCTTGCACCTTGGTCATACTCCATATGGTCATCACTAGGCTTTTTACTCCAATCTTCATTTAGATCCTTATCCTGCAATAGGTCCAAGAGATGTTCCAAATATGCTAGAAAGTAATCTTTACTAATCCTCTCCTTGTAGTTAATGGACATTTCTACCATTTTTGCATTCAAAACCCCATGAACATCAACTTCATAATTAACATGAACCATTTGTCTTTGTTACAAATCATAAACCCAAGCATTCTAGTAAAAAATTCAGCTCCCAAACTATTCCAATTTGGAGTGCGTCTTTTCTATCATTGCTTGCATATGAGAAAGGTATGGATAAGAGCGAGCTTCTTCTTGGTAATATGAGGAACTCAACCCATTATAAGAATATTGAGCAACAGAATCAAGTCTCAAACTTGTTTCATGAGCCATTGGTGGTTATGCTTTATTTGAAACCTTAAAAACCAAGCCTAGACGCCCAGGGTCTTCTACCACTCTAAGTAGCAAACTTATTAATGGAATCATTAGTAATCAACTTACTCAGCTCCCTCAAAGTCAAATTCCTAGATTTTTAACCCTGACTTTCTTACAAAGGCCCATTATAAAGTAAGGGTGGTGAAAACCAATTGCATTCTTTCCATCTATACGTCTCCCTTTTATTGCTTAGATGATGGATCTTAGAAAGGAGAAATCAAATGTCCATCTTCATTCATTTGCATATAACATACAAAAAGTTAAGTTCTCTTTGCATAAACATCTTGTGTATGCGAAGCAATCATAAGGGTTGCATAAATAAATTTGTCCTAGGTGATAACATATTTATTCAAAGAATTTTGAGGAAAAGTGGTCACTTTACCCATCTCATTCAACCTTCGATTTGTTCTCGGTGCACACATTTATGTCACAATATCATGATGGTCAGCTCCATGAAAAAGATAAATGAGAAACTCATCAACTTTAGGATGTTTCAAACCAAAGTACTCATTAATTATGTCTGAAGAAAATGACATGACTTTCCCTCTCACTTCAGCCAAATTGTCATCCCAATTAATGGTGGCATTAACATAAAATTCCATAACAATCTCTTCAACAATCAGATTTGGTTGCATAGTTACCTTCTCCATTCTCCTACCTGAATTTTTTTTCTCTATAGGCAACCTAAGGCTTAAAGGCTCATTCTTTCTTACTAAAGTCAGCATATCTCTCACATGCTCCAATGGTTAGAAATAAGCTAGAAAATTTTATATAAAAGCTTGTTTTATAGCTTGGTCATGTTTTTCTCCTAGTACTTGACTCTTTGATTTCCATTGTTAATTTATTCTTAAATATTTACTAAAAATTCAAAATCACACTTCAAAATAAACAATACAACAAAGTTCTTTATTTATTTTTTTTCCTTTCTTTTACTTCCATAACAACTTCAACAATATTTCTTGATGAAACTATAACCAATTAGTATACTCATAGTCAACAACTAAGGTCAAGCACAAAATAGAACCATAACAACTCAAAATTTAAAAATTAACCTAAAATATTAAAACAAGTTCCATAAAATACTTCAAACACTTAAAACCCAATGTCAAATTTCACAAGTAACCAACTAAATACCACACTTAAAGCTCCAAGGTAAATTACGCATCAATTCTCCAAAATTCACTCACAAAAAAAAAGCTAGAATGAAGCACTTACTTAATAATAAGAGTTTTAAAAGAGCTTAGAAATTTGATTTTAAAATACCAACAAGCTCTACTCAAAGTTCTTGAAGCAGTTGCTCAAGTCTTCTAAATGAACTCCATCTTCCTTTCAACTTGTAAATCTTGTAAATAAATGATGGGATCTTAAAAACTTCATTACAAAATGGTACTTTCTATCACTAAAAGGATGGATCTAAACTTTTAAGGTTTGTTATCGACTGGCTATGGTGTTTAAAAGCTTTAAAGAAAAGAGAATTCTAAAAGAAAAAAATAATAATGAAGATAGCTTGAATAAGAAAAAGAGATGGAATTTTCGACTCTTTAAGGGTCTTTTGAGTGGTTTCTCCACAAAGGCTTCTCCAAGTTATGATGGAAGCTCCTTAGAATGTACATGTTCAAGTTGAAAGTGTGCATAAACATGGACATTCATACTTGGCGGTTTGGAGCTCAAAATGGCATGTGCATTCCAAAGAGCTAAATTCCTAGTTTGATGGGCATGATAATGGTGCGCCCATTTACAAATTAGTAGTGTGTACGACATGGGACCTGAATTTGTTTCATTTTGTTTTCCAAAAGTATAAGTGTTAGACCACTTTTCTTAACCAAAATGCACTTTTAAAGCTCCAAAATTTGATTTTTCAGCTCATTCTTTCCAAATTCGCTTCTCAACTTAAATTTAACCCCCTTTTTTATTGAATTTGCACTCCTCTAAGTCTTATAATCCTCCATTATGCAGAAATGTAAGTTTCTATTTGGTTAAAACCTACAAAGAAAACAAACTAAACTAATGAAATCAAAAAATTTTCTAAACCTAAAGTAACTTTTAGAAAATGCTGAAAATCGATAATAAAACTTCAAAATAAAGAGAAAAGATATTAAAAACTTAGGTTGTCTCCCAAGAAGTGCTTAGTCTAATGCCTCTAGCTAAACCAAATCAAGTTTTCATTAAGTTAGATCTTTTAACTCCTTTTTGACAAGACCATTCTTGATTTATTGTCCATAGGTCTTGAAAATCTCTCCATGTTTTCGTTGAACTTCAACATTTCTACATTCCAAAACTTTATTAATCATGAAAGGTCTGAGATTCTTGATCACAATTTGACTCAAATTATTCTTACTCATGACTTGCTCTAATGAATTTGCATGCCTAATTCTTCTTCTTTTTGGTCTATTTTCTTTATCTTTTAACCCATTCTTCTGGGTTTGAGTCTTCAACCATCCTGTCCTTGTCTTGTATTTTCTTGAACGGATATTCAACTTATCCTTATTAGAAACATTAAGATTGAAGATAAGCTCTTTCACCTATTCACCTTCATAACAATGCTTAACTCTTTGACAATTAACATGAAATAAATTTCCATCCTTGGCTTAGAGTTCAATAGCACCATAAGCAAAAACTTGGTTAATTTTCTAAGGTCCCATGCATCTTGACTTCAATTTTCCTAGAAATAGCTTCAACCTTGAATTAAAAAAAAAGAATTTGTTAACCCATATTAAATTGATGCCTTAATTTGTTCTTATCAAACTGCAATTTTAGCAAGATCTTTAAAATTCAAGGACTCTCATAGGCTTCATTCCCAAATTCCTCCAATTCATTAAGCTCTAATTTTTAAGGTTGTCCATAAAAACTAGATAATTAGAAAAATCAATTGACCAAACCACACTAACCAAATTTTTTCAATGACCGACCATTGGTTGGTCGATTAATCAGCACTAATGAGAAGGTAGTGGTTAGCTTCAATTTTGCATTTGTAAAGCTACTAGTCACCAAAACCTATCGACTATATCATCACTTATTCATTTTGAGCCCTAGGCTTTATATGTCACCATTCACGAGAGAGAAAAGATATGAAGAAAGAGAGGGAGAGAGAGAGAGATCAAAATCTCTTGGCTTATTCGATCCTAAAATCTTGAAAATTCTTTATATAAAGGGATCCATGATTTGCAAACAAGGTAAATCATATCTTTATGTATAATATCTAGTACATTTATTTTTCTGGGTTTTTTTTTTTTTTTTTTATTAAAACAGAAAAAGAAAAGGCTAGCTATATAATGTTTCTCTACTAACAAAATAGGCAAATCCAAATATTTACAATGAAGATGATGGTTTTTTTTTTCCCCCTCCATGTGTTTGAATTTAGTTAAAAATAATATTCAAAATTCGATGGGGATTACAAGGATTAGCTCATATTAGAATTATGGCAAATGGGTTATTTTATTTGGGAGAAATTATGCGAAATGGCTTTTTCTATCCCAATCAGTATGAAATTATGGGAAATGGATATTTTTGTTGCTGCAGAACGAAATCCTCTTTACCTTCTTCTTTCCCTTATCATATTCCCGTATTGAATCTTGAAAATCAACACCAACAAAAATTGAATCAGTTGGTTTAAGTTGGTTTATAAAACTCAAAAAATGGATATTACCGACCAACCAACTGATCGACTAAATTTGTTCACTAATTGAAACAAACCATTTCTTTTATCACTTGAAGCTTTGGTATCAAAATTTAGTTCCTTAATTGCCCAATAAGCTTTATATTCAAGCTCAATCCAAAGATGACAAGCTTTACCAAACACTAGGTGATATAGACTCATCCCACTTTATGTTTTGAAAGCCATCTTGTATGTCTACAAAGCATCACCAAGCCTAATTAACCATCTTTTATGTCGATAAGAAAGTGTAAATCTAAGAGAGTAATTATGAAATAATCAATGAAAAACAAAATAAGGATAAGAGAATCAGTCTATAATAACTAAGAAATGATACAAAGATGAAATCTATAGTCCAAAATTACTTAAACTCAATAGATATCCACTAATGGTGAAATACCTATGTTTGGAAACCTAAAACTTTCTCCAAGTGTTTCTCTCTCATCCAAACAATAGAGAAAAGATAATGCTTGAATGAAATCAGAGCCTAATTGAACAAGATAAGGACCATGCTCGAACAAGGTGCCTAAAAACCAACCGAAAACATACACACGGCAAGTCCCTGCTCTGACAGGATATACACCTTATTCAAACAGGTTTGGTTCACCAATCAAATAATGAACATGGTTGAACCCTATTCTAACAAGACACAGCCCTGTTCAAATAGGGTAAGTCCACCAATCATGGAATAACACATGGCAGATCTTGTTTGAACAAGATAGGGGCCTTGTTCAAACAACAATAAAAAAAAAAAAATTCAAATTTGATATTTTGACTTTCACAAATTTGGTAAAAATCATATCAAAGCGAAGTAAACATACCTAGTGCATAAAAACTCATAAAAATATAAAGATCACTGAAAAACAAAGATAGCATAGAACAATGTGTGCCTAACCGCCTATATATATATATACAAGATCTCTAAGTCACATACCATACCTGAGTAGGATTTGATCTTCATATTGCTGTATAGACTGCAATGTACACTTTACAGCTCAATGTTTTGATTCATGAAATTTGCCAACATACAAAAATTTAGTTAACAAGCTTTTCCTTCAGCATTTTTTTGACAAAACATTATTTGTTACTCATTAACTCAAATAAAATAGAAAATATAACATGAATTAGAAATACAATCCCACCAACTACATAAGTGAGCCCAGGCTCTCGAGTCCCCCTAAATCTAAGACATTAAACACTAGAAGTTCTATAAGCAATGAAACCTGAACACACTTCAAACAACAAATAGATGAAATGCTTGTAGGGTAGAAAAATATGAAGGCATAAAATTACACAAGAAATAAAATGAACACAACAAAAATATAAAATAATTTCCCCAAAGCTAATGTAACTAAAACAACACTTACTTAAACTCGATTAATAAGTGAGTACGATATACATTCCCTTTAACTAAAAAATGACATGGAAATGTAAAGCATAAACCAACAATGTCTAAAATTAATAAAGTCTCCCTTTTTTTGGTCAAAGAGATGACAAAGGAATAAGCATATAAAAGTAACCAAGCAAAATTTAAAAAAATAAAATAAAAAAAAAGACAAGGAACTAAGATAAAACAAATAAAAAATATGAAATCCATAAATAAAATCAACAAAAAAGAAATGCAAGTATATACAATATAAGAGAGAGAAACCTAAATCTCCTATACAATCGAGGATCCCCAAAAAGAGAACAAAAGAAATTAGTATGGGGCAGATCCTAATTAAATACAACGCTGTAAACAAAGGAAGAGGCTCAAGATGTCAGATAGACAGATCAAGAGCCACAACACCAAAAGAAGGAAAATGCTGGTGGGGAGCCTAAAACTACTAATAGGCCCAATGTGCATGCTGTTGTAGTCGTTCCTCCATGGGGATTTAGTACCTAGCGCCTCAGCTGATAAATAACTCAAATGATCACCAAGAAAGAGGATGTCAGAAGATAAAAGATCCATTTGACTATGAAGCTCATTGCCAAGAGAGTCCATGTTGGTGGTGATAGAGTTTAGATGATAGTGATTTTGATCAATATGATGATATATGTGACCAATAAGTGACTAAAAAGGATGATCTAAGTGAGAAGATAAGCATTGAAAGAGACCATCTACAGCATGCTGAGGGACCTATACAGCAGGAGATGCAGCAGGCAAGTCTACATCCTCACCATCTAGCTGGCCATTGGCTGGCTGTCCACCCTGCGAAGCACGTGGAATAGGGGCTGTTATGCGATGGCAATGACTCAAACTCTTCTAAATGATATGGCCATCTATAGGAGAAATGACAGTCTCACCTTGAAGAGTAGTAGGAATGTAAATCTAATAAAAGTCTTTGAACCTATGCATAAGAATGGGAAAAAAGAGACCCTCGGCCTAAATAGTAAGAGTGAAGTTTAACATGGATTGATAAATGTGTTTTGCAAACAAAGATCTAAGGGCTCATTAGAAGTGATAGTGTACATAATATTGGCTCACTCAACTTTAATGTACCCTCTATTCTTAATGGGATAAAAGTTATGGTAGATATAAAGGTTGAGGACCCTATATAGCTTAAGTAGCTGACCACTAGAGTAATGAGTGTTATAAAGTGTAACCTCTGCACTTATATGACCAATAAGGTTTTGATAAACAGGGAGTGGATCATGAGGAGCACATACACCATGCTCAGGTAGAGGAGATGCTAGTAAAGAAGGGAAACCAAGGATAGATTGAATCAAACCAAAAGAGAAAGAATATAAGCGATCCAAAATTTGGACCTTACATAGGTTGTCGTACCAAAAGGAGGGAGATTGACATAGAAAGCTCCAACTACCTCATAGAAAAGAGGAAAAATGGGTATCTCACAAAGAGGAATCCATCTCTTATGAGTGCTAACAAGCTTACAAAACTGAATGAGAAAAGAACCTAGGACAAATTGAAGCTGATACAAAGAGAGATGAGTGACATAATATAAATGCTCCTCATAAGATATGCAAGCATAAAGAGAAAGAGGAAGTGAGGACTTACGAGGACAATCCTAAAACAATGAGGCAACTGAAGTGGAAGCTTTAAAAATGGGAATGATGGATCCTCTTTTGACCACCAATCATGATCAAAAGCTAAACACAGGAATCATAAATCAAAAATAGGATAACCTAAAAACAAACTAGAAATAAGTCAAGGACAAGTCAACACAAAACCCAAAATAAAATAAATAAAAATAAAAATAAAATAAAACATAATAAACCTTATTTTCACATAAAAATACAATTAACTAAAATAAAAAATAAGAATAAAACATTTTTTTTAACAAAAGCCCAAATGAAGAGAAAAAAACCCCTAAAAAAAGTAACCACCACTAAAAACAAAGACCCAAAATAAAACAAACAAGAATCAAGTTAAAGGAAATGGGCGCAAATGAATTTAAATATTAAAAATGAAACTGGAAAGTTAAATTATATGATGTCCAACAAGAGCAAAAGAAATTTCAAAGCCCAGCCTAATGGAAATTTCAAAGCCTAACAAAATGCATAGCCCAACCAAAAAAAAAAAATGACTTTGAGTTTTTTTCTTTTTTCTTTTTTTAAACAAAAGAGAAAAGAAATAACAAAAATTTCAAAAATAAACAATAAAAAAGTAAAAACAACATGGCAAACAACAAAGTAATGGCAGATTCATGGTTAAATAAAATTCAAGAAAAGAAGATTAAGAACAAGAATTAAAGATTTAAAAGAGCAAAAATGGGATGAAAAAGATTGAACAACAATAATTTGAGCTAAACAATAATTTGAGCTATACACATCACAAAATATCACAGAAACCATAAAACATAAACTAAAAAAAGAAGGCTTTGAAATTGTGCAAAACACATGTTTTTCTTCCTTTTTAGCAACCAGGGATTATATGAAAATGCAAATTTAGACATTAAATAGAACTTGTAAAACAACAATCTAGCATGAACAATGTGAACAAAATAAATCAACTTGAGCTAGATTGTTAATATAAAGGAACTAAGAACACAAAAATAGTAACAAAAACCACACTGACATCAACTTAAAAAAAAAAACTAACAAATGAAAACATAATCAACGAAGGTGCTCTAAGTGCAAGCATATTATGCAATAACATTGACAAGGCAAAACCAGGAGTCTATAAAGAAATAAACTAAATTTTCAACAAAAATCACTTGGTAACAAGAATTAAAATGTTAAAAGATATCCTAAAAATCAGGTTTATCAAGATAGGTCTTTTAAAGAAATAATAAAAGAAATCTCATAGTTTATTTATCTAAACCAAGTGAAAATAACAAGAATACGCAATTAAGATATGGTCAATGCATGAATGAATAAAGACACATTCTCACATATTTAATTTTTCAACGATAGATCAACAATGATTTAGAATTAATATATTTTTATAAAATATCTAATCTTGAACAAATATTAGGACAAAGAGTTATTTTATCTTAAGTGGACTCCCCCTCTCTCATATCATGTTCTAATAATGGCAAACCAAACAAGAACTTGATGAGCTGGTAAGGAAAAAAAAGCACTTTTTTCTTTTATTTTTGAAGCCTGGCGTCTCCTAATAACATTCCATCACGTTAATCCATTCTTTTGTTGAGGGCCTGGCACTTTTTACCAGTCACTACATTGATGAAGAATCTCTTCTTGATCAATGATTCATCGGCCACAACATCTGTGGATCCCTCCATATTCTCAAACATGGTGGCTCAGTTAATTTGCAATATATATATATATATTATTGAAAATAAAAATAAAATTCTTTATTTCATCTTTTTTTTTTTTTGTTAGAACTTTATTCTCACATATCTCAAAAGTACATTTCAACAATGGAGATGCAATCACTAACTCATATTTGAGATGCCTTATTCATGAGGAACTACTTTATTAACCATAGCTTCAAGATCCTAATAAAATAAAGTTAGATATTTTAAAATTGTTTCAACCAAATCATTTTTCACAATAAAAATTTCAATCGCTTAAAAAATAGGTAATGACATGAGAAATGCATGCATGAATAAAAATTTTACAAGAAATTTTCAAATGGTTCAACAAATATGACTTTAACTTATTTTTTGCAAAGAACTAAAACTTAACAAACAAGAATAAAGATATATCAACACCCAACCTCAGTCAAATGGTGAATTCATCAGTAATAAGAAACTCTTAATAGACATAGTTTACCAACTCAATGTGATGCATATATGCAAAAAAACACTTAATCAATGGAACATACACCTATGGATGTTTTAAGATTCTAAAAAAGAACAGCATCCAAAGGTTAAGTGAAGAAATTAGTAAGTTGATTCTCAGGGCATGCATACTCCAAACAAATAAAACCTATCTCTACATGATCATTAATAATGATTAGGACCTGCTTAGAAGCACAACAAGCTGGAGCCAAGATTCTATACAATTGAAGACAGGACTAATAGAATGAGCTCAAGCTAAAAGATATAAGGAAGCACTAAATTGTTTAACTCAGGAGGTATTTAGCTCTCAAAGGAAATTCACTACTGAAGGTGAATCAAGAATCATCCAATGTATAGGATTACATAGCCAAATTCATGATGAGAAAACATTTGTTGACTTTGCACAATGATGTGGCATATTTGCTGAAGTGGCGTAGTATGTGGCAACCATATGATGATGTGGCAGTGTCATATGGTGTCCTACGTGGCATTTTTGCAGACTTGACTTTTCTTTGTGTCCAAGTTATTAATTAGTTTCCAAATTGTAATTAGGAATCTTGATTATTTTTGTGTTTATTTTTTATTAGGACAAGTGACAAATTAATTTCCTAATTTGCCTTAATCATGTAATTAAATCACCTTTCTTAATTTCAATTAAAAAGCAGTTGATTAGCCAAATTAAGATTAGGAAACTAGGTTTAAATTAAATCACCTTTTCTAATTTTAATTAAAGGAAGTTTGATTAGTCAAATTGAGATTAGGAAACTAGGTTCAAGGTTAATTTTCTTTTTAAGAAACAAGCCTAATTTAATTTGTACATTGCCTATAAATAGGCACCCCTTGTTAGTTGAATGAAACAATTTTAAGAATTTTTAGTATAATTTTTAGAGTTATTCTCTTGGTTCTTAAAGAACTATTGAACTTATCAAGCCTTGCTTGTGGTGTTCAAACCGTGGACTTATCAATATGTTTCCATTCCTTATTGTGGCATTTTCACCTTAGCAAAGTTTTTAGTCACAGGTTAATTAAGGGTTAAGGTTTATATTAAAACTTGTCTTAGGACGATCCATACTTTATTTGTTATAAGTTTAGAAGTGAGTTGACCTTAGTTCGTATTAATTTGGTACCAGAGTATGGTTTTCTAAGTACAGATTTGATCTATCTTACTTATATTGTTTTTGTTTGTTTGATCTTTTGTTTTGCAATTTTTGCATTAAATAATAATTGCTTCATATTTATCTTCTTGTCATCCTTGTTGTCCATGGTTAAAAAAAAAAAAAAATTGTTCACTTTTTTTTCTTTGATTATTGACATTGTTATTCTTGTTTGCTTTGTTCTTTTTGCTGTCCAAATTCATCTTTACATAAAAAATAAAAAAAAAAAAAAAAAAAAATTGCATCCAGCATCAAAGTTCCAAAAATTGACAAAAAAAATAAAACTCTAAACTCTAATTGTGTGATTTTTTGAAAAGTTGTTTAAATTTTGAGTGGAAGAACAAATTCATACCTATTAGTAACATCAAAAATCTTACTTTTCTATTGTTCTTAAAAAAAAAAAAAAAAGGAAGAAATTGAAAATACTTGAAATTCCAGTTGTTAGAGCTTCTTAATATTGTGGTTGCGTTTGTTAATTTTAAAATGTTTCTTTTCTTCCTTTGTTTCTTGTTTTATTGCTTCAAACTTATTCAATTTGATCTTTTAAACCTTTTTTTATTATTTCTTGACTAGATCATTATTCAAAACTTAAGTTTGCTTTATTTCACTATTAGTTGGCCAAATTCTAGATATTACTGTTTCTTATTTGCTTTTTGCTTTCTTTGCCGTTATTTAGACTTATTGTTTAGTTTAGTTTGGACCTATTAGCAAAACTTGAATTAATTTAAATTAGATTACAAAGAACCAAGTAGATTTAACTTGAGTGATAAAAGGATAGAGTGTTAATTCATTAAGGTTAAAAGCCAGTTAATAGTGTAAAACACGAGGGATTGACACTTTGGTCGAGTGATACATGTGTTGGGAATGAATTAGTGAGGATCTTTTTATTTATATCAGTAACATTCAACAGGAAAAAATGTCTAAAGACAAAGAGGAGTCATTGAACTTTAAGATAAAGATTGATGCCAATGCTTTCACCCATGATGGGAGATATGCAGCGAATGGTTAAAGAGATGGAGGAACTCAAATTGCGAGTAGCTGAAAATATTAGAGAATCCAAATTTCGCAACCTATTTGGAATATACCACAAGGAGGACATGGTAGAGGATGACATAGACAAACCCAAGAGGAGTTTGAAGCTGGTAACTATGGAAACGAATTAAGGGAAGAATTGAAGGAGGAATTTGAGTCCTACACAAGGCAACCATGTGGAAGAACAAGACAAGACTGAAAGGATGATTTAGGTGGTATTAAGCTTAAGATTCCACCTTTTGGTAAGAACAATCTAGAAGCATACTTAGAATGGGAGCAACGCATGCAGATGGTATTGGAGTGTCAACATTTTTCACAAGCCCAGAAGGTTAAGCTTGCAGCCCTAGAATTTGGAGATTATAATATTAAATGGTGGGACAAGGAGTCCATAGCCCGAAGAAGAGCAAGTCAATGTCGAGTGGAGACTTAAGAGGAGATGAAACAAATCATGAGGGAAAGGTTTATCGCTAGTCACTACTATAGAATGCTCTATTAAAAGATTCAATCTTTGACACAAGGTAGTAAGAGTGTGGAAGATTATTACAAAGAGATGGAGGTTCTCATGATGATGGCTGACATTATGGAGGATTTTGAAGCTACCATGGAAACATTTTTTTATGGGCCTGAATAAGGAGATCACCAAAACTAAGTTGAATTGCAACATTATGTAGAGATGGATGATATATTGCATATAGGGGTCAAAATTGAGCAACAATTAAATAGGAGGGGTACTACCATCACATGGCTAGGTGGTTCAATGAATTAATGGAGGTAAAGTTCAGCAAGTTGTAGATCAAGTCCCACCTATGAGAAAGCACCTAAGCTGAAACAAGAAGAAAAAACACCAAATAGGCCTAATTTTGGTGTTAAAGCTGAAACCCCTACTTTAGCCAAACAGTCGACCCTATCCCATCTAGAAATTGAGATATTTTGTGCTTTAAATGTTATGGTAGAGGGCACATTGCAAGCTAATGTCTGTATAGAAGAATGATGGTATTTAAGGATAATTTGAATATTAAATCTGAGATGAAGAAGATGAGTTAGATGATGAGTCAATGACATCATTAAAGGATGACATTGATAAAGATGAAGAATAGTCTTAATGCAAGTATCTAATGAACGCAAATTTGGGTTTAGTTGCTAAAAAAGCCCTAACAGTCTATAAAAATGAAGATCAAGTACAACGAGAGAACATCTTCCATACTAGATACCTAATTAAAGATACAGTATACAGTGCTAATGTAGCTAGTATTATTGTGGTTAAAGAACCAGGTTCAACAGCTATAAAACATCCTGATGCTTCTAGATTACAATGGTTAAATGATAACGGGGAAGTTAGAGTTAATAAATAAGTAAAGGTAAAATTTAGATAGACCTTAGCAATTTGATAGGGATACTAAAGATCATGGTTGGGTAAACAAAATTCATGTTTTTATACAAAGGTGATAAGGTTATGGTGATGCCATTAACTCCTAGAGAGGTTTTTGAAGACCAACTTAAGATACAACGAAGAAGAGAGGTCGAGCAACAACAAAAGACCAAATCCACCATTTCCAAGGCCATGAGAGATCACACGGCCCCTATAGGTAATTTTTACCATGTGGCCAACCACATTCCAAGTGTAAGCCAGCTAAGTCCATGAATGAGGTAGAAAAAGAAGAGAAAAGAAAGAGAAAAAAGAGGGGTTTTATGCAAAAACAAGTTAGATCAAAAAAGCTTTCTTATGTAAAAATTCTATATTAGTAATGATGCACAAGAAAGCTTATTTGAATAATTTAATTAACCCTAATAATCATGTACTCCCAAGTTTTGTAGCTTTTCTTTTGTAGGAATTTGATGATATCTTTCTAGAAGAGATACCAAGTGGACTTTCACTAATTAGAGGGATTGAGCATCAAATTTACTTTGTTCCTGGTGCAACAATTCCAAACCAACCAGCATATAGAAGTAATCATGAGGAAACAAAGGAGCTTTAACATCGGGTAAGTGAATTGTTAGAAAAATATTGTATTAGAGAAAATATGAGTCCATGTGCTATTATATTATTATTAGTCCCTAAAAAAGATGGAACATGGAGAATATGTGTTGATTGTAGGACAATTAACAATATAACTATTAAGTATAGACATCTTATTCCTAGGTTAGATGATATGTTTGGTGAGTTATATGGTGCATGCATGTTTTCTAAGATTGACCTTAGAAGTGGTTATCATCGAATAAGCATGAAAGAAGGTAATGTGTGGAAAACTTTCTTTAAAACAAAACCTGAATTATATGAGTGGTTAGTTATGCCATTTGGATTATCTAATGCTCTTAGCACTTTTATGAGATTAACGAACCATATTTTGCATGCTTTAATTGGTAAAAATATTAAAACCTGAGAAGATTATTTTCCTGATGTAGAATTTGCATATAATCGGACTGTGCATTCTACTACAAAAATATTCTCTTTTTGAAATTTTATATGGTATGAATCCTCTAATTCCATTAGGTTTAACACCTTTGCCTATGAGTGAACATGCAAATCTTGATGGAAAGAAAAGGGTAGATTTTGTGGAGCAGATACATGAAAAGGCACATGTAGCTAATAAAGGCCGAATGCCTATGATGTTTGAACCTGGAGATTGGGTTCGATTGCATTTATGGAAAGAAAGATTTCTAGCCCAACGTAAGTCTAAGCTTATGCTGAAAGGAGATGGACCTTTTCAAGTGTCAGAGAGACTAAACGACAATGTGTATCGTTTAGATTTGTCAGGTGAGTATAATGTTAGTGCTACTTTTAATGTTCTTGACTTATTTCCTTTCTCTGCTGGTGATGACTTTGATTTGAAGACAAATCATTTACAAGAGGAGGCAAATGATGCAGACCTACCTAGAGCATACCAAGCTAGAGTCAAGATCCTATACAAATGAAGATAGGATCAACAAGATGAGATCAAGCTAAAAGATTCAAAGAAACACTAAATTGTTCAATTTAAGAGGTAAAGCTCTCAAAGAAAATTCACTACTGAAGGTGAATAAAGGATGGTCCAATGTATAGGATTACATAGCCAAATTCATAAGAGAAAACCTTTGCTAACTTTGCATGATGACATGGCATATTTGCTATAGTGACATAGTGATGCGGCAACCATATGATGATGTGGTAGTGTTACATGGTGTCCTATGTGGCATTTTTCCAAACTTGACTTTTCTTGTTGTCCAAGTTATTAATTAGTTTCCAAATTGTAATTAGGAATCTTAATTATTTTCATATTTATTTTATATTAGGACAAGTGTCAAATTAGTTTCCTAATTTATCTTAATCATGTAACTAAATCACCTTTCCTAATTTTAATTAAAAGGAGGTTGGTTAGTCAAATTAAGATTAGAAAACTAGGTTTAAATTAAATCACCTTTCCTAATTTCAATTAAAGGAAGGTCAATTAGTTAAATTGAGATTAGGAAACTAGGTTTAATTTTAATTGTTGTTTTAGGCAACTAGCCTAATTTAATGTGTACTTTGCCTATAAATTGGCACCCCTGTTTAGTTTACTAAAACAGTTTCAAAACTTTTCAGCATAATTGTGAGAGTTATTCTCATGGTTCTTTAAGAACTATTGAACTTATCAAGCTTTGCTTGAGGCATTCAGACCTTAGACTTATCAATAGATTTTCCATTCCCTATTATGGATTTTTCACTGTACCAAAGTTTTGTTAAAGTTTAGGAGCAAATCTACCTAAGTTCGTATCAGAAATGATGCGCAATGTCAATATGTTTGGTGCATAAGTGTTGGATGGGGTTGTTAGTGATGAGAACCCACCCATACTCATACAATCAACAACTCGTTGGGTGCTGATCCTTTGTAACTGAAGACCAGGCTAAAAACTAAGGCTCAAACTAAGAGGTTTAAAGATAATCTTGTTAGCTTCATGCAAGGAGTTATTAAATCTCAAGAAGGTATAATTATAGCATTTTTAGCATTGTTTTAAATCTCAATTTGAATTTGAGATTAAATTTTCAGTTTTAAGATTCTAAGCCCATGCTAAAAATGAGATTAAATCTCAAGAAGATTTTAAGCCCATTTTTAACATCGAAGTTATGAATACAGAAATAGACCCGGGAAGTTGTTTTGGTAGCTTATGGACATGATTGAGCTCACCAAAGGACCATGAAATCAAGCCAAGGAGAAGCAAGGGCATCCAAGCACATCATTTGCGTCCAAGCTTTCACATTGATCAAATTGTGCATGTTTGGTGATGAGAAGGAGTTATCTAGTAATCCAAGCAAGCTTTTCTTTTTCCAATTAGTGGCAACGTATGGGAACGAGTTCTAATCCTATTTGGCATCTTTGATCTGATTTGGAATTTAAATTAGCTGGCGATTGGACAAAGACAGTTTATTTGGAAAGTTAGTCAAATGCTTTCCAAATCTGAAATTTCACTTTTTCTTTTTAAGAAATAGTCTTTTGTTTTTATTTTTATTTAATTATTTGCTGGACAAATTTATTTAGAAAGGTTGATATTTTAATATTTTGATTGTAAATTAATTAATTTCTATTTCAAAATTAAGGAATTAATTAATACAAATTAGTTTCGAAAAAGGCTTTGTGACTTTGGTGAAACATATAGAAATTGTGCTAAACATGGTTATGGTAAATTTTATATATTTGAGGGGTATTTGTTTTGGGGAAGTCAACTTTGTGTGCCTTGTTGTAGTATTAAGGAATTGCTAGTCAGGGAAGGTCACGGTGGAGGCTTAACGGGACACTTTGATATAGCAAAGACCTTGTTCATATTACAAGAATATATTTATTAGCCGAACATGAGGAGAGATGTAGAGAGGGTGTGTGAAAAGTGCATAAATTATAGGAAGTCAAAATCAAAGTAAAAATTGCACGACTTATTCATGCTGTACCCATTCCTTCACATCCTTGGATTGATTTATCTATAGATTTTGTATTGGGATTACCTAGGCCTAGGATGGGTAAGAATTCAATTTTTTTGGGTGTTGATATATTTTCTAAGATAGCACATTTCATTACATGTAATAAAAATGATGATGCATCTCACGTAACTAATTTGTTCTTTAGGGAAGTGGTGAGACTTCATAGTATGCCTAAGATAGTTTTTTCAGATAGGGATGCTAAATTTTTAAGTTACTTTTGGAAAATATTATCGGCTAAGTTAGGCACTAAACTTTTATTTTCTCCTATTTATCATCCACAAACTGATGGCTAAATTGAAGTAGTGAGTAGAACTTTTTTTGCATTCTTGAGAGCATTAATTAGTAGAAATTTGAGAACTTGGGAGGAATGTTTGCTGCATGTTAAGTTTGTTGATGATAGAACCATATATTCAACTACTACATATTCACCATTTGAAATTGTTTATGATTTTAATCTTTTGACGCCATTAGATTTGCACATTTGCCTTTAAGTGAACGTGCTAAACTAGATGGTAAATAGAAACCTGAGTTTTTTAAGCAGATTAATGAAAAGACTAGAGCAAACATTGAAAAAAGGACTGAGCAATATGCTAAAGTTGCTAATCAAAGATGGATCAAGGTATTGTTTGAATCAGGAGATCGGGTTTTGTTGCACATAAGAAAAGAGAGGTTTCCAAACAACACAAGCCCAAGCTTATGCCTCGAGGAGATGGATCTTTTCAAGTTTTGGAGAGGGTCAATCAAAACATCTACAAGCTTGATCTGCTAGGTGAGTATAATGTGATTCCTACATTTAATGTTACTGATTTATCTCTTTCTTCTACAAATGATTGACTTTGATTTGAGGACAAACCATTTTCAATAGGAAAAGAATGATGAGAACCCTTTTCAAGGAAACTAGCCTAATTGAATAAAACAGTTTAAAATTTTTCAGGATAATTGTGAGAGTTATTCTCTTGGTTCTTTAAGAACTATTGAACTTATCAAACCTTGCTTGTGGCATTCAAACCTTAGACTTTTCAATATGTTTTCCATTCCTTATTGTAGCATTTTCGCTATGCCAAAGTTCTTAATCACAAGTTGATTAGAGGTCAAGGTTTTCATAAAACTTGCCTTAGAACGATCCATACTTTATTTGTTAAAGTTTCAAAGTGAGTCGACCTAAGTTTGTATTAGACATGATGCCCAATGTCAATATGTTTGGTGCATATGTGTTGGATAGAGTTGTTAGAGGGTGCTGATCCTGGCAACTGAAGACCTAGCCAATTACTAGGGCTCAAGCTAATAGATTTAAAGATAATTTTATTAGCTTCATACAATGAGTTATTAAATCTAAAGAAGGCTTAATTATACGAGAAGATTCTAAGCCTATTTTGAGCATCTAAGTTATGAAGGTGGAAATAGACTCGAAAAGCTATTTTGGTACGTTTGAGGACTCCGAGCAGCAAGGGACAAGTTTGTTAGCTTATGAATGTGATTGAGCTCATTAAGGGATCATGAAATCAAGCCAAGGTAGAATCAAGGGCATCCAAGCACATCATTTGCGTCTAGGCTTCCACATTGGGTGAATTGTGCATGGTCAACGTTGGGAAGGAGTTATTTTGTAATCCAAACAAGCTTTTCTTATTCCAATCAGTGGCAACGTATGAAAACCAGTTCTAATCTTATTTTGCATCCTATATGGCATATTGGATCTGATTTGAAGCTTGAATTAGCTGATAATTGGACAAAGACAGCTTGTTTGGAAAGTTAGTCAAATACTTTCCAAATCTAAAATTTGGCTTTTGTTCTAGGAAATGGTCATTTGTTTTGATTTTTATTTAGTTATTTGCTCAAAAAATTTATTTCGGAAGGTTGGTATTTTAATATTTTGATTGTAAATTAATTAATTAATTCCTATTTCAAAATTAAGGAATTAATTAATAAAAATTAGTTTAGGAAAAGACTTGGAAAATTTGGCCATTACCTATTCTTTTGTTATGTTGGCCGAATTTGACCTAATTATTTAGGGTTTGATTTTTGTATCTCTAACCTATTTAAAGGTTAATTTTCTCAATGATACACACATCAGTATGCATACAAAAAATTATTTGTGAAAGAAATTTCTTTTTGTTTTCTTAGAACACATAGAACTAAATTAGAGAACTAGTATTCTATCTTGAGTTATCAATAGGACATTCCATAACCTATTGTGGCATCTTCGATATACCAAGATTTCCAACCACAAATTGAATAGGAGTCAAAGTGACTATTAGAATCTAATCTTAATTTCGATCCATGCTAATTTAATACAAGTTTAAGAGCGAGTCAAATTCTATTTAGGTTTAATCTATCTTATTTGATTTGCTTTATTTTTGTGTTATTTTGCAATTTCAACATTAGCTTAAGGTTATTCTATACTCATACACGTTCTGTATAAAAAAAAAAAAAAATTCCCAGCTGAATTAGGTTTCCTTTTGTTAGCTGAATTTTTGCTTTCTAATTTGTTTGTTGGTTTGCATATTAGTTCTTAGTAATTTGGTTTATTGTTGATTTATTTTCTGTATTAATCTTAATCAGTTGTATTCTTATATTCAAAAAAGAAAAAAAAAAAAGGAAATTTTGAAAACAAATTGCATAAACCCTAAAATTTTGCAATTTGTTTTGTTTAGGAGTTAGGATCGGTTTTGAGAAGTTGTTCTTCATTGGAGTTGCAATTTTTGGTGGTAGTTTTACTACTAGAAATTGTGTTGATATTATTCTGAGTGATAAAAAAAAGCCGAAATTTAAAAAAAAAAATTGCTAAAAAAAGGCCGCTTTTGAAAGTTAAAAAATTGAGTTTTGTTTGTTTAAGAATTATTGGAGTTGCTGTTTATTCATTCAATATTGGTTGTTGGATATTTGAATATTGGTGTTCATTGATTAGATTAAAATTGTTTAAGGAATTTGAGATATAAACTTAAATTATGAGAACTACAACCAACAATTACTCCATATTTTATTCGAATTGTGTTCTTGTTAAATTGTTTGAATGCTTTTCTAAATTTTATCCTTGAATTGTGGCTTTTAATATTTTGGTTTATTTCCTTATTAAATCCAAAATTTGCATTGTTATATTTCCTTATTTTAGGTTAGTAAAGCCGAAACTAGGTTTTATCATTCACTCGGAATTTGCTTACTTTTTGCTGCTATTTTATTGATAGGTTTACTTAAGACATACTTGTAATCTAATTGCTGGTTTTAAATGTGTTTTATTAAAACTTTGAGATAATCTTTAAAGGGGAAAAAGGCAAGAGTGCATGAGCTTATAATAGGGTTAAAAAGCCGAAATTTGTGTGAAACACGGGTGAACGAGACCATGTTTGAGTAATACACGTTAGAGAGTGAATTTGGTGATGTTTTCTTGTATTATTCACTAACATGATAGATTCAAGATTAATAAGAGGAGGTGACTTTTTAAGAGATCTTGGAGACAAATTCGTGGGGTTCAAAGGAGAATCTAGAGCAACAGGGAGTGGAGTAGAACCTACTGACATGCAATAGATTTTGGAGTAATTACAAAGGATGAATGCTCAATTTGATCAATTTGATTAATTTGATCAAATGATGAACAAGCTTGAAAACTTTCAAGGAAGGCTGAATCGTAGGATGGAACCATAAGGAGGACATGGTCGAGGTAGAGGAGGCCGCGGACATTTTCGGGAAGAAGTTGAAGAAGGTAATTTTGGAGATAATTTTGAATAATTTTGAGGAGGAGTACGAAGACATATTTGCACTCCAAGGAAGGTAAACCCATGGAAGACAAATCCAGGAAGAAGATGATGATCTCAAAAATATTAAGGTTAACATACTACCATTTTTGGGAAAAAGTAATCTGGAGGCTTACTTAGAATGGGAAGAATGGATGAAGATGATCTTTGATTGTCATAACTATTTGGAGGCAAAGAAAGTTAAGTTGGCGGCTTTATAATTTGGACATTATGCATTATAATGGTAGAATAATGAGCAAAGTACTCGAAGAAGAGTTGATGATGAACTAATAACAACTTAGAGACAAATGAAAGGAGCCATGAGGAAGAAGTTTGTACCAAGCCATTACCATAGGATGTCACATCAGATATTACAATCTTTATCTTAAGGAAGTAGATTGGTGGAGGACTTCTATAAGGAGATGGAGATGCTAATGATGAGATTGAGCATGAATGAAGACCGAGAGGCAACAATGACGTGATTTTTGGGAGGACTAAGCGAAGAGATTGCCAACCAAGTGGAATTACAACAATATATGGAGTTGGAAGAGATGCTGCATGTTGCCATCAAAATGGAGAACCAACTCAAAAGTAGGGGTGTTGGTAACATATGGCTTGGAGGAGTTTCAAATAGCTTGATACGAACCTAGGATGACCTGCTCCTAAACCCGTATTATATTAGCCCGGATCTTAATTAAGTTCAAGTTCTAATGGAATTGACCTCAACCCCTAACCAACATGTGGTTAGAAACCTTGGTATAATGTAGATGCCATAATGGGGGATGGAAAACCTATTGATAAGTCAAGCTAAAACAACCGATTCTCTAATGGTGCTTTAGGTGTTCTCAAAGAACAAAGAGATAATTAATCTCACAAGTATTTTCTCAATCAAATCAAATTTGTATTCATATTAAAAAATAATCCTTTAAATAGGCTTTGAAAGAAATAAAATAAATCCTAAAATCCCTAGGAAAAACTGGCCACACAATGAAGAGTTCTATGGTGGCCGAAATTCTCACTTCTTTCCTAATCTAATTTGGATTAATTAATTCCTTTATTTTGAATTAGGAATTGATTAATTTACAATGAAAATAATAAAATAATAACTTTCCTAAACTTATTGATCCAGAAAAGAAATAAATAAAAACTAAAAAGTAATGGTAATTTCCTAAAACAAAAAGTAGAATCAAATTAGGAAACTATAATACTAGCTTTTTGACTAAGTTGACTTTGACCACTCTTTGACCAAATTGAGCTCCAAATCAGCTTCAATATGCTTTGTAGGATGCCAAATAAGCTGAATATGAAGTCCCACACGTTGCCCATGCTTGGAAGAGGAAGAAAAAGCCAACTCAGTAAAATACAGTAAAGCTAGCACAAAATACAAAAAAAACAAGCCAAATTTGAAGCTGTCCGTACAACCCCTTTTTGAATGCCTTTGAAGCTGGCTTGAATTGATTCCATATCCTCTTAGACATATGTATTGAATCCATAAAGAGTTGGAACCATTTCATGCTGCCCGTTGCCCATATTTGCACCAAAACTGCTACCCTGGTTCGTATCGACTTCCACCACTTAGATGGTTAGAATAAACTTTGTATCTTCAAGTATGGACAAGCTCTGTTGAGATTTATTACCCCCTGTATAAATACTCCCAGGTTATCCTTAAATCACTTAATTTGAGCTCTTGTGATTGGCCTAGTCTTCATCTGTATCGGGTTAGCACCCCAGCGGGTTATCGGTTGAGCGGACTCGGGCGGAATCACATCGTAGCTAGAGGACAAGTTCATCAAATTGGAGAAGCAATTCAGCATTTGAACCAAGGACAAAATTGAAGCTGGAAGAAAGGAACTCCAATCTTCCAAGAAAGGACCTAAGGACCGAATCTATTCAAGTACCAAAATCCAAAGGTAAATATAATCCTAAACCATTTAGAACTCATGATATTGTGTGTTTTAAGTGTCAGGGCCGAGGACTCATTACCAACCAATGTCCAAATAGAAGAATTATGGTGCTGAAGGACAATGGAGAGTTAGAATCCAATAGTGATGAAGCTAAAGTCGAAAATGAGCTTGATAAGAGAGAATCCAAATGTGAAGAATATGATGAACCCGTGACTCAAAAAGCTTCAAAGGCCAAATTAAGCTTGGTGGCACGAAGAGTTTTGATTGGGTGTAAGGATGAAGATCAAGTACAAAGGGAAAACATCTTCCATACTCGATGTGACATTTGAGGTAATGTTCATAGTATGATTATAGATAGTGGAAGTTGTGCCAATGTTATTAGTACTGTTGTGGTGGAGAAATTAGGTTTAACAACAATTAAGCATCCAGAACCATATAGGCTTCAATAGCTTAATGACAGTGGAGAGATGAAGGTAAACAAGCTAGCCAAGGTAAAGTTTAGTACAGACAATTATATGGATTTTGTTTTGTATGATGTTGTACCTATGCATGTGGGACATATGTTATTAGTAAGACCATGTCAATTTGATAAGAATACCATACATTATGGTTAGGAAAATTCCATTATGTTCCGATTTAATGGTAAGAAAATTAAGCTTGAGTTGTTGACACCAAATGAGGTGTTTAGAGATCAAATGCATATGCAACAAAAGAGAGAGGTCGAATGGCAAAGAGAGAGGGCCATCATGCCACCAATGGCTTCAACAAGTAAACAAGAGGGCAAGGTTAAGCTGCACCACCAAGGTGAGTGTTCTAAACCTGAGAGTGAGAATGAGAATAAAGAGAAGAAAAAGAAAAAATTTTATCTTAGCCAAGGTGAGATTAAAAAGGTATTTTTAAGTAAGAAACCAATGCTAGTCATGTTTGATAAAGATGCTTATTTAAATAATCTAGCTAACCCTGAAGAGCTTCTATTGCCAAGTTCTATATCTTCTCTTTTGCAGGAATTGATGATGTCTTTCCGGGAGATCTCGAGTGGTTTACCACCTATTCGAGGGATTGAAAATCAAATAGATTTTATTCCCAGAGTCGTAATTCATAATAGGCCTACATATAAAAATAATCCTAAGGAGACAAAGAAACTTCAATGCCAGGTAATTGAGTTGCTTGAAAAAGATTACACTAGAGAAAGCATGAATCCATGTGTTGTACCTGTGTTGTTAGTACCTAAGAAAGATGGTTCATGGAGTATATGTGTAGATTGTAGGTCCATTAACAACACAACTATTAAGTATAGGGATTCTATTCCTAGATTAGATGATATGCTTGATGAATTACATGGTGCATACATGTTTTTAAAAATTGACCTTAGGAGTGGGTATCATCAAATAAGAATGAAAGAGGGAGATGAGTAGAAAACCGTATTTAAGACAAACTATAGTTTGTATGAGTGGTTAGTAATGCCTTTTAATTAACTAATGCGCCTAGCATTTTCATGAGATTAATGAACCATGTCATGAGATTAAAGAATTAATTAATACAAATTAATTTAGGAAAGGGCTTGGAAAATTCAACCATTACCTATTCTTTTTGTGAAAATTCGACCAAATACAAATTAATTTGGGTGTGGATACCTTTCCTTTGAGAGGCCTTTTAAAACATTGAGGGCTGGGTTGTAAGAGGATTCTCCAGACCCAAAGAGGACAATATCTCATGCAGGTGATTTGGGCTATCACAAATGATATCAGAGCCGGACCCGGATCGATGTGCTAGCGACGACGTTGAGCCCCAAGGGGGGAGAACTATGAAGTCCCACATCAGTTGGAAAGGGGAACGAAACACTCCTTATAAGTGGGTGTGGATACCTTTCCCTTGAAAGACCTTTTAAAACCTTGAGGGCTGGATTGTAAGAGGATTCCCTAGGCCCAAATAGGACAATATCTCATGCGGGTGGTTTGGGCTGTCACACTTTTGCTATGTTGGCCGAATTTGACCTAATTATTTAGGGTTTGATTTTTGTATCTCTAACCTGTTTAAAGGTTTATTTTTTCAATAATACACATATCATTATTCATAAAGAAAATTATTTGTGAGAGAGATTTCTCTTTGTTTTCTTAAAACACATAGAACTCCATTAGAGAACTAGTGTTCTATCTTAACTTATCAATAGGATATTCCATAACCTATTATGGCATCTTTGGTATACCAAGGTTTCTAATCACAAGTTGATTAGGGATCAAGGTGACCATTAAAATCTGAACTTAATTTTGATCCGGGCTAATTTAATATGGGTTTAAGAGTGAGTCGACCTAGATTCGTATCAGTTAGTTATACTTATAGCACTTGTGTGCTTATACAAAAGGGTAACAAGGCCATATACAATGTCCTAATCACTCAATATAGTGTTCATCCACAATGATTGAGTGCAACAGCTTTCTATAGTAGAGTATTTTTCCTCAATTATAGACAAATATATGGAGTTTGGCTTCTTGCTATGTCAAGCCACCAAACAACTACCTATGTAAAAATAACCCTAAAAAGTTCTTTTCCATATCATCCACATTTCCTACATAATTTGCATCTGAATAGCCAACCAGCTCTAAAGAAGTATCTCTGTATAACCAAATACCAAAACCCAAATCCCACTCACATATCTAATAATCCTCTTCATTGCCTGCATATGTGATACCCAAAGATTTGCTTTATATCTAGCATAGAGATCAACATTGAAGGCAAGGTCTAGATTGCTAGCTATAAGATACAAAAGACTACTAATCATGCTTCTATACAAGGTAGGATCCACATCTACACAACTTTCATCTTTGCTCAACTTTGTTGTAGATGCCATGGGTCCTCTAACATGCTTAGTCTTTTCCAACATAAAATTTTTCATCAATTTGTTTTTATTCCTGGTTTGAGATAGAAAAATACCATTTCTTTCTTGCTTAAGCTAGAAACATAGTGATGAATCCTCCCAAACCCGCACAACCAACAACCCACTAGGGTGTTGATGCAATACGGATGAAGACTGGGCCAATCATTGGGGCTCAAGCTAAGAGATTTAAAGTCAACCTGGCTGCCTTTATATAGGAAGTTATCAATTCTCAAATGGTCTTGTCCATACCCGAAGATACAAAGTTTGTTTTAAGCATCCAAGTGGTGGAGGCTGATACGGACCCGAGTAGCTGTTTTGGTGCAAATATGGACTATGGGCAGCATGGAATGGATCCAACACTTAATGGATTCAATGAATATCATTAAGAGGTCATGTAGTCAAGCCAAGGTAGAATCAAAAGCAACCAAAATAGGCTTGTATGCGTAGAGGGAATAGTTGGCCGATTTTGCTATATTTGTTGCTCGCTTTACTATATTTTGTTGTTTTGGCATTTTTTCTTTGTTCCAAGCAAGGGCAACGTGTGGGATTCATAAATAATCTTATTTGGCATCCTACATGGCATATGGGAGCTGATTTGGGGCCTTTTCATGATCAAATTTGATCAAAGTTAGCTTAGTGGTCAAACTAGTCAACTAATTTCGTAATTAGATTTTGACTTTTTTATTTTAGGAAATTAGTCTTTTATTTAGTTTCTATTTATTTATTTGTTGGAAAAATCAACTTAGTAAAGTTATTATTTTATTATTTTAATTGTAAATTAATTAACTCCTAATTTAAAATAAGGGAATTAATTAATTAGTTTAAGAAAGTATCAATTTCAGCTACACCATACTTCTTACTTATGGCCGAATTTTACATGTTTGTTTTACAGTTTTTATTTTGTACTCTTAGCCTATTTAAGAGCTTATTTTTAATGAGAAATTAACCTTCAATAATATTTAGAAAATTAATTTGAGATAGAATTCTTTTTGTTCTTTTGAACACCTAAAACACCATTAGAGAGTGAGTGTTTTAGTTTTGACTTATCAATAGGATATCCATCACCTATTATGGTGTCTTCATTATACCAAGGTTTCTAATCACAGGTTGGTTAGAAGTTAAGGTTTCCATAGGAACTTGAACTTAATTGAGATCTGAGCTAATATAATACGGGTTTAGGCGCAAGTCGATCTAGGTTCGTATCACCTAGAAAGACATTCAACTCTCCAACCATACTCATCCTAAACCTATTCTTCATCATTTAATGAGCATGTCACTCTAATGTGGAACCAAAAATGATGTCATCCGTATAGACTTGGATGATGATAGTATTTTCTTTTCTTTTTTCTTTTTTTCAATAAAAAGAGTCTTGTCATGGCTACCTATCTTGTAACCTTGATCCGTCAAGTAAAAGCAAGCCTATCATACTATGCTTTAGGAGCTTGCTTCATTCCATACAAGGCAAACTTCAATTTATATAGATGATCCTTAACTTTTTTAGGTTGTTGTACATATACTTCTTCCCTGGGTATCCTATTCAGAGAGACAGTCTTTACATCCATATAAAAAAGTTTGAATCTAAAATGACAAGCTAAAGCTAACAAAAGTCTAACTAACTCCAAACGAGCAACTAAAGTGAAGGTCCCCCCAAATCAACACTTTCTATTTGGGCTTACTCTTGTACTATTAGCCTTGTCTGAGTTCTCACTATGGTCCTAAACTCATCCATCTTATTTTTCAAATTCCATTTGGTATTTGTGACATTTAGGTCTTTCAGTTGAGGCACTAGGTACCAAATGTCATTCTTTCTAAACTGATTTAACTTGTCTTGTATTGTATTTATCTAATTCTCATCATCCAATCCTTTCATGTCATTCTTTTGCTCAACTAATGAGGTATAACATAAATATTTCACCTCCTTTTCAACTTGTCATCTGAAATTGACTCAAGTGTTCAAATTACCAATGATGTCATCTGTGGAATGCATATCATTATCCCAACTTTGAGGTGCCTTTGGTAATTCAACATCTTCATTCTTAACAGGTTTCTCAACCACTATATTCTTCTCTTTGGCTTTAGGTTCAGTCTCTTCCTAAAAAAATCTTATTGTCTCCAAATTCATGGACTATCACCACACTTAAGTCATCCATAATCACATTAATAGATTCCACCATGGTGGAAGCCCTCAAATCGTACACTTTGCAAACTATAATGTTCAAGGCATATCCTATAAAAATACCAATATCATTTCTGGCATCACACTTTCTAAGGTTTTCTATATCCTTCAAGATGTAATAAGTACTACAAAAAATGTAACACCCCACACCCAAAAGATGCACCTATTGAGAAGTTTGACTAGGTTTGACTAAGTTTGAATGGGTTGACCAAGTTTGACCAAGTGAATAGTGTGGATCCAGACTTAACTTTTTCTATGATTTATATTTTAGTTTGACTATCATTGGATAGAGCTCATCGATACGAGTTCAAAGACAAGTGGCATGCCAAATTCCGAGCTACGAATCAAAAGTTACGGTTCTATGAAGTTCAGTTTCAGTATTTTATCTATGTCCAAACCAGTCCAAGTGTTTTTGTCTGATAGCAACCCCAGGCTTATAAAAGCCTCGTTTTGTGTGCCAAATAGAGTCCCAAAACCCTAGAGCTCCCTTTTCCTTCACGAAACCCGAGGAAAAACACCCTAGCCTTTAGACCCGAACTGGGTCAAAACGACCCATTTTTACCCACAACCGGGTTTACGCCGTTCAACCACCTCCAGCCACCACCTTGTTACACGCACCAGCCAAAGAGAAGCGGAGGGAGGAGGCGAGCTTGGCCCTAAAATGTTTCAGCCACCGGACGCCAGACGCGCCCAGATCAAGCCAGCAAAGCTCGACGGCCGTAGTTTTTCTCTTTCCTCGATTTGTGTGTTTTTCGGCCAACCCAGCTCACCCCATACCTCTATCCCACCATTTTTGACCTCTCTAAGTCCATTTCCGGGGTTAGATTGCCCAAAATCTCCACCGTTTGAGAGATCCCTCAAGTTTAAACTCGGCCGAAACTTTACCTCGATTTTCCAACCACCGGAGGAATCACCAGACCAAGGTAAGGCCACTGGTGAACTCCTTGTCTCTTGGGCTTTCCATAGACATATAATTTGTGAATTTTGGAGATCGTTTGGTAATTTTCCTATTATCGGGTTATTTTATTAATCTTTCGGATAAAATTAGACTGTGTCTGGACAACAATTGGTCAAATCAGTTGAAATTGGAGTTGGATTAGTGCAATTAAATATTGTTGGAACCTATTTGGTGGGTCAATTGCGAAAAATTAGGCATAGGGCAAAAAGCCCCAATTTGGAGTACCAGGTTAGAAGGGGACACGGTATAATTGGACCGCCCGGTGTCCAATTTTCAAAATATTAGAGTTCGATAAATTATTGTAAGGCATTTGGGTTATAATAATGCCTTTAGTTTAGTTATTGGAGCCTAAGAAATATTTTTATATTATGACAGGCACTGGTACTGAGACCGGAGGTGAGCCTGCAGGAGAGCAGAGTTGAGCAACATCTGTACAGTGAGTGGTTATATTGTTTAAATTATTTTGGGCATATTATAATGTGTATGTGTTTTGAATAATTTGGCATATATACCGTTTGATTGAAATGCTTGCTTTATGCGTATATATAATATCTGCTTTCACTTATACAAGGTATCATTTTGTGTTGATTTTAATAAGATTTTCAGTGATTTCTAAATTCGATGAGTTCATAGTGAACTTGTGAATTATGTTAATTAAATATTCTGGTATTTGAATTGAGATTTCAGATTATTTCGGAAAGTATTTGATTTGAGCAGATTGAAAAATTTATATGATTTTAAGCATGTTCAAGTATTTTTCAAATTTTATATGCTTAAAATTGGATTATGTGAATATCAATTCACTGTGGTATTTATGGTTTTATTTGAAGTTGATGAATTGGAATTTTTTTGAAATATTTCAATAAGCGTGGAACTTAAATATTAAATTATGATTTACGATACAATGGAGTACTGTATGGGCCATGTTTAATTGATGTACCATATAGTATCAGAGGTTTGGTTCAGTATTATATTATATTACAGTGCGCTAGGTTGCCATGGTACCATGAGCTTGGTTTCAACCAACGGTTTATTATTACCACGGACTGTGAGGTCGGGTTTAACTGACGATTTATTATTGTCACAGTACAATGAGGTTGGTTTCATCCAACGGTTTATTATTGCCATAGACCATGAGGGCGGGTTTAACTGACAGTTTATTTATTATTATTCCCACGATACCTTTCGGATATTGAGGGTCGTGAGGTGGGTGAATCGCACAGTTTACAGTTTAGTACATCGAATGGTTAATTGCATATGTTTGAATATATTGTTGGTTTTAAAAAAAATAAAATGGTGGTTATTGCTACACTGTAATAATTATTTTGTGGATTTGTGTCTATAATACGTTCATGCTCAATTCTTATATCTCAATTAAGACATTTTATAATATTGTAATGATCGTTCATTTTATACTTTTGAGCATCGATTTTATGATATTGAATGGGGTACAAGTTTGGGTTTTGTTAAATGATTTTAAACGGGGAACTTTTCTAACGAGAGGAATGAGAGGTCTTAAGAGAAAGATTTTGCTGAAGTAAATTATTATTTTCCTATTATACTATGCCACTCACTGAGATTTTCTTATCTCACATTTTATTTATTTTAAATTCGTTCCCCTAGGCTCAGGCAATTAGTAGTAGTCTACCTCACGCACCATTCGTTACTTCGTTCTTCCATGACAGCAATAGTATTTATTTTTTCTTATCTTATCTTATCTTTTCGGACTCGTTTATTACTTATTTGTACTCTCAGACTTCGTTAACACTCTTAGAATGCTTTGATATTAACTTTGGGACTCTGTAGAGACCATGGTATTTATGTTTTGGTATGGCCTGTAGTACCTTAGGCCAGTTGTGGACTTTTATGCTGTTGTGGATTTATTTATATTTATATGTTGGGGTATTATTGATATTACCTATGTTGGTTGTCCACGTGTCAAGTTGAGTTCCATTGGATATTCTTAGGATATGTCCAGTGGTACTTCACCAGGCAGGACCTCCAGGGAGATCTTGGAAGGGTTCCTGGGATCCTGTCAGCTTGGTATCAGAGCTCTAGGTTTTAAATTCCTCAAGGTTGTGCATTGCTGTACAACTCATCCTGTGTTTCGCCTTCCATACCTACCCTTTTGCTAGTGTTAATTAATTTTGATTTATTCCGCCATATAGAAATTTTTCCTGGTGCTACGAGGAGGTAGACATAGTTTCTAGCAAGTTTCAGTTGAAAGTATAAATGCGTCCACTTATTCGGAGCATTTTATTGAGCATCTGGCTCGATCACTCAAGAGGAGTGGGTTTTATTAGGTATTATGTTGATTAGACTCATAGACTTGGAGCAGTGGATTGTAATGACTCCACGGATCTTATGCAATGTTTGGTCAAGTGCAAGATCTTATTAGCTAGCTTTATGCTAGAGGGAAACTCGAGGAAGTGGTGGACAATTTGAAAGAACTAGAAGACATCACATTTGGACTTTGTTCAAGACTGCATTTCACATCAAGTTTTGTCCTCTAAACTTTGTTAAGATTGAGAGGTTAGAGTTGAGACACTCACTCAGGATAGCAGGACAGTTTCTGAATACTAGTGGAGATTTAAAGAGCTATCAAAGTTTTGCCTAAACTTGGTTGCCGATGAGATTAATAAGAAAAAGAGGTTTCTCGATGGTTTGAGCGAGCTTACAGTGGTGAGCCTCTCAGGTGCCATTCAACCAAATTATTAGACTGTAAGAGATGTTGTCTTGGAAGCAGACAAGTAGACCATAAAGCGTTTGACTAGGTTTGACTAAGTTTGACCAGGTTGACCAAATTTCACCAAGCGAATAGTGTGGGTCCAGATTTGACTTTTTCTATGATTTATATTTTAGTTTGATCAAGGTATCATTGGATAGAGCTCGTCGATACGAGTTCAAAGACTAGCGGCATGCCAAATTCCGAGCTACGAATCAAAAGTTACGGTTCTATGAAGTTCGGTTTCAGTATTTTATCTGTGTCCAAACCAGTCTAAGTGTTTTTGTCTGATAGCAACCCCAGGCTTATAAAAGCCTCATTTTGTGTGCCAAATAGAGTCCCAAAACCCTAGAGCTCCTTTTTCCTTCACGAAACCTGAGGAAAAACACCCCAGCCTTTGGACCCGAACTGGGTCAAAACGACCCATTTTTACCCACAACCGGGTTTACGCCGTTCAACCACCTCCGGCCACCACCTTGTTACACACACCAGCCAGAGAGGAGCAGAGGGAGGAGGCGAGCTCGGCCCTAAAATTTTCCGGCCACCGGACGCCTGACGTGCCCAAATCGAACCAGCGAAGCTCGACGGCTGGAGTTTTTCTCTCTCCTTAATTTGTGTGTTTTTCGGCCAACCCAGCTCACCCCATACCTCTATCCCACCATTTTCGACCTCTCTGAGTCCATTTCCGAGGTTAGATTGCCCAAAATCCCCACCATTTGAGAGATCCCTCAAGTTTAAACTCAGCCAAAACTTTACCTCGATTTTTCGGCCACCAGAGGAGTCATATAATTTGTGAATTTTGGAGATCGTTTGGTAATTTTCCTATTTTCAGGTTATTTTATTAATCTTTCGGATAAAATTAGACTGTGTCTGGACAACAATTGGTCAAATCAGTTGAAATTGGAGTTGGATTAGTGAAATTAGATATTATTGGAACCTTTTTGGTGGGTCAATTGTGAAAAATTAGGCTTAGGGCAAAAAGCCCCAATTTGGAGTACCAGGTTCGAAGGGGACACGATATAATTGGACCGTCCGATGTCCAATTTTGAAAATTTTAGAGTTCGATAAATTATTGTAAGGAATTTGGGTTATAATAATGCCTTTAGTTTAGTTATTGGAGCCTGAGAAATATTTTTATATTATGATAGGCACTGGTACTGAGACCGGAGGTGAGCCTACAGGAGAGCAGAGTTGAGCAGCATCTGTACAGTGAGTGGTTATATTGTTTAAATTATTTTGGGCGTATTATAATGTGTATGTGTTTTGAATAATTTGGCATATATACCGTTTGATTGAAATGCTTGCTTTACGCGTATATATAATATCTGCTTTCACTTATACAGGTTATCATTTTGTGTGGATTTTAATAAGATTTTCAGTGATTTCTAAATTCGATGAGTTCATAGTGAATTTGTGAATTATGTTAATTAAATATTTTGGTATTTGAATTGAGATTTCAGATTGACAATCTCTTTTGAGAATTAATTACTCCCTCTATAAAGGCATCCAGGTTGTGCTTAAATCTCTTAGCTTGAGCCCATGTGATCGATCCCGTCTACATCAGTATCGGGTCAGCACCCTGGCGGGTTGTTGGTTATGCAAGTTCGGGTGGATTCACATGATCAACTCTCTATCTCTTTCACTTGGAATAGAAGGTGACTGTGACAATAGACACCTATACTTGAAGCAATGTATTAAAAGTTATTATAATTTTACAATATTAAGAAGTTTATATGTTTAATATTACTTTACTTTAAAGTTGTTGAGATATAACATTTTTGGGTAAAAACTTTTGAGATAAAACATGATAAAGCAAAAGAGCAATAAAGTAAAAAGGTCCTCATAGTCAAGTTGTTTTTTTGTATTTATAGGCTTTTTTAAGTGGTAAAAATTACTGAGAATATCCTTTAAGTTTCAGGGCTCAAACCTTGGGCCAAATAAATCCACCTCTCTCAATTATAATGAATTATAATGTTGATAAAAAAAAAAATCAAGTTGTTCTATCATGAGTAATTATTATTATATTTCTTTGGTATTATCCTTCAAGTTTAATAGTGAAAAAAGGAAAATTTTCATTGACACTCCATAAGTCTTACCGTAATGTCACTTAAATCCTATATTTTTGAAATATCAATATTTACCTTCTTTTATTTTTTTTTTCAAATATCAAAAGTGACTCATCTGTCGATTTTTTTCAATTTTCACCACTTAATTTAAACAATTAAAGACCAAAAATGTAACATACAGTGTATATATATATATATAATTATTTTTTTAAAGTTCTATAACTATTTTTTTAAAAAAGAGTTTTTTATCCTAATAGGTTTGATTTATAAGGATATTTCAATTTTATTAGGAGATTGGAAAAAAAAAATTATTTACTCTATTTTTTGGTTTTATAACAAAAGGAAGGAAAAGGCACGTTTATTTTATTTTTATGTTTGTTTTCAACTTTGCGATGCTAGGGTATCAGGTATGTCTTCCTCCTCTATTTCTTCTTTTTCTTCTAGCCCTAAATTCTATTTGGGTTACTATGAAGGGGTTTTGATTTTTAATTTAGGATTTTAGTTGAAGATTTTACAATTCTGAACAAGTTTTGGAGCATAAAAAGGAAGATCCTAAATCTTTGAACTTGATCAAGATTGGTTTTTCTGATCTTTTTATGTTATATGAGATTATTTGAGATTTTTTGGGATTGTAGAAGTAATGATTAAGGCTAATTTGAAAATTTTTGTTCAAACCTAATCAGGAATTTATATGGGGATCTGTATAGGGTGAATATTCGAATTTATTTAAAATATTTAAAAGTTTCTCTTGGCACTAAAATTTTTATAATGAAAATAGAATGTTTGTGAATCAGTATAAATTTATTTGAGGTGATTTGGATCTGTTTCGAGTTATTTTGAAATTTTGAATGTATACTTTCTCTCTGGTTTTTCTATGCTACTGCAGTATGGTTCATATGTAAAAAATTTCAAAACAGATGCGAATGAAATTTTTTTAATCTGAAAATTTTTATGCATTACCCTCTATATGTCTAATATTACAATGAAAAATTTAACTTTAAATTGCCTATATTTTGGCCGTGGTGATTTTCTAGGTTATCTATATTCAACTGTCTAAATTTATTTGCTGGTTAATTTAGCAAAGAATAAAATTTAATTTCAAATATTTTCGAGTATTTATTTGACCAAATAATTTTTTTATGGCATTTTTACTGTATATAGTAAAAATCTCTAAACATTTTACTTCTTTTGAATTTGTATTTTATTTTTAATGAATTTTTATTTAGATTGGACTCTCTATAAAATACTAATTTTTAGTTTCTGTCAATTAGTTACTAAATTTAATTTGACCATGTTTTTGAACTTTTTTTGGCTTTTATAATTTTATAGGAGTATAAATAAGTATCTAGTAGTAATCTGTAAAATTTCAAACGAATACAAAATTTTATGAAATAGAAACAGATTGAACATTTTATGAAGGTTTCTGAAAATCTAATAATTTCAGTATTTCTTTATTAACTTTGTAATAAGTTTTGAATAGTTTTTCATTATTTTTTTATGAAATTTTTTTTAATCACAGTTACTTATGCATGTACAGTACCTTTGTAATTTTTCAAATTTAGACGATGTCATTTGGATAAGGAATTAAATTCTTATTTAAAGACTGTTTATAGATTAATAGGTTTTTGTTTTATTTTTTGATGATTTGATGTTGTTGTAGGCTTATGATTTTAAAATTTGAGGGTTAGGCTATAATGGTATCAACTCTTATTCATTTAATTTGAATTTAAGAGCTTGATTTTGGGATTTATATGTAAGATAATTATGGTATGTGATAGTTTTGTTTTATACTTTTGAAAGACTGTTGGTGTTATCCATAGGTTGTTAATCTTTTGTGGACTTTAGTGATCAAAGTAAGTTATTGGACTTTTTCCTGAAACCGTAGCAAATATGTAATTATGATATGTTATTGATTTATTTGTGTTTTTCTATAACTTTATGTTTTATCAAATATATAAATATATATATATATATATATATTGTACAAATATAATGGGTTGGATAATTGATATATGTATCTATGCTTTAGTTGTTAGTACTTATAGGCATTTAAGTGATATGTTATAATATGTTTTTGGGTGTTGAGATGAATCATGTTATAGTATTTCCTTAGTGATTTATGTTTCCTTACCTTCGGGTTTAGACGTATTGTTTCATGTAAGAGGACCTATTGATGATCATAGTAAGGGTATGACTCATACCTTCAGGTTTGAGTGCTTGTTTTTATTAAAATTTTCCCACTTATTATAGGCCTCACATGCAAGTTGATACGGATTACCGACGGATAAAATTATGTTATAACAAGTCCTTCTAAGTAATTAACAATTAGAGTTTATATGAAAATTATGCTTATGTTGTTAAAGATTATTTTTGGATATTTAATTGTTATCATTTTAAGTATTTTTTTATTTTTGTATTTATCAAAAGCTTAGCAGCTTGCTGAGTTTTATACGCCTTATTTATTGTTATGATTTCGGATGTACCATAGTTTCAAGATAGCTGGATTTGGCATAGGATGATGGTGTTTTAGTCTTTTTTTTTTTTTTTTTTTTTTTTTATATTGGTTAGTTTGGAGGATCTTTTGGGTGTTGGAGTTTATTTTGTTCATTTTTATGGAGATATTTTTAGATATTATTTATTAATGATGTTTAGAGAGTTTTTATGTTCCGCATTATAAATTTTATTAAGTACTTTAAGTATGACTTTTATCATATTCTAAGTATATAGACTTGGGGTGTAACAAAAAAAAAAATTAAAAATCGATATTTTGTAATTGAATAATATAATTAAAATACAATTTTGGCATTTAATTGTTAAAATTAACTAGCAAAAATTAATATAAATTGGTAAATGAGTCACTTTTGATATTTTTAAAAAATAAAAAAGAGGTGAACAATGAATTTTCAAAAATGTGAGATTTAAATAATATAATAACAAGGGTATAAATGATATTCATCCATTTAAAAAAAAAAAAAAAAAAAAAAAAAACCATGAATGCTAATGATTACGTGGTTGCCTATCTTGATTGGCAACATAGAGATCTTTTACTCCATCTGTCCACACTAACAATCCACCTTTCTCCCCCAAAAGGGAATTTTAGTAAATAACCAAATATAATACTTGAACTAAGTTTCTTGTTGGTAATTTTTTTTACATCCCCCCCTCCTGGAGCCCAGGTATCATACACACTCTCAAAATAAAGAGCCTTGAACACTAGAAGAAAAGCACCTATACCTAACAAGATTAAGTGAATCAAATTGTAGTCATTTTATTTCTAGATTTCCATATGTAGCCGCAGAATGGAACCTATGCCTAACAAGTTTAAGTGAATCCCTAAATTTGTAGTCATTTTATTTCTATATTTCCATATGTAATCTAACAATGGAAAAGATTCTTTGAGAGTTTCAGTCCTAAAAGTGCATGATAAATAATATCAAAGCCCAAAATTGCAGAGGAAATTAAGTAAATTACTCCAGGCACAAAGTATGGAAAGGTGTCTAGAACCTCCACCCTGAGACCTACCCCCCAACCTAGAGTAGCTAGGTGGGAGTAAAATTAATCTTTGTTTATACATAAACTTTTCTGGTATGAAATAAGCTGAGTAAGACATCCATTTTTCAATAAGCGTGTAAACGAGGAGCTCTACCTAAATGAGCTATAGCCTTTATGCTTATGATACATATTTTAAACATGTAGATAATTTCTTGACAAGATGATTATTACATAATCCAACATCATATCTCTTCGATTCATTTGATTGGTATTGCTTATAAACAATATTCCATTTATAATCTATCAATGTGATAGGTTACACTTGTTTCTCTTCGTGATGATAAATGACCTACTTGATACTAAGTTCAATCTTTTTTTTTTCCCTCTCCACTTGTACTAATCTGCCTGCTTGACTTCTTATATTTAAAGTGATTTGTGTATCTACTCTAATGATACTATTGTTCTATACCATTATAGAAGAATATTCGGATAAAATTTGCACTTTCTTGGGAATGAAAAAAAAAATGGATTTACTTTCATTGGTATTTTGGCTTAAATTCATTTGACAAATGACCTACTTGATACTAAGTTCAATCTTTTTTTTTTTTCCCTCTCCACTCGTACCAATCTGCCTGCTTGACTTCGTATATTTAAAGTGATTTGTGTATCTACTCTAATGATACTATTGTTCTATACCATTATGGAAGAAGAGTCGGGTAAAATTTGCACTTTCTTAGGAATGAAAAAAAAATGGATTTACTTTCATTTGGTATTTTGGCTTAAATTCTTTGACTCCTTGATACTCAAGCAAATCCTCTTTTTTTGAGGACTGAATACAACCCTATCGTCCCATATTTAGTAATTCCTAAATTTTTTTTCTTCTGTATTAAGGATCATCAAAATAAGTAAAAATAATATTTCTATGAAAAATACCATTTATCGGTATTTCAATCGAAATAGTGGGATGCATTAGTTCTTTCTCTCGTTTTTTAATCCATGGGAATGGAATGGTGAATCTATTTTGTCAGCTCTTTACCAATAAAAATAAATTAGAATTCTTGTGTAGAATAGAAGGAATCATGAGATTACAATGAACTTTATATATGATTTGATTAAATTCTGAATAATCACAGATGATGCTTTCTTTTTTTACCAGAAAGACCTGAACTAAAGAATTTGTGTTTTACTTGATCATTATTTATTGGATTTCCTGAAAGGCTAGAAAAAAGTTTTTCCTTTGGTAGAAATAAAATGAACATTCATTTGATCTTGACCTTTATGGAGTGAAGGGGGGACTACACTAGATAGGCACAAACCTCCTGATAATATCCATAAATGACTTGTTTTTGGTAAGAGATGGACATTACTATATGTAAATTCCAAAGAAGTAAAATCCAAATATCTGAGAGATAGAGAGAGAGGTAGGAATTTATCAAATCAACCGCACTCCTTCATATACGTCGTCAGGAGTCAACCGCACTCCTTCATATACGTCAGGAGTCCATTGATGAGAAGGGGCTGGAAAAGTGATAATCTAGAACTTAGAGTTGTAAATTATATTCTTTATGGAAATGGCAAATCAATTCGGGGAATTTCTGGCACAAGCATTCAATTAGTTGGACTTGTTTACTGTTGAACTGGGACCAAGACAAAAAGGCTTCTTCTATTGAAGAGGCCCGTGCTTCCTTTGTTGAAGTAAGTACAAATGGTAATCATTTCCATCTTTAGAGCTTTCTTTGATCTCTTTAGCACTCCTTAGATTGTCCCATTGTGTTGTCTAATGCTTGATGGGCACAAGAGCCTAATACCAAAAATCCATACGGAAACCAAACACGTCTCACATATCATTAACTATACGAAATATTTGCCTAATGTACAAATAAGGTAAATTGTCACTGAACTGTTATTACCAAAAAAAATTGTCATTATGCTACTTTTGATTTAACACATAGTTATACCTATGCATTTGGTTCATTTCCCTGCTCTCGTTTTTCTCATTTCTCCATAGTCTTAATCAACATAGATGTGTTTCAAATTTTGCTTAAAAATTAATAGTGTATATTCCATTGTGCCCATATTAGCAAACACATTTGTTTTAATTGTTGACAAAAGAAAAATATGTGAATCATGTTAAATTTTTTTTCAATTTTTTTAAAAAAAAATGATTAATTTTAACATATATTTATTTTATATAGATTGTTAATGCAAATGGAAGCTAGTTCCAAAAATTCTAACAAAA
The DNA here is from genome assembly GCF_031755915.1 of Ziziphus jujuba. Lineage (NCBI taxonomy): Eukaryota > Viridiplantae > Streptophyta > Magnoliopsida > Rosales > Rhamnaceae > Ziziphus > Ziziphus jujuba. The sequence goes on from NC_083389.1 coordinate 24,932,378, forward strand.
ATAACTTTCATGACAAGAATGACTTTCAGGTTATTTAGCTCACTCCTTCCTTCATGTATTCCAATAGTGTGGCTTTCTCTTTCTTTGTTATCTTCAACAACGACAAAAAAGTTCCAGGACTAATACAATAATACTGACACTGCGTGTCAAACTTTTATAGTCAAAGTTTTATCTAAATTTTTTCTCTGTCACATCACATGTATAACAACTATCTTGAAATAGTTTTAAATCAACGACTTGCTAATCCTTGGTGGCCTTACCCTCTAGCCAGGCCTGAAAACTAAAATGTATTATTTTATTTTATTAGATGGGAGACTAACAACCAAAAAACTAAAAACAATGTTTCTTAGGTTGGCAAGAAAATCAGACATCTTATTAAATTTCCTAAACACATGTACAATACAACTAGCAACTAAATCAGCACATGAATGGTTAGGATCCCTATCGGCCTTAATCCAATAATTGAGTCAAGTTCCACATGCACTTTTCGAAAACCAAACGACCCCAAGCTTCAACAAGAATAACACCTGCCATTACCTAAGTTCACAGTAAAACCAGCAATTAATCCAACAGCCTTTGCAATTCCTAGTCGCTCCTCCAGATCTAGCTGATCTAGTCGAAGCTCTAAAACTTCCATCAGTAAAGTAAAATAAAAAATATAATGTTTAGTCAGGCTATAAATATATAGGATCTTTCACAAAAGGACAGCTATATATTTAAATGTATAATTTTTAATTTTTTTAGAAATAGAAATTTCCATAAATATATATATATATATAAAACTAAATCCAAATCAAATCTTTAATGTAAGAACTAACAACAAAATTTTCTTTTTCATTTAATGGATTATATCAAAAGTTGAAATTTAAAAGTACATTTATTATTAACTGGATCCCAACAGGATTCATTTTTTTTAAACAAGATTTTAATATATTACTAAATCTATATTTGATAATTTCTTAAATTTTAACTCTCTCTGATCTCTGATGTGTTCAAATGGTTAATAAAGGAAGTTTTGACATTAAAACTATTAGATTGCCTATAGTACTTGTTTGCAAGGATTTTTATTTTTTATTTTTTTGATTGATTTTGATTTCATTTTTTTCTTTTTTCTTTTTTTTCTTTTTTTTCATATGGCACAATTCGCTCTTAAATATTTAAGTTGCAATTTGGTGTTTATTAAGCCTTATTTTGAAATTGTCAAAATTTTAAGGGAATCTAATTTTTAAAATTTATTTTTTTGGAGTCAATTTTCTTCAATTTTCTTAGAGTTATTTTTCGTACTCTTTGGTTAGTAATAAAATAGATTAGGAGTTGCAAATAAATTAATTAATCAATTTGTTTCTTAAAATTGAGAATAAAATTGTTTTTAATTAAAATACATAAAATCAAGTTTCTAAGGAATCTTAGAGTGATGCATTTTCAGGAGAAACCTGTTTTCACCATACTTTTTTAAATTGTGAAAATTAGTTTTTCATCGGTTTTAGAACTTCCACGTTTTTAAAATCATCCAAATATAAGAAAATCTTTCTTTCTCAGATATTTTCAAATTTCCACCAATTATGACACTTCCCTAATAGGACAAAGTATCCCCAACATTGTTTTAGTTTTTGCCCTTGTTATCTTTCATGTGACACTTCTAATAGATGAGTGTTTACCAATTACTGTAACTATATTAATTTAAAAAATAGTGTAAACTATTTATGAAGTCTCTAAGCAGCCTCATCAATTTGAAAAGTACGTGTTATGCTCGCCTCAAAACAGAGTCTTTTGGAAAACTAAGAATCATAGTAGTCAATAACTATCCTAGATTGAGGAATCTTTTCCCAGTTCATGTGGCCAAATATATCTTCTTGCACCTTCAGGAACTAGAAGTGGAGTCCTGTGGATTAATGGAGGAGATATTAGTGGAGGAAAAAGAAGATAGTAGTTTCCCATTGAATGTTGTCAATTACAATCCTCGAAATTATCATCTCTTCCGCAGCTAGTCTGTTTCTCCTCTGAAAGCAACATGTTAGTTACATCTATGCAACTGTTCAATTGGAAGGTAAATATAGTTATGTGTATATGCCACGTTTGATGATCTGCTTCTCTAAGCATAGAATTCTGTTACTATGCATTTCGTTCTCTAATTAAGTAGAACTTAAAACTAGCTAGCTAGCTTGTCTTAACTATATATTATATTTTGCAACAAAGTTTATTGTGTTTTGATTAAGAAAAAATATTGATATTTGCAGGTTGTATTTCCCAATTTGAAGGAATTGTCAATAAATGACCTGTCTAAGCTGACAAGCATATGGAGTTCTTCAAGATTATCAGCCACTCATGATCATTGGTTGGATATCTTTCAAAATCTGTGTAAAGTAGAAATCAAGAAGTGTACGAATCTGAAATATGTCTTTTCAACTTCTGTGGCCAGATGTCTTGAGCAGTTGAAGAACCTGGGTGTAGAGAGTTGCAAGGAGATAAAGGAAATCATTACAATGGAAGAAGATGATCAGGATCAGAAACTAATCCTTGAGTTCATGTTCCAAAAACTACATAGCTGCCAAAACTTAGAAAGTTCTATCCAGGAATGCATACTTCCAAGTGGCCCGCATTGAAACGTATTGTGATTTTTGGATGTGAGAAAATGGAAAATTTGCAGCCCGTTTTTCAACTTTCCATCACACTACTACTCCTTCTTTCTTTTTCATTGAAAACATAAACATTTTTATTAAATTGGAAGAATTCTTACTTTGTGCCTTTGACACATATATGCATGTATGATATAATGTGTTAAATATTTGATCAGGATTCATTCCCCAAGTTGAGTCAAATGTCGTTTAGCGGAAAGGAGATTTTATACAGTCCACTGCCTCCAGCAGAGTGTCTTCCCACACTAGGAGGTCTTAATCTGTCTTGTGTACACTTTACATCAGCTGATTTTCCATTTGCTTCTCTTGACAAGTTACCTTGTCTACAGCGTATGCTTGTCTACCAAGCTTTTACGAAGTTTTATTCATCAAACAACAAACACCTAATGGGCAAATTAATAATGGAGGAGACTTCGCAGCTTTAACAAGCTTGAGGCTTTTTAAATTACCCAAGCTGGCGTATCTGTCAAACGCTAACAAGTCCAACTCCAACTCCAGCTCCCACCATGTAGCAGAAGATCATCGGCCAGTTGTACTTTTCCCAAACTTGAAATCTCTGAAAGTGGACGAATGTCGTAGATTGAAGAATCTATCATCATCAGCAATCTCATTCCACAATCTAACATGTTTGTCTATATGTCTATGTCAAGGGATGAGCTATTTGTTTACTGATTCCATTGCTGCCACTGGTTTGAGCCAGGTCACAACTTTGTGGGTTCAAAGATGTAAAAGGATGACAGAAATAGTATCTACCACCAGCAGTGATCGAGATGGGGATGAAGACCCACTAACAGCATTAGCAGCAGCAACTGTGGAAGGAAGTATAACAATTTTCAGCCAGTTGAAAGATTTGTCACTGATAGATCTACCATGTCTTTCAGGGTTTTGCTCCGGAAATTCGATGCTTAATGTTGAACTTCCATCCTTGGAAACTTGAAGCGTTTCTGAGTGCTGCCTTGACATGGAGATTTCCCCTGATGGAACACTCATTGTAACACTTGATTCTACAAACCAAGCTCAAAGACTAGCATAGCTAGCAGAAGAAGGTGAAGAAGAAGATGATGAAAATGTTGTACGAGACTATTAGATGAAATGCATTATTCATTCCCTAGTTACTTATTGTAAGGTAACAACACGTATTAGGTGAAAAGCTTGAATATTATTATTATCAGTAATACACATATATACTCTGTACAGCAACTGAAAAATAGAGAAGATAAAGATACAATAACTATCAGATATACATACACATACAGGAGCATATAAGAGATAGATACAAAATAACAATCATTATCCTTTTATGCCCCCGCAAGATGAGGGTCGGTCAAGGACACGAATCTTGGATTGGAAAGATTGAAAGAGTTGACGACCAAGAGGCTTTGTTAAGACATCTGCAAGTTGGTCGTTAGTTGAAATATGTGAAAACTGAATGGAGCCATACAAGTAATATCCAATTAAGAGGGCGTCAAATTGTTTTTTCCAAGGGAAGTTGGTGGTTGCCGTGAGTTTGAGGAGAGACTGTGTAGCAACGTTGATCACAATAAGAGTTCTATTGGCAAAGGAAGCGTCATTGGTAATATGGAATCCAGATGGAGAAGAAAGAGTGATCTGGAAGGGAATAGAAGAAACGAAAAGAAAAAAAAAAAAAATAAATAAATACTCATTTGAGTTCCAGAAGGCTCTGATACCATGTAAGGTAACAACACGTATTGGGTGAAAAGCTTGAATATTATTATTATTATCAGTAATACAAATATATACTTTGTACAGCAACTAAAAAACAGAGAAGATAAAGATACAATAACTATCAGATATACGTACACATACAGGAGGAGCATATAAGAGATAGATACAAAATAACAATCATTACCCTTCTACTTATCACTAAATTCTCTTCTCTATTTTTTTAATATTTTTTTTTCCAGATACTTCAAAATTTCTTGATGTAAAAGATAAATGATCATTTTCTTATACTAATTTGTACATTTCTTTGTATGTTTGTTTGTTCGTAGTAAGCAGGCACTGAATGATTTCAAAAGTGAGCTGACTAATTTGAAAATACATCCAGGATATATAAGTAAGTGTCATGAACTTCATAACAAAATCACAACCAATATTCTAGAATTTCTTCTATTAATTAATATCAAATTTACATCAAAGAATTTTTGTAAACCAAAACAATAGGATTAATTTTTTATGCAGACTCTAGATCAAAACATTTACATATTAACTTTCAACAAAACATATGGTCAAAAAAGTTTGTACTGCTTTTGTCCTACTGCTGTAATCTGTAAGTGGGTGAATGAAAATTTGGTGTAAAATTGCAGGTCTTTGGATGCCGATTTAGCTCACTTTGCTCTTTGAATATGGCTGTAATAAAGCAAGAAATGGTTATTTCTTAATATTTGTGAGGGAGATTGTGAATGAGACCATTCGATCAAATTGGAAGATCTTTGTACTCATTAATTAATTTATTTTCTGTATACGAGTTTCATAGTACGGCAACCGAAGGAATCCAAGAAAAGAGAGCCAGTAAAAATATATATATATATATATATATTTTCATTATCATTGCTTAGTTAAATTGATTCTGATCTTGTAGCCCTACTATTGTAGTACTAGTATTTTTATACATATAAAGGCAAGGAAATCACTTTTCTCTGTCTTAAAATTTATTTTTTGGCATTAAAGGGTCATATTACAAAAAATAAATAATAAATATAAAAGAAATCTCCCATACACGATAACAAAATATTCAGAAAAAGTGACGTGGAAATCCAGGACAAATTTATGAAAAACAAGGCTTACATAAACTCGACCAAAAAATCCTAAATTTCAATCTTCAAAAAGAAATTTATCATGTTTAAAAGAGCCATCGAATATGTAGAAAACAAATTGATACGAACCTAGGACGATACGAACCTAGGACGATTCGGACCTAAACCCGCATTATATTAGCCCGGATCTCAATTAAATTCAAATTTTTATGGAAACCTTAATCCCTAACCAACTTGTGTTTAGAAACCTTGGTATAATGAAGATGCTACAATAAGTGATGGTTATTCTATTGATAGGTCAAAACTAAAACACTCACTCTCTAATGGTGTTTTAGGTCTTCAAAGAGAATAAAGAGAATTCTATCTCACAATTAACTTTCTGAATAATATATAAGCTATATTCTCATTGAAAAATAAGCCTTTAAATAGGCTTTGAAAGAACAAAATAAAACCCTAAAAGATAAGACAAAAACCGGCCAAGGCAAGTAAAAGCCGTAGGTGACAGAATTTCCTCTCTCCTTTCTTAATCTAAATTTGATTAATTAATTCCTTTAATTTGAATTACGAATTAATTAATTTACAATTGAAATAATAAAATAGTAACTTTCCTAAATTAATTTTTTCCGCAAATAATTAAACAAAAACGAAAATAAGGATAGTTTCCTAAAAACAAAAAGTAAAATTCAAAAGAGGAAACTAGTTGACTAGTTGATAACTGAGCTAACTTTGACCAATGTCCAGTTTGTTTGGCTTCCAAATCAGCTTCCATATGCCATGTAGGATGCCAAATATTATTAATAATGATTCCTACACGTTTCCCCTTGATTGAAATAAGTCAAACTTGCTTAATCATCAAAATAAGTCAAAGCCAGCAGCAAAACAGCACATTTTCGGCCAAATTGAGAGGTTGTCCGTACAAGCTAGTTTTACGTGTTTTTTATTCTACCTTGAGATGATTCCATGGCCTCTTCATGATATCTATTGAATCCAAGAAGTTTTGGATCCATTCATTGATGTCCGGAGTCCATATTTGCACTAAAACAGCTACCCGGGTCCGTAACGGCTTCTACCACTTGGATGCTTAAAACATACTTTGTATCTTCGGGTATTGACAAACCCTTTTCGAAATTAATTACTCCCTGTATAAATGTAGCCAAGTTGTCCTTAAATCTCTTGGCTTGAGCTCTAGTAATTGACCCGATCTTCATCCGTATTGGATCTGCACCCCAACGGGTTGTCGATTGTCCCTATGCATGAGGGTCAAAGACAGCTTAGTCAAAAAGATAGTTATTTAGTTTTCTAATTTGATTTTGACTTTTTGTTTTAGGAAATTAGTCTTCTATTTGGTTTTTATTTATTTATTTGCTGGAAAAATTAACTTAGAAAAGTTATTATTTTATTATTTTGCTTGTAAATTAATTAATTTCTAATTCAAAATAAAGGAATTAATTAATACAAATTAGTTTAGGCAAGTAAGGTGAAATTCGGCCAACATGTTTCCTAATCTCTTTGGTGGCCAGTTCTAACCTAAGTTTCTAGGCTTTATTGTTTTATAACTCTAACCTATTTAAGAGCTTGTTTTTTAGGAAGAACACACCTTCAATAATATACAAAAAATTAATTGTGAGATTGAATTTCTCTTTGTTTTCTTTGAACACCTAAAACATCATTAGAAAGTGAGTGTTTTAGTTTTGACGTATCAATAGGACATCCATAACCTGTTGTGGCATCTTCAATATACTAAGATTCCTAGTCACAGATTGGTTAAGGGTTGAGATCACTCTATTAAAATCTGAACTTAATTGAGATCCAGGCTACTATAATACGGGTTTAGGCACGTGCCGACCTAAGTTCGTATCATTTGGTATCGGAGCCAAGATTTTGTTCAGGTTTGATCTATCTTATTTGTTTAGTTTGTTTTGTAATAATTTACAATTTTAGCATTAGGTTAAGGTTCCATCCATCTCTTACACATTCTGCATCTTTAAAAAAAAAAAAAAAATTCATGGCCGAAATTAGTTTCTTTGTTTTACCGTATTTTTTGTTTCCTAGTTTGTTGGTTGTCTTTCGTCTTTGTTCTTAGTAATGTATTTTGTTGTTGATTTTTTTTGCTGCTTTTTATCTTAATTATTTGCATTCAAATTTTCCAAAAAAAGAAAAAAGAAAAAAAAAGGTGTATTTGCGGCAACAAAACAAAAACAAAAAAAAAAAATGTAAATTTGTGTTTTTGTTGTTGGTGGTCATGGGTTTGGTGGAATTTTACTGTTGGATTTGAAATTTTATTGTTTATTGTTGCTACTACAGTTGAGTTCATATCTATGAGTTAAAAAAAAAAAAAAAGCCGAATATAAAAAAAAAAAATTTGATTTGTTGAAATTTGGAGTTGGATTTTTTTGTTGAAAATTTGTTGGAGTTGCTGAGTTGTTGCTTATTTATTCAATATTTGGAGTTGCTGAAAATTCAATTTGCTATTGGATAGTTGAATTTTGGGTTCGTAAATTATTTGGATTAAAATTAGTTAAAGGATTTGATACGAAAACTTGAATTACAAATAACAACAACCAACAAATATTCTATATTTTTGTTCAATTTGATATTGTTCATGTTTGAATTTCTTTCTCTAAATTTTATTCTTGAAGTCTTAATTTCTTACCATCTGTTTCAGTTCTTATTGATTCTGTGCCCTATTTTTGTTTAGAAAAGCCAAGGATTAAGTGTTTAAATTCACTCGGTATTTGATTATTTTTGCTTGTTGTTTTATTGATAAGTTTAAATTAGGTACACTTATGATCTAGTTACTGTTTTATGCATGTTTAATTAAGACTTTGAGTTAGTTCTTTAAGTGGAAAAAGGCAAAAGAGTGTGAGCTTAAAAGAATGTATAAGCCAAAACAAGTGTGCAAACACGAGTGTCGAGACCTTATTTGAGTGAAACACGTGAGGGAGTGAATTTTGTTAGGCTTTATTTTATTTTTGTGTTACTTATACTAACATGGTAGATTCAAGGATAAGAAAATGAGAAACACCATTGAGAATTAATGAAAAAGAATCCGTGGGATTCAAAGGGAATTCTAAGGCAACGGGAAGTGGAGGCGAACATACCGACATGATGGCGATCATGGAACAACTCCAATACATGAATGCTCACTTTGATCACCTAGATTAAAGATTGGACAGAGTTGAGAACTCACAAGAAGGGTCGAATCCAAGGTTAGATGCACATGGTGGCCGAGGTCGAGGTCGAGGAGGTCGTGGTCGACCTAGAGAGGAACTCGGGGAAGGTAATTTTGGAGATGACTTTGATGAGGGGTTCGACAAAATTTTTGCTTACCAAGGAAGGCAAAATCATGAGAGACAAGCAAGGGAAAAAGATGATGATCTTGGAAATATCCAAGTCAACATACTACCTTTCATGGGAAAAAGTGATCTGGAAGCCTACTTAGAATGGGAGGAGCTTATGGAGATAATCTTCGATTGTCACAACTATTCGGAGACTAAAATGGTAAAAGTGGCAGCAATGGAATTTGAACATTATGCACTTCAACGGTGGACTAATGAGCAAAATACCCGAAGGAGAGTAAGTGATGCATTGATTACTACTTGGCGACAAATGAAAGGAGCCATGAGGAAGTAATTTGTACCGACTCATTACCATCGGTTGCTACATCAAAGACTCCAATCATTATCACAAGGTAGTAGGTCTGTGGAGGATTATTACAAGGAGATGGAGATGCTCATGATGAGATTGAGCATGCATGAAGAAAGAGAAGCAACCATGATGTATTCTTGGCGGGTTGAATCCTGAGATAGCTAATCAATTGGAATTACAACAATATATGGAATTGGAAGAGGTGTTGCATGTGGCTATCAAACTTGAGAATCAATTCAAGAGGAGAGCACAAGTACACGGCTTGGAGGAGTTTCAAACAGTGGGAGGTCAAATCCAAGTGCTTGGAGAAGCAATCCCACATATGACAACAAGCCAAAACCGAAGCTAGGTGATGAAAGCACCAATCAGCCAAAAAGGGAGTCTAAGGCCGAATCTATCCAAGCACCACGGAATGAAGGTAAATCTGATCCTAACCCTTCTAGAACTCGTGAAATTGTGTGTTTTGAGTGCCAGGGATGAGGACACATTACCAATCAATGCCCGAATAGAAGAATCATGGTGCTGAAAGATAATGGTGAACTAAAATCCGAAAGTGAAGAAAGTGATGCTAAAACCGAAATTGATGGTGAAGAAGTTGGAGATGAAGGGTATGATGAATTCGAAACACTCAAGACATCTAGGGATGAATTGATTTTGGTGGCAAGAAGGGTTCTAATCATGTACAAAGATGAGGACAAAATTCAAAGAGAGAATATCTTCTACACCCGATGTGAAATTCAAGGTAACATTTGTAGTATGATAGTTGATAGTAGAAGTTGTGCAAATGCAATTAGTAATTTAGTAGTTGTAAATTGGGGTTAGCACCCATTAAACATCCAGAACCATATAGATTACAATCGCTTAATGATAGTGGTGAGATGAAAGTAAATAAACAAGCCAAAGTAAAATTCAGCATTGATAAATATATAGATGTTGTATTGTGTGATGTTCTTCCTATTCATGCGGGTCATATTTTGTTGGGTAGGCTATGGCAATTTGATAAAGATGCCACATATTATGGGAGAGAGAATTCCATTGTATTTAAATTTAAAGGGAAAAAGGTTAAGCTGGATCCATTAACTCCAAAGGAAGTATTTAGAGACCAATTACAATGCAACAAAAGAGGGAGGCCAAAAAGCTTAAAGAAAAGGTTAGTATGGCACCAACGGCTTCAACAACAATTCAATGGAACAAGGCCATGCAAGAACAACCAGGTAAGTGTCCTAAACTCAAAGTAGAGGGGAAAGAAAGAGAGAAACCTGAAAGTAAGGGAAAATTGAAGAAATTCAGAGACATGGTGAGAAACCCGAGAGTGAGGGAAAAAGTGTGGTGACCGAGAGAGAGAAAGGAAAAGAAAGAAAAAAGAAAGGAAAAATAAAAAAATTTACCTTAGTTTTGGGGATGTTAATAAAGCCATCTTGAGTAAGAAACCATTGCTGGTCATGATTTATAAAGATGTATTTTTAAATGATCAAGCTAATCCCAAAAAACTTGAATTTTCAATTTCTATTTCTTCTCTTTTCCAAGAATTTGATGATGTCTTTCCGGAGGAAATTCCTAATGGATTACCAACTATCCGAGGGATTGAATGTCAAATTGATGTTGTGTGGGAGCTACAATTCCAAATAGGCCTGCATGTAGAAGTAATCTCGAGAAGACAAAGGAGCTACAAAGGCAAGTAAGAAAGGCTATATTCGTGAGAGTATGAGTTCATGTACTGTCCTGTTTTATTAGTTCCTAAAAAATATGGTTTTTGGCTTATATATGTGGATTGTATGGCTGTAAATAATATTATCATTAAATATAGGCATCAAATTCCTAGGTCAGATGACATGTTAGATGAATTACATGGTGCATGCATATTTACTAAAATTGATCCTAGGAGTGGGTATCATCAAATTAGAATGAAAGAAGGTGATGACTGGAAAACCGCATTTAAAGCTAAACATGGATTGTATGTGTGGTTAGTAATGCCTTTTGGTTTAATTAATGAACCTAGCAATTTCATAAGATTAATAAATCATGTTATGCGCCCATTCATTGAAAAATTTGTTGTTGTTTTTTTTGATGATATTCTTGTATATAGTAGGCATCTAGATGAGCAAGTAGGACATGTTAGGCAAGTTTTAAATATCCTTAGGAAGGAAAGGTTGTTTGCTAACTTGAAAATCTGTGATTTTTGCAAAAGTGAACTTGTTTTACTAGGATTTGTCGTAAGTGCTGCAGCTATTAAAGTTGATTAATCCAATGTGCAAGCAATCCAAGAGTGGCCGAAACCTACTTCCATTATCCAACTGTGGAGCTTTCATGGTTTAGCTAGCTTTTACCGAAGATCTGTCAAGGATTTTAGCACCATCGTAGCATCTTTGACCGAAGTTATGAAGAAGAATGTTGGCTTTAAACGAGGGGAAGTACAAGATAAATCTTTTAAATTGTTGAAAGAAAAATTATCTAATGCACCTTTACTAGTTTTGCCTAATTTTGATAAAAATTTTGAAATTGAATGCGATGCTTCAGATGTAGGTATTGGAGCTGTCTTAATGCAAGATGGAAGACACATAGCCTATTTTAGTGAGAAATTGAATGGAGCTGCACTAAACTACCCGATATATGATAAAGAGATGTATGCTTTGGTGAGAGTTTTGGAAACTTGATAGCATTATTTAATGCCAAAAGAATTTGTGATTCATTAGGATCATGAATCTTTGAAGCATATTAAAGGCCAAGGGAAGCTTAACTGAAGGCATGCTAAGTGGACTGAGTTCATTGAAACATTTCCTTATGTCATCTGCTACAAAAAAGGTAAGGAAAATGCGATCGCCAACGCATTATCCCGAAGGTATGTATTGTTTCCTATCTTAGATGCTAGATTGCTTGGATTTGAATAATTAAAAGAACTTTATGAGCATGATAGTGACTTTGGAGAAATATTTAGGACCTATTCAAAACATGATTTTAATAAATTTTACATCTTTGAGGGGTATTTATTTAGGAAAAACAAACTTTGTGTGCCTAATTGTAGCATTAGGGAATTGTTAGTGCTGGAAGTTCATGGTGGTGGCTTAATGAATCATTTTGATGTTTTAAAAACTTTATCCTTGCTGTAAGAATATTTTTATTTGCCTAAAATGAGGAGTGATGCAGAGAAAATATGTGAAAGATGCTTGAAATGCAGAAAAGCCAAATCTAAGTTGAAACCGCATGGTTTGTATCTCCCATTGCCGATTCCTTCTTTTCCTTGGGTGGATTTGTCTATGAATTTTATTCTTGGTTTGCCCAGATCAAGGACAGGTAAGGATTCAATTTTTGTTATTATGGGTAGATTTTCTAAGATGACACATTTTATTGCATGTAATAAAATTGATGATGCATCTAATGTTGCTAACTTGTTCCTTAAGAAATTGTAAGATTGCATAGTATGCCTAGAACAATCATATCAGATAAGGATGCTAAGTTTTTAAGTTATTTTTGAAAAAATTTATAGGCTAAGTTAGGAACGAAACTTTTTTTTTCAACTACTTGTCATCCACAAATTAATGGACAAACTGAAGTAGTAAATAGGACTTTATCTGCATTGTTACGAGCTTTAATTAGTAGAATTTTAAGAGCATGGGAAGAATGTTTGCCACATGTTGAATTTGCTTAGAATAGATCCATGCATTCAGCTATTAAATATACACCATTTAATATTTTTTGTGGTTTAATCCTTTGACTCCACTATATTTGACCTTTACCTTTAAGTGAACGTGCTAATCTAGATGGAAAACAAAAAGCCAATTTTGTGAAGCAGATTCATGAAAAGACAAGGGCAAATATTGAGAAGAGGACCGAGCAATATGCAAGAATTGCTAATCAAGGTTGAAAAAAAGTTGTCTTTGAACCTGGAGATTGGTTTTGGTTGCACTTAAGAAAGGAGAGGTTTCCCGAACAAAGAAATTCCATGCTTATGTCATGTGGAGATGGGCCATTTCAAGTTTTGGAGTGGATTAATGAAAATGCTTACAAACTTGACTTACAGGATGAGTATAATGTTAGTGCTACATTTAATGTTGCTGACTTATCTCCTTTTGCTGGAGGTGGTGATTTCAATTTAAGGGCAAATCCTTTTCAAGAAGAGGGGAATGATGAGAATCCACCCAAACCCACATACCTGATCCAGATGAAGACTAGGCCGATCACTAGGGCTCAAGCTAAGAGATTTTAGGAAAACCTAGTTTCCTTTATATAGGGAGTAATTAATTCTCAAAAAGGCTTGTCAATACCCAAAAATACAAAACCTATTTTAAGCATCTAAGTGGTGGAGATCGATACGGACTCGGGTAGTTGTTTTCATGCAAATATGGACTCCAGGCAGCAAGAAATGATTCCAACACTTTATGGATTTGATGAATATCTCTAAGAGGTCATGAAATCAAGACAACGTAGAAGCTAAGGCAGCTAAACAAGTGGTATGCACATAGGAGGAGTTTGGGCCGAAATTTGCTGTATTGCTTTCTGGCCTTACAGTATTTTACTGAGTTGGCATTTTCTCTTTGTTCCAATCAAGGGCAACGTGTGGGACTCAATGATAATCCTATTTGGCATCCTACAAAGCATATGGAAGCTGATTTGGAGCTTAAATTGGTCAAAGATTGGTCAAAGATAGGTTAGGCAAAAAGATAGTTATTTGGTTTCCTATTTTGATTTTGATTTTTTGTTTTAGAAAATTAGTCTTCTATTTGGTTTTTATTTATTTATTTACTAGAAAAATTAACTTAGAAAAGTTATTATTTTATTATTTTTCTTGTAGATTAATTAATTTCTAATTCAAAATAAAGAAATTAATTAATACAAATTAGTTTAGGCAAGTAAGGTGAAATTCGGCCAACATGTTTCCTAATCTCTTTGATGGCCGATTTTAACCTAAGTTTCTAGAGTTTATTGTTTTGTGACTCTAGCCTATTTAAGGGCTTACTTTTTGGGAAGAACACACCTTCAATAATATACAAAAGATTAATTATGAGATTGAATTTCTCTTTGTTCTCTTTGAACACCTAAAACACCATTAGAGAGTGAGTGTTTTAGTTTTGACTTATCAATAGGATATCCATAATCTATTGTGCAGTCTTCAATATACCAAAGTTTTTAATCACAGGTTGGTTAGTGGTTGATGTCACTTTATTAAAATCTAAACTTAATTGTAGATCTGGACTAATATAATACGAGTTTACGTACGTGTCCACCTAGGTTCGTTGATGGAATTTGGTGTAGGTTTATGTTGTTGTACCCTAGAGCACAATCATTCAAGGTGTTAGTCAAGAATAATTGTTGTTGGTTCTTGGTTCTTGATTTTGTTTTTTTGGTTTGTTAAGGTTTTGTTTCTAGTTTTAATGGAGGTTTAGGGTTCTTGAGAAGGTTGTTAGCTTTTGGGAAGAAGAAGAAAACAAATGTAGTAGTTGAGAGAGAAAGAGAGAGAGAGAGAGAGAGAGAGAGAGAGCCAAAATTGTTGTTTTTTCAAAATATGTTATTTTTGAATATTCCTTCCTCAATGTTTTCATTACAATTTTTCATACTTTTAAATACATCAAAAAGGCAATAAGACATGCTGGCATATTGAGCAATAAATACAAAAGCATTAAAAGTAACCAACTAAGCCAAACTACCTCAACTAACTCTAATCAATGTGCTGGGCATGCAAGAAACCTTCTATAATAGGCAGTTCAGCTTGTCTAAGGCATTTGAATTTGAAAAACAGCTCCATTTGACTTGAAAATTGGAGGGAAGCCTTTTTGAATATTAAACCGTGTTCTAGCCAAAAACCAGATAAAACAAAGTCCATTTTCCCATTCAAAAATAATCAAACCCGAGGCAGTTTTTGCCCCGTTTTCTGGGTAACAAAACTGCACAAGGGTCAGATTGTTTAGGGCTTAACTCAGCATTCCCAGATCCAAATTGGGCCATTCTTTTTGCTGCTACTTCCACTGCATTTCTATCTTATTATATCCAAAATTTAGATCCAAATCCCAAACCTTCTTCAAACGGCATCCAATTAAGTGGACTTATGTTGCTGGAAATACAATTCCAGCAACTAGACAAAAAAGGCCCTAAGCTTTAGTTAATGAGCTTAGGGCATTACAAAAAAGGATATTGTTCTAAAAAATTACAAGATAAAATAAAATGCATAAACATAAATAATTTTTGGTCTTTGATGTTGCAAAATAAAGAGTGCAAGTGTAACTGAACTACCTTGCACATTATGGCAAGATCACCACATTTCAACACTCCTCCTTGGTGTTCTTGTTTGAAATATTGAGAAGCTTCCTCAAGGTCTCAAATCTTGCTTTTGGAAGTGGCTTGGTGAAGAAATCTGCAAGGTTATCTTCGGTCTTGATATATTCCAAGCTTACTTCTCCATTTTCTTCAAACTCTTTCAAAGAGTGATACTTCACCGGTATGTGTTTCGTCCTTCCATGTTGAACGGGGTTCTTGGCTATTGATATGGCTGAAGTGTTGTCACATTTGGTGATGGTTGAACCCTCTTGAGGATAACCAAGGTCCTCCAATAATTTTCTAAGCCAAATGCATTGATTTGCACATGAAGAGCAACCAATGTACTCGGCTTCGGCGGTGCTTTGAGCAGTTGTTGCTTGCTTTTTTGCATTCCATGAGAATGGTCCACTACCAAGTGAGAAAAGATATCCCGAAGTGCTCTTCATATCATCCAAGCATCCAGCCCAATCACTATCGAGTAGGCCATTAATCTTATCACATCTTGCCTATCATACCAAACTCCAAAGTCTTGTGTTCCTTTTAAGTATCTAAGAATTCTTTTGGCACCTACAAAATGATTTTGGGATGGTGCTTGCATATATCTAGACAAAACACATGTGGTATGCATAATATCCGGTCTTGATGAACATACATAGAGCAAACTTTCTATCATACTTCTATATAGGGTCGAGTTTACCTTTGGTGTGCCATCCTCCTTATATTTGTCTCCTTGGTTCATTGGTGCTGACATTGGCTTGCATTCATCAAGGTTGAACTTTTTCAAAAGATCTTTGATGTATTTCTCTTGAGATATGAAGATACCTCTAGAGCATTGCATCACTTCACTCCAAGGAAGTAATTCATTTCACCAAGGCTTGACATGTCAAACTCCTTTTCAAGTTCATTTTTCAAAACTTCCACATTCTTTTCATTTTCACCCGTGACCAACAAATCATCCACATAGAGTGAGATAATAGCCATGCCTTCTTCATTCCTTATGTATAGTGTTGGCTCATTTGAACTCCTCCTAAAGCCTTGGTAGATCAAGTAACCATCAATCTTGCCATACCAAGCCCTAGGTTCCTGCTTTAACCCGTAAAGTGCCTTATGTAGAGGGTACACTTTGTCCTCATGTCCTTGAACAATGAAGCCCTCGGGTTGGTTGACATAAACCTCCTCTTGAAGCACACCATTCAAGAAAGCCGACTTTACATCAAGGTGGTACACCTTCCATGACATTGAGGCCGAGATGGATAGGATGAGCCTTATGGTCTCCATTCTTACAACCGGTGCAAACGTCTCTCCATAATCTACACCTGCTTATTGTACATAGCCTTTTGCCACAAGCCTTGCCTTGTGCTTGCATATTGTTCCATCCGGGCTGAACATGGTCTTAAAGATCCACTTTACACCAATTGATTTCTTGTTTTTAGGTTTAGAAACCAAAGACCAAGTTTCATTCTTTTCTATCATATCCATTTCGGTTTGCATGGCCTCCATCCACTCTTTCTTTTGCATAGCTTCTTGAACATTGGTAGGATCACTCAAGGCAACATTGCACCTTTCATTTTCTTTGCAAAAATCCTCCATAGTCAAGCTTGTATATTCTCCACCATTGTCGGTTCTGAAGCACTTCATCTTTGCATTGCTTTGGGTTTCCACCATCTTCTTGAATTCTATGAACTTCTCAAGCATTTGTGACTTGGTTGTTAGAAAATATACCCAACACATCCTTGAGTAGTCATCAATGAAGGTTAGGAAGTACTTACAACCTCCAATTGATGACAAACTCATTGGTCCACACACATCCGAATTGACTAGCTCAAGCTTCTCCTTAGCTCTCCATGAACCGGCTTTAGGGAATGGAAGCCGTGTGGATTTCTCTAGTTGGCATACATCACATAGGCTTCTCATCTCCTCAATCTTTGGCATGTCCTTCACAATGGCATTGGTATTTTTTATGATACCATAGCTAGAATGCCCAAGCCTTTTATGCCAAAGTTGAGAAATGGACTCCACTTTGGTTTTTAAGGCTTGTTCATTCTTAACTAGGTCCAATCTATAGCTTTTGTCCTTCAATGGTACCTTAAACAGCTCATTACCACAAGCATCATATATGATACATCCATCTTTTGTAAAATTTAAAGCAAAGCCTCTTTCTACCAATTATGCTACACTAAGAAAGTTTTCACACAAACTGGGAACATATAGCACATCTTTTATAATTTTGGTACCTTCCTTGGTGTTCAAGCACACATCTCCTTTGCCTTCTACTTCCATGAACCGACCATCACCAATCTTCACTTTGGTTTTGTAGTTTCGGTCAAGCTCCATAAAACCATCCTTTTGGAAACTCATGTGGTGTGAGCAACCACTATCTACAAGCCAACCGAGACCACTACTTGTGGCTTTAAGGCATGTGGCCACAAATAGGTTCTTGGCTTCCTCATTAACCACATTGGCTTGTTGTCTCCTTTGCTTGCATACTTTGGCAATGTGGCATTTTCCTCTACATCTTTCACAAGATGCATCTGGCCTCCAAAAACACTTGGATGGTGGATGTCCAAGCTTTTTGCAATGAGGGCAAAGTGGATGCCCTCTTCGGTTTTGATGGCTTTGTTGTTGTTGTTGTTGATTCCATCCACTTTTGTTGTTGTTTGTGTTGTTGTTGGTTGTAAAAACGGTTTGGTTGGTGTTGTTGCTCTTCCTTCCTTTATTCTTCTTTTTGTTGCCGTGGCCACCATAGAATGCACTCTCTATGGTCTCCTCCTTTCTAATGGCTCTCCTTTGTTCGATTGCTTGAAGAGCATTGATGAGCTCACTCAATGTTATTTCACTAAGATTTCTAGATTCTTCAAGGGAGGAAATCTTAGCTTCAAACCTTTCGAGTAAGCTCACCAATACTTTCTCTTCTACCCTTTGATCGGTCAATTGCTCACCAAGGACCCGAATTTGATTTACCACTTTGAGCATCCTTTCCATGAAATCCTTGACAAGCTCATTCTCCTTCACCTTCAAGATCTCAAACTCTCTTCTTAGGTTTAAAACTTGCATTTGCCGAGTTCTAGTATTTCCATGGAACTCCTCTTGAAGCTTTATCCAAACATTTCTAGCACTTGTTCATGACATTATCCTTGTAAAAATGGAATCACTCATGGAGGAGTGCAAGGCAGTGAGGGCCTTGAACCCCTTGGCAACTTCGGCCTCATGTGCATTTCTTTATGCTTGGGTTGCATTAGCTCTCAACTCTTCCACTACATAACCTTCTTCTATGACTTCCCATAAACCAAAGGCTTGAAGGTAGGCTTTCATTTTTATAATCCAAATGGAATAGTTTTGGGCTTCAAACTTAGGTGGTGTTGGGGTTGCAAAGGATTGTGAGGCCATTTGAAAAAATGGTTTTTGAAAAGTTTTGAAAAATGGACACAAGAACAAGCTCCGGGGTGGTGGTATTTTGGTGAGTTTCAACTAGTATTTTTGGAAGGTTTTGGTTTCGGTTGGAAGGCTTTAGGCAGCGGATCCTCTCACAAATAAAATGGTCTAGGTTGAAAGCTCACAAGGTCCTATGAAATTACACTATGCTCTGATACCATGATGGAATTTGGTGTAGGTTTATGTTGTTGTACCCTAGAGCACAATCATTCAAGGTGTTAGTCAAGAATGATTGTTGTTGATTCTTGGTTCTTGATTTTGTTTTTTTGGTTTGTTAAGGTGTTGTTTCTGGTTTTAATGGAGGTTTAGGGTTCTTGAGAAGGTTGTTAGCTTTTGGGAAGAAGAAGAAAACAAATGTAGTAGTTGAGAGAGAGAGAGAGAGAGAGCCAAACTTGTTGTTGTTTCAAAATATGTTTTTTTTGAATATTCCTTCCTCAACGTTTTCATTACAATTTTTCATACTTTCAAATACATCAAAAAGGAAATAAGACATGCTGCCATATTGAGCAATAAATACAAAAGCATTAAAAGTAACCAACCAAGTCAAACTACCTCAACTAACTCTAATCAATGTGCTGGGCATGCAAGAAACCTTCTTTAATGGGCAGTTCAGCTTGTCTAAGGTATTTGAATTTGAAAACCAGCTCCATTTGACTTGAAAATTGGAGGGAAGCCTTTTTGAATATTAAAATGTGTTCTAGCCAAAAACCAAATAAAACAAAGTCCATTTTCCCATTCAAAAATAATCAAACCTGAGGCAGTTTTTGCCCAGTTTTCTGGGTAACAAAACTGCACAAGGGTCAGATTGTTTAGGGCTTAACTCAGCCTTCCCAGATCCAAATTGGGCCATTCTTTTTGTTGCTGCTTCCTCTGCATTTCTAGCTTATTATATCCAAAATTCAGATCCAAATCCCAAACCTTCTTCAAACGGAATCCAAGGAAGTGGACTTATGTTGCTGGAAATACAATTCCAGCAACTAGACAAAAAAGGCCCTAAACTTTAGTTAATGGGCTTAGAACATTACAAAAAAGGATATTGTTCTTAAACATTACAAGATAAAATAAAATGCATAAACATAAATAATATTTGGTCTTTGATGTTGCAAAATAAAGAGTGCAAATGTAACCGAACTACCTTGCATATTGTGGCAAGATCACCACATTTCAACAGTATCATTACAAAGCCATCCTTAAATTGAAAATCAATCTGCACCTGAAACACCAAAAATGAAAATGCCAAAAAGGATGACACTCTCACACGCTTTGAAAGAAGGCATAAAACTATCTCCAAATTAGTGGCAGAAACACACTCCTTCTTGCCATCAACATGGTCAACATAGTCAACAAAGACAACACCATCATCCCAAAACATAAAGACCGCACCTAACTCTTCCAATGCTGATGCAGAACAATAATAATAATAAATAAAATAAAAGAATACGAAAGACTCGGCCTCCTTAAAACTTTGAAGTAAAGAACCTCTAGGGGGAAACCAACAAAAGGAAAAAAAAAAGAAAAAGAAAAAAAGAAAAAAAAAGTAACATAGTAATTAAAAAAATCAACTAAATCTAAAAGACTTATCCCTCTACAAATCCATCAACATGAGAGTCAATACAAAAAGCAAGAAGATGAAAAAACCATTGTGCAGAAGGTTCCAAAGTAGCCGCTTTAGAAAGAGCATTAGCAACACCATTACTTTCACAATAAATACAAAACACCGTAAAACTGATGGAATCATAAAAATTAATAAAGGAGAAAAAGAAAAAAAAAAAGTTATACACATAGTCATGCTGCCAGGGTTGGCACAAAACTATATAATTATAGAGGGTGTATGTTATCAATATATATTATAATTTGTGAATTTCAATTTTTGAAAATTTATCAATGATTTCTTTGTCGACGGAATACAACTTTTATATTTTGTGAAAAATTTTAAAATATTTTAATTTTCATAGATAAGTATGACGATGAAAATAACTACAGTTGCAAAAGCCGATGCAGTGCACTTTTCCTGTGGATCCATGGATGGCTGGTGCTTTAAAGGAAGGATGTAAAATTTTTACAATGATGTTTAAGGGGGGATAGTCAAATGTCACTATTTTATCAAGTAACAAGATAACTGTCTTTTCATTTTCGACTGTCTAGGCATGTGGATCAACCATTGATTGACTTTTTTTCTCTTGTTTCCTTCTTCTTTTTTCCTTTTTGAGAATGTACAATTGTTTTGGTTACAAGTGTGTACTTTCGCTCTATGGTGCTTGCTTTATTGTTCATTTTTGGACGTAAAACACACACAGAGAGAGAAAGAGAGAGAGAGAGAGAGAGAGAGAGAGAGAGAGAGGGAGAGCATGTAAAAGCACATTCACGAGGCACCAAATAGATATGATGACTGTACACGATAAATATATAAACCTTTCGTTTTCATTTACTAGAACTAAAACTTTATACAGTATGTGTCAGGGCCCGTCCAAAATTCCTCATCGGAACCCTAGACAAGCCCTGATCATAGGGAAATCGTACCGAATCCTCCAATGGAAAATCCAGCAGAACCTCCCCTAAGGGTTGAACTTATCACAATTTTCCTGCACTGAAAATACACTTCTATATACACCACCTTATTCCTCCCACATTACTACAATTTAATTCCACAAATTTGCAGCACTCCAAATGAATAATAGGAAATCAGTGCATAATTAATAAATAAATGTCCAAGACAGTATAAAGAGTTTCATAGAGTACAATTAAGTATGGAAGTTATACAACAAGGATGAAAGAAATATTACAATAGAAATAAATGAAAATAAAGAGAACTCCTCAAAATACGACAGTAACGAATATTAAGCTAGCTCCAGACGAACGTCTACCAATCCTTGTACCTAAGAGAACGAAATTTAAAAATATGAGAT
Organism: Ziziphus jujuba; assembly: GCF_031755915.1. Lineage (NCBI taxonomy): Eukaryota > Viridiplantae > Streptophyta > Magnoliopsida > Rosales > Rhamnaceae > Ziziphus > Ziziphus jujuba. The sequence continues at coordinate 24,954,026 of NC_083389.1, forward strand.
GCTAATCATCTCAGTGAGTGACCCTGTCTACTTTACAATTATAATAGTAACGATAATTATAGCACATTTGATTAATTAAGAATTAATAAGTAAATAAATAATAATTAATTGAAAATAATATTTTCTTTCAAAACCCTCACCATTCACTCCGTTGGAAAGGTTCTCCTTTTAAAACATTTTCGCAAAACCCAATCTTTTATGCCCCAAAAATGAAGGAATAATTAATCTAATAAATAATTAAATAATCCAAATACGAATAAAATGTAATGAAATATAATAAAATAAATTTAGAATACTTGCATGAAAGAAATATAACATAAAAGAAAAATTCAATATATAATTCATAAAATTTGATTTAATAAATCAAAATAAACAATATCAAAAATATAATTTAAATAATTACAAACAATCATGTAAAATAAGTGGTAGAAAAATACTATAATATTCATTTTGAAATATTCAACCAATCTATATAATATTTTTATGGCAAGATGCATTTTAAAAATATTAATTTAAAATAAGTTACATAAAATATGAATAAATATATTTTAGAAAATAATAATTGGAAATAGGTAATAAAACAAGTTAAATATATTTAATTCCAATACGACTTTAAAACTTTAGGATTTAAAATTTATATCTAAAACATAATACTTGATGCACCACACTATATACCAGTGATATCCTATGATACCCAGCGTACCAAGCACCATCTAGCGGGAGGTTAAAGAGAGAAACTTGCATACGGTCGCTTCGGCGTCCCGACAACGCCGCTGCTTAAACTGTCATCCCGTCCATGGAGGGGGGAGCTTATGGCCAATATCAAACTTGTCTACCCTCGGTCCAATGGCAACTCATGGGAGACATTATAACTTGCATGCTCATCCATATACACAGTACAAAATACCAGTACTATATGAGTGCGTCTAAAACAAATAACCATATTACTTTTAAAAAAATAATAATTTTTGCAAACTCACCGTAGGAATTATACAATTTTTCAAATTCACAATCCCATATTTTTTCTTTAATCCTCAACATAAATCCATCATTTTAAAATTCATCAATTTCAAATCCATCCATTTAAATATAATAATTTTCAACACCATGAAAACCTGATCCATAAATAATCAAATCTATAAATCCATATAAGTACATTTATTATACGCAATAAATTCCATAATATAAATTTAACAATAATCGATCATAATTTAAATCCATAACTTCTTTAAAACCAAATATATGATTTTCATGTAATATAAGCTTAAATCAATAAACTTTTGGCATCATAAATTCAAAAATAAATTTAATAACAATTTGAAACATAATTTATTTAAAAACCCAAAATATAATTTTTGATGCAATACATGCACTAAGTCAACATAAGCTCAAATAACAATTTCTTAAATATTAAACATATATAGCACATTTTTCATAAATTCAATTAACACCGTATATATATATATATATTTTTTTTTTCACAACTCCAAAATATAGTTCGATGACAATACATATATTAATCAATCATAATTTGACATTATAAATTTTAAATATCAATTCCTCTCAATATCAAACACATTTATTTTTCATAATTTCAAATAACACAAAATATATATTTGTAATAGTCCCCAAAATAGTTTTAAAGGTGGGTCACTCGCCTCGAGTACGCAATCCAACCAAGATCCTCCATAGGATCAATTTTACGGCTCACACATGCTCCTAAAACAACAATATTACATAGGGTCAAATAAATTAATATTTTATTCGGATAAATAATATCCCGTATTCGGGGGGGTTTAACACAAATGTTAACCAAATTTTGTGAGTAATATACCGAAACGAAGCTTATGGAACGAGGATCGCAGATTGAGGCTTACCTCCCAAAGATCGGACCCGAGGTGGCCGGAATCTCGCCGGAAAGCTCATAGATTTTAGGCCTTTGATTCTCACAATCCGTTAAGAATTGAGAAAAGTGGACACCGGATTTGGGTTCAGAGGGTCAGAATTAGAAGGAAAGGATGGGCGGTGCAACTGGAAACTCACCGAAAAGTCGATTTCCAGGCGAGCCGTCGTGGTCACGGGAACCTATCACTGCCGGCGGCACGTCCGGTGGCCATTGGTCGTGATTTTTGGTGGGAAGGTAGATCGAGGACTAGGTGACTCAACGGGACAAGCGGTGAGGCAAACGGAGGCCGGAATAGGGAGAAATCTAGGTTTGAAGAAATCGGTGCCACCGTCGGAAAAGTCTCGATTCGGGCGCGTCAACGGTTGGTTGGCCGTGATTTTTGGCTGGCCAGCCGGTTTCTAAGTGGACTTCAAGGTAGGGTGGCACGTGTACAGAAAGGGTAGCCGGAAAATGGCAAATCGGCGGTGGCCGGTTGGGTTTCTCTCTCTCTCTCTCCTCCCCTCTTTCTCTCTCTTCCCCCCGACTCATGTGTTTTGGCCAAAATAAAAGCCACCCATGGGTGACATTGTTGACTCACGGGATTGGCTGAAAATACAACATGTGGCACACATTGTTCACTCAAGTCAAAATATATCAAAATATTATGGTATTCGGAAAACTTTGCATGTCCATAACTTTCAAACCACATGTCCAAATCGGATGTACCACTAGTCTATGAACTTGTATCGACGAGTACTTCACAACCATGCATGAGTCAAAGTTCAACTTTGCATGAACAAAAAGTCAACTCCAGCACCCCTTGGACAGTTTGGACCTCAACTTGTTTTGCTCATAACTTTCAAACCGTAACTCCGTTTTCGGCGTGCTATTAGTCTATGAACTATGCTAACGTGTACTTTTTAATGGTCCTCGATCAATGTGAAATTCCATCAGGAACAAAAAGTCAACATTTGATCCCTTTTTGGTCAACGACGATCAAACCTGGTCAACCTTTGTCAAATTTTAGAAATTCCAATGTACTTCAGGACGGGGTGTTACAGTATGTCGTAATGTATGAATTGGATTCAAACCTAATATGAGTTGTTTCCGAACCTGGGTATATATTTTTCCATAGGTAGCGACTACAGGCACCAAGTGTACTTTATCAACCATGTGGTAAGACTATTTGTCATTATCTTTAAGGTTGTACAATAAAATAGCCTATATATTAATAAGTGAATCCTGAAAGAAATTAGTAAAAATTTCAATATAAGCCAATAAAATAATCACATGTCATTTTGCCACATCACTTTAAAAACAAATTGGTAAAATACTTTGTGCCCCTAGCATTGTTCTTTTCCTTATCCGATATGTAATTAAAAGTCAGTAATATTTACGTTTGGGCTGCTGCTGCTGCTGCATGCGTCATGCATGGCTTAATATCTCTACTCCTCACGTAAGTCAGAAACTGTCCAGGCAGCTCTTCCAAAAGAGCTTAAACAACATTTATCCGTCCACATATTCAAAACCACACAGGATTTGTTAGTCTTCAAATTTCAATCAACCGATTAAAAGATCTTCTTTCAATTTAAAAAAAAAAAAAAAAACAAAACAAAAAAAAAACAAAAGAAGGAAATCAATCATCATTTTCAAGTGATATATAAAGTGAAATGCTCAAAATGAAAGCTTCCATGGAAAAGGAAGGGTAGAAAGTATCACAAAGATTGAGAAATTAAGCATGCAGTCTTTGAATATAGCAAACTGGAGTTGGATATTTGAGATGATTATAAGCATGTTTGCTAGTGTCAGAAGGCAGCTTGTAACAGGAGCACAGAACTCAATCCGCTCTCAAATTCAGATTCTGGCCTATATTTGTTAATGGAGCTACAAAGCTCTGTGTATTTTTATGTATTTGTAAAGAAGATGATGAAAGTTCAAGAGAAAAGTTAGAAGAGAGAAAAACGTGAGCTCAGCTTGTATTGCATTTTTCAATATAACAGTATATATCAATTCTTACATCATAAAGGCAATGATTACAAATTCTATTACAAAGCATAATTTTCTGATTCTCTCTCTCACACTTTCACGCGCACACATTCTTCTTATTGTTTTATGACACCTGGCATGTAAGCCAAGATAGAATACACCTATGCAGCTCCACTTATCCACCTCAATGCCTGTCTCCACGACAGCATAGAAGGTTATACTTCAGCAATATTTGGACGCAACACACTGTGGGATGGTTCAATATCTAGTTTGGATTATGATCATATGAGGCTCTAGTGCTTCATATCAGTTCCCATCCCTTTAAAAAACCACTTCGATCTAGCTCATCAGGTCATTTTAGAGCACATAGGTTACTGTTTCTGTAGATTGGAGTTATAGATTGAACCAACAAAAAGTGGAAAAAGATTGGAAGAGATTAGATTATAAGCACTTACTATACGCTTCTCGCATGGGAACATACTCTACAATATCTCGAGTAGTCACACGACCTGTAGAACTCTCCAACCGATGTCCATTATCAGCATCAAGGATCTGCCACATGTCAGATTCAGAAAGCTTAATTTTCACAATCTCCAGTACAGTAGAAAAGTGAATACATAAGGATATTTATGAAATTAGTCAAGCAAAGGCATACCTCCATCTGTTTAAAATCTGCACCACCTAAACCAACCATAAGAATTGACAGGGGAAGATCAGATGCACTTAGCAGTGCATCTTTTGTTTCTTGAAGATCAGTTTACGCAATTACAAACAATAATCATTAAGTTGATATCAAATGGAAACTGATATAAAAGGTAATCCTAGCCTTTACCGTTATAATAAGCAAGACATAGTACTTGTTATTGTTGCCTGAGAGGAAGAGGGATTGGCCTGCGATTTCTGCAGCCCTGTTGATCACTTGGCCAGATAAAGTTGGTCCTCCCAGAGAAATATTGTGTAGAGCATTGGCATAAGCAGCGATGATGCCTTCAACTCCTCCAACCTTTCAGACGAACAAAACAGATTGTTACTAACTGAAAAGTTCAAATGCAAGCTGCGGGCTCTTAAACATTTCAGCAATTAGTTTCATGAACAATTCACACATTATGCACTCAAAAAATAGAATACAGAGGAAATGGAACGACTCCATTAACTAGGCAACCCTTCAGACGAATTTTGTTAGGATATACAAAGAGCTAGTTAAGTTTAGAGTAGAGCATTTCATATGTATTACGGAGAAGGGAGAACTCCTTTCTAATTAACGAGCATTTCATGGAAGTAATGTTTAAGTGAAAACAGAAGACTAGAAATTACAAAGCGATAAAAGCAAAAGCAAAGCAATAATTTTCCCGATAATATATAGTTATAGGTTGTATCACTATCAATCTTTCAGATATTTAACACTGGTATCCTAGAAACCATTCACACAAAATCTTAATTAAAATTATTATTTACTTGCACACAAATCACACATAACTACATGATTACTAATAGCACTAGGTTCAAAACTATTGAAGTGAATAATAGATAGCACAAACAACAAGAAACGATGATATATGTTGGAGGCAAAATCAATAATAACAAAGATTACATGCTTAGATCAATTACCGCTGAGTCTTTTCATTATTAATTTTTCTAAAAAAGAAATTTGCTTAATTCACTTCAACTCTGTAATTGATGCAGCTTGCGTACAATGTTGTGTGTTCGATTCAGGAGTGAGGTTGTGGCTTGTGGGGTTGTATATGCTGCTGCTCGTAGGTTTCAGGTACCTCTTCCTAAAAACCTACCACGGCGAAGGCATTTAATGCAGATAAATCAGGCATTGATGAAGTTTGTGGGGTTTCGGCTCACCTCTACAGCCTTCCTAAGGCACAATATATACCAGTTTGCAAGGATGAGGATTCATTTACATTTTCTAACAAGCCATCGGATTCACAGTCTCAGCCAGTCCCAAAGGTAATTTTTCTTCCTTTCTCTCATGTATAATTTAAGGTTTACATTGCATAATTATATGGATCCTGCTGCTATTCATTTAGAAGAGGAAGAAAGGCTTGTGTATTGTCATTGGAAAACCAACTGTGAATACATGGATGAATAGAATGTGATAATCGTATATTGCTGCTGTGTATCATCTCCATGAGAATAGTTTCTTAGTAGTCATTCATTTTTCTTCTGTAGGAAGTGTCACAGTGTAGCCCACTAGCTAATGATGATGCCTCTGTTTCCAAGGCACCTCCTGTTGCAGTTAATCTTGAATATGATGGATCCAAGGGTTCATTGATCAAGGTATCTGTCAACAAGCTGAAGGAGTCTAAGAAAAGTGACGATGAATCTAATAGTATGCCTGTTGAGGGAGACGCAAAAGAAGAGCCCGTGCACAAATCCAAGTCTGATCATAGATCAGAAGTCAGTGGGGAAAGGAACCAGGAAAGGGAAAGGGAAAGGGAAAAAGAAAGGGAAAGAGAGAGGGAGAGAAAGAGAATAAAAGCTCGAGATTGTGATAGGGGCAGGGATTCTGATCAGGAAAGAAAGCGAGAGGAATCTCACAGGAACAAATATAAAATAAAGGACCAAGGGCATCGTTCCGGGGACAGATAAAAGGATTCAGGTTGGTTTATAAGTTTCTTTCCTTGTTTGTGGACTATTTTTGAAATATATCAATCTTCACATTCGCTTTATGAATTTACCTCATTTTGTTTGTTTGCTCCACTCAAGACTTTGAACGTATGATTTTCTATGTTGTTTGCAGGAAATTCAGAGAAATCAAGACATCATTCGTCACGAGGTATGCAAATTACTTTGGACTGTGAGTATTATTAATAATAGTTTGGTTTGTTGGTCGATCGAGTTACATCATCTAACCCCCTTCTCATATTCCAGACCTTGATTACTGTAGTTAGTCTTCACGGGAGAAGGATCGCCATAGACATCATTGATATGCTTGAATCAGTCTTGCTTTACTTACAAACTTGATTAGAAATACTCCAGTTCTATGGGACACTCTTGGCGTATATATTTGTCTTAAAAAAAATAAAAAAAAGTGCCAGAAACTTGGAAAAAATATTTCTCTTTGGTTGGTAATGTGCAATATTCCTTGAAATGTAGGACTGGACAGGATTGTGATAGTTGAAAAATACTGCCCCGATACTTGCGTTGCTTTAGAAAAAAGGGTGCAATTGTTAATTGGATATGACAATATGTATAAAGATGGGGAAACATGCAGGGCAAATAAATCTCTGTCGTTTTGTCCTTTTAGCTTTTAGTTTTTATCCTTCAATCATACGGGCATATAATTTTTTTTGTGTTTATCATTATTATTATTATTATTATTATTATTATTAGTAGTAGTAGTAGTAGTAGTAGTAGTAGTAGATATGCCTGTATGATATAATTGTTCTATCAGCTTTTGCAGTAGTTTGCTGGTCGATTGTTACTCATTTGTGTGGTTATCTCATATTAATCCAATGATTGAAAATCACCCTCTATCATTTAAATGCTTTTAGTTTTATTCTCAACTTAATAGGGCTTGCTATGAACATCTTTCCCTCTAATTGTGTCTCCCCGTAATCCAACATCAATCATTTACTCAAATTATGACTTCAAAACCATGATTGTCACACATAAACATTTTTTTTTTCTTGGGTTAATAAATAGATAATTAACAGATATTCGAAAATGCCAATATTCTTTACAGATTGGGGAAGGGAAAAACAAAAAAAATGGTGCATATGTCAGTTTGTGGTAAAAATTAGCAAGACAAGAGCTTTGAAGTTCATATATGTAGGCTACCAGGTAGTAAAGATTTGGAGACATTGAGATAAGATAGCGTCAAGCAGCAGGCTCTATCAGCATCTGTCATCTGCCAATGCTCCGCCTTTGCTTTTGGGTTTAATTTTTCTAAATTGAAGAGGAATGACAAGAACCTATAGTTTATGCGAACTTTGGGAAATGGGAAGGCTTTGTTTAGATAAGAATTAAGTGAAAACGTAAATTATGTCCACGGTTTTACATGCAAACATATATGTGTAAAGCATTAACGGATTAGTTAGTTAATAGGAAAGAAGCTATACATTTTAAATAAATAAAAGTTTGAAAAACTGTGAGAGTGAGATAAATACTGAGCAAGAGGAGGTGAGGCTCATTGTACATAACCTCAGATATACATATATATATAGATATATATTTGTATTAAAAAAATGTATATATACCATGGTCATAGGGAGTCTGTGCTTCTAGGTTTGCTATTTATTTGTCCGCTATTCAGACTCCTTTTCTCATGCACATTATCAATCAAAGTGTCAGTCTTTGCTCCGTTCTATTTTCTTTTTGAGTTTTATCTGAGAAGGTGGCATATAGGGAATGGAGCGGTTGAAGTAGCCAAAAGATATGCAAGGTTTGCCAGTTTTAATTGTCACCATTAATTGCAATCTCTTTAAGAAGTAAAACAGTTGACATTCATGGTAAGTAAAAAGTTAACGTCAAGTTTATTCAGCTCTAGAGTGGGGTTTAGGATTTTGTCTGTCAATTAGAGCTGTCAAGACATTGGACAAAGCTAGAAATAGATTGTATTCATTGGTTGATGCCCTTAAAGACACTTTGTTTATTGGTTGATCGAACATGCCAAAATGCACGACCTTGTACGTGATGTTGCCATCTCCATCAATTAATGTGTACCCTTATGATTAATAGTGTATGGAAATGAGTTGGAAGCATGGCCTAATGAGGATTTCCTTAAGACTAGCAACATATATAATCTCTTTCCCTTTCAGCACTATAGATCCTGACCTTCCTTTAAAGTTTGAGTGCCCAAATCTCCATGTTGCCGTTTGATCATATATCCATAATAGATACTACTTGATGGAAAATCCCTTGAAACTTTTTAGCGCTTAAGGAATTTATAGATGTAGATCAACACGCATGACGATTTTGAGACATGCATTGAGATAAGATGTCGTCGAGCAGGCAGCTGCAAGCTTTATCGGCATCTATCATTGGCAAATCCAAATATCAACATGATTGGGGGTGCACTGATAAGGAAGATCACACTTGTCAAACAAGTTGCTGGGGTACAAACTTAGGAGTCTTTGCTTGAGAAGAAGGCAGTTTATAAATTAAGATCCCACTGTTCGTAAAGTACGTAGCAATTGAAGTAGACAAAAGATGGGCAGGGTTTGCCAGTTTTAATTATGATGATTTGACCAATTCCTTTTAAAAATAATAACAACTTATATTCATGGAATTAACATGCCTAAACAGATTTGATAAAAAGAAAAAGCATTATTAGTGGAATGATTCTGACGAAAAATATTTTTTGATGACGGATTTGTTGATTTATAGTTGGGAATTCACATGGTATATACGCTTCGGAAAGGTAGGTAAAAGATGAGTATAAATCCTCATAATAGAATCAAGAATCACTACAAAAAATTTGGATAACCGCTACAAAATTCTCATTGACAAATATAAATTTGTCACTTAACATACACATTACATGACAAAAAACAAAATTGCCATCTATTTCGTTTTCAAGTTTAAGTACGTGATAAATTCTTGTTGGTCACAAAATTTTATCACAAATTTGGGCAACCGCTACAAAAATGCTAGTGACAAATGAAAATTTATCACTTTCTATAGGCAATTAATGACAAAAATTTTCTCTGTCATATTTAATAATTGGATATTTTTGTTAGTTATAAATTCTTACTTTGTCATCTATTTTTGTAACTAATTGCCTTCTAAATTTTGGAGGGAAATTTTTTTTGAATTTATTTGATGACAATAGTGACAAACATGCTTTGTAACTATTTTAAATATAATTTCAAACAAAGAAAAAACTATTTTAAATATAAATATAAAAAGAAAATAGAGACATCCCCCTCGATAAAGCTTTCTTCTTCTCTAGCCAGCAGACCCGATGCTTTACAAAACCCACACAGGCTGGATTTTCACTGGAAAACCATTCCAATCTTGACGCCGATCCACCACACCGCCACAAACTTGTACGCTTTTGTTACTGACTTTCTCCAAGCTCAATTCGTTTCTTTATCCTGACTATATATGTGTATATATATATATATGTTGTTAGTTCCAGATGTGATTGACCATGGTGAACTGAGAGATAGAAAAGAGCTAGCTAGCTTCTTTTGTGTGTGTGTGTGTGTGTTTACATAAATAAAGGTTCCAATATGGAGTTTGTTTCAAAGGTGACCCACTTGGCTTTGGGTATTACTGCTCTGTTTATTGTGGACCCTGTTTTGGGTTATGGACATTGGAAAAGGTCTAATGCTGAGAAAGTGAGCAACGGTGGAAGTGAAGATCTTGTAACTGACTTGCCTGGCCAGCCTCATGTAGACTTCCGGCACTATGTCGGCTATGTGACGGTGAACCAAACACATGAAAGAGCTCTTTTTTATTGGTTGTATGAGGCTGCTTCTAACCCAGATGGCAAACCTTTGGTTCTGTAGCTTAAAGGAGGTAAAGCATTATATACATACATGTATAGACACAGGCTCACGTACACACACATGTATATATATACATATGTATTGAATCAAAAATTGATGAAATAGAGACTTCATCTTCTTTCATAAAAGCTGCTGTCGGCACTGTTGCAAAATTCCCTGTTCCAATGTCTCCGGTATTTTCCTGACCTTATTGGGAAAAGCTGGTAGGACCAAGTTAATTTGATTGAGTGTCTAAGTGGAAAAGATTTTTGATAACAAAACATGTTGTCAAGGGTCCTAAAAGCCAATTGGATGGAATGGGGAGAAATTTAGGTCACTGTCATCTATTTTCTTTTGGAAACCATATACATATTCACTATTGATAAATACTAACCTTTTGACTCGAATATTATATGCATATATTTGATATAATGCTAATGAGAAGAAAAATAGCACTTTGCATCATATATATTCTTATGCTCTCTTACTTTTTGCTAAAAAAATTGAATAAATTAGGTTCCACTCACAAAGGAAAACTGAGGATGTCATTCATTACAACGCATCTGAAAAATATATTAAATAATATGTCAGTATCCAAATGTTTTTTTTTTTTCTTTTTTTTTTTTTTTTTTAAAGAAGGTGGGATATATTATACTTTTTGTTTCAAGTCCTGGGTCCTCTTCTGTGGGATATGGAGCAACACAAGAGATAGGACCTTTCTTGGTTACAGATAGTGGTGGAATTCAATTTCATTCCTTTTCATGGAATACGAGTATTGGATTCGCTCAACTTTTAGATTTGATTTTCTTATGTAAACATAGATTATTACTACATTAAATTTTTTATTTTGGTCCCCTATTGGATGCTTTCCGCCATTTATATAAATGCTCGAAGAGATTTTTTTGGGTTAGGTTCTGGGATACTTAGAATTTATTGTTAATGATGACGCAGAGGCCAACATGTTACTGATCAAACACAAGTAGTGATTATGACAATATGGGGGATGACTTTACAGGTTTGTCAAGAATCATTTTTTTTTTTTTTTTTGCCTATTTAATTTCCAACATATTGTTTGTCTGGTGGGAAATCAAATCAAGTATTGTAGACATGTATGATTGTATTATTTATCAATTATTGATCTCTCATTTGTATTTTGAGTTTAATTTGTTCTATTGTTAATTTTTTTCTTTTCTCAGCTAATGATGCTTACATTTCCCTGCACAACTTGTTCCTTAAGTTTCCATCATACAGAAATCGAACCTTCAACATTACTGAGGAGAGCTATGCAGGTCTCTTATGTCTTAACCAATTCCCCCTTGTTTCCGTTTAATATATATATATATATATATGTGTGTGTGTGTGTGTGTGTGTGTGTGTGTGTTTTCAAAAGAAGAAAAAAAACCCATATATAATTTATATATACATCCATACAAACATATTCATTCTATACATGTATTTGTCATAGGAAAATATGTCCCAGATTTGGCTGAGCTAATCTATGACAATAACAAAGACCCGTCCCTTCATATTGAACGCAAGGGTGTTCTGGCATGTATCATAGATTCATAAAATTACTAATCTATATTCATTCATGCTTGATTTTTCTGTTCAACTTATAGGAACTTAAGAAGTCTTGAGTTTGTTATTTACACTTTTGCTAATTAGATTAGTTTTTTACTAAATGATTTTTTTTTTTTTTTTTTATCATATAGGATCATGGAGAATATATTAATGAACTGCATTGACAGATAAGGATTGTAAAGATTTAGTGGGTATAGCCAAACAGCTTATATATATATATTTATTTTTTCCCTAGAATTACAAACTGTTTTTGTTTATATTTTTCTTTTAATGTAATCTTATTGTATTTGGTACACATTATATAGTATTAGGTGGTGTCTAATGAATTTTGTAATACAAGATAACCGTTTAATAAAGTATTGTTCTTTTATGTTAATTGTATTTCAAAAATGTCATGTTATATATGTAAATGACAATTAATGATATTATAATCAATTTGTAATATCTAATAAAAAAACAATTTTATCAAATAATATTGGTAATTGATGTATTATTTTTAGTTACAAAACCATTGTCACCAAATAAAAAAAAGTAGTTTTGGTGACAAATTGAATAACTTAACCATGGTTTATGTCATATCAATGACAAATCAGATGTATCACTGATGTTTTAAGTGACAAATCAAATATGCCACTGATGGTTTAAATGACGAATAATATTTTATCACCTAACTGTATGTATTGTCACTGATGGATAAGTTTGACCAACTCATACATATGTATTGCTGGCAAAATTTGTGTGAACAATGACAAAAAATATGTTTTATGTGACAAAAACCGATGTCACGGTAAAGCTCCAATCTATGATGAAATTTTTTTTTGTCGCAGTTACATGCTTTTTCGTGACAAACTAAAATGTCCATCACAAACATGCTTTGTGATGGGTCTATCATGGCAAATGCAAGACGAACTGATTTTGTCACCTAAACTCAATAAGGCGACAAAAAATGGCCCTTACGTGACAAAATAGTTGTGTAGCAGTTGTCCAAATTTTTTGTAATGAATGGCACTAATAATGTGGTAAGTCTAATTTGAAATTGGTATTATACCTAATCAATCAGAGTATTTCTGTTGGTATTATACCTAATCAATCAGAGTATTTCTGACCAAGACTAAATTCCTGTTCTAAGTTTCAACCAAAGCACACATGAACTTATTAATTGACTCAACAAAAAGAGTGAGAGAGAGAGAGAGAGAGAGAGAGAGAGAAAGCCAAATTCTACCAACAAATTTTTACCATTTTCATATAGTTTATTGGTAAGCATCCATTCCTTCTTATACTTCTGCCGACGACTTAGGACTTCACTTCCGACTATCATCTGATAAGATAAAATACATATATATAAATCAAACAGAAAAAAAAAATTAATTAAATTACCTTATAGTGGTCATCACCAACCCTAATAAATTTCTTACCCTTGACCATTTTTTTGGAATATTTTTTGAGGACTTTCACAGGTACAGAAACATTTTTGTTCTCTTGAATCAAGAACTTGAGATCGTCAACCGTATATCCAAATTCATAACCTCCCTTCCCTAAAGGCTTTCTTTCAATTTTGAGTCTACATTAATTAATTAAATTACGATAATAATAAAAATAAAACAAAAAGTTTTAAAATTAAAATGTGCAGCCAATAATAATAACAACAAATTGTTTAATTAAGATGATAATAGAATAAATTTTGTTACAAATTCAATAAAATTAAATTCTTTCTTAATTTACCCCATTAGGCTTGGCCCCACCAAACTGGCGTAGAAATTCTTCTTTAGTTTCTCTGTAACGTAAATGGCTGTTTTTCTCTCTGACTTGAAAGTAAACAGAAGTCTTGACCATATGGTGTAAAGTACTATGTTCCATCACGTTCAAAATCAACCATACCATCAAAATAATAATGATGATGATAATAATCAAAAAATCATAATAATAATCAAAAAAATAAAAAAATTTAAAAACTATACGAAAAGATTTAAAAGAAGAAAATAAACAAATAAACCAATGCACCTTCTTGCATTCGGCATCATTAATTGGCTCCTCCTCAGCCAGCGGACCGGTCGGTAAGACCCCATTCATTGGCTCCCCTTGTCCTACATTTTGTTTCCTGCCAACAGCGAACTTTTTTTTTTCTTTGTTTTACCCTTTTTGGTGGGGGTAATACTTCCTATTAATGCTTGTAAGGTCTTAATATAGGTAACTGGGCCAACTTTAGTCACTCCTTATTTTTTGTCACTTATGATGAGAATCCGTCCCTACCCGTATAATCGACAACCCGCTAGGGTGTTGATCCAATACAGATTAAGACCGGGCCAATCACTAGGGCTCAAGCCAAGAAATTTAAGGACAATCTGATTATCTTTATATAGAAAGTTATCAATTTTCAAAAGAACTTGTCCATACCCAAAGATACGAAGCCTGTTTTAAGCATCCAAGTGGTGGTGGTCGATACAAACCCGAGTAGCTGTTTTAGTGCAAATAAGGACTTTGGGCAGCAAGGAATGGGTCCAAAACTTCTTGAATTCAATTAATATCACTAAGAGATCATGGAAACAAGTCAAGGCAGAAGCAAAACCAATCAAAGAAGGCATTTGCGTATAGGGGGAGTTTTTGGATGAAATTGCTGGATTTGTTACTAGCTTTACTGTATTTTGTTGATTTGACATTTTCTCTTTATTCCAAGCAAAGACAATGTGTGGCATTCATAAATAATCCTATTTTTCATCATACATGACATATGGGAGCTGATTTGGAGCCTCTATAAGCTGAAAATTGGACAAAGATATCTTTGTAATCAAACTAGTCAACTAGTTTCCTAATTTGATTGTGACTTTGTTTTAGGAAATTAGTCTTTTATTTGGTTTCTATTTATTCATTTGCTAGAAAAATCAACTTAGGAAAGTTATTATTTTATTATTTTCATTGTAAATTAATTAATTCCTAATTCAAAATAAAGGACTTAATTAATCAAAATTAGATTAGGAAAGGAAAGAGAAAATTCGGCCACATTAGGAATCCAACATGCTTGGCCGGTTTTTGTCTTATCAGTCTATTTAAAGGCTTATTTTTCAGTGAGGATACAGCTTAGAATTTATACAGAAAATTAATTGTGAGATTGAATTTCTCTTTATTCTTTTTGAACACCTAAAACACCATTAGAAAGTGAGTGTTTTAGTTTTGACTTATCAATAGGATATCCATCACCTATTATGGTATCTTCAATATTTTGTTATTAGGATATCCATCACGTGTCAACCTAGGTTCGTATCATTTGGTATTAGAGCCAAGATTTTGTTCAAGTTTGATCTATCTTATTTGTTTTATTTTATTTTATGTTAATCTGCAATTTTAGCATTAGGTTACAGTTGTTTCCATCATCATACATGTTTTGCATCTTATTAAAAAAAATAAAAAATTTCATTTATAGCCGAAACTAGGTTTCCTTGTTTTACCATATTTTTGCTTCCTAGTTTGTTGGTTGATTTTCATTATTGTTCTTGTTAATTTGGTTTATTGTTGATTTTTCTTATCTGTTTTAATCTTAGTTAGTTGCATTCATATGTTCCCAAAAAAAAGAAAAGAAAAAAAGAGAGAGGTTTGAAAGCATATTGCATAAAAACTTAAGATTGTGCAATTGTTTTTCTTTTTATTGGAGAATTAGGTTTATTTAATTTGGCATTGAAGTTTGCAGATTGTACTTTTTTTTATGCTGATGGGATTTGTGTTTGTCTTATTCTGTTTGTGATTAAAAAAAAAAAAAAAGGAGGGGGTTTGTGGCAACAAACAAAAAATTACAAAATTTGCAAGTTGAATTTTGGAGGTCACAGGTTTGTCGAAATTTTGGTGTTGGAATTGCAAATTTGTTGTTGATTTTTGCTACTGGAGTTGTGTTTTAAGTTCTGTGAGTGAATAAAAAAAAAAAGTATAGCCGAATAAAATAAAATAAAAAATTGGTTTGTTGAAATTTGAGTTTGAATTTGTTTGCTGGAAATTTGTTGGAGCTGCTGAATTGTTGCTTATTTATTCCCTATTTGAAGTTGCTGGAAATTAATCTTGCTGCTGAATATTTGAATTTGGGGTGCTAAAATTATTTGGATTAAAATTAGTTAAAGGATTTGATACAAAACTTGAATTACAAATAACAAAAACCAACAACTATCCTATATTTATGTTCAATTTGGTTCTTGTTTGTATTTGAATTTCTTTCTCTAAATTTTATTCTTGAATTCTTAATTTCTTACCATCTGGTCCAGTTCTTATTGATTCCAAAAATTCCTTTGTTAAATTGCCTTATTTTGGCTTAGAAAAGCTGAGAATTAAGTGTTTAAAAATTCATTCGGTATTGCTTGCTTTTTGCTACTGTTTTATTAATAAGTTTAAATTAAGGTATACTTGTGATCTAATTACTATTTTTTTGGTGTTTTAATTAGAACTTTGAGTTAATTCTTCGAGTAGAAAAAGGCAAGAGTGTGTGAGCTTAAAAGAGGGTCAAAAGCCAAAACTAGTGTGCAAACACGAGTGTTGAAACCTTGTTTGAGTGAAACACGGAATGGAGTGATTTTGGTGAGGTTCTATTTTATTTTTGTGTTATTCATACTAACATAGCAGATTCAAGGGTGAGAAGAGGAGATCCACCATTAAAAGTTAATGAAGAGGAATCTGTAGGACTCTAAGGTGATTCCCGAGCTTCGGGGAGTGGACATGAGCACACAGACATGAAGGTCGTCTTGGAGCAATTACAATGGATGAATGCTCATTTTGACCTTATAGATTAAAGGATGGACAGGTTAGAGACTTCACAAGGAGGCCCGAATTTGAGGCAGGAATTTCATGGAGGCTGTGGCAAACCTAGGGAGGAATTTGGAGAAGGTAATTTTGGAGATGACTTTGATGAGGGGTTCGATGAAATTTTTGCTTACCAAGGAAGGCAAAACCGTGGGAGACCAATAAGTGAAGAAGATGATAATCTTGAAAATATCAAGGTCGATATACCACCTTTCATGGGGAAAAGTGATCTGAAAGCCTAGTTGGAGTGGGAGGAGCGTATGGAGATGATCTTCGATTGTCACAACTATTCGGAGGCTAAGAAAGTTAAAGTGGCAGCTATGGAATTTGGACACTATGCACTCCAATGGTGGACTAATGATTAAAACACCTGAAGAAGGGTAGGTGATGAATTGATTACCACTTGGCGACAAATGAAAGGAGCCATGAGGAAGCGATTTGTACCGACTCATTACTATAGGTTGCTGCATCAAAGACTCCAATCATTGTCACAAGGTAGTAGGTCTGTGAAGGATTATTACAAGGAAATAGAGATGCTCATGATGAGATTGAGCATGAATGAAGAAAAAGAATTAACCATGGTGTGGTTTCTTGGTGGATCGTAAGATAGCTAATCAATTGGAATTGCAACAATATGTGGAATTTGAAGAGATTTTGCATGTGGCTATCAAATTTAAGAATCAATTCAAGAGGAGGGGCATAAGTACACGGCTTGGAGGAGTATCAAACAGTGGGAGGTCAAATCCAAGTGCTTGGTGAAGCAATCCCACATATGACAACAAGCCAAAACCGAAGCTAGGTGATGAAAGCACCAATCAGCCAAAAAGGGAGTCTAAGGCCGAATATGTCCAAGCACCAAGGAATGAAGGTAAATCTTATCCTAAACCTTCTAGAACTCAACAAATTGTGTGTTTTAAGTGTCAGGAATGAGGACACATTGCCAATCAATGCTCGAATAAATGAATCATGGTGCTGAAAGGTAATGTTGAGTTAGAGTCCGAGAGTGAAGAAAGTGATGCTAAAACCAAAATTGATGGTGAAGAAGTTGGAGGTGCAGAACTTGAGGAATCCAAAACTCTCAAGGCATTTAGGGGCAAATTAAGCTAGGTAAGTAGTAGAGTCTTGACCATATAAAAGATGAGGAACAACTTCAAAGAGAGAACATCTTCCACACTCATTGTGAAATCCAAGGTAAGATTTGTAGCATGATAATTGATAGTGGAAGTTATGCTAATATAATTAAGAATGTTGTGGTTGATAAACTAGGCTTAGCAACAATTAAACATCCTGAACCATATAGATTACAATGGCTTAATGATAGTGGTATAATGAAAGTAAACAAACAAGCCAAAGTAAAATTCAACATAGATAAATGTGGATGTTGTTTTATGTGATGTTGTGCCATTGCATGCGGACATATTCTATTAGGTAGACCATGGCAATTTGATAAAGATACTACTCATTATGGTCGAGAGAATGTTATTGTTTTTAGATTTAAAGGTAAAAAGGTCAAGCTGGAGCCATTAACTCCAAAGGAGGTATTTAGAGACCAATTACAAATGCAAAAAGGAGGGAGGCCGGAAAGCTTAAAGAAAGAACAATAGGACACCTATGGCTTAAACACCTATTCAAGGGGGCAAGGCCATGCAAGACCAACCAGGTAAGTGTTCTTAACTCAAATTTGAGGGAAAGGAAAGAGAGAAAGCCGAGAGGGTGAAAGACTTGGAAAAATTTGAAAGTGTGAGGAAAGTGGAAAAAGCCAAGAATGAGGGAATAGCCGAGAGAGAGAAAGAAAAAGAAAGAAAAGAAAGGAAAAGTAAAAAATTTTATCTTAACTTTGGTGATATTAATAAATCAATCTTGAGTAAGAAACCATTGCTGGTTATGATTTATAAAGATGCTTATTTAAAAATGTTTTTGTTGTATAGAACTTTATCTGTATTGTTGAGAGCTTTACTTAGTGGAAATTTGAAAATTTGGAAGAGATTATTTGTTAACTTTAAAAAGTATGATTTCTGGAAAGATAAATTGGTATTTCTAGGATTTGTTCTGATAGTGTTTGACCCAAGAGATTGCGTTTAGTTACATTTAAGAAAGGAAAGGTTTCCCAAACAAAGAAAGTCGAAGCTTATGCCTCGTGGAGATGGACCTTTTCAAGTTTTGGAGCGGATTAATGTACAAACTTGACTTACCGGTGAGTATGATGTTAGTGCTATATTTAATGTTGTTGTCTTATCTCCTTTTGCTGTAGGTGATGATTTTGATTTGAGGGCAAATCCTTTTCAAGAGGAGAGGAATGATGAGAATATGCCCGCACCCGTACAACCGACAACCCGCTGAGGTACCGATCCAATACAAATTAAGATGGGACCAATCACTAGGGCTCAAACCAAGAGATTTAAGGAAAACCTGGTTTTCTTTATACAGAAAGTTATCAATTCCAAAAGGACTTGTCTATACCCGAAGATATGAAGCTTATTTTAAGCATCCAAGTGGTGGAGGCTGATACGGACCTCAGTAGCTATTTTAATGTGAATAGGGACTCCAGAAAGCAAGTGGAAACAAGTCAAGGCAGAAGCAAAACCAATCAAAGAAGGCATTTGCACATAGGAGGAGTTTTTGGCCAAAATTGCTGGATTTGTTGCTGGCTTTATTGTATTTTGTTGATTTGACATTTTCTCTTTTTTTTTTCCAAGAAAGAGAAATGTGTTTGGGATCCTACATGGCATATGGGAGCTGATTTGAAGCCTCTACAAGCTGGAAATTGGTCAAAGATACCTTTGTCATCAAACTAGTCAACTAGTTTCCTAATATGATTTTGACTTTTTGTTTTAGGAAATTAGGCTTTTATTTGGTTTTTATTTATTTATTTTCTGGACAAATCAACATAGGAAAGTTATTATTTTATTATTTTTATTGTAAATTAATTAATTCTTCATTCAAAATAAAGGAATTAATTAATCAAAATTAGATTAGGAAAGAATAGAGAAAATTCGACCACATTAGGAATCCAACATGCTTGGCCAGTTTTTGTCTTATCTTTTAGGTTTTATTTTGTTCTTTCAAAGCTTATTTAAAGGCTTATTTTTCAATGAGAATACAGTTTAGAATTTATACATAAAACTAGTTATGAGATAAAATTTCTCGTTATTCTCTTTGAACACCTAAACACCATTAAAGAGTGAGTGTTTTAGTTTTGACTTATCAATAGGATATCGATCATCTATTGTGGTATCTTCAATATACCAAGGTTTCTAATCACATATTGGTTAAGGGTTGAAGTCATTCCATTAAAATCTGAACTTAATTGAGATCCGGCCAAATATAATACAGTTTTAGGCACGTGTCGACCAAGGTTCGTATCAACTTAAGTCAGTAGAGCTAGGAGAAAAGCTTATTACCGAAAACATAAAAGAAAAAAAGTTACAAGAAAAGCTCTTCGCATGTAACATTATTTTAGAAACCTTTATATATAGTTTGTTGCACGATGATGGATGATCTGCTCCGTTGATGTTGTGTATGATACATGTGGTAATTGTCTCCTGATACTTATTTATGTGCACATGAATAAATAGACATTGTTTGGTTATTTTTATATTGTTATTTTCATTTAAAATATTCTAAGTATTATTTTTAGCTTTTCAAGGAGAAAAATTTAAGAAAATATAATTTAAATACATACTTATTTTTTTAATATATATTTTTATAATAGAAATGAGAAATCTTCAGTTGAGTAAGTTATTTTATTTTTATGGATAATCCGATAATGGATGCGTTTGAAATTCTCAACCAGAAAGTATATGAAAAATTTTTTAGAAGGCAAAGATCCAAGAAAGACTGATATATATTTTTTTTTTTTTTGGTGGTTAAGGAGAGTTTTACATGACGCATTCTTCCAACAAAGGCAAAATTGGCTAGCAAGCTGGATATTAAAAATGTATAGAATTCCTCTATGTAGTGGTGGCAGAGTCGATTTGATGCATTTGTTGATGACATGTACTTAAGGTAATGTGGTTTCGAAAGCAAATGGTGTATTATATTGGAAAATATTCATATAACTTCCATCACAGAGTTTACTATTAATGCTTTCTGCAAACTCATGCTTTAAAGTGGGCGCTTAGACAGGGTCCATTGGCGATGTAATTCTTATGTAGATGATATTATCTATTTGTCAATTCTTTTGACTCTTGTTTGTTCTGTGCTGGGTTTTAAGAACTGGAAATAAGGTGCACTTTTTTTCTTTTTTCTTTTTTTTTGGCATCATGAGCAAGAAAATTCTGTTATTTGAGTGAGATTTTTTGATTTTTTTTTTTTGAGCATTTTAAGAAAACTTAAAAGATTTTTTTTTTAATTTTCTATTTTTAATTAAAATGTGGGTGATGAAGATGCGTGCTGGCTCTGGTTTGTGAGAGCGACTCTATCTGTAATTCTGTATGGGTGATGGGCTCCACAGTTTATCTTATGCTTTTTAGTTCTACTGTGTTTCTATCACATGGTTCTTTGTTTATTAATGATATACTCTAACGCATCTTTATGATTATCAGAAAAACTACAATAGCTGCTTTCTTTTACTATAGTATAATGGAAAGTAGTATTTAAATACTTAATAAACCATATTGGTGAATGCTGATAAAATAATTCATTCATCTTTACTATAGTTGATAACAGGTTGAAAAATTTGTACTTTGGCCTACTGTCTGGATTGGAAGCTCCATCATACTATAAATGTAGAAATAGGCCAACTTTATTTATAAGGAAAAAAAGAAGTTGGCCAACTTTTACTTTTTAAACCTATTTAAAAAATGAAAAAATAATTTAAAATGGAACCCAGCCTCAGATTTCTTATATGATTGGAGTTCGAGTCAGGATACCCAAAAAATTAAAAAATAAAAATAAAAAAATAAAAAAAACAAACAAACAAACAAACAAACAAACAAACAAATCGTATGGAAAAAAAGAACAGGTGTCAAGAGTTGTAAGCAAATAGGAATATAAAATATGAATGATTAATGTGACAGTATCAGATGAGAAAATAAAATAAAATATGCTGCTCTACATATTAGAGTAATTGATGAATTAATTTTGCTGATCAAGATTTCACACAGTCCAAACAATACATTAATTAATGAATTTGTTAATGTCGTTTATTAGCATTGTAAAGGCAATACTAGCTCATTTGCTTGTGATTGGAAGACAAATGATGCATAAGAATATGATAATCATATTCTGCTTTTTATGATAATCACTTGAATGTGTGGATCCAAGGCTGCATTGATCAAGATAGCTATTGACAAACAAGGCCGTCTGAACCCTTATAGCAAAAATAACAATAAATTTTTAAAATTTTTTTTATCTATTTTTATTTTTTCATTTTAAAATGTAAAATTATCAATTAGGTTTCTATGTTCAAATTTTAAAAATAAAATCTTTTTTAACTTATAAAAAACCATGTAAGAGCATTAAAAAGGATTGATTAGTTCTATTCATAAACTTCCATTGAAAAGGAGAAAAACTAGATTTTATACCATGAACTACAACAAAAACTTATAAATAACTACAAATATAAATTTATGCAAAAAAATAAATAAATAACATTTTTTAACATTTTCTTCTTTTATGGGGTGCTAACCATGGATTGCTTGGTCTATGCGTTTAGCCGACCCCATTGACGACCTTCAAGTAGTCTTGAGAAAAGTGATTAAATGCATGAACACTTAGTTGTGTTGTCTTAATTAGCCACCAATAAAATTGTTGGACAATAAGGAAAATAAAAATTGTAGAATAATAAGAAAAAAAAATTTATAACCTGTTTATCTATTGGTGTTGGTTGGTTGATCTGTCTGAGGTTTATGTGATATCACAGTATCCTTAAAACAATTTCCGACCCACCGATGCAGATGAACCTGTGACAATCATCTCCCATGATACAATGAATTCAAAGATCTTTGACACAACACCTCCAAGATCATTCTCTGCAAACTGAAGGTACCTGAGTTTACCACCCACAATGCAGCAACGATTTTTTTTTTTCTCTATTTTTCAAAGAGTGCTCTGTATTTCTTCCATGTTATTTCCAAAATGCTATATTGTCAAAAGCTCGTGCACCAACAAAACCCAACGGAAAAACAATGAAAGGTCACCATTAAAAGCCATAAAGCCTATCAAAATCATTTATGACAAATCATTCACACTTTAGTACAAAAATGTTACGATCCTCCATATGAATGATTTGATAACGAAGGATAATGCAAGACTCTGGTGGTAAAGCTCTATAGTTGGAACCTGCATAAGATATGTAGATGTTACTATTTGAACCTTCCCTTGTGAGATTATAGTTACTTTACTGACGAATGGTAGATGAGATATCTTTGAACCATTTCATTGTTTATGTAAATGATAATATATTTCACAAATGATTCTTTCATGGTACGCTTCAATTCTCACTGTTGTGTTCATTTTAGCCTTAAACACCTTCCTAGTTCTGCAAGAGTTTCTAAAGAAGTGCGCCTTTAACAATTCTCCTTTGAAGCAGCCACTATTCTCTCTCACATAGGTGATTATTTCCAATGTAATCAGCGTGACTATGCATAGATTACTAAAACACACACTTATAAGAATCATAAAATGCATACTTCATATTTAACCTTCATCTATCACTGTTTCATCATAGGAATTGATAGAAGATTAACCCCCACAGTGATCCATAACAGTCTTTACAATTGCATTCTCCTATTGAACCTAAATCTTGGGATTTCCAATCAACTAGCTTGGTTTCCATCGTATTGACTATACTTATGGGCTTCAATCCCATTTCCCTCGATGATTTCTCAACTAATTCTCTATTTAACCCTTTGATTAGCGGATTCACAATGTTATCTTTCAACTTTACATAATTTATCAAGATAACTCCAATAGAGATTAACTGTCTAATGGAATTGTATTTATGATGAATGTGTTTAGACTTTCCATTATATAAAATATTATGTGCCCTACCAGTCGCAGATTGACTATTACAATGTATACTTATTGCTAATGTAGGTTTAGGCCACCTTATAATGTCTTCTAAATTGGTATTCCTCACCACAATTATCTAATGTAATAAACTCATATTCCATCGTAAATTGAGCTATCATAGTTTGTTTTGAGGACTTCCAAGTTACAGTTGCACCTATTAATGTGAACACATAGCCACTTGTAGACTTTGAACTATTCTTAATATCTTATATCCAATGTGTATCACTGTATCCTTCTAATACAGCAGGATATCTTGCATAATATAGTCCGTAATCACGAGTATATCATAAGTACCTTAGTACTCTTATAATTCCTTTCCAATGATCATAAGTTGGATTACTTGTATATCTACTCAATCTTCTTATAGTGTAGGCTATGTACATCAAACTTCTAATTATCCTTGCATAATCCACTTGAGATACATACTCCTATTTACTCTTGGATAAGTGTAAACTCATATATATAGGTGTTCTGACTATGCCGGTATCGTTTTTACTAAACTTAGCCAGTATTTTATCCACATAATGTGTTTGACTAAAAATGATTGCATTCGAAGTCCTAGTGATTTTCATTTCTAAAATCACATCGACAAGCCTCATATTTTTTTATGTCAAATTTGGATTTTAACATGGTTTTTGTAGTTTGGACTATATTCTCGTCACTACCTACAATGAGTATAGCATCTACATGCAAATAAAAAATGATATATCCATTCTCTATATCTTTTACATAAACACATTTGTCACACTCATTTATTCTAAATCTATCATTTAGCATGGCATTATCAAAGTTTTGATGCCACTACTTTGGAATTTATTTTAGTCCATACAAGGACTTTCCAATCTACGGACTTTCTTTTTTTGTTCTGATGCGAAGAAACCCTTAGGTTGCTCCATGTAGGTCTCTTCACCAAGATCCCAATTAAGAAATGTTGTTTTAACATACATTTGATGTACTTCAAGATCCGACAGTATAGTGATCGCCAATACCATCCTTATAGAATTTATTCTTGTTATTGAAGAATATGTATCAAAACAATCAAGGCCTTCTTGTTGCTTATATCTTTTAATTACTAGTCTTGCCTTGTATTTGTTGTTCCATTTACTTTCATTCTCCTTTTAAATATCCATTTGTAACCCAATGGTTTACAACCTGGAGGAAGATCTACTAACTCCCAAATGTGCTTATGCAAGATGGAATCAATCTCACTTTTTATGATTTCTTTCCATAAATTCCCTTTAGGAGAGTTTATAGCTTCTTAAAAGCTTTAAGGTTCATTTTCTAGCATGTAAGTAAGAAAATCTGAACCAAAATATTTTCTAGCATGTAAGTAAGAAAATTCGAACCAAAGGATTTTTCTATTCTTACTCTCTTGCTTTATCTAAGATCAACCTCAATCTCAACTTCAGTCTCCTGTTCTTAATCACTATCATGATTATCTTCATTGATAGAATCATACATTTGTTTAGACGGACTTAATCTGTCTTCAAACTTATACAGATAAATGTGCTCAAAACATTATACATTTCTCAATTCCATTATCGTGTTCCTGTATATATCAGAAATTTTAGACCTATACATAATAAATCGATATGCACTACTACTTTGTGCATAACCTATGAAGTTGCAATCAGCTGTTTTGGGACCTATTTTCACTTTCCTAGGAGTAGATACCACTACTTTGGCCAGACACCCTCACATTCGTTAGTATTTATAGGAAGGTTGTCTTTCATTCCATAGCTCATAGGGCATCTTTGACTTTATTCTTCTGGGGCACCTTATTAAAAAGGTAATTTGCCAACAATGGTTTCCTCCCACAAGTTCTGAGGTAATCCAGAACTTATTAGCATTGCATTCATCATTTCTTTCAAAGTATAATTTTTCTGTTCAACCACACCATTTAAATGTGGTGAATATGGCGGAGCAACTTCATGTCTAATACTATGTTAAGCACAATACTCAGAGTTACATACTCGCAACCATGATCACTATTACTTTAATCTTTCTATTGAGTTGATGTTCAACTTTAGTTTTATCAAGAATAAACTTCTCTATTGCCTCATCCTTGCTCTTAAGCAAGTATACATAGCAATATTTCGTGCTATCATCGATAAAGATGATAAAATACTTATTACCTCCTCTACTTGGTGTGAATATTGAGTCACATATATCATTACAGATTAAATCCAAAGATTCGGTATTCCTTTCAATCGTTTGATATGATAACCTCTTTTTTTTTTTTTTTTTAGTCTCTACACAAGTTTCACACTTATGTTTGGAATCAATTTCCAATGTGGGAATATGATTTAAGTTAATTAACCTCCGCAGAGAATTATAATTAACATGACCTAAGCTATCATGCCATAACTTGGAAGACTCAAATAAGTAGCAGAAGAACTACTAGCTTTATTAATTTCTTTTGGCTTTACAGTCATTACACTCAATTTAAACAAACCAATGACTACATAGCCTTTTCCCACAAATATTCCATACTTAGACAAAATAACCTTATCTGACTCAAACATTAAACAAAAATCATGCTTGATCAAAAGCAATCTAGACACAAGATTCTTGCAAATATCTAGAATATATAGCACATTGTTTAGAATCAGATCCTTTCCAGGGGTCATCTTTAGGACTATCTTATCCCCCTCCCTTGGATTTCAAACATGGTAAAATTTTCCATGACCAACTTCTCCCCATATTTACTTGGTTCAAAGCAAGTGAACAAGTTCTTATCTTAGCATATGTGGCAAGTTGTATAAGTATCAATCCACCACTCTTTAGGATTTGATCCCACCAAGTTCACATCAGAGACAATAGCACTGAGATCGATATCATTAACCTCTCAAGTGATTTGCTCCATCATCTATGCCTCTTTATTTTTCTTCCTTTTCAGTATCCTATAGTCTATCGCTATGTGATTCATCTTATCACAATTAAAGCAGTGGCCTTGAAAATTGGCATTCTTGGAGATCCCTCCTTTAGGCCCCAACTTGGAATCTCTTTCACTCTTCTTCTTAATCTTGGAGCTTTAACCATGCTCCACAATATTGGCATTAACCTCCGCCTTCAAAGATCTTTTAGCTTATCTCTTATTATCTTCTTCGATACAAAGTTTTCCAATAAGAGCCTCCATATCAATTTCCTTTCTCTTTTGTTTAAGATAATTCTTGAAGTATTTTCAACTAGAATGTAGTTTCTCAATCATAGATGCTACTTGAAAGGCTTCATTAATTATCAACCCTTCAATGACAAGTTCTTGAATGAGCACTTATAATTCATGTACTTAACTTATCAAAGGCTTTGAATCCACCATCATGAATTCCAAGGATCAGCCTACAACAAACTTTCCATAACCAGCATTTTCAGTTTTGTATTTGCGGTCTAAAGTTTCTCACAGCTTTTTTGCTGTTTTCGTACTACAATACACTTTACATTAAGCTCTGATAGGCTATTCAAGACATAATTCTGACACAAATAATCGGAATGCTTCTAAGCATCCACCACCATAAGTGTTTCTCTATCATTCTCATCGTTACTTAAAGATGCGTCTTCAATCAAAAACCTCACAAGATTCAAGGTGGTCAAGTACAACATCTTTTGTTGCCACCTTTTAAAAATGTGCTCCATTAAACTTCTCTGGTCGCTCAGCATGATTATGAGGAGGCATTTGGACCACAAGAGTTGGAGTTGGCACATGTGCAACGGGCACAATATCAGAAGCCTGATTTTCTGATCCATTTACCATTTCTGTAAAATCACAAAAACATAAAACAGTTAGTTGTTAATTAAAATCAATTTCCAATAAGAAATTATAACAATGTAACTTTTCCCATTTCTCTTTATACACCCATAAAATTCTATATACATTCGTAAAAATTTCTGTATACACTCACAAAATTAATTTATACACCTATTAGGATTGACATCATCACTCATAATATGATGACATCATCATCAATGTCATGCTAATATGGTACTATGCTGATTTGGCACATGATGATGTTGAACCAACATGCTAATGTGGCAGTTGACATCATCGGTAGCGACCATGTGGACCAATCTTGGTGCGACATATGTCCCCAGACGCAGACATGTGGCACTGCCTGACCTGACACGTGTCTGTAGCTAGGGTGACACGTGACCGTGTCTCTGCACGACACATGACCTTGTCACTGTGCAACACATGTCCACCGCCATTATGCACCACATGGAATCACTCTTTTTGTGATACATGGTAGCCCAAAAACATTTGGGCCAAATTCCTCATGGCAGAATTGAGTATTGGGCCTCCCTTCTAGCTAAAAAGTAGCTTATTTACATATGGGCTAGGCTTTTACTTGGGTCAAACCTAGCAAAAATCCAGGCTCTAGCCCACAAAAGTAAATTCGACTGTTTACACAATTTTTGACCTATTTACTCGAATTTTGGCCCGTCTTCAATCTTCAACCGGTTCGATTTTAACCCATTTCTTTAATAAACTAGTTGACCAACCCAATTCAGTATTTTTTTTCACTTTTTTCAACATTCTGGCAATGGAAAATGACCAAAAAAACACCACAAATTTTATAAAATCAAGGTTACTCAAATATAAGAGTCAAATATTGATAAAACAAAGAAGATCATATACCCAAAACAATTAACATGCACGGTGAGGGAAAAAAAATAATTTTTTTTTCTCTTTTTTTTTTTTTTTTTTTTCTTTCTTATTCCCAAACAAACAAATATATGTATCCTCATATATATAACAACACAAATCATAAACAAATATATGAACATTGTCTTACGCTTGTTGGAAAATAAGGAAAATAAAATTTGTAGAATAATAATCAGAACCTGTTTATCTGTTGGTGTTGATTGGTTGATCTATCCGAGGCCTGTGTAATACCATAGTGTCCTTAGGATGATTTCTGCCCCATCAGTGCAGATGGACTTGTGGCAGATCATCTTCCAGAATGCAACAGATTCAAAGATATTGGGCATAGCACCTCCAAGATCTTTCTCTGCGAACCTTCAGTGCCTGAGTTTACCACCCACAATGCAACGACGTTTTTTTTTTTCCCGCCCTCTATTTTTCAAAGAGTGCTCTCATAGTACCTCTTTTATGTTGTTTTCAAAATGTTATATTGTCAAAAGCTCATGCATCAACAAAACCCAATGGAAAAACAATGAAAAGTCCCCATTAAAAGCCATAAAAGCCCATTAAAATCATTTATGACAAATCATTCACACTTTAATACAAAAATGTTACAAAAATAAAATAAAATAAAATAAATTGTAAGTAAAACTTCTTGTACCTAAAAGAAAGCCTATTTGTTGTGTTTAAACTTAGCATTCGTATAAGAAATACCCTTTTCTCGTCCTATTTTTAACATTATCAAATGGCTTTGAAGATCACAAATTCTTTATCTATTTTATGGTCAAGAAATGAAATCCTTTCAATTTAATTTATATATATATATATATATATAAACCAATTCAGATGATAATATTTTTAACTTTTTAAATTGATAATAAATGGGTTCAATTATTTAAAATTGTTAATATGTGAGTTTAATTATTTAAAACTCTTTAATTCACATGATTATATATAATTATTTACTACATGACATGTAATCATACAAATTCAATAGTTTTAAATGATTAAGTCCATTTATCATCAAGTTGAACATATAATAACCAGACCACCATTGCATATACACATATATATGTGAATTTTTTTTTTTTTTGGGTTTTATTTGATCAAATACATATGAAACTTATTTAAGCCTTAGAGTACAGGTGGGATGTTGTTTGATTTTTGGATATGCAAATTTTTTGTCAAATTTGTGCTTCTTTCAAACTTTAATTGGTGCTCAAAAAATTAATAGTAATTCAACTAAATCAGGAAAATGCCTTTCCATGTAATGGAAATTGCCCTCTACCATCTACAACTCTTTTGAGTTTTGAATTATTTGTTTTGTTCACTCTTGATGTATATTGTAATCTTTTTTTCTTTTTTTGTGGTAAATCATAATTACTTTTGGTTGTTGAAGAATGTTTAGAGGGCGTTTCGTGAATCAAATTTATGATTTTGGCCTTAAAAATCAACATTACTTGTCTTTGCCCTATCTACACCCATACTATATTTTAATTATTTTCATTTGTCCCTTAATTTAATTTCAGTTCTATCTACTAATTTGCATCTACTTCCACTTAATACCTCATCAAATCAAAAAAAAAAAGTAAATAAATAAATAAACACATAATTAAAAAAAAAAACGTACTATATCTTCTTCATAAGTAGGAACTGAAAGGGATTTGAAGAGCAAGTGGTTAATTTCATTATTCTTTTATTTCCCCTTGAAACTTTTTTTCCCCCTTTTTGATGTAAAATTTTCCCTCCTTGAATATTTTTATTTATATATATATATATATAGCTAAGCTCACATCACTATATTCCTAGTATTAAAATGCAATTACTAAATTTAAGAAAACAATAGTAGTAAAATGTAACATTCCAGTCTATCGGCATGAGATATTGTCCGCTTTGGGCCCCGTTCGTACAGTTTTAAAAGGCCTCTCACGGGTTAGGAGTCCCACCTTTTCACCTGCCAGTCCCACTGGCCCGGGTAACCAGCTTTGATACGACTGTAAGATTTTATGGATCTAAATATACATAATAAATTCTAGAAATCATAAATTACTAACCTCCAAACGTAGCCATTGATAAATTAAATCTTTAATCCTACAAAACAGAAAATAACGTAAAGTAGTGCCTATGGACACACTACTTTCAAACCACTCTCAGATCTCTGAAAAACCTTAATTCTCAAAATACCGTATGGCATATCTTTGTTTGCTTGCCTTAGACCTTTTATAGTCTCTACAAGTCAAACTTATCCATTAATTTTGACACACACCAAAATAATAATAATTTAATAATATAATAGTAATAGAAAAAATATGATTAAGTCATTGGGCTTATAAAGAGAGTTGGTCCTCCAGTCCAATGGGCCAACTGGAATCTTATAGAAAGTGTGTGACCAAGAGCCTTACTACAAAATAATAAAATAAGCCAGTCCTATTAATGGCATAAATAGGCCCTGTAAGTGAGTTGCTGATTATGTTAAGTCCACAATTATTAATTTATTTAATATTCTCCCACTTGGACTGCATAATCATTATATATATAATCCAAACTCACTTACTATAGAATCTCCCGAACCATAATATCATTTCATCTAAATATATAGCATGCCGATAGGACACAATAATATACTAGACTAGGCAGTAGAGATTCTCTCAGTAAATCTCCCAAAACATGATACCATTTCAACTAAGCACTTTGCATGCCATAAACTCAATCTAAGTAGTAGAAATTTACCTAATCACATGCAATCCCTCAATACACAAATATAATTTCATCCGAGCACATTGTGTATCAACAGGATACATCAATATACCCAAACTAGATAGTAGAGACTCACCATGGTACCTGTGGATCAACATACACATATACATAGACTAATAGTCTCAACAAGTCTGTAAATATAAGGAGTAATAATATGTGTAATAAATCATCTCATAAATATATAATGATCCACATACATCAATGTATCAAAATAATAAATAATACTCAACATGGATATTACTGCAGAAAATATAACAAACTCCCACTGACCCACAGCAATCTCAACTGCCTAACAATCCCATACGGGACACATGCTCCTTAAATATGCCTACTGGTAAGGCCTTGGTCAGTGGATCTGCTACCATGCTGTAAGTAGGCATATGAACAACAGTAACAAGACCCTCTTCAACTTTCTCCTTTACCACAAAATATTTTACATCAATGTACCTCGCACCAGGAGTACTTTTAAATTATTGGAGAAATACACTGCTGCAGTATTATCGCAATACATCATAATAGGCCTCTCAATGGAGTCAACCACTCCCAAATCACGAATAAAATTTCGAAGCCAAACTACATGACAAGTAACCTCATAACACGCCACATAGCAGCCTCCATAGTCTAGGATGCTGTCACTGATTGCTTGGCACTCTGCCAAGATACAACACCTCCTGCCATGATAAATATATACCCAGTGGTAGATTTCTTAGTATCCACACAACTTTTATAATCTGCATCACTATAACCAACTACATCAAGAAAGTTGGCACGACGATATGTCAATATATGATCTTTAGTACCTTGAAGATGCCTAAAGATCTTCTTAACTGCTTAATAATGAATAGGACTAGGATTGCTCATAAATCTACCAAGCACACCCACAGCAAAAACTATATCAGGTCATGTACAAACTTGTGCATACATCATACTTGTCAGGACCCATCCAGAATTCCTTCCCGGAACCCTAGACAAGCCTTGATCCCAGAGAAATACCACCGAACCTTCCAACGGAAAATCCGGCAGCACCTCCCCTAAGGGTAGGACTTACCACAAATTTCCTGCACTGAAAACACACTTCTATAAACATCCCCTTATTCCTCCCACATTACTACAAATTGATTCCACAAATTTACAGCACTTCAATGAATAACAGCAACCCAGTGCATAAATAATAACTACACGTCCAATACAGTATACAGAGTATTATGCAAATAAATGTGGAATTAATATGATGACAGATAAAGAAGTAATACAAGATGGAGAGGAAAGAGGGAAGAAATACTTCTTGGGCTTTCGGTAACGAACTGAGACGTTGGGCTCGCCCCGAACGATCAACGTCTCCCAACCTAGACCTAGGGGAACGGAATTTAAAAACGTGAGATGCTAATCATCTCAGTGAGTGACCCTATCTACTGAACACCTTTAATATTAATAATATAACAAATAAATGAATGTAATTAATACCAACAATTAAATAATAAATAAATCATAAACATTGGAAGTAATATTTTCTCTCAAAACTCTCACTATTCACTCCGTTGGAAATGTTCCCCTTTTAAAACATTTTCACAAAACCCGATATTCGTACTTCCCAAAAACCAAGGGATCAATTAATTTAATAAACAATAAATAAATACCCCAAATATAAATAAAATGTAATAAATTATAATAAATAATTTTTGAACATTTTGGGGTTTGAAATTTCTATCCGAAAAAAATTTCTACTTGACGCACCACACCATATACCAGTGATGCCCTCCGATACCCACCGTCCCAAGCACCGACTGGCGGGAGATTAAAGAGAGAAACTTGCAAACGGCACTTCGGCGTCCTGACAGTACCGCTGCTGAAACCATCATCCCGGCCAAGGAGGGGAGCGGCTGATGCGCAATATATAAGACTTGCCTGCCCTCGGTCCAATGGCAATTCACAGGAGACATAATACTTGCGCGCTAAACCACATATACAACCAGAACACCAATACTATATGAGTGCGTCTAAAATAATTATTAAATTAATTATAACCGTACCGTTTTCTAAAATTACCGTGGAAAATATACCAAATTTCACATTTACCATCCCACATATTTTCATTTAACAACCTGGTACGAAAACATTGATAACAGTAAAACAATAATTTTTCTAGTAACACGAGGTTCAACAAATATTATACCACGGGCATAATTATAAAAATTAAACCACCAATTAAACAAATAATTTCCTTAAAATATTCAAACCAATTATGCCCAAAAATAATATAAAATCCAGACACAATTAATTACTGAAAATACTTGTCATGTGTAATAAATACAATTAAATCACAATAAAATAATAATCAGGAATTTCTTAATGACCCCAAAATTCCGTTTAGCACCAATGGATAAATATATATATATAATAATATTTTTTTTCCCGATTATATTCAAATTCCACCACATGGGCATAATTTCAGATATCAATTTAACACCACATAAATATAATTAATTACCCCAAAATATTTTTTAAAGGTGGGTCACTCACCTGGAGCACGCAATTAATCCAAGATCCTCCATGGGATCAATTCCACGACTCATCCGTGCTCCTAGAACACAATTCGCACACAGTCAAATAAATTAATATTTTATTCGGGTAAATAATACCCGGTATCCGGGGGGTTAAACACAAACGTTAACCAAAATTGTCGAATAATATACTGAATCGAAGCTTGTGGAACGAGAATCACATTACCGGTCTCCATTGACCCCAATTCCGCCGGTGGTGGCCGGAATTTGGCCGGAAAACTTCGGCCGATCTTGATCTCCTCGTATCTCACAAACCGCTTCGAATTTTGGAAATTGGAGGCCATATTTAAACTCAGAGGACCCAAAATAGGGGGAAAGGGGTGGCAATTTGGACTGGGCTGGCCGAAAAACACAAGAAAAGAGAAGAGAGAAATTTTCCGGCCGGCGGCTTCTCTGGCCCGATCTGGGCGCGTCCAGCAGCCGGTGACTGTGAAATTTTGCGGTCGAGCTCATCTCCTCTCTCCGCTCATCACTGGCCGACGCGTGTAGCAAGGTGGTGGCCAGAATTAAAAAATACGGCAAGACCCGAGAGGGAGAAAGGAAGGGAAAGGAAGAAGAAAATAAGAAGAAGAAGAAGAAGAAGAAGAAGAAGAAGAAGGAGAATGGGCCCCTGGCCTTTTTTCCCATGTGGGGGAAAAGAAAAAAAAGAAAAAAGAAAAGGAAAAGAAAGAAAAAGAAATAAAAAGAAATAAATTAAAATTAATTAAACAATATTAAAAATAATATTATTACATAAAATAATAATAAAATAATATGATATTATACATGGTTGACATGTGGCATCTCACCAAGGTGACACATGGTCACATTTATTAAGTCACACGTGGTACATCGTTACACGTTTAAAAATAATATTAAAATAATACATTATTCGAAAAACTCTACAGGTCCATAACTTTCAAACCACATGTCCAAATCGGACGTGCCGCTAGTCTACGGACTCGTATCGACTAGTACTTTGCAACTATGCATGAGTCAAAGCTCAACTTTGCATGAATAAAAAGTCAACTCCGGCACCCCTTAGACAGTTTGGACCTCAACTTGTTTTGCTCATAACTTTCAAACCGTAGCTCCATTTTCAACATGTTACTAGTCTACAAACTTGTGCCAACGTGTGCTTCGTAACAGTACCTCAGTCAACCTAGAATTCCAACCGGAACAAAAAGTCAACTTTTAACCCCTTCGGTCAATGGTCAAAGTCAAAGTCAACGGTCAAAGTTGGAAAATTTCCGTTGTACTTTGGGACGGGGTGTTACAAAACTACCCACTGTTAAAGAATAGCGAACATTTTTCTTTACTATCCTCTTTTTATCATTCTTGGGACACTGATCCTTAGAAAATCTTTCACCCTTTGTGATCGGTACACTTCCAGGCGAACAATTATGCATATCAAATCTCTTAAGGATTCTATCAATATAGGCTTTCTGAGACAACTGCACCACATAATTAGTCCTATCTAAAACAATCTTGATGTCCAAAACAAAAGAAGCCTCACCAAGATCTTTCATATCAAAATGTTTGCACAACATCTACTTTGTCTCAGCCAATAGGTCAGTGTCACTAGTAGCTAAAAGTATGTCATCAACATACAATACCAAAAATATAAAACTGCTCTCACTGACCTTCATATATATACATCTATTAACAACATTCTCCTTGAAGCCATTTTTGGTGACAACCTCATCAAACTTAAGATACCATTGCCTCAAAAGCTTGCTTAAGACCATAAATTGACTTCTTAAGCTTACAAACCAAATTACCATTCCCTGTTTACTGAAAGCCAACTGTTTGAACTATATATACATCCTCATACAAATCACTATTTAGAAAAGCCGTTCCGACATCCATCTGATGCAACTTCAGGTCATAATGGGCCACAATCGCCATAATGATTCTAAAAGAATCCTTTATGGATACAAGTTTAGCCTTATATCTCTCCACTTGACCATTAGAGTCTCTCTTAGTCTTAAAAATCCATTTGCACCCAATAGGCTTGCTACCCTCTGGTAACTCAACCAAATCCCAAACTCCATTTGATGCCATGGATTTCATTTCATCTTCCATTGTATCCAACCAAAAATTTGAGTGTGAACTGCTTATGGCCTTCTCACAAGTGATTGGATCTGAATCATCACTTATGTCAAACTCATGCTCCTACAAGTAAACCTCATAGTCATCCGGTGTAGCTGACCTCCTAGTCCTTTGAAACCTTCTCAAAGGCACATCAGCATCTACAATAGCTGGGATATTCTGCTCCTCAATGATGGGTTCATCCTGATCAACTACTGGTTCATCAACTACTGGATTAATAATATCTCTATCAGGAACAACAACACTAGGAATGAATACATTTTCTTCTCTAAATTGAGGCTCCCTTGGACCATTATTATCATCAAATCCAAAATCATCTTCAAAATAAATAGCCCTGTCTAACTCTACAATTCTGGTGGTATGAGATGGATAAAAGAATCTTGAACCCCTAAATCCCTACAATAGCCAACAAAATATCCACTTATGGTTTTAAGATCCAACTTCTTAATTTGGGCTTTGCAACCCCATACTCGAAAATAATGCAAATTAGGCTTTCTTCCTAACCACAACTCAAAAGGATGATTCAAAATATAAGCCACCGTCTTTAAAGCCTCTCCCCATAAGTAATCTGCAAGCTATAATTTGCCAACATAGATCGCACCATGTCCAACAAAGTGTGATTTCTCCTCTCAACTATGCCATTCTGCTAAGGCGTACCAGGCATTGTATATTATGCATCAATACTACACTCACGTAGATATATTGCAAAAGGCCCTGGGTTCCGTCCAGTCTCATCATATCTGCCGTAAAATTCACCACCTCTATCAGACCTCACAGCTTTTATTTTCTTATTCTTTTGAAGCTCCATCTTTACCTTAAACTCCTTAAAAGCAACTAAAGAATCCGACTTCTCAAGGATAAGCTCAACATGTTCATAACGAGAGAAATCATCAATAAAGGTAATAAAATACCTATAACCACCCAAAGCAGTTGGTGTAAAAGGTCCAAAAATGTCAGTATAAATTAATTCCAAAACATTTCCACACCTTGCTATCTTATCCTTTCTAACCTTAGAAGTTAATTTCTCTTTCACACATTCAACATAAGTCGACAAGTCCTAAAAATCAAAATTGGGAAGTATTCCATCCTTCACTAACCTTTCCATTCTGTGTCTAGAAATATATCCTAAACGCTTATGCCATAACATTGAGGAATTATCATTAACTCTTGGACGTTTAGAAGAAACAATAAGGGCAACAATAGAATTAACACAATAATTGAGACAATTATTAAATAAATCAAGTCTATATAAATTGCCACATAAAGATTCAAAACCAACAACTTTATTATCCTTATACATCTTAACTTTGTTATATCCAAACAAGAAACTATAACATTGACTATCCAAAAGAGAAATAGATAATAAGTTCCTCCTAATTAAGGGTACATAGGAAACGTTTTGTAATTCTAAAACATATCCAGTGGCAAGTTTCAACTTAACTATTCCCATGATATCCACCTTCACTCTTGTGTTATCTCCCATATAAACATGCTGCTCAAGCTTGGTTGGCCCCTTTTGCCTTATCATCCCCTGTAATGAATTAGTAACATGAATTGTTGCTCCAGTATCTAACCACCAAGAATTCATAGGCGTATCAATAATATTGGTCTCAATCATTAAAATATTATCTTTCTTCTCTTTCTTTCCCTTTAAATTCCAACACTCTATCTTTTTGTGTCCAACTTTATTGCAGTAGCCACACCTTCCATTGATATACTCTTTCCTTTCTCCTATCTGATAAGCGTCAACATATTTAGTATTATTCAAAAGGTCCAAATAATAATGCTTCTTATTCATATCAAACTTGATAAATTTCTTTCCTATCTTCTCAAGAAAATTCCTTTGCAGTTTCCACCTTTGGAATACTAGTATAAATTGATTCATCCATATGATTTTCCATCATCATCATGCAGCACTTATTAGAATGTCTTAAATCCTCATAAAGTTTTCTATCTGCTGCACTACTCTTATCAGTTGGTATCTCTGATGGATCTATCTCCAAAGCCAAATCCAATTTCATAAAGGTCAAATTCATAACTAAAGTCTTCTTCCACTTCTGATAATTTGTCACATCCAATTTCATCATGACAGTCATAGGCAGAACATTCGGAGTGCTACTAACTGTGAAATTAGTAAACACAACAAAGCATTTAATATATATAAAACAATAACTATTTTCCAGCCCTCTATCATATAACATAAAATCAATATCACTAGGGTCTTTGTAGCACTAAAGATACCTTTTCGGGGGCCAGCGACAGTCAACCGAATAACCACAATCAAATGCATTGAACTAAATCACCGACAGGGTAACTCAGAACTTCCGATTCATGGTATTTAATCAACTTCCTCTGCCATTCCAGGCGTCATACTAAACAACTAAAACCACCGACAGGGTAGCCTAGTTACCCATATAGATTCTAGTTAATGAGTGGGAGAAAATAACATATTGGCAATTTTATGAAATAAGCAAATTTAAAACACCCCATCCACTATGCCAACATACATTACATTGGTACACATAATACAGACAAAATAAGCATCATGACAGGTGAGTATTTAAAATTCCACACTATTATACCAACTAGGCACAAAGCCTTTTAGGGTAAGCTAACACAATCCAATTCACCAAGCATAGATATTTAGTTTAATTCAAACAATTTGAAATGGAATAAATAAGCAAATATATAAATCAACAATAAATAAATAAATAACAATATATATATATATATTATAATAACAAAATAAAACAATAGATATATAAATAAACAAATAAACAAATAAATAATTAACAAATAAATAGATAAACAAAATAAAAAAAATAAAAAAGTTTTTTTTTTTTTTTAATATTTCAGCTACTGACATCAACTGTCTTCTTCCCTCAGCCGGGTCTAGGATGACCCGGTTTCCTGTTAATGGTCACATTGGCCTCGCTGGACAAACCCGGATGGAAAACGCGATTTCCGCCACCGTTTTCTACAATATTGGCGCCATTATTCTCCTTTCGGTGTGGGAAAGAATTTTGAGGATCAATTTGGCTAAAGAAAGCTAAAAATAAACACCCAATTCCAGACAAATTTCCGCCGTGGTTTCACCATTGTTTGCCCAATTTCAAGAGGTTTCAGCCCAAATCAACGGAAAAATATATTCCATTTAATCCGAAAAACAAAATACCACAAAACCCATGTCATAATATCGTGCAAAACACAATTTCCCAATATTTGCAAAACACGATTTCACTTTTTTTTTAATTATTATTATTATTATTTTTTTAATCGAATTTCAAAGAAAGGGTTTCAGGCCAAAATAACTCAAAAATAATTCTATTAAAATCCACAAAGAACCCGGGTCATAATTAGAACCAAAAAACAAAAAAAACAAAAAAAACCACATAATTTGCACAAATTCAATGAACCCCAATAATCAATTTCGTAAAAGAAAAAGTTCAGTTTTTTTTTTTTAATCGAAATAGCGATCGGATATATTCATGTTCATAGAATACTAAATCTTGAATCTCATAATTCACACATGCATACAAATCAAGAAAAGGAGAAGAAAAAAAATAATAATACAAGGCAACATATAGAACACACAGATCAATCAATGGCAACAATCCGATACACATGTTTTGCACAGTCAATATAGTGACAAATTGACAGAAAATTTATTATGCATATTACCAAAGTTCTAGTAGTAACTATAACAGTCCAGTCTATTCTCGTGAGATATTATTAGTTTTGAACTCCGTTCGCACGATTTTAAAAGATATCTCACGAGTTAGGATCCCAAACCTTTACCTGCCACTCCCACTGACCCGGATACCAACTGTAAGATTTTATAGATCTAAATATACATAATAAATTCTATAAATCATAAATTACTAACTTCCAAATGTAGCTATTGATAAATTAAATCTTTAATCCTGCAAAACAGAAAACAATATAAAATAGTGCCTATTGACATACTATTCTCAAACTATTCTCAGATCTCTGAAAAATCCTAATTCTCAAAATATCATATGATATATCTTTGTTTGCTTGTCTTAGACCTTTTATAATCTCTGCAAGTCAAATTTACCTATTAATTTTAACATACATCAAAATAATAATAATTTAATAATATAATAGTAATAGAAAAAATATGAATAAGTCATTGGGCTTATAAAGAGAGTTGGTCCTCCAATCCAATGGGCCAACTGGAGTTTTATAGAGCGTATGTGACCAAGGACCTTATTATAAAATAATAAAATAAATCAGTCCCATTAATGGTATAAATAGATCCTCTAAATGAGTTACTGATTATGCTAAGTCCATAATTATTATTTTATTTAACATAAAATTCATAAAAGTAAAGAATAATAACATGGCGTTAAAATATTACGGGTTCAAATTAATGCATTTTATTATCCCTTTGTTTCAAAATTTTACAAATCAGACCTTCCAATTGAGATAAGCAAATGTTTTTTGCTTTTCTTTATTTATTTATTTATTTATTTATTATTATTATTATTATTATTATTATTATTATTATTATTATTGTTTCAGCAGAACAAGAAAAAGATGATGAAGGATAAGAATTCTTCAATAATGATTAAAGCGATGATGAAAAATGTCACAACTAAGTTAATAAATGTGGACTTGAACCGTAAGTTCTTCTTATCAAATTCCTAATTATTTTTATTTTGTTCATTTTTTTCCTCCAAATTTTTTTATATAGAGAAAATTATTTCTGATCATTTAACATCAAAATTTTTTTTTTTAATATGAAAGGACCAAAATGCTAAAAAAATATTTTAAAAATCAAAATGCAAATATGAATATAAAGTAGGAACTAACGATGCTAATAACTCAGCATTAAAAAGAGGGCTATAAATTGTAAATCCTAAGGTATTAACCCTAAAAACAAATAAATTATTTAATATAAAAGAAATCCATTCCATACCACACAAGTTAAGCGCTGGATGACTGAGTTGCACTGTATCACTCCCAAAATTAATTAATTTTCAAGCATTTGCTAATCTTTGAAACTAATTGTAACCGATTAATGCAGGGGAGGCCAAACAAATAGTATAGACATTGAAGTAGAATTAATTAATATAAATAGCAGTCTACAATATGAACAAATATGGACTGCATGGATTTAACCAAAAAAAGAAAAAAAAATACATAAAGACTGCATGGATCCGACAAGTACATGTGGCAACTTGTGACCCTGTTTATCAGAACTGTAAATTAAAAATTTATGAATCATGTGCTATAAAATGTTTTTGTTTTTTTAATTATTTTTAATGAAGGGTATTGACATTATAGGTCTCTAAACTATATTCTTTTAGATAAATTGATCCTTAAACATTTTTTCGACAAATTGATCTCTGAACTTTTATTTTAGTGGCACCGTTAGTTCCTTTATGTAAATCTGTTAGATTGTGATATTAAATAACGGATGTTTTGCACGTAGAACATTTTTCAAAGTTTTCTTGTCATTTTACATGGGATGAATAAGGATGTGAAATTGGACCAAAAATAAAATAAAATAAAATAAAAAACACTGCCTTCTAGATTGGGAATTCTTCTTTGGCTATATATCTATAGTCACAATGCCCATTCAAGCTGATTTTTTATTAAAAAATAAATAAATTAATAATACTCTCTAACTTGTTTTCCTCTTCTGTTTCAAAAATAAAAAATAAAAAATAAAAAGGAATCTGTTTCTCTCTTTTCTAACCCCCTTTTCACTTCTTTTACATGGAAAGGAATTAACATAAAAAAATTCAACGCAATAAACCATGAGGTATACAACCATAAGTTAACACCCTTTCAATTTTAATCTCCACATAAATTCAATAAAAAATACAACAAGAAAACAAAAAAAGAAAAAGAAAAAACAAATCAATAATAAAATACATTTGAACTAGATCGACAATGAACCCGTATTAAGGAGAAAAAAAAAAAAAAAGAAGGTAAATGCGTTCAAAATCATTGAAGGCAATTTATTTGGGGTTTCAAAACTTTAATTCATATTCTTAATCATCTTAGTTCATCCCTTTGTAACTGCGAATTCAACAAGGTCGACAAGAAAAGCACAAATCTGATAAAAAATCTAATTGATTGATAATTTTCTATTATCTAAATTTAAAAATATACCCTTTTGTGGAACTTGATCGCTACAGTTCTACAAAATTATAGATAAAATAAATACGGTAAGTGGTTGATAAAAAAAATGAACCAAAAAATAGATCAACATAGTAAAAATGAAGTATTATATAGAAAATGTGAGGGAAGAAAATGAAAAAAAAAAAAAAAAAAGACACTGTTTAACCTCAAAAAAATATTGTTTTCTTCCTAAACCCATGTGCGTGTAAAAGGACAAAACAAATTTAAAAAAATAAAAATAAAAATCTCACATGCAATTAATGTTATTTAACATCAAAAATTAAAAATATATATAAAAGAAATAAGATAATACTGAAATGAAAGTTTGGAAACCGATTATTCGAAAAAATAAATTTAAGGACTAATTTATCGAAAAAGTATGATTTAGGGACTGTGGTGACAACATGCCTTTTTCTTACAAATAGAAATAATAACAATTTGCCTAAGAAATTCGTTTGGCAGCTGACATCACGTGGTTGATATAAAAAGCAGAAAAGATAAAATGTTAATAATCAGCGTGTTTACTGGGTGATCGATTATTCAGCTAAGTGCACGACAGCTAATATTAATATGACCAGTTTATCTTGAAAAAATATATTGATATGACTGGTTGATTGATTAATTGGTTCTTTTTCTTTTTTGGTAATTAATTAATTGGTTGTTTTCGTTGCCGGCTGAATGACTAATCAGGTAAAATACGAAATATTGATGACTTTGGTTTATGGTGCTACTAATTAGGATTCCTTTGACCATTAAGGTGACAATAATTCCTAATTAAAAAGAAGAAGCAAATAAGCATTACCAAAAAAAAAAAAAAAAGCAAATAAGACACCAATTAATTAATATTATACATATATAGGATTCTTTTAACCAAAAAAATAATGATTAATAATAAATTAAGTAAATTAAAACATTTAACATGGACTGCTAGTCATATATAACGTTTATAAAGCAAACTACAAATAAATATAATAATTAGGTTTTGTTTGGTCAGTTTTGGTTTTTTTTTTGTCAAATTATGTGTAATATTCCTACTTTAAATGTTTGTTAATGTATGCCAAAAAACATAACAAATTTTTGAAACCAGTAAATTACATATAATTATATTAAAAAAATCAAAAATATAAAACCAACGTGTTGCCAAACTACAGTTAACAAAAAAAGCTTCCCAACAACGATACAAAATGAAAAACTAATGATGTGAAAACGTCTATATACAGAGAGAGAAACAATAGCAGTAGCATAAGATAGAAGAAGAAATGGGAAATCATAATCTTGACATAGCTATGTTTCCCTGGTTGGCCATGGGCCACATCATCCCCTACATCCATCTTGCCAACCAGCTCGCTGCAAGAGGCCATAGAATCTCCTTCCTAATTCCAAAGAAAACAGTGCCTAAGCTTCAGCACCATAGCCTCCATCCCAACCTCATAACCTTTCACCCTCTCACGGTTCCGGACGTCGATGGCCTCCCTCTGGGCACCGAAACCGCTTCCGATATACCGCTGTCT
The DNA here is from genome assembly GCF_031755915.1 of Ziziphus jujuba. Taxonomy (NCBI): domain Eukaryota; kingdom Viridiplantae; phylum Streptophyta; class Magnoliopsida; order Rosales; family Rhamnaceae; genus Ziziphus; species Ziziphus jujuba. Next base: position 24,997,423 of record NC_083389.1, read on the forward strand.
CTGAACAATCTGCTTGCCGTTGCCCTGGATCTTATGGCCCACCAACTTCAAGAAATTCTAACTACTATTAAACCCCAGTTGGTGTTCTATGATTTTGCTTATTGGTTACCTGATATTACCAAAAGCCTTGGTATCAAATCGGTTTGTTACCATGTTGTTTCCGCAACTAGCTTAGCTTTTGCCCTTGTCCCTGCTCGACATGTACCGGACCACCGGCCGATATATGAAGAAGCAAGAGAACCACCTCCTGGCTTCCCATCATCTTCTATTCTGCTTCGCTGTCACGAAATCCTCTCAATGAGTATTCTTTCCAGACCATTTGGTAACGGTGCTATCAAGTTTTATGAGAGGTTAACGAGGGGAATGCAAAACTGCGATGCCCTTGCTGTAAGAAGCTGTAGAGAATTGGAAGGTAAGTTTTGCGACTACATTGGAACACAATATGGTAAATCCTTGCTGTTTACCGGGCTAGCTTTGCCGGAGCCAACTAACACGCCGGCCTTAGAAGATCGGTGGGCTAAGTGGCTCGAAAAGTTCGAAATTGGCTCGGTTGTGTTTTGTGCATTTGGAAGTCAATATTTTATTGAAAAAGACCAATTTCAAGAACTAGTACTCGGGTTTGAGCTAACTGGTTTGCCATTTTTTGTGGCCCTGAAACCTCCTATTGGGTGCAAAACAATTGAAGAGGCATTGCCACATGGGTTTGAGGAAAGGGTGAAAGAGAGAGGTGTGGTGCATGGGGGGTGGATCCAGCAGACACTGATATTGAGTCACCCATCAATTGGGTGTTTTGTGAGCCATTGTGGGTTTGGATCAATGATGGAGGGCTTGATGAGTGACAATCAGATTGTGTTGGTTCCAGACTTGGTTGACCAGATCTTGAACACCAAGCTATTGGTTGAAGAACTGAAGGTCGCAGTGGAGGTGAACAGGGAATTAGAAAATAGATGGTTTTCAAAGGAGAGCTTGAGCAAAGCCATAGATTCTGTGATGGATAAAGAAAGTGAGGTGGGTATGATGGTGAAAGCTAACCATGCAAAAGTGAAGGAAGTAATAGAAAAACCTGGTTTGATGGATGGGTATATTGACAAGTTTGTGGAAGATCTGCGTCAGCTTGTGTAACGTAATTAATAAGTGGTAAAGCTGCTAGTATTTCACATGAAAAGTCCTGACTTCGAATTGCCCACCCCTAATATTAAAAAATAATAATAATAATAATAGAGGTACTAATAATGTATAATACTATTAATATGTACCTACAGTTCCCATTCGATCGAATTGTTTGTTGCTGTTTCTATAATTTAATGTGGTTAGTTTTTAAATAAGATGTTCATTAGAAATAATTAACTCCCATATGTTTTATAGGAGGAAAAAAAAAAAAAAAACGTGGGCTTGCATGTCTAAATGTTTCATTTGCAGAGATCCTTAATATTTAGAATAATTCAATTTTTGTACTTTGAGATTGGTTTCTATATTCTTACCGGAATCCTTGGTGAGAAATGTTGAAATGTGGTGATCTTGCCACAATGTGCAAGATAGTTCGGTTACACTTTCGCTCTTTATTTTACAACATCAAAGACCAAACATTATTTATGTTTATGCATTTTATTTTATCTTTTAATATTTAAGAACAATATCCTTTTTCGTAATGCCCTAAGCTAAATTAACTAAAGCTTAGAGCCTTTTTGTCTAGTTGCTGGAATTGTATTTCCAGCAACATAAGTCCACTTCCTTGAATGCCGTTTTATGAAGGTTTGAGATTTGGATCTGAATTTTGGATATAATAAACTAGAAACGTAGAGGAAGCAACAGAAAAAAGAATGGCCCAATTTGGAGCTGGGAAAGCTGAGTTAAGCCCTAAACAATCTGACCCTTGTGCAGTTTTGTTGCCCAGAAATCTGGACAAAACTGCCTCGGGTTTGATTATTTTTGAATGGGTAAATGGACTTTGTTTTATCTGATTTTTGGCTAGAACACAGTTCAATATTCAAAAAGGTTTCCCTCCAATTTTCAAGTCAAATGGAGCTGGTTTTCAAATTCAAATTCCTCAAATAAGCTGAACTGCCGATTAAAGAAGGTTTCTTGCATGCCCAGCACATTGATTAGAGTTAGTTGAGATAGTTTGGCTTGGTTGGTTACTTTTAATGCTTTTGTATTTATTGCTCAATATGGCAGCATGTCTTATTGTCTTTTTGATGTATTTAAAAGTATGAAAATTGTAATGAAAACGTTGAGGAAGTAATATTCAAAAATTTTGAAAAACAACAATTTTGGCTCTCTCTCTCTCTCTCTCTCAACTGCTACATTTGTTTCCTTCTTCTTCCCAAAAGCTAACAAACTTCGAAAGAACCCCAAACCTCCATTAAAACCAGAAACAAAACCTTAACAAATCCAAAAAAATGAAATCAAGAATCAAGAACCAACAACAATAATTCTTGACTAACACCTTGAATGATTGTGCTCTAGGGTACAACAACATAAACCTACACCAAATTCCATCATGGTATCAGAGCATAATGTAATTTCTTAGGACCTTGTGAGCTTTCAACCTAGACCATTTTATTTGTGAGAGGATCCCCCACCTAAAGCCTTCCAACCGAAACCAAAATCTCCCAAAAAGGCTAGTTGAAACTCACCAAAACACCACCACCCGAAAGCTTGTTCTTGTGTCCATTTTTCAAAACTTTTCAAAAACCATTTTTTCAAATGGCCTCACAACCTTTGCAACCCCAACACCACCTAAGTTTGAAGGCCAAAACTATTCCATTTGGAGTATAAAAATGAAAGCCTACCTTCAGCTTTTGGTTTATGGGAAGTCATAGAAAAAGGTTATGTAGTGGAAAAGTTAAGAGCTAATGCAACCCAAGCACAAAGAAATGCACATGAGGTCGAAGTTGCCAAGGGGTTCAAAGCCCTCACTGCCTTGCACTCCTCCGTGAGTGATTCCATTTTTACAAGGATAATGTCATGCACAAGTGCTAGAGAGGTTTGGATAAAGCTTCAAGAGGAGTTCCATGGAAATACTAGAACTCGGCAAATGCAAGTTTTAAACCTAAGAAGAGAGTTTGAGACCATGAAGATGAAGGAGAATGAGCTTGTCAAGGATTTCACGGAAAGGATGCTCAAAGTGGTAAATCAAATTCGGATCCTTGGTGAGCAATTGACCGATCAAAGGGTAGTAGAGAAAGTATTGGTGAGCTTACCCGAAAGGTTTGAAGCTAAAATTTCCTCCCTTGAAGAATCTAGAAATCTTAGTGAAATAACCTTGAGTGAGCTCATCAATGCTCTTCAAGCAACCGAATAAAGGAAAGCCATTAGAAAGGAGGAGACCATAGAGAGTGCATTCTATGGTGGCCACGGCAACAAAAAGAAGAATAAAGGAAGGAAGAGCAACAACACCAACCAAACGGGTTTTGCAACCAACAACAACACAAACAACAACAAAAGTGAATGGAATCAACAAAAACAACAACAAAGCCATCAAAATTGAGGAGGGCATCCACCTTGCCCTTTGCAAGAAGCTTGGACATCCACCATCCAAGTGTTTTTGGAGGCCGGATGCATCTTGTGAAAGATGTGGAGGAAAATGCCACATTGCCAAAGTATGCAAGCAAAGGAGACAACAAGCCAATGTGGTTAATGAAGAAGCCAAGAACCTATTTGTGGTCACATGCCTTAAGGCCATAAGTAGTGGTCTCGGTTGGCTTGTGGATAGTAGTTGCTCACACTACATGAGTTTCCAAGAGGATGGTTTTATGGAGCTTGACCGAAACTAAAAAACCAAAGTGAAGATTGGTGATGGCCGGTTCATGGAAGTAGAAGGCAAAGGTGATGTGTACTTGAACACCAAGGAAGGTACCAAAATTATAAAAGATGTGCTATATGTTCCTAGTTTATGTGAAAACTTGCTTAGTGTAGCACAATTGGTAGCAAGAGGCTTTGCTTTAAACTTTGCAAAAGATGGATGTATTATATATGATGCTTGTGGTAATGAGTTGTTTAAGGTACCATTGAAGGACAAACGCTATAGATTGGACCTAGTTAAGAATGAACAAGCCTTAAAAACCAAAGTGGAGTCCATTTCTCAACTTTGGCATAAAAGGCTTGGGCATTCTAGCTATGGTGCCATGAAAAACACCAATGCCATTGTGAAAGACATGCCAAAAATTGAGGAGATAAGAAGCCTATGTGATGTATGCAAACTAGGGAAATCCACACGGCTTCCATTCCCTAAAGCCTGTTCATGGAGAGCTAAAGAGAAGCTTGAGCTAGTCCATTCGGATGTGTGTGGACCGATGAGTTTGTCATCAATTGGAGGTTGTAAGTACTTCTTAACCTTCATTGATGACTACTCAAGGATGTGTTGGGTATATTTTCTAACAACCAAGTCACAAGTGCTTGAGAAGTTCATGGAATTCAAGAAGATGGTGGAAACCCAAAGCAATACAAAGATGAAGTGCTTAAGAACCGACAATGGTGGAGAATATACAAGCTTGGCTATGGAGGATTTTCGCAAAGAAAATGGAATGGTGCATCAATTCATAACACCATACACACCACAACAAAATGGTGTTTGTGAGAGGAAAAATAGGACCTTGATGGAGATGGCAAGGTACATGATACATGAGAAAAACATGCCAAAGTAGTTTTTGGCCGAAGCCATATAAACAGCTAGCTATATCCAAACCGAGCATGCACCAAAGCCAATGAGTCCAAGACACCTTATGAGATACGGTATGGAGAAAAACCATCTTTGGACAACATAAAAATCTTTGGAAGTGTTTGTTTTCTCCATGTTCATCCACACATGAGAGACAAGCTTGACAAAAGGACAAATGTGGGCATCTTGGTCAGCTTTAGTGAGGTTACCAAAGGTTTTAGGGTTTTCAACTTGGAAACCAAGAAACTTGTGGTAACAAGGGATGTGAGGATTGATGAAGATGCTGTTTAGGATTGGACAAAGGAGGAGCTTCTTGTCCATGAAGATAATGCTCGGTTGGATGATGAAGAAGAAGAAACCAATGACAATGACAATGAAGAAAATGAAGAGGATGCACTTGAGACCATTAGAGCTGAATTGGAGATTGGAGATGGTGTTAGAGGAGAAAAGCCATTGTCCGAAATATATGAAAGGTGCAATGTTGCCTTGGGTGATCCTACCAATGCTCAACAAGCTATGCAAAAGAACGAGTGGATGGAGGCCATGCAAACCGAAATGGATACGATAGAAAAGAATGAAACTTGGTTTTTGGTTTCTAAACCTAAAAACAAGAAACCAATTGGTGTAAAGTGGATCTTTAGGACCAAGTTCAACCCGAATGGAACAATATGCAAGCACAAGGCAAGGCTTGTGGCAAAAGGCTATGCACAACAAGCGGGTGTAGATTATGGAGAGACGTTTGTATCGATTGCAAGAATGGAGACTATAAGGCTCATCCTATCCATCTCGGTCTCAATGTCATGGAAGGTGTACCACCTTGATGTAAAGTCGGGTTTCTTGAATGGTGTGCTTCAAGAGGAGGTTTATGTCAAGAAACCCGAGCGCTTCATTGTTCAAGGACATGAGGACAAAGTCTACCATCTACACAAGGCACTTTAGGGATTAAAGCAAGCACCTAAGGCTTGGTATGGCAAGATTGATGGTTACTTGATCTACCAAGGCTTTAGGAGGAGTTCAAATGAGCCAACACTATACATAAGGAATGAAGAAGGCATGATTGTTATCTCACTCTATGTGGATGATTTGTTGGTCACGGGTGAAAATGAAAAGAATGTGGAAGTTTTGAAAAATGAACTTGAAAAGGAGTTTGATATGTCAAGCCTTGGTGAAATGAATTACTTCCTTGGAGTGGAAGTGATGCAATGCTCTAGGGGTATCTTCATATCTCAAGAGAAATACATCAAAGATCTTTTGAAAAAGTTCAACCTTGATGAATGCAAGCCAATGTCAACACCAATGAGACAAGGAGACAAATACAAGAAGGAGGATGGCACACCAAAGGTAAACCCGACCCTATATAGAAGCATGATAGGAAGTTTGCTCTATGTATGTTCATTAAGACCGGATATTATGCATGCCACATGTGTTTTGTCTAGATATATGCAAGCACCATCCCAAAATCATTTTGTAGGTGCCAAAAGAATTCTTAGATACTTAAAAGGAACACAAGACTTTGGAGTTTGGTATGATAGGCAAGATGTGATGAGATTAATGGCCTACTCGGATAGTGATTGGACTGGATGCTTGGATGATATGAAGAGCACTTTGGGGTATCTTTTCTCACTTGGTAATGGACCATTCTCATGGAATGCAAAGAAGCAAGCAACAACCACTCAAAGCACCGCCGAAGCCGAGTACATTGCTTGCTCTTCATGTGCAAATCAATGCATTTGGCTTAGGAAATTATTGGAGGACCTTGGTTATCCTCAAGAGGGTTCAAGCATCATCAAATGTGACAACACTTCAGCCATATCAATAGCCAAGAACCCCGTTCAACATGGAAGGACAAAACACATACCGGTGAAGTATCACTCTTTGAGGGAGTTTAAAGAAAATGGAGAAGTAAGCTTGGAATATATCAAGACCAAAGATAACCTTGCAGATTTCTTCACCAAGCCACTTCCAAAAGCAAGATTTGAGACCTTGAGGAAGCTTCTAAATATTTCAAGCAAGAACACCAAGGAGGAATGTTGAAATGTGGTGATCTTGCCACAATGTGCAAGGTAGTTCGGTTACACTTGCACTCTTTATTTTGCAACATCAAAGACCAAACATTATTTATGTTTATGCATTTTATTTTATTTTGTAATATTTAAGAACAATATCCTTTTTTGTAATGCGCTAAGCTAAATTAACTAAATCTTAGGGCCTTTTTGTCTAGTTGCTGGAATTGTATTTCTAGCAACATAAGTCCACTCCCTTGGATGCCGTTTGATGAAGGTTTGGGATTTGGATCTGAATTTTGGATATAATAAACTAGAAACACAGAGGAAGCCGAAGCAAAAAGAATGGCCCAATTTGGAGCTGCGAAGGCTGAGTTAAGCCCTAAACAATCTGACCCTTGTGCAGTTTGGTTGTCCAGAAATCTGGACAAAACTGCCTCAGGTTTGATTATTTTTGAATAGGTAAATGGACTTTGTTTTATCTAATTTTTGACTAGAACATATTTTAATATTCAAAAAGGCTTCCCTTCAATTTTCAAGTCAAATGGAGCTGGTTTTCAAATTCAAATGCCTCAGACAAGCTGAACTGCCATTAAAGAAGGTTTCTTGCATGCCCAGCACATTGATTAGAGTTAGTTGAGATAGTTTGGCTTGGTTGGTTACTTTTAATGCTTTTGTATTTATTGCTCAATATGGCAGCATGTCTTATTGTCTTTTTGATGTATTTAAAAGTATGAAAATTGTAATGAAAACGTTGAGGAAGTAATATTCAAAAATTTTGAAAAATAACAATTTTGGCTCTCTCTCTCTCTCTCTCTCTCGCTCTCTCTCAACTACTACATTTGTTTCCTTCTTCTTCCCAAAAGCTAACAACCTTTGAAAGAACCCCAAACCTCCATTAAAACTAGAAACAAAACCTTAACAAACCCAAAAAAACAAAATCAAGAACCAAGAACCAACAACAATCATTCTTGACTAACACCTTGAATGATTGTGCTCTAGGGTACAACAACATAAACCTACACCAAATTCCATCAAGAAATATTTCTCCTTTTAAATGCTGACTTGTCTCAATACATATGAGAGTAGTGTTTTTTCCTTTTTTTTTTTTTTTTTTTAATGATAACTTTGAGGATGGGTGATTTTTTATACATTCATTTAAAAGTTTAAACATTGGACTCTTAAAGTGTATATTTACCGGTTTTACCACCAGATTAAACCTAAGTACCTACGTTAGTTGATGACCACAATGTTCTTCCAAATAATACAAGGACATTGCGACATGAAATGGTTCATAAGATTGTTTTTTATTCCAAATTAATTTGAATTTGCTGACTGATTTTATTAACTGTTTATTCGGCCACCAATGTGTAACCAAATGGAAATTGATGGAGGAGGCCAATGATGAGGCCCGACCTTAGGGCAGTTCCACTATGAAATTTCATAAAAGATATAATTTTTAATTATCAGTATTTATAATGTATGGAAAGAGTCCACTTATAATACATGGTCAGAGTACTACACATTCAATTGGATAATTTTATGTCACTACGCCGGCAAATTAGTGATCTGACAACATTAATTATACGACACTATGAAATAAAAGGGTCAATGAAAAAAAAGCCGTGATGCTGAAGATAAAGTGTTGGCTAAAATGAAAAAAATATACGATGCTTTAAAAAACGATGAAAATAAAGTGTCACCTAATAACAAAAATAAACGATGTTTTTTTTTTTGGTGTTGCTAGATAGATGATTTAAAAATATTGGCTGATGCTTTTGTGGCAATGCATCCGCTATTATAACTTTATTTTGTAATTTAACTTTATTTTATTTGATTTTAGAAGTGTGAAGAAGAATAACTATATTAAAGAAGCATATAATATTTTTTTTATTTTTTTTTATAAATTTTGACATTCTCTTGCATTTTATATTTTATATAAATGTATCTAAATATTGAACATCAATAAGTCAACATTGAAAAAAAAAAAATTTTAAAGAAGAGGAATACATAGGCGGCGCTTTTAATGTCAAAAGTGTTGCCTATGACATTGAAAAAATAAAAAAGAATTGTAAACTTTTACTTTATAATACTAATTAGTATATTATATTGTATTACCAAAATTTTTACATACTATATTTAACATTTTAAACGCATAAATTGAATTAATATAAAATTCTTTATTCTGCAAAACCGATCAGAATAACAGCAGCAGTATGCCTAATGGACACATTACTGTGCTCAGGTTTTCACAAGCCTGATTTCCATATATATATATTTATATGTATATATCAATCCTAAATTTTTGTATCCTATTTACCTTGCTAATTCACTAACCACTTATTCTTCAATTTATCTATATATATATATATATATTTACATAATTATATGCATATATATCATAATAAAAATTGAAACAATTAAATTGAAAAATAAAAAAAGTAAACAGGCAATGCTTTTTCAAAAGAAAGAGTCGCCTAAGCTTGTCTCTATTTTTTTTTTTTTGGGGGGCAATTTTTATTTACTTTTTTTATTTGCAATTTTAATTTAATTAATTTTTGCAATAGTAAGCAATTTTTTTGCTAAATTGAGGAGCTTCAAAATTTTGTTTTATGAAAATTCAAAACATTAGGCGAGGTGATGCATGAAAAAAATTAAGTTAAAAAATACGAACACAACAATAAGTCAAAATTATGAAAAAAATTATTTAAAGAAAATGGAAGAAAAGGTGATGCATGGAAGAAAAGGTGATGCTTTTAACTCCAAAAGCATCGCCTATACCATTGAAAAAAATAAAAAAAGAAATTTGTTATAAATTTTTACTTCATAAAGCTAATTAGTATATTATACTGCTTTACCAAGATTTTTACACACTATATTTAATATTTAATATTTTAAAGGCAGAAATTTAATCAATATAAAATTTTTTGCTCTGCAAAATAGATAACAAAGTGTCAGTAGCAGTCTGCTTAATGGACACAAAGTTGTATTCTCAGGTTTTCACAGACTTGATATCCAGAGATATATATAGCCTAAATTTATTTTATTTTATTTTTTGGCTGAGATATAATGCCTAAATTTTTGTATCCTATGTACTTTGTTAATTCACTAACAGCTTATTCTTCAATTTATCTACATATATATACATAATTATATGCATGTATATAATAATAAAAATTGAAAAATAATAAATTAAAAAAAAAGGTAAATAGGCGACGCTTTCGTTCAAAAAAGCGTTGCCCAAGCCTGCCTTTATTTTTCTTTCCCCCTTGCAACATTTATTATTTGTTTTCTTTACAAATTCGACTTAATTAATCTTTACAATATTAAGTAAAATTTTTTGTGAGCTTAAATTTTTATTTTTTTGAAAATTCAAAACATTAGGCGATGCTTTAATCATCAAAACGACAGCCTAATGTATTGATATTAAAAAAATTTTGAAGTTCTTTAATTTATCAAACAAATAAGTTAAAAATGCCAAAATTAAGTTAAAAATGCGAACACAACAATAAGTCAAAATTGCAAAAAAAAATTACTTAAACAAAATAGAAGAAAAGGCAAAGTTTTTCACTCCAAAAGCGTCCCCTACAACATTGAAAAAAGTTTTAAAAAAAATGCTGTAAACTTTTACTTCATAAAACTAATTAGTATATTACACAGTTTTACCTAGATCTTCAGGCATTGTATTTAATATTTGACCTTTTAAATGTTGAAATTTAATCAACATGAAATTCTTTACTCTAGAAAACAGATAACAAACTGTCAGCAGCAATTTGCTTATTGGACACAAAGTTGTGTCCTCAGATTTTTACATATATAAAGCCTAAATTTTTGTATCCAATGTACTTTGCTAATTCACTAATCACTTATTCCCCTATTTATCTATATATATATATATATATATATTTACATAATTATATGCATGTATATAATAATAAAAATTGAAAAATATTAAATTAAAAAAAGGTAAATAGACGACGCTTTCCTTCAAAAAAGCATTGTCTAAGCTTGCCTCTATTTTTTTTTCCCTTGCAGCGTTTATTATTTGTTTTGTTTGCAATTTTAACTTAATTAATGTTTGCCATATTAAGCAAATTTTTTGCTAAATTGAAGAGCTTAAATTTTTGTTCTTCGAAAATTCGAAACATCAGGCGACACTCTAGTCATCAAAAACCATCGCCTAATTTATTGATATTAAAAACAATTTGGAGTTCTTAAATTTATCAAACAAATAAGTTAAAAATGCAAAAAAATAAGGTAAAAATGTGAAGACAACAATAAATCAAAATTGCAAAAAAATTATTTAAAAAAAAAAAATAGGAGAAGAGGTGATGCTTTTTAATCCGAAAGCATAGCCTATAACATTGAAAAAAAATTTAAGAAAAAATGTTGTAAATTTTTACTTCATAAAACTAATTAGTATATTACACAGTTTTACCAAGATCTTTACACATATATTTAATAGTTAACCTTTTAAACGTAGAAATTTAATCAATATAAAATTTTTTGTTCTGTAAAACAGATAACAAAGTGTTAGCAGCAGTCTGCTTAATGAACACACAGCTGTGCCCTCAGGTTTTCATAAGCCTAATATCCAGAGATATATAAAGCCTAAATTTCTATATCCTATGTACCTTGCTAATTCATTAACCACTTATTCCCCAATTTATATATTTTTACATAATTATATGCATGTATATAATAATAAAAATTAAAAAATATTAAATTAAAAAAATAAGGTACATAGGGGACGCTTTCATTCAAAAAAGCATCGCCTAAGCTTGCCTTTATTTTTTTCCCCCTTGCAACGTTTATTATTTTGCAAAAGTAAGCAAATTTTGTGCTAAATTGAGGAGTTTAAAGTTTTGTTTTTTGAAAATTCAAAGCATTAGGTGACACTTTCATCATCATAAGCGTTGCACAATGTATTGATATTAAAACATTTTTTGAAGTATTTAAATTTATCAAACAAATAAGTTAAAGATGCAACGCTGTGTAACGGAAAATATAGCAAAAAGAATGGTTCAAAAAGGATTTTGGAAGCCAAAGACATGAGGCTGCAAGTTCACATAACTGCTGAGATTTCCAACAGTTATGGCCATGGGTTTGAGGTGAGTTGGAGGGCCTATCCAATTCTTTTGACCCTGGTCCTCTCCAAATTTCATCCTCAATATTTCAACATACCACTTGTCAAAAATCAGACAATTTGGATGAAGATATCACAGCCTTTCAACAGGTCAAAATAACATTATCTGATTTGGTGGAGACAATCTTTTAAAGTTCAAAATCTCACCAATCTTTGCTATATTTATACACTGACAAGTGAGTTGGTGGTTGAATGATTATATATCAAAAAATTTTGACTAGGAAATGTGTAATTTTTTAATTTTAAAGACTTCTATTTGGTCTCATACACACTTCACATGTGTGAGACAAGTTTTGTATGTATAACGTGTGTGTGGCCTACCTTAGCGTCTTCTTTTCTTCTTCATCTTTTTCTTCTTCCTTCCAAACAAAAATCCTAACAAACTTTAATATCACCATACCATAAACAAATATAAAAATCACATAAACACCAAACCAAAAACCGGATTAAAGGTTGTGCACAAGACTAACACCTTGTGTACAACCCAAAATCATACCAAACTCCAACAACAAAGTGTCAGCAGCATTCTGCTTAATGGACACAAAGTTGTGTCCTCAGGTTTTCACAAGCTTGATGTCCATAGATATATAAAACCTAAATTTTTGTATCCTATGTACCTTACTAATTCACTAACCACTTATTCCCCATTTTATCTATATATATTTATACAATTATATGCATGCATATAATAATAAAATTGAAAAATGGTAAATTAAAAGAAAGGTAAATACGTGACACTTTCATTCAAAAAAGCGTTGCCTAAGCTTGCGTCTATTTTTTTTCCCTTGCAACGTTGATTATTTGTTTTCTTTGCAAATTTAACTTAATTAATTTTTGCAATATTAAGCAAATTTTATGCTAAATTGAGGAGATTAATTTTCATTTTTTTTGAAAATTCAAAACATTAGGCAACGTTTTAATCATCAAAACTGTCATCTAATGTATTCATATTAAAAAAAAAATTTGTAAGTTCTTAAATTTATCAAACAAATAAGTTAAAATGCAAAAATTATTTTAAAAATGAGGACACAACAAGAAGTCAAAATTGCAAAAAAATTAATTAAAAAAAAAAGGCGACACTTTTTATTCTGAAAGCATTATCGATAACATTGAAAAAGGTTTTAAAAAAATTGTAAATTTGTACTTCATAAAGCTAATTAGTATATTACATTGTTTTACCAAGATCTTCACACACTATATTTAATATTTGACCTTTTCAACGCAGAAATTTAATCAACATAAAACTCTTTGTTCTGCAAAACAAATAACAAAGTGTCAGCAGCAGCCTGCTTAATTGACACAAAGCTATGTTCTCAGGTTTTCACAAGCCTGATATCCAGAGATATATAAAGCCTAAATTTCTATATTCTATGTATCTTTGTAATTCACTAACCACTTATTCCTTAATTTATCTATATCTATATATATATATGTATTTACATAATTACATGCATGTATATAATAATGAAAATTGAAAAATATTAAATTAAAAAAAAAAAGGTAAATAGGCGGTGCTTTCATTAAAAAAAGTGTCACCTAAGCTTGCCTCTATTTTTTTCCCACCTTGTAACGTTTATTATTTGTTCTCTTTGAAAATTTAACTAAATTAATTTTTGCAATATTAAGCAAAAATTTTGCTAAAAATTGAGGACCTTGAATTTTTGTTTTTTGAAAATTCAAAACATCAGGCGACGGTTTAATCATCAAAATTGTCGCCTAATATATTCATATTAAAAAAATTTTGAAGTTCTTAAATTTATCAAATACATAAGTTAAAAATACAAAAATTAAGTCAATGCGAACAAAAAAATAAGTCAAAATGGCAAAAAAATTATTTAAAAAAATATATGAAACGGTGACGCTTTTTACTCTGAAAGCGTCACCTATAACATTGAAATATAAAACGGTGATGCTTTTTACTCTGAAAGCGTCATCTATAACATTGAAAAAACTTTAAAAAAAAATGTTGTAAATTTTTACTTCATAAAGCTAATTAGTATATTGCATTGTTTTACCAAGATTGATATGAACCTAAGACAACCTGTGCCTAAACCTATATTATATGAGCCCAGATCTAATTATGTTCAAGTTCTAATGGTCACCATGACCCATAACCAACCTATGATTAGAAGATTTAGTATATAATGAAGACGCCATAATAGGTGATGGAAGGCCTATTGATAAGTCAAACTAAAATACTCATTCACTAATGGTGTTTTAAGTGTTCAAAAGAATGAAGAGAGATTCAATCTCACAAAATAAATTCTCAATATTATTAATGGTCCGTTCTTCCTCAAAAAATAAGCCCTTAAATACGCTAAGAGAAAACAAAATAAAACCCCAAAAACTAAAGCAAAAACCGACCATACCTTGTTGTTTCCTAATGTGGCCGAATTTTCTCTCTCCTTTCCTAATCTAAGTTTAATTAATTAAGTCCTTTATTTTGAATTAGGAATTAATTAATTTACAATGAAGAGAATAAAATAATAACTTTTGTAAACTTATTTTCCAGAAATAAATAAATAAAAACCAAAAGTAAATGTAATTTCCTAAAACAAAAAGTAGAAATCAAATTAGAAAACTAAAATACTATCTTTTTGACTAAGTTGACTTCGATCAATCTTTGACCAATTTAAGCTCCAAGTTAGCTTCCATATGCCTTGTAGGATGCCAAATAGGCTGATCATGAAGTCCTACACATTGGCCTTGCTTGGAGGAAAGAGAAAAAGCCAATTTAGCAAAATACAGTAAAGTCAGCGGGAAATACAGCAAAACTGGCCAAATTGTCATGTTGTGTGCACAGGCCTTTTAAAATACCTTTGAAGCTGCCTTGAATTGATTCCATGACCTCTTAGACATATTATTGAATCCATGAAGCATTGGAACCATTTCATGCTGCCTAAACTCCATAAATGCACCAAAACTGTTATCCGGGTCCGTGCGGCTTCCACCACTTGTATGCTCAAAGTAGGTCTTGGATCTTCGGATATGGACAAGTCCTCTTGAGAATGAATTACTCCCTGGATAAAGGCAGCAAGGTTGTCCCTAAACCTCTTAGCTTGAGCCCTAGTGATCGGCTCGGTGCTCATCCGTATCAAGTCAGCACCCCAGCCAGTTGTCTGTTGTACGGGTACCGGCGGATTCTCATCAAAGATCGTCGCACATTATATTTAATATTTGACCTTTTAAATGCAGAAATTTAATCAACATAAAATTTTTCATTTTGCAAAACAGATAACAAAGTGTCTGTGTCCTCATGTTTTCACAAGCCTGGTATCCAAAGATATATAAAACTTAAATTTCTGTATCCTATGTACCTTGCTAATTGACTAACCACTTATTCCCTAGTTTATCTATATTTATATTTACATAATTATATGCATGTATATAATAATAAAAATTAAAAAATATTAAATTAAAAAAAAGGTAAATATGCTTTCATTCAAAAAAGTGTCGCCTAAGCTTGCTTCTATTTATTTTTTCCCCTGCAAAGTTTATTATTCCCTAGTTTTCAATTTTTTTGCTAAATTCAGGTGTTTAAATTTTTTTTTTTTTTTGAAAATTCAAAACATTAGGTGACGCTTTAGTCATCAAAACCATCTCCTAATGTATTGATATTAAAAAAAAATTTGAAGTTCTTAAATTTATCAAGCAAATAAGTTAAAAGTGCAAAAAAAAAGGTAAAAATGCAAACACAACAATAAGTAAAAATTGGAAAAAAATTATTTTTAAAAAAATAGAAGAAAAGGGCGATGCTTTTTACTCCAAAAGCGTTGCCTACAACATTGAAATTTTTTTTAAAAAAATGTTATAAATTTTTACTTCATAAAGCTATATAATATATTACATGGTTTTACCAAAATCTTTACACACTATATTTAATATTTAACCTTTTAAATGGTAGAAATTTAATTAACATAAAATTCTTTGTTCAACAAAACAAATAACAAAGTGTCAGCAGCACTCTGCTTAATGGACACAAAGCTACGTTCTCAGGTTTCACAAGCCTGATATACAGAGATATATAAAGCCTAAATTTTTGTATCCTATGTATCTTACTAATTCGCTAATTACTTATTTCCCAATTTATCTATATATATATATATATATATTTCTTTAATTATATGCATGTATATAATAATAAAAATTTAAAAATATTAAATTTAAAAAAATAAGGTAAATAGGCTATGCTTTCATTCAAAAAAGCATCGCCTAAGCTTGCCTCTATTTTTTTTTTCCTCTTGCAACGTTTATTATTAGTTTTGTTTGCAATTTTAACTTAATTAAATTTGGCAAAAGTAAGCAACTTTTTTGCTAAATTGAGGGGTTTAAAGTTTTGTGTTTGGAAAATTCAAAGCATTAGGCGACACTTTCATCATCATAAATGTCACATAATGTATTAATATTAAAAAGAAAATTTGAAGTACTCAAATTTATCAAAAAAATAAGATAAAATGAAAAAATTAAGATAAGAATGCGAACACTACAATAAGCCAAAATTGCAAAAATATTATTTAAAAAAATTAGGTGAAGAGCTGACAATTTTAACTCCAAAACCGTTGCCTATAACATTGAAAAAAATTTTAAAAAAAATATTTGTTGTAAACTTTTACTTCATAAAGCAAGTTAGTATGTTACCCTACATTACCAAGATTTCACACACTATAATTAACCTTTTAAATGCAGAAATTGAATCAACATAAAATATTTTTCTGCAAAACTGATCAAAGTAACATCAACAGTATGCCTAATGGACACACAGCTGTCCTTAGGTTTTCACAAGTCTGATTTCCACTGATATATCAACCCTAAATTTGTGTATCCTATGTACCTTACTAATTCACTAATCAATTATTCCCCAATTTATCTATATATTTATATAATTATGTGCATATACATAATAAAAAAAATTTAAAAAAAGGTAAAAAGGCAACGCTTTCCTTCAAAACGGCATCGCCTAAGCTTGCCTCTATTTTTTTTTTCCCATACTACATTTATTATTTGTTTTCTTTGCCAATTTTCTGCTAAATTGAGGAGCTTAAATTTTTGTTTTCTGATTGTTCAAAACATTAGGCAATGCTTTAAGCATCAAAACCGTCGCCTAATATATTAATGTTAAAAATTTTTTGAGTTCTTAAATTATCAAACAAATAAGCTAAAAATGCAAAAATGAAGTTTAAAATGCGAACACAACAATAAAGCAAAATTGCAAAAAAAAAAAATTAGAAAACAAATAGAAGAAAGAAGACGCTTTTTACTCTGAAAGTGTCGCCTAAAACATTGAAAAAGGTTTAAAAAAAATGTTGTAAATTTTTACTTTATAAAGTTAATTAGTATATTACACTGTTTTGCCAAAATCTTCACACACTATATTTAATATTTAACCTTTTGAACGCAGAAATTTAATCAACATAAATTTTTTTATTCTACAAAACATATAGCAAAGTGTTAGCAGCTGTCTACTTAACGGACACAAAGTTGTATCCTCAGGTTTTTACGAGCTTGATATCCAGAGATATATAAAGCCTAAATTTTTGTATTCTGGTACCTTGCTAATTCACTAACCACTTATTCCCCAATTTATCTTTATATGTATTTACATAATTATATGCATGTATATAATAAAAATTGAAAAATATTAAATAAAAAAAAAAGGTAAACAGGCAATGCTTTCATTCAAAAAAGCATTGCCTAAGCTTGTCTCTATTTTTTTTTTTCCCTGGCAACATTTATTATTTGTTTTGTTTGCAATTTTAACTTAATTAATTGTTGCAATATTAAGCAAATTTTTTGCTAAATTGAGGAGCTCAATTTTTTTTTTTTTTTTGAAAATTTGAAACATTAGGCGATGCTTTAGTCACCAAAACTGTCACCTAATGTATTGATATTAAAAAAATTTTGGAGTTCTTAAATTTATCAAACAAATAAGTAAAAAATGCAAAAATTAAGTTAAAAATGTGAACCCAACAATAAGTCAAAATTGCAAAAAAAATATTTTAAAAAAATAGACGAAAAGGCAACGCTTTTTTACTTCCAAAGTGTCACCTAAAACATTGAAAAAAGTTAAAAAAAAATGTTATAAATTTTTACTTCATAAAGCTAATTAGTATCTTACACTGTTTACTAAGATCTTCACACATCATATTTCATATTTAACCTTTTAAACTCAGAAATTTAATCAACATAAAATTCTTTATTCTACAAAACTTATAGCACAGTGTCAGCAGCAGTCTGCTTAATGGACAAAAAACTGTGTCCTCAGGTTTTCACAAGCCTAATATCCAAACATATATAAAGTCTAGATTTCTATATTTTATGTACTTCGCTAACTTACTAACTATTTATTTTCAATTTGTCTTTATATATATTTACATAATTATATGCATGTATATAATAATAAAAATTAAAAAATATTAGATTAAAACAATAAGGTAAATAGGCGACGCTTTCATTCAAAAAAGCATCGCTTAAGCTTGCCTCTATTTTGTTTTTGGCAAATGTTTATTTTTCTCATGCTCTTTTGTCTTACATTTTTTATTGTTCTATTGTTTTATGTTTTCATGACAAGTGTGCGGCTTTTGAATTATTATTTTTTTTTTTTTCTTTTTGGGTAACCACTTGTTTTTTTAATGGGTTGTTTGAACTTAATTTTTAGGGTTTCTGCTGTTGTTGTTTCATTATTTATTCTTAAAGTGTTTGTTGTTGTTTAGCTGAATGCATTTTTGTTTTTGTTTTAATAATTACCTGTTTTAAGTCTTGTCTCCTCACACTCAGTTACATTTTGCCTGCACTGTTTCGACAACCAGTCTTAGAGACTTGCATGTTGTGTTTTTTGGGTCTTACTGAGCTTTGTTTTTGTTTGTTATTTTTCTTTATTTTTTGGTTATGTTTTGTTTTTTATTTTCTTTATCAACATTTTATGTGTTCTTTTCTTTTCTTTTTTATTTATTTATTTATTTATTTTTTATGTCGTTACATATTGCAATTATGTTGTAATCTTCTTTTAGGCTTAAAGGTTTCTTAGTCAGCGTACTCAGGGCAAATGGAACTCCTTTATATTTGCCTATTTTCTAATTGCAAAATTTTTTGAAACATATTTTACCAACTTTATTTTGCTCTACACAATGCATTTGATGTTTAGGCGTCTTTTAATGTTTCCTAAAGGTTCTTATTTCGTCTTTGAAAGTTTCATGTTTTATAGTTTGTGGTCTATGTTTGTGTATGCTCGAATTCTGTTGTGAACTACGGTTTGTTTCTCCTATGATGTACTCTGACATTTTGGTTTATTTTTTACTTCACTGTCAAAACTAAAATTTGAAAAATAAACCGGTGCTTTAGAACCTATCAAAGGTGATTTATTCTTTTTAAATGCGTTTCTACATTGGAAAATAATGTTTTTCTTTTTTCTTTTTCTAAAAGAATTACGCATGGGAAAAAAAAGCGATTAGAAAACGCAACGTTAAGCAGGATCGTGTCATCTTACTGTTTTGACTTAGCTTCATTAATGATTTTGATATGTCTGGTTATGTGTAGCTAAATTGTTTTCTTTTTTTTTTTTTCCTCTTCTGAAATGATAAAAATCGCTTTATTTATTCAACAAAACTCTGCTTATTGGTGACCAGGAGATGAGTATTGAGTAAAGCTTTGCTCGTTAGTTGACTGACCAGTCACACATGTTAAAATACGTGTTGGATTATAATATTACGTTTGTTTGAGTGTTACAGAATGTGTCTATAGATTGTGAAGGAAAAACTTTTGCAGCTGTCACCATTCTGAATTTGTGAATTGAAATTTATATCAATTTGCACCAATTTCAGTTTCTTTCTTCCCTTTTATTTTTATTTATTTATTTATTTTGTTATTCAGTGAGTACATTTTTTTATCATTTATAACTTAAACTCTCTTACAGGTTTCTGAAAGGATGTTTATGTGCCAATATCTATGTGCTTTTTCGTTACTAATGTATAAGACCTTTATTATGATTTTGTCTCTCTGATTCATGAATAATGATGCATTCGTGATGCTAAACTGGGATCATTGCTTGAAAATTTTCCTTGTGCGTTTAGGAGATTGGGGACTGCACCTTTCTCTTTGTTCAATATGAAAACATAGTTAAATAATCTTGGCCTCACAAATCGATCTATCAACTTTCGATTTAGTAAGTGCTCTGTGAAATGTACCCCAGCTAAGATGTTGTATTAATTGTATTCATGGCTCTAGTTATAATTCTAGCAGATGGATTTTCTGATTCAATTTTTACAAGTAGACCATTTGTCATATGCCTTCCTTTTCTTTATCAACACAGGTCTTAGGAGTACACTTTTTGCTATACTGTTAGTCCCTTTGGAGGCTTAAAGTGAGAAAAAAAAAAAAAAAAAAAAAAAAAAAAAAAAAAAAAAAAAAAAAAAACCAATTCCAGTCCAGGTGGCTGTTGTGGAGAAGAAGAGATGAGCAAAGGTGAATCATCACCTCGGAGAAAGTATCATAGGATGAGTTTGATAAATGAAGACAGAATCAGTACTTTGGATGATCACATCGTACTCCATGTGCTCTCCTTCTTGCCCACTGAAGATGCCATCAAAACTTGTGTATTATCAAAGATGGACTTGCCTATGGACTTCTCTTCCGTGCCTTCGTTTCAACTTCCAGACCGCACCTTGCGAGACTGTCAAGCAATTTGTTTCCTTCGTGGATAATACCTTAAACTTTAATCAGTCTCCCAAGATCTTCAAGTTTCAACTTGATTTCTGAAGTTCTTGATAACTGGACTTGTTTTTCAACTAGGCGAAAAGTAGAAGAGCTCTCCCTTGATTTGTAAAGGACTTGAAAGGGCCATTTTTCTACGAGATACAACAAGGTCATATACAAACTGCCCAGTCATAACTTTGCTTGCTAATTTTTAACCAAGATGTATATGTCACACTGTAATACTGTGCCGCATGGAGCTGTTACATGGACATTGCTCAAGAGTTTATTAATTAAGCAAACAGAGTTAAGCGAAGATGTGATCCAGAAGGTATTCTCTGTTTGCATAATTGTCAATGGTCTTATATTAGCACTGGAAGTACAGAAGATATGACAATGTAGTGGACTAAATCTTCTTGATATTGCTTCCAATAGCATGAAAAAGTTGGTGATTGAAAGCTACTGGTCGTGGAAGAGGGATGATATTAACTTGGTATATACTAGCTTGGAAATCTTCGCTCCAAATATACAGGTACTTGAAGTTTTAGGTCATTTTGGAACAAAATGTCAACTGGTTGATGTCTCATCTCTAGTTAGTGCCCATATTGGTTTTGAACTGAATAGGCCAATGGGCCTCTGCACCATAAGTCACCTTAGTAAAGCTGCTAAGTATGATAGAGAAAGACAAAGCATGTTAAGAGAACTCTTAAGTGGTGTTCGGCATGTCAAGGAACTCACATTTGGTTTTTGGTGTCTTCAGGTAAGTTTTTAGGTTGCATTTTGATTTCCACTATCTTGTTGACTGCTAGCTATTCTTTTGCATTTTGTTCAAAGCCTTCCAACTTTCTACTTGCTTGTTGTCAATGATGGTTATTAATAGTCGATAAACAGCATTAAGTAAATTATAAAATGTTAAGAAATTTATATTGCATCTTGAGCACTAATCTTTCAAAATTCTCTAATTTACTACCTTTTTTTTTTTTTTTTGGGGGGTTATTTAATTTATTTTATTTTATTTTTTTTGGTTATGTCTTGTTAAGATGATAACTACATTACTCAAAGTGAAATCTCTACATTCTCCCCTGTCATAGTGCAAAACTTTAAGGTTAATACTTTAACAATGCTAAGAGAACAGAAACTACCGCATGAGAGTATGGCAAGACTGCTACGTAATATCCCTCATCTGGAGAAATTAACCACACAGACCCTTTAAAGCCTGTAGGCTTTCTTGCAATAATTTTTCTTGCACATACATTTTTTTATAATTGTTCTTGCCCACATATTTTTATATTAACCCTTCCATTTCAGATAAAAGTTAAATTTTAAGCTGCAGCAACTGCTTCAAATGGTGCTTTAATCCTTAATTTGTCTTAATTTGTATGAATATACTTTTATTATATTAATGGAAAAGAATATTTAATTACTAAATGTATGTAGCTGATTTGTTTGGCCCACATATATGTAGTATATATGTACTCTATATGTGTAACCTAATCTGAATAAATATATTGTTCCTGAATCATCTTTTTTCATCAGTACTGTATTACAGACTTCTTGGACTTTTATGCAGACAAGGGAAAGATCTTGTCTGATGCTAAAAAAAGATTTTGAGTTCTTGTTTATTATTGAATGATCTGAAGACTGTTAAGATTCTTGGTTTTCATTTGTGCTATGAGAATCATATTGTATATCACTTGTGGTATTTATGGGTAAGAATGCTAGGGTGCTGGAGACAATATATTTTTTGGTGTCATAAAATTATTGCTGTCATTCGAACACATATCCATATCCATATCGTGATACTAAGGTTCACTATAAGAAAAAAAGTGTAGAAAACGATGTTAAGGCATCATGTAAAATAAAAATCCATGTTTAACAAAATGTCATCTGATATGGTGGTGTTAAAATTATTAAAATAAAGCCGGTATTTTTCAAAATGTCGTCTAATTAGGTATCTAGCAATGTTTTCATTAAAAAAAGTCGCCTTATTTAATATGTAAACACTGTTTTTAAAAAATGTGTTGTTTTTTTAAAAAAAATGTTGTCTTATTTGGTAACGACATCTTTTTAAAAAAAGCATTATCTAATCTGACATCTATCCATGTTTTTTTAAAAAAGTGTGTTTGCCTATTTGGTCTTTAGTGATGCTTCTTGTTTTTGGGAAAAAAGGTGTCACTTGATTTGACATTTAGCAGTACTTTTTTTTAAAAAAAAATATTACCTAATTTGATCTTTAAAAAAGTGTCATATGATCTGTTATTTAGTGACGTTTTAATTTTAAATAACGTCAACTGTTTTGGTATCTAGTGATGCTTTTTGCATGTAATTAGTGTTGCTTGCACATTCAATGCATCGTTGATATGGTTTCTAGCCATGCTTACGAGTGTTAGCATCGCCTAATATGATATTTAGTGACATTTTTCTTTTTAAAAGTGTTGCTTATTGTTGATGTTAGCAACGTTTTTGTTCTATTATATAACAATGTTTTTATTTAAAAGAGTCATCTTTATTTTATTTTTTTAAAATTTTAATAGCTTCATGCAAAATGAATAATAGACAATAAAATTCGAATAAATATTTGCATGGCAAAAAAATATTTTAAATAAATTAAATATTAATTGATTAATAATTTTACTATTTGATCAACTATTTTATATAGTTACGTATAAATAAAACAAATTAAACTACTATATTCATTGAGATGGAAGGTTTGAGATCACAATTGATATACATTCATCTATAAACTGATTGACATTATTGTGATTAAGTTACACCTTCATACTGTATATGAAAAATTATATTAAAAAGTTATTAAAACATGTACAAAATAAATAAATATTAATTAGTATAAAGTAAATAATTATTAAAATGTTAAAATTATCATTGTTCGTAAGTTTTAACGAGATATATTTTTCATAATGATAATTCTCATTATGATTATGCTATAATAACCATATTCGGTGCTTCCAGGCTACTTAGACGACTAAATTTGTAAACATTAAATTAAATATAATATTAGATAAGAAGCATGTAAGATATCAAATATGTAAATTAACAATTAATAATATTCAATTTAAATATAATAATTATCTTTGTGTTGTTTTCTCATCAAAGCTTTTTTTGAAGTATATTCCTTTTGATCCATCCAACGAGTGCATTATAAATATAATTATATATTTAAATCAAATTTAAAAATTATGAAAAGTTGTTATACAATTGATTAAATAAAATATTATTTGATTAACTTATTCATCGAGTAAAGATTTAAAATTCTTAGGAATACAATTTTTCAATGAATTATAAAACCATGCTATTGCTTGGTAGAGATTAACATCTAACATCCAATAATTGCTTAAAAAGCCTATAAATTATTCATTAATATGTAATAAAATATATTATAACTTAACATAACAAACCTTGAACAGTATGGAAAAACCATAGATGACATTGTTTTACATGTTGTCATCTACTCAATATATTTATTATTCTTTCGTAGGATTTACATGACCAATTGATGTAATGATAGTAGAATGAACAAAACAATAATTCTCTTGAGCTTGCGTACCCATCAATCTATTATATAAGTGTCTACATAATCAAATTACAAGTAAATATAATTTTATATAATGACAATTATAATTAATTGATTTGAAAATTTAGAAATAAATATATTTAAATTTAAATTACCTTATGTAGAATAAGATGCACTCGGAAGACAATTTTATGCATGTAACAAAACTCAATTATGTTGTTTTTCGATATGCATAAATCTTGTTCATGCCCCATGGTGTCTTCAATCGCATGAAATGTCTGTAAATAATTCATACCAATATCATCAATCCGATATAACAACTCACAGATTAGTGGAATAACTATTGATAAGGCAACATTATCATCACTTTGATCATCCTCAGAAGGTGCTTCCCTACATGTAGCATGTTTTTTCTTCAAACTTCCCTATAAATATCAACAAAAAAAATGTTAGTATAACAAAAACAAAATCATTATGTACACATACATATAAATGATTATATATAGTTGTATTAAATGTTATTTCATCCGATGCTAAAATAACATAATATTTAAGTCATGCAATAAATGCTTTTTTGCATCACTGATACGTTTGATATCAAATGATGATATAGGTAAAAGGGTAAATCCATCAACAGGGACTTTCAACTTTTGACTACTAACATAATATCATAGCACACATCCGGTACCACATGCTATTATATTTTCAACATTTTCTTATGCAATATTGCATTTAATACTCAGCATTACAAACAAAGTTAGAATAATTAATTAATATGAAAAAACAATATATATTTATATACCTCTCATGGAAATAATGATAACAAAATTAAATATAAAGATAACAAAATAAATAAAAATAATTTAAATTAAATATATAGATTAATTGTAAATATAAATTCGATTTTTTTTTTTTTTTGGTTATAATACCTTTGAAGATGTCATAGGTGCTGGATGAATAGAAGAAGCATCAAGACTAGCAATAGATAGAGTCTCTAGATCGACAACATCATCGTCATGTATTGCATTATTTTCATGTGGTAATCGAGTATGAGTATGAAAATGCGATGCAGTTCCATGCGAAGACTGTTATCCAAGTGTACGTGGCTGAGACTGTATGTTAATACCATATGCAGATACTAACTCACTAATATTTTCGATGCTGCATTTCTTTTGAATGATCTCCAAAACACATTAACAACGAGTTCTAACTTGCTAATTCTCTCACTCTCCTTGGACTTATTTTTATTTATTTTTTTTTTTTTTTGGAACATTATCTAGGTATGTGGAAAAAATTAGTCACTATATAACCTTTGCCTTTACTCCTAAACTAACCTTTATACTTATCGGTCCCTAAAGCTTTTGTAAATATATCATATGAAGGTGAAAAACTTAATGTCTTCTTCCTTTGCCTTCTTCCTCTAAAATATATATGAAATGATTGAATGATTAGGAAATTACAATATTTAATTAAAAATTAATATATTATGCATGGCAACAAGAATAATAAAATTAAGCATAATTCAGTCAATTAATAAAAATATAAAATTGAAAACTAAACAAAAATATCTATATTTCAATCATAACAATATATAGTGGTAAAAAATAATTAATATTTAATACAATATATATTAAATGATTAAATGAATATTTAACTAAAAATTTATTTATTTTGCATTTTGCATGGCAATAATAATGATAAAATTAAGTATAATTAAGTGAATAAATAATAATATAAAATGAAAAACTAAACAAGAATATCTATATTCCAATCATAAAAAGGTGCAAACTCTAAAATTTATCAATCATATCTAATAAAAGGTAATAGTTAAACATTATAATTATACATTATTATATAAACAAAAAACTCAATTTTTTTCATTTTTCCTATCTGTGTCTATTTCCATTGATCCTCACCTGCTATGTATTCTTGGAAGCATTCAATTTGCTGTAAAATTTACAAATAAATATTAATAATACTATGTGAATAAAATTAAAAATACATATATAGTTAAATGCAAGTAAAAATAGAAAACATGCCATAGTTTTTTTCAATATCACATATCCCCAACACACCCATTTTATAGGGATATTTGTTCAATTTTCTTCTTTAAGATTGTTGCTCACTTAGTTTCTGTAAAATTATAAACACATATATACATTAGAAAATTAAGTAATTAACGACAACAACACTATATAAGTAACTTAACTTTTGTGCATTTGATATATATTTATAAATATACCTTGAACTTTTCTATCAATTTCTATCTTAGAAATTCATTCTACATGTCTTAGGTTATGAATTGATATATTTTTGTGGATTGGGTGTCAAAATATGGTCAAACATATTTTGTATACAAAAAATTCCTAAATTTTCTCCACTTCATCCCACAATTTTTAAGAGTTTTTTTTCTTAAAGCCTTATCGTTATTGGAATTACTACTGCGAATTGAAAACATATTTAATAACATTAATTAAAGATGAAATATGAAAAATTATAAACAAAACGAATGCATACAAAGAAATTAATACAAGTTAAATTATATATCGAAGTATATAGTGAAACAAAAAAAAATACTAATAAATTCAATTATAAGTTAAATTAAAAGAAGTAATAAAAATTCATTATTAAATATGCAATAAATAAATAATATGTTACTTTTATTGAATCCCATAGATTATTTTTCAATTGTTTTGTTACTACTTTCTAATTAGGTATACTAATTAATATTGTACTTCAGACTAATGAGCCCTCCAAATTGTTCATTTGCATCGCTACATGGTTGAGAGCAATTCTATCCTCATTATATTGAGGTTCCAAATTTTTTGTTCTTCCAATATCTTTCCAAAGACCTTGCATTATTGTACATCCTCTTCTTGTATGTTCTTTAGCTGGATTACTCGGTTCAGCCTTATCACTTGCTGATGATCTATCTTCATCATCATCTTGGAGGGTGTGTTGATTAAATGAGTCCATAAATCTAGATCAAAAGAAAGAGAACAAAAAATTAATAAATTAGATAAGCACAACTTAATTAAGCACAAATTAATTGACAATCATAACAACAACAAAAAATTAATTAGGCATAGCTTAATGTACACATAATTAACAAAAAAATATAACAACAATGGAAAACATATATTTATCATTAGAACAAAAAAATTAATAAAAACAATAATAACAGAAATAACAAATGAATAAATTAAATAAGCACAACTTAAGTAAGCACAAATTAATTGACAATAATAACAAAAATGTTAATCAAACATATGTTAATGTACACATAATTAACAAAAAACTACAACAACAATGGAAAACATATATTTATCATTAGAACAAAAAATAAAAAATAAACATAAGTTAATAAATCTAATTACTAATTTATTTAATAGATGGTACATTTTTTATCCATATCTCCTTATAATCATTATGAACATAACTATTATCACATTCTTCCTCATTATCACTTTCAACTACACTTAGTAACTAAAAGACAAATGGAATGTCAACTGTCGTAGTATCTTCAAGAACATCTTCTTTAACCAATTCATCTTCAACATAAGTAGCATGTTGTGGTGGAGTTAAAATTATAAATCATCTAGAATCAAGTTGATCCTTAATATAAAATACTTGTTGAACGTGTGAAGTCATAATGAATGAGTCAAATTTATATCCAATTTTATTTAACACATATAAAACTCATCTCATCAACTTTCACACCATTGTTGTTGACCAATCACACTTAAATATGAGAATTCGAAACAACGTGTAATTGACATCCTAGATTTCTCTTATTACCCCATAGTATGCCATCTTAGCTAAAACAGGATTACTGTCCTTAGCACTAGCAAGATGCTCACTTTTAGTAACTACCTTCACACTACTATTCTGGGTGATAGCTAACCCCTTTAATCTCATATCCTTCATGCATCGTTAGTACCCATTGAGGACCATGTGCTATCCATCTTAAAGTTTATGAAACAGTATGATTTAATTGACTTTGATCCTGTTCAATCTAGTCAATGGAAAATATTATAATGATGATTTACTTACTAAACCCTAAAGTTAAAACATTGACAATAATAGTTTATTTTTTTCATACATTATCACGTAACCAATACATAAATGTACATTTATGTTCAACTTGAAACCATTTTGCTTTTTTTCTCAAATTTTTTTTCTTAACTGCAAGGCTTCCAAATCAATTCTAAAACAAAGAAAGTTATTCTATCTAATAAATATATACACAATAATTACTAATTTGTTCTTTAACATGGATATACGTACCTCATATATGGTTCCACTTCTGGTATATTTGAAAGTACATATCTATAAACTTGCTCTTAAAGTTGTTGATCAATTGATTGGGTGTTTCCACCTTTAACAGGGGCACCAACATCATCCTCGTCATTTAATTTGTAGTATCTACCAATGGGGTTTCCAATTGCATCTAATCATTTTTTATATTCATTGCAAAACTCAATCACTTCTTCACAAATATAACTCTCAGCAATACAACCTTCTGGGTGATTTTTGTTCCAAACATGACCTTTCAATACTTTCATGTACCTTTCAAATTGGTACATCTACCTGAAATATATTGGTTCACACAATCTAACCTCTTGTACCAAATACACAGTTAGATGAACCATTATATAGAAAAATAATGGCGGGAAGGATTTCTCTAGCAGACACAAAGTTGTAACAATATCATTTTTTATTGTGTTCAACTTAGCAAGAATGATGGACTTCTTGCAAATGGCATTGAAGAAAAAAAAAAGTATTGCAATTGGATGTCTCATATTTTTAGGAAGGATTGAGCGAATTGCAAAAGGCAAGAGTTGTTGCATCAATGTATGACAATCATGAGATTTCAATCCTACCAATTTTAACTCCTCCATGGAAACCAAATTCCTAAAATTTGAAGAATAACCGTTTGAAACCTTTAACTCTGGCAAACACTTACGAAACAATTTCTTCTTTTGCTTTGATAATGTATAGCAAGTAGGTAGTAGGAAAGTTTGATTTTCTTACGGCTCAAAGGCCAAGTCCTTTCGCAAACCAATTTCTTCTAAATCTAATCAAGTATTAACTCCATCCTTGTCTTACCAGGAATATAGAGCAATATACCATATATGCTCTCACAAATATTTTTCTAAATATGCATAAACATCTAAGTTATGTCGTACATGGAGAAATTTTCAATACTCCAATTAAAAAGAAATGGACTTCTTTTTCCAACATTCTTTAGAATCAATTGTTTTTTTTTTTTTTTCGTTTGTCTATGTTATCAAAACTCATTGCACGAAGCTTAGTTAAGATTTCCTCTCTAGTTAATGGTATTGGAGGCATTCCAAACTCTTAAAACCCATTAAAAGTCTTATTTTGTCTTCTGTAAGGATGATTTAGAGGAAGAAATCTCCTATGCCCAGTGAAACTCATTTTATTCCCATGTTTTAGCCTTTTAGTAAGTGTATTTTTAGTGCAGATTGGACAAACATAATATCCCTTCATGCATAACCAAATAAGCCACCATAAGCTAGGAAATCATTTATTATCCATGGTAACACTGCCTTTAAACTGAAATTCTCTTTACAATAAGCATCAAAGACTGTAACACCCTCATTCCACAACTTTTGCAGGTCTTCAATTGATGGTTGTTTCGGTCTAGAAATTAGAAGACTTAACATCCTAAATTTTTGCTTTATACACAACTAAGGAGGAAAATTATTTACAACTATCATCACAGGCCAATAAGTATACCTACTACTTAACATACTATATGGATTAACTCTATTTGTTACAATCCCAAGTTTCAAATTTCTATCTTTTACTGCAAAGTTTAGCTATAAACGATCAACCAACTTCCAAGATAGAGAATCTGTAGGGTGTTACATTTTGTCTCTTTTAACCTTTTTCCCATTAGCATGCCATGTCAAATTCTTAGTTGTTTCAGCACTATGAAACATTTTTTTGAAACATGGAATAGTTGGAAAGCACCATAAAACCTTATTTAGAATGTTGCTAATAACTTTATTTTTTACCAATTTTTCATCTAGAAGATTCACATTTAGGACATTCGTTAAGCTCCACATATTGCTTCCTAAACAAAATGCAAATTTTAGAACATGAGTGAATCTTCTCATACTCCATCGCCAAAGCACTCAAAGTCTTCTTAACATTGTACAAGGATGTTTGTAATACATTGTCATTCGATAACATCTTCGACAACAATTTCAATAGTACATCAAAGCTTTTGCCAGAATATCCATATCTTGCCTTTAAGTTGTACAATTTAACTAAAGTTGATAATTTGGTAAATTTTGTACAAGCTGAGTACAAAGGTTTTTCCACATCCTGCAAAAACTTAACAAATTCATTAGGATCATTATCAAAATTATTAAAGGCAGCATGGGTTATTTCTATGTTATTGAAAGTCACATCTTCTTCACTACCATTGTCATCTTCATCAAATGCTACATTCGTATTTGCAAATTGAGAAGATGTGCCAACGCCATTTTCACATGAGTCACGATGCCAAATCCATCAACAATAATTGATATCAAACCCATTTTAATATATATGACCTTTTACGTCCTAAATAGTATAGAATTTCATAACCAACACTCCATGCAAGGACACCGTATGGTATTGCAATCATTTGTATTCTTCATACTAAATTCTAAAAATTCCTTCACACACTTGGCAAATTCATTTGATGTTCTATTTTTTGTTATCCACGACTTATCCATTTCTCTAACAATCTATGCAAATCTAATGACAAAAATGCATTCGTTATTATATATTTATTATTTAACAATTTAGTTTGTAAAATCTACATTTACCCTATATTATGTATTTTACCATTAACATAGTGAAAGTTTTTTTTTTTTTTTTGGGGCAAAATTTTCCCTAAATTTTCATTATTTACCTAACAAATCTATTCTACTCAATAGCATATCTCTTTTACCCTTGAACTTCATATTTACATATTTCTCAAATCAAGAATGATGAACTCAATCCTCCATAACTATAACAATTAAATAATAAGCAAGTAACAAATTAATTCACATATACTCACATATATATATTAATTCATAGCATATCTAAGAAACAAATAAAAAATATATATAAAAAATTTACTAAATAAAAGTACAAATACAATCAAACGTTTATGTTTAAACTAAATAAAGAGATTATGGCAGCTTATAATAACCGTTGTCATTACTACTCAAATTTATATGTGCATATATATATTCAAATTACACATATAGGAATTATTACGGTTTATAAACCATCATCATTACTAATTAATTGACACAA
This sequence comes from Ziziphus jujuba, assembly GCF_031755915.1. NCBI lineage: Eukaryota > Viridiplantae > Streptophyta > Magnoliopsida > Rosales > Rhamnaceae > Ziziphus > Ziziphus jujuba. Next base: position 25,028,772 of record NC_083389.1, read on the forward strand.
AAAATCAATTAATTAAATAGTGTGTTTTTGTGTATATTTCTAATTAATATATTTACTATTTTAATACAACCTATGATAATTAAACCTAGAACGATTTTAAAAATTTATGATTTTAAGAGTTAGAGGCTGTTTGCATTTTTATGTTATATATTAACGTAACTTACTTTAAGTCATTATTTTTTTAAAAAAAAATACATAACCCAATGCTTTTTTATGTAAAAGCGTCACCCGAGCTTAACTAAAATTTTAAAAGTAACTTTTTTACATAGTATCTTAATTTACAAACTAATAACTTTAACATTAAAACACAAATTAAGTAATTAAATAGTTTATTTAATTTGATCTGTACAAGTAATTAATATATTTAGTTTTTTTATGCTACTTAAAACTAAATAAAATGAGAATAAATTTTGAAAAAATAAAATAATAGACGACACTTTATTCAACAAAAGCATTGCCCTTGCATACAAAACATATTTTAAAATTTTCTAATTTAAAAACCAATTGCTTTATCATTGAAAAACAATCAATTAATTAAATTGTTTATTTATTTTGGTGTACACTTCAAATTAATATATTTAGCCTTTTTTTATACTACTCAAAATTAAATGAAATTAGAATAAATTTTCACAAAAATAAATAGCCCCCACTTTTATCATGAAAACCATCGCCTAATACTTATTTGAATAAATTCTTATAAATTTTTTTAATTTACAAACTAATTACCTATCATTTATATCAATTAATTAAATTGTTTATTTATTTGGGTATACACTTCTAATTAATATATTTAGTCTTTTTTATACTTCTCAAAATTAAATAAAATTAGAATAAATTTTCAACAAAAACATAATAGCCGAAGCTTTTGTTATAAAAAGCATCATCCACTATCAATTTTTCCAAATCCTAATTACTTTAACATTGAAACAAAAATCAATTATGTACACTGCAACTTAATATATTTATTCTTCTCTATACTACTCAAAATTAAATAAAATTAAAATAAATTTTGTAATATATATATATATATATAATAGGGGACACTTGCATGACAAAAGTATTGCCCAATATCAAAATTTTCATATTTTTGTATTTTACTTAGTAATTACTTTATCATTAAAACAAAAATCAATTAATTAAACAGTTTTTTTTTTTTTGGTGTATATTTCCAATAAACACATTAACTATTTTAATTGTACTAAACTTAGAATTCAAAAAAAAAATATTAATAGCCGATGCTTGTTTTACAAAAACGTCGCCCAAATTTAAGCAAAAATTTAATATTTTTTAATTTAGAAGTTTATTACTTTAACATTTAAACACAAATCAATTAATTAAATAGTTTATTTATATTTATGTATACGGCTAATTAATATATTTAATTTGTTTATACTACTTAAAGTAAACAAAATGATATTAAATTTTTAATGCTTTTCTTTTGGTCTTTTCAAGTTTAAGTTGTTTATTTTGCCTAATGTTATAAGTAAATGTTTTATAGCTGTAACACCCCGACCCAAACCACATCGGAATTTGTGCACGTTGACCGAGGTTGACCGTTGACCGAGTGGGTCAGAAGTTGACTTTTTGTTCCAGTTGAAATTTCTAGTTGACCATGGTACCGTGGCGAAGTGCATGATGCCCCGAGTTCATAGACTAGTAGCACGTCAAAAACGGAGCTACGGTTTGAAAGTTATGGGCAAAACAAGTTCGAGATGCAAATTGTCCAAAAAGTGCCGGGGTTGACTTTTTATCGTTGTGTAATTTGTTTTGACTTTTGTATGGTTGTAAAATACTCATCGATACGAGTTCATAGACTAGTGGGACGCTTAAATTGGATATCTGGTTAAAAAGTTATGGACGCGTGAAGTTCGCCGGATACCGTAATATTTTATTATATCTGGCTTAAGTGCACAGTAACGCCACATGTCGACACCTGATTGGTCCACGTGGGTGAACAGTGTCACCCACGGTGGCTTTTATTTGGCAAAAACGACGGGGAGGAGAGAGAAAGAAAGAGAGGAGAGAGAGAGGGAGAGAGAGAAACGATCGGCCGCCGGAATTGTCAAATTTTCTGGCCGATTCTTGCTACATGCACCGGCCAGATGGGAGTGCCTCTCCATTCCCGGCTAACCCTCAAAGTTTCATGACCACCGGTCGCCGGACGAGCCCAGATCGAGCCGGCGAAGCTCGACGGCGATTTTTCCCCTCCACTGCCGGCCACCGCCGTTTGACCCATTTCCAGCCATTTTCAGGCCACACGCGCCAGTCACCCTTCACCACCTCCTTATTTCTGGCCAGCCCACAAAATTTCACGGCCACCGGACCTCCGACGCGTCGGGATCGGAATATTTTCCGGCGAGACACCAAAAACCTTCAAACCCCGATCTCTTCGCCGTCCGGCCTCCGTTTGCCTCACCGCCAGTCCCGTTGGAACCCTCTCCCCTCGATCTACAAAATCCCCAAAACTCTCAGCCATCGGCCACCGGACGCGCCGCCGCCGACGACAGTTGCCCGTGACCGTGGCGCCTCCCGGAGAATACCCAATTGCACCGCTGGTCCCTCTCCACTAATTTCGACCTCCTGAATCCAAATCCGACATCCTTTTCCTCAAATTCGTGACGATTTGGGAGAATCGAGGACTTGAATCCCGAAATCTTTCCGGCGAGATTCCGACCACCTCGGGTCCGATCTCCGAGAAGTAAGACCTGATCTGTGATCCTCGTCACTCAAGCTTCGATTCGATATATTACTCGTCAATTTTAGTTGTCGTTTGTGTTCGGTCCCCAGGTACCCATTTGGGAGTTACCCGATTAAAATATTAATATATTTGGTGCGTGTACTGTGGATGTTTTAGGTTCACGTGTGGGCAGTGGAGTTGATCCTGCGGAGGATCTTAGCTGATATACGTGCTCAAGGTGAGTGACCCACCTTTAAAAATATTTTGGGGCAATTAATTATATTTAATTGGTGTTTAATTGATATTTGGAATTATGCTCATGTGGTGGAATTTAATTATAGTTGTGGAAAATTATTATTTTATTATGATTTAATTTTATTTATTACGCATGAGCAAGGTATTTTCAATAATAAATCGTATGTGGTTTTAATATTGTTTTTGGGCATAATTGGTTTAAATATTTTAAGGAAATTATTTGTTTAAATTTTATAATTATGCCCGTGGAATATTATTTGTTGGACCTCGTGTTACGAGAAAAAATTATTTTTATATTGTTATCGATGGTTTCGTACCGGGTATGTTAAAGGAAAATATGTGGGATGGTAAATTTTAAAATTGGTATATTTCCCATGGTGATTTTGGAAAATCGGTACGGTTATAATTAATTTAATAATTATTTTAGACGCACTCATACAGTATTGGTGTTCCGATGTATATGTGGTTAGCGCGCAAGTTATTATATCTCCCATGAGTTGCCATTGGACCGAGGGCAAGCAAGTTTGATATTGGCCACAGCCGCCCCCCTCCTTGGCCGGGATGACGGTTTCAGCAGCGGTACTGTCGGGACGCCGAAGTACCGTATGCAAGTTTCTCTCTTTAACCCCCCACCAGTCGGTGCTCGGGACGCTGGGTATCGGAGGGCATCACTGGTATATGGTGTGGTGCATCAAGTATAAATTTTCGGATGGAAATTTCAAATCCCAAAGTGTTCAAAATTATTTATCATATTTTATTACATTTTATTTATATTTAGGGTATTTATTTATTGTTTATTAAATTATTTGATTCCTTGGTTTTCGGGAAATACGAATATCGGGTTTTATGAAAATGTTTTAAAAAGAGAACATTTCCAACGGAGTGAATAGTGAGGGTTTTGAGAGAAATTATTACTTTCAATTGTTTATTATTTAATTATCTATTTAATTGTTGATATTAATTAGATTCCCTTATTTGTTATATTATTAATATTAAAAGTGTTCAGTAGCTAGGGTCGCTCACTGAGATGATTAGCATCTTACGTTTTTAAATTCGGTTCCCTTAGGTGCAAAGGGTGGTAGAAGTTCTTCCGGAGCGAACCAAATCTCCGCCGCTATCGTAGTTCGAGAAGTACCTTGGTATCCGTTTATTTCAATTGTAATAATTCTTTCATCCTTGTTGTATTCTCTATTTAATAGTACTTCATGAAGCTCTGTATACTGTTCTGGACACTTATGTATTATTTATGCACTGGATTATTGTTATTCCTGTGAAGTGCTGTAAAATTGTGGAATCAATTTGTAGTTTTGTGGGAGGAATAAGGGGATGAATATAGAAGTGTGTTTTCAATGCAGGAAATTTGTGTTAAGTCCAACCCTTAGGGGAGATTCTGCCGGATTTTCCTTTGGAGGGTCGGGTAGGGTTTCCCTGGGATCAGGGCTCGTCTAGGGTTCCGGTGAGGAATTTTGGACGGGTTCTGACAGTTGGTATCAGAGCATAGGTTCTTATAATCCTAAGGGACTGTGCATTGCTGTACAGCCCATCCGTAAATTTCTCCCTTTTTGTAATCGTGCTTAAGTGTCTTTGTTTCTAAACTTTTATTTGTTTCCTCAGAATCTGCTACGATGCGTAGGCGGGACGCACGTAGTACTCGGGAACACTCGGCTGAGAGTTCCGGGAGTCGATCGAGCCTTAGGCAACTTGTCTCTCAACTAACTCGAGCCTTAGGAGGTTCAAGCTCTAGTAATCAATCCGTGGATCAAGCTCGACATTTGGGAGCCGTGAATTTCAACGGGAGCCAAGGCCCAGCTGCAGCTATGAATTGGCTATCCAACATGGAGAAAATCCTGGAAGAGGGGATGCAATGCCCTGACGAGGATATGGTGAGAATCTCTGGTTTCATGTTAGAAGGAGATGCTCGGAAGTGGTGGAAGGTAGAAAAGACTCGCAGAAGGCATACATGGGATCAGTTTAAGGTTGCCTACACTACCAAGTATTGTCCCCCTACCTACCGTGAGGCAAGAAGGAGAGAGTTCGAGGAACTGCTACAAGAGAACATGACTGTGTCCGAGTACGAGAGAAGGTTTCAGAAACTATCCGAATTTTGCATGCACATGATTCCCGACGATCATGCGAAGAAGGTGAGGTTCATAGATGGCTTGAACGAAAACATAGCCCTCACCCTTGCTGGATCAGTACATCCAACTTATCAGTCCACCAGGGATGCAGCGCTGGAGCTAGAGAGACAGGTGGAGATGCACAAACCCTCAAGGCGTAGATCATTCGAAGGTTCATATAGTGGAGCACCTAGCCAGGGAGCGTCCAAGAAGAGCCATAGTTCAGGCTCATCGGGTAGTGGTGGACCGAGCCCACGAGGCAGATTTCAGCGGAGAGGCAGTTATCGTATGCCCCAGACAGCTCGCCATTCAATCAATGGGGATACAAGCTCGTATCAGCAGTCACACTTTGGTTCTACGCGGATTTGTCCAATTTGTAAGAGGAAGCATTCCGGGCAGTGTCAGATGGATGGTTTATGTTTTCAGTGTGGGCAGCCAGGCCACATAAAGAGGGAGTGCCCTTATGGTAATGGCAGCATGCCAGGGGCAGGTCAGCGAGCACAACATACTGGTGTATTTCAGGGTCAGAGTTCCCAGGGGAGTCAAGCAGTAGGAGGTTCTTCGGGATCAGCTCAACCGTCTACAGGATCGAGTCAAGGTAGAGGAAGGAAGCCCCAGCAGACAGGTCAAGGTCGAGTGTTTGCTATAACGCAGCAGGAAGCCCGGACCACACCTGACGTTGTTATAGGTACTTTGAATATTTTTGGTAATGACGCACGTATGCTTATAGACCCGGGAGCAACACATTTATTCATCTCAAGAGAATTTGTCGTTCGGGTCGGTATGACCGCTACTCCTTTAGAATGTCTATTAGAAATAGCCACTCCTACAGGAGAATCCTTGTAGCCCAGCCAGCTGATCAAGGAGTGTTTCTTCTGCATCGAAGATCAAGTGATGGAAGCGGACTTGATCCTGTTGGATCTATCCGGACTTGATGTAATCTTGGGCATGGATTGGTTGGCAAGGAACCATGCATCCGTAGATTGTTTTAACAAAGAAGTTACATTCAGGAGGCCAAGTTTACCTGAAGTGGTATTCCATGGGGAAGTTGGGAGGCCTTTGCCGAGATTGATATCTACCTTCACCACCAAGAAGCTACTGAATAAGGGTTGCCAAGGGTATTTAGCTCATGTGATAGGTACCCGAGTAAGTGGGGTCAGATTGGAAGACATGCCCGTTGTGCGGGATTTTTCGGATGTGTTTCCTGAGGAGTTACCAGGATTGCCTCCGGAAAGGGAAGTTGACTTTCCCATTGAATTAATTCCGGGTACCGTGCCTATTTCTCTACCACCATATCGGATGGCTCCAGTGGAGTTAAGGGAGCTAAAGGTCCAATTGCAAGATTTGGTAGATAAAGGATTTATTAGACCAAGCATATCGCCATGGGGAGCTCCAATTTTGTTTGTGAAGAAGAAAGATGGTAGTCTAAGACTGTGCATCGACTACCGACAACTTAATAAGGTAACCATCCCTAATCGCTATCCGTTGCCAAGGATAGATGATCTATTTGACCAACTCCAAGGTGCCAAAGTGTTTTCCAAGATCGACTTGAGATCTGGATACCATCAGTTAAGGATCCGAGAGTCAGACATTCCTAAGACTGCCTTTAGGATGAGGTACGGACATTATGAATTCCTAGTGATATCGTTCGGACTCACCAATGCCCCAGCAGCTTTTATGGATTTGATGAACTGGGTGTCTCATCCGTACTTTGATCGTTTTGTCATTGTATTTATAGATGACATCCTGATCTATTTTAGGAGCCAAGAAGAGCACGTGAGGTATTTGAAGAGAGTGCTCCAAACTCTAAGGCAGCATCAGCTATATGCTAAATTCGACAAGTGTGTGTTCTGGTTAAATCAAGTGGGTTTTCTCGGACATATCGTGTCAGCCGAAGGCATCTATGTGGACCCTGATAAGGTGAAGGCAGTGTTGAGTTGGGAGCGCCCTACCACTGTGAGGGAAGTACGAAGTTTTCTTGGATTAGCGGGATATTACCGTCGTTTTATGGAAGGGTTTTCGAGAATTGCTGGACCGCTTCATAACTTAAACCGAAAGAAGGTTGAATTTAGCTGGACGGACAGGTGTGAGCAGAGTTTTCAGGAATTGAAGCAAAGGTTAACATCTGCACCTGTCTTAACTTTACCTAATGGGAATGAAGGTTTTGAAGTCTATTGTGATGCATCCCATCAAGGGTTGGGTTGCGTGCTAATGCAGAATCAAAGGGTGGTAGCGTACGCATCACGGCAATTGAAGCAGCACGAACAAAATTACCCTACACATGACTTAGAATTGGCAGTGGTAGTCTTTGCTCTCAAGAAGTGGAGACACTACTTGTATGGGGCCACATGCCAAATTTATACCGACCATAAAAGCCTCAAGTACATTTTCACTCAAAGAATTAAATATGAGGCAAAGGAGATGGATGGAGTTATTGAAGGATTATGACTGTGTGATTGATTATCATCCAGGCAAGGCGAATGTAGTGGCAGATGCTTTGAGTAGGAAGGCTATCAGATCTCTTGCTCACATCCAAGCCATCCAACTACCTCTCATGGTGGAGTTGAAGAAGATGGGGGTGTTAATGCATATGCATCCTTCGGGAGTTCTTATGGCTAGTTTTTAGGTGCGACCGGTGTTAGTGGATCGTATATTGGAGACCCAAATGGAAGATCCTAAATTGAGAACAAGTAAGAGCAAGGTACAAGAAGGTCTTGATCCGGAGTTTTCCATAAGGAGGGATGGAGCCCTCGTGTATAAAGAACTCAAGAAGGAGATCTTAGAAGAGGCGTATAGCTCGATGTATGCGATGCATCCTGGAAGTACCAAAATGTACCGAACGCTTGTTAAGTATTATTGGTGGATTGGCATGAAAAGAGAAGTGGCAGATTTTGTATCAAAATGCTTAATTTGTCAGCAAGTAAAGGCAGAAAGACAGAAGCCTTCAGGACTACTCCAATCCTTACCTATTCCCGTGTGGAAGTTAGAGGAACTCAATATGGATTTTGTATTCAAGCTTCCCTCTACGCCCAGGAGATATGATGGTGTTTGGGTGATCATTGATCGTCTTACCAAGTCGGCACACTTCTTACCGGTACGAGAACGTTTTTCACCCGAGAAGTTAGCCCAGTTGTTCGTGCAACGTATTGTGAGTCTTCATGGAGTACCGCTAGCCATCGTATCAGATCGAGATCCACGTTTTACTTCAAAACTATGGCGGAAGTTGGCTGATGCACTAGGAGCAAGACTTAACTACAGCACCGCCTTTCACCCGCAATCTGATGGACAAGCTGAGCACACAATTCAGACATTAGAAGACATGCTAAGGTCTTGTGTCATGCAATTTCGCGATAGCTGGGATGAACAATTGTCGTTGATAGAATTAGTCTATAACAACAATTATCAGGCGAGTATTGGGATGTCCCCATATGAGACTTTATATGGGAGGCAGTGTCGGACACCTTTGTGCTGGAGTGAGGTAGGAGAAGAGAGACTCCTTACAACAAATAATGTGGTTGGATCGGAGTATTTACGGATGACCTTGGACAAGGTGAAGATCCTTAAGGATCGGTTGAAGGTTGCCCAAGATCGACAGAAGAGTTACGCTGATGTGCGTAGGAAGGATTTGGAATTCAAAGTAGGAGATTGGGTATTCCTAAAGTTATCTCCATGGAAAGGAGTAGTACGCTTTGGTCGACGAGGTAAGTTGGGTCCTCGTTATATTGGGCCTTACGAAATTACGAAGAGGATTGGCCCTGTGGGTTATAGATTGGCATTACCGGAAGAGCTAGCCCGAATGCACAACGTGTTTCATATTTCGATGCTACGGAAATATATTGCAGACCCCTCACACGTACTCGAGACTCCTGACATAGAATTAAGGGAAGATCTTTCGTATGTGGAGCAACCAGTGCAGGTTTTGAATCGCGAGGAGCGGGTGCTACACAGCAAGACTATTCCTTTAGTTAAAGTTTTATGGCGGAACCATTTAATCGAGGAAGCAACGTGGGAGCCCGAAGCGCAGATGCGTGATCAATATCCTTATTTGTTCCAGTGACGTGCGGAATTTCGAGGATGAAATTCTTATAAGAGGGGAAGGCTGTAACACCCCAACCCAAACCACATCGGAATTCATGCACGTTGATTGAGGTTGATCGTTGACCGAGTGGGTCAAAAGTTGACATTTTGTTCCAGTTGAAATTTCTAGTTGACCATGGTATCGTGGCGAAGTGCATGATGCCCCGAGTTCATAGACTAGTAGCACGTCGAAAACGAAGTTACGGTTTGAAAGTTATGGGCAAAACAAGTCGAGGTGCAAACTGTCCAAAAGGTGCCGGGGTTGACTTTTTATCGTTGTGTAATTTTTTTTTTTACTTTTGTATGGTTGTAAAGTACTCGTCGATACGAGTTCATAAACTAGCGGCATGCTTAAATTGGACATCTGGTTAAAAAGTTATGGACGTGTGAAGTTCGCCGGATACCATAATATTTTATTATATCTGGCTTAAGTACACAGTAATGCCATGTGTCAACACCTGATTGGTCCACATGGGTGAACAGTGTCACCCATGGTGGCTTTTATTTGGCAAAAACGACAGGGAGGAGAGAGAAAGAGAGAGAGGGAGAGAGAGAAACGATCGGCCACCGGAATTGTCAAATTTTTCGGTTGATTCTTGCTATACACGCCGACCAGACGGGAGCACCTCTCCATTCCCGGCCAACCCTCAATATTTCACGACCACCGGTCGCCGGAGGCGCCCAAATCGAGCCGGCGAAGCTCGATGGCGATTTTTCCCCTCCACCGCCGGCCACCGCCGTTTGACCCTTTTTCGGCCATTTTCATGCCACACGGGCCAGTCACTCTTCACCACCTCCTCATTTCTGGCTAGCCCACCAAATTTCACGGCCACGGGACCTCCGATGCGCCGGGATCGGAATATTTTTTGGCGAGGTGCCGAAAACCTTCAAACCCCGATCTCTTCGCCGTCCGGCCTCCGTTTGCCTCACCGCCAGTCCTGTTGGAACCCTCTCCCCTCGATCTACAAAACCCCCAAAAACCTCAGCCATCGGCCATCGGACGCGCCGCCGCCGGCGATGGTTGCCGGTGACTGCGGCGGCTCGTCGGAAATCACTGTACCCAGTTGCTTCGCCGATCCCTCTCCACTAATTCTGACCTCTTGAATCCAAATCCGACATCCTTTTCCTCCAATTCACGACAGTTTGGGAGAATCGAGGAATTGAATCCCGAAAGCTTTCCGACGAGATTCCGGCACCTCGGGTCCGATCTCCGGGAAGTAAGACCTGATCTGTGATCCTCGTCACTCAAGCTTCGATTCGGTATATTACTCGTCAATTTTAGTTGTCATTTGTGTTCGCTCCCCGAGTACCCATTTGGGAGTTACCCGATTAAAATATTAATATATTTGGTTGGTGTACTGTGGATGTTTTAGGTGCATGTGTGGGTAGTAGAGTTGATCCTGCGGAGGATCTTAGCTGATATACGTGCTCAAGGTGAGTGACCTACCTTTATAAATATTTTGGGGCAATTAATTATATTTAATTGGTGTTTAATTGATATTTGGAATTATGCTCACGTGGTGCAATTTAATTATAATTGTGGAAAATTATTATTTTATTGTGATTTAATTTTATTTATTACGCATGAGCAAGGTATTTTCAATAATAAATCGTATATGGTTTTAATATTGTTTTTGGGCATAATTGGTTTAAATATTTTAAGGAAATTATTTGTTTAAATTGGTTGTTTAAATTTTATAATTATGCCCGTGGAATATTATTTGTTGGACCTCGTGTTACGAGAAAAAATTATTTTTATATTGTTATCGATGGTTTTGTATCGGGTATATTAAAGGAAAGTATGTGGGTTGGTAAATTTGAAAATTGGTATATTTTCCATGGTGATTTTGGAAAATCGGTACGGTTGTAATTAATTTAATAATTATTTTAGACGCACTTATACAGTATAGATGTTCCGGTGTATATGTGGTTAGCGCGCAAGTTATTATGTCTCCTGTGAGTTGGAATTGGACCGAGGGCAGGCAAGTTTGATATTGGTCGCAGCCGCCCCCCTCCTTGGCCGGGATGACGGTTTCAGCAGCGGTACTGTCGAGACGCCGAAGTGCCGTATGCAAGTTTTTTTTTTTAACCCCCCGCCAGTCGGTGATCGGGACGCTAGGTATCGAAGGGCATCACTGGTATATGGTGTGGTGCATCAAGTATAAATTTTCGGATGGAAATTTCAAACCCCAAAGTGTTCAAAATTATTTATCATATTTTATTACATTTTATTTACATTTGGGGTATTTATTTATTGTTTATTAAATTATTTGATTCCTTGGGTTTCGGGAAATACGAATATTGGGTTTTGATAAAATGTTTTAAAAAGGGAACATTTCCAACGGAGTGAATAGTGAGGGTTTTGAGAGAAATTATTACTTTTAATTGTTTATTATTTAATTATCTATTTAATTGTTGATATTAATTAGATTCCCTTATTTGTTATATTATTAATATTAAAAGTGTTCAGTAGCTAGGGTCGCTCACTGAGATGATTAGCATCTCACGTTTTTAAATTCCGTTCCTTTAGGTGCAAGGGGTGGTAGACGTTCTTTCGGAGGGAACCAAATCTCCGCCGCTATCGTAGTTCGAGAAGTACCTTTGTATCCGTTTATTTCAATTGTAATAATTCTTTCATCCTTGTTGTATTCTCTGTTTAATAGTACTTCATAAAGCTCTGTATACTGATCTGGACACTTATTTATTATTTATGCACTGGATTACTGTTATTCCTGTGAAGTGCTGTAAAATTGTAGAATCTATTTGTAGTTTTGTGGGAGGAATAAGGGGATGAATATAGAAGTGTGTTTTCAGTGCAGGAAATTTGTGGTAAATCCAACCCTTAGGGGAGATTCTGCTGGATTTTCCTTTGGAGGGTCCGGTAAAGTTTCCCTAGGATCAGTGCTTGTCTAGGATTCCGGTGAGGAATTTTAAACAGATCCTGACAGTTGAATTTTACTTGGTATAGTGTTCTTAGTTCTAGTTTTGAAACAAAAGGTTTTGGAAAACAAAAAGTTTTGGAAAACAAAAATCTATTAATTAAATAGTTTATTTATTTTGGTCTATACAAGTAAATAATATATTTTTGTTTTTTTATACTACTTAACTAAAAGAAATTAACATATTAATATTAATTAATTAATTATTAGGCAGCGTTGCCCTTGCCTAAATAACCAAAAAAATTTCAAATTTTTTTAATTTACAAACCAATTACTTTATCTTTGAAACAAAAAGCAATTAATTAAATTGCTTATTTATTTTGGTGTACACTTCTAATTAATATATTTATTCTTTTTTATACTGCTGAAAATTATATAAAATAAGAATAAATTATGAAAAAAAATATAGTATAAAGGATGCTTTTGTCATGAAAAGCATCACACAAATCAATTAATTAAATAGTTATATTTTTTTTTTATAACACAAATCAATTAATTAAATAGTTTATTTATATTTGTGCATACTGCTAATTGATACATTTAGTTTGTTATACTACTTAAAGTAATTATAATGACATTAAATTTTCAATGGTTTTCCTTTTGTCTTTCAAGTTTAAGTTATTTATTTTGCCTAATGTAATAAGTGAATGTTTCATAGAGTTGAATTTTACTTGATATATTGTTCTTAGTTCTAGTTTTTTTTTTTTTTTTTAAAAAAAACATTTTAGGAAACAATAGCCGATGCCTTTAGCCCTAAAAGTGTGGCTCAAAATCATATAAAATAAATTTCTTACAATTTTTCTTATTTTAATATACATGTTAATAGCTTTACTATTGGAACACAAATCAGTTCATTAAATATTTTATTTATTTTGGTGTATTTTTCTTGTTAATATATTTAATATTTTTATACAATTAAATGGTATATATATGTCGAAAACTATTCTTTAAAAAAAATAGCTGATGCTTTTAAGGGAAAAAAAAAAAAAAAAAGCATCACCGACATTATTATTTTTCTTAAGTATTTTGATTGTTATATAGCTTAATTATAAATATATAAATATATAGTAATTACTTTGTAGAATTGGCCAACTCCAGTTCCTTAATTTTATTATTTTAATTTTCCAAATAATTGGTTAATTCATTTATAATATATTAATTGTAAAATTAATTAATTTAATTTCCATTTTTTCTAGCTATGTAATTTAATCAAATAAGTATTTGACATATCTTATTTGATATAAGGTAATATTTGTTTTTTTTTTAATTAAATTCAAAAAAGCCTACGCTCTTGTCTTTAAAAGCATTGCCTATTACTTAATTTTAGACAACACTTTGTTTATAAAAGCGCGGGTTAAGGTTTTTTATTCAAAGAACAAATGATGCCGAAAGAAAGCATCATGTATTGTTATTAATAAGCGGCGCCTATATTGTAAAAGTGTTGTCTGATTTTTAGCATTATAGTCGATGCGCGCTTTATACTCAACGTCGCGACTTTCTTTTGAAGGATGCAATTTTTGTGTAGTGCCGCATCATTTGTGTCGTTAGTTTACTATTTTCGCCTAGTGGTTGTGAACCATTTATAATAAGGAAGGTGTGCTAAAACTTTCTCAGAAGTTAATTACTAGTTACTAGGCTTTCAAAGATCTTCACATCTTGCGAAAATTACAATATCAGGATTCTTTCATTGGAGGCAAGAAATTTGATCACCAAGTTTATATGGTGAATTTGTATGTAAATAGAACTTCAAGCCAAAAGGCAAGGCTAAGGAGTTCTGAAACTAATTGATCAATGCCCCTTGCTTTCTCTATTTAATTACATCTGCTTGCTGTTCTTTGTTATGTAATTCGTGTGTTAGACAAGTTTTTGGATTTTGAATTTTACTTATTTATCTTTTGCTTCCTTTTTTTTTTTTTTTTTTTCTCAGGGTGCTTTTGAAATAATAAAAGTTTTAAATTAGTATTTTGGGACAAGCCATGCTTAACTTTAATTAAAAGATTATCACGTCTATGAATGTATGTGACACTTTGACGTTAAAGTAGGATAAAGTTTTAGGTACACATTGTGAATAAAATATGGCATATGTGGTATGCATACTCAATTAAAAAAAAAGGGCATTTGTACAATTAAAACACGACATTAATGAGCCAAACTAGTCACCAACGACATTCTTTACTATCAATCTTTTTTCTTTATCTTCTTCTTGGCCTTATTTTGATAGCATTTCACAAACCTCCATGTTAAGAAGACTGGCGCCACCAAGTTTATCTAGCTTCCATTGCCGATAATGTTTGAACTAACTGCAGGTGATACTGCAACGCGAAGCTTTCCATGGAAACCAAATTTTCTTATGAAATATTAAAATTTTAGTAATTTAAAATATTCAATCATTTGCTAATAAATTACAATATGGACAAATATTTGCTTGGATTGAAAGTGCAATGAACTCCTTTTCTTTATGTGATTTTTCGAATTTGCTTTTCAAGTGTTATTAGGAGAAGAAGAGAATTTTCTACTATTGAATGAGTACTTGTAAGGATAAAATTTTATTGTAGATGGAGAAGAGAGAGAGAGGCAGAAGCTCTTGCACTAGATAGATTTGATAGTCTGCCTCAAACGGATATAAGAAGAAAATGAGGGCAGGCAAACAAAAAAAATAAAAATAAAAGGTAGAAATACAACAGAGAAGTAGTGAAACGGCGAGAAACAAAATTGGCTCAACAATTTTAGGTTTAGGTTTTATTGAATTAATTAGTGGCTTTTCTTGATTGGCTATATGTACCACATAATTACCAGGCTTTGTACACTATGTAAAATACTGGAATAGCATTGTCAATTGATTAATAAAAATGAGGTCATTTTCAATTCTGAAAAATGTATCATTTACGCTACTTTCTTACATCTCTAATAGAGGATTTTATATTTTTGCTATTATCAAAACTTACTTTCCTCTAAATCATTAAGCTATCAAAGAAGACTACTATATATATACTGCTTTATAGGAATGATATATCAAAGAAGATTACAGCAAAAAGCACAGCGATTAGAATTGGTCCAATTGTTACCTTTAAAGATTTCTCTTCAATCATAGCACGTAACACAACTCCGTGAGAAGCTAATAGTTGCATGAGGTGAGGATCTTCAAAAGCCTAGCAACTTCTCAGCAATTTTTAGCACATCTTCGGCATTATTAGGAGCACTTCTACAATAACAACAATCTTTTGATGCCCTAAAAACCATTGTCTCCAATACCCTTGCAATCTTAAGCAAGAACTCAGCAACCGATATCGATAGCTTCTCATTGCAATGTCAACAACCAAAAATCTTCACAGTCCTAAGAGCATGCAATAACAAGGAATTGAATGTCTTTTCTATTGATGCCCAGAAGATATCTACATTGCCTCTGAAATTGTCCAACAAGTCTTGAGGAGTAGGCTGATTAAAGAAGAAGACAATTAAGAGCCGATAGCTTCTTTTGCAAATTTAAATACTTTAGTGCTTAACGATCACTGTGGTGTATAAAATTTCTTTGAACCAAATAGTATTCCCAATGATCGAAGGCTTTTATTATTGCATACAGCTCCTATTCATACGTACCCCATTTTCACTTGGCCTTAAAAAGTTTTTCACTGAAATACTTAATAGGTTTACCTTATTGCATCAAGACAGCCTTAATCCTAGTTTTTGAGGCATCGATATCAACTTTAAAAACTTTGTCGTAGCTAGGAAGAGCCAAAATAGGAGCATGAGTTAACTTGTACTTGAGGAGTTGGAAACTATTCTCTAGTTCATCTCCCTAATAGAAAATCCCTTTCTTCAAGCATTCTATTTAGAGGGTTGCTATAAAGCTGAAATTTTTGATGAAATGACGATAAAAGATTGCTCAACCATGAAAACTTCTCAATTTCATGATGGAAGTAGGATCTTTCTAGTCAAGAATGGCTTCAATCTTCTTAAGAACAATATGTATGCCTTTACTGCATATAGTAAAGCCTAGGAACAATAGTTTTTCAACCACAAATTGGCATTTCTTAAAGTTGAGGTAGATTTTATTGTCATTCAATCAAAGCTTGAAAAACTTCTCTCAAATGATGTAGATGCTGAGTGGTACTAGTGTTGTGAATCAAAATGTCATCAAAATAGACTACAATAAAGTAAAACTTGGTTCATAATGCAACACCCCACCATTAGTGACGGACCTATCACTCTCTGCCAATATAGTCTCTAATTTATCCATCGCACTCGATATGGGATTATTTATTGCTCAAAGCTTCACAAGAGGTCATCCATCCTTGGACTACTCTTGCTTATGTATGCTTAACCAAGGAGTTCTTTTGAATCTTGAAGCCAACTGCTCTAAAAAGCCCTTTGCGTAATGAGAATAACTATCATTATATTTGAAATATCTCCCAATCCATACCCAGGCAATGTAAGAGTGGATACCAGGTAGCCTACTAATGCCCCGCTCTAGCCCACACTGGTCATCACAATCCACCCCCTTGGGACCCTACATCCTCGCTGATACATGTCCCACTAGGTATAGCTTCTGATACTATTTTGTAATATCTTGCTTCCACTAGCAAACCTATTACTCTCTACCAACATTGTCCTCAATTTAACCACTGCACTCGATATGAGATTGTTTTGTTCAGAGCATCCCAGGAGGTCATTCATCCTTGGATGATTGTTGCCTGCTAGTACCCCACACCTATCCTCGCTAGTTATCACACGTAAGTCTCATGAAAGTGCTTAGGGCATTGTCCAAGCCAAATGGCAAGACTAACCATTCATACAACCCTTGCTTAGTTCTAAATGTTGTTTTCCACTTATCACCAGGTGTGATATGTATATGGTGATATCCACTTTTGATGTCCAACATTTGAGAATATTTAATAACCAGCAAGTTGGTCTAGCATATCTTCTATTTAAAGGATTAGGAACCTGTACTTAACTATTGTTTTGTTATGGTCGACTATCCACACACATTCATCATGTCTCATCCTTCCTTAGCATGATGAGAGCTGGAATAGCATAAAGGATATGGCTCTCTCTTATCAATTTTTTCTCTAACAAATCATTTATTATATAAAGAGTGTCATGTTCCTTCAAACTCATTCTACAATGAGGCAAGTTAGGAATACTAGCTTCGAGGACCAAATTTATATTATCTTATATGTCCCTCATAGGTGGCGACTGAGCTTGTATCTCCTTGATTGTTAAATCTTGGTACTCATGTAACAGACATTTAAAAAGCTCAGGAATCTTCTCACTTTCAAACTTGGGCTTAGAAATCACCAATGCCATTAGGGAGTTTTCTAACATCTTGACCTAAGAAAATCCTTCGAATTGGAAATTTTAACTAAGTTTGAACGAAGTTTACTAGGGGTTTACTAAGTGGGTTCGGTAGTTGACTTTTTAGCATGGCTAAAGTTTCATTTTGACTAAGGCATTATAATGAGTTCGTAGACTGGTAGCATGCCAAAACCAAAATTAAGATCAGAAATTTATAGTCAGAACAAAGTGAAACTTGAACTAATCGAGTGAGGCCAAGGTTGATAATGTATCACTATACATTGTGGCATTGACTTCTATACCATCATATAGTTCTCATCAATACAAATCCATAGAATAGCAGCACATTTAATTTGGATCTATAGCTGAAGAGTTATGGATTTGTAAAATTGTACTTATTTTTCTTGAATTGATTTTTTCGGGTAATCCTTATCGAAAAGAGTGTAAAAGGATATTTGAAAAAATCCCTTTTGGGTACCACATGTCACCAATCTACAAATGACATATGGCTGACTTCTTTCTCTTTTCTTTCTCTTCTCGGTTGGGTGCTTTCTCTCTCTTTCTCTCTCTCTATCTATCTATCTATCTCTTTTTCAAGTTTGGCTAGAATTGACCATTTTTTGGCCACCTAGCGCACTAGCCACCAGCAAAGCTGAGTCATTGGTGACTTTAACCGTCAAATTTTGTGGTCGATCGGCTGGCTACGCACCCAAATCGGGCTTCTAAAGCCAATGGCAATTACTCTCCTTTTTCCAGTTATTCAATCATTTTCCAACTAACCCAATCTAATCCATACCTCTATCACCCCCCCCCCCCCATTTGGACACCTTTGATTCTGAATATAGCCTTTGTTCTTCTAACTTCCAAATCATTTGAGAGTTATGTTGATTTGAAATTTTATTAAAACTTTCCAGTCACTTTTCGACCATCGGTGGTGGGTTTATTTAAATTGAGCTAAATATCCATAATCCTTATCTTGGAAGCTTTCATTTGGTTAGTTTCCCAATCATGGTTGAGTAATTTTGAATTTTATCATTTTTGAGCTAATTTTAAAATTTATTGTAAAAATTGGTTTATGTTGAAGTTCCTGCAAGGAAAATTATTGAATATAGGTTCACAATGAAATACCAATTTTATAAAATTGAGCATAAATAGGAAAACCCCAAACTTTTGGGCAAAAGGCCATTCGGAGTCACTGTATAGCTAAACTCCCTTGGAGTCCAACTTGGGAATCTAAAGTAGTAAAAGTAAATTTTAAAATATTTAGAGCATTCTAATATTCTTGGATAACATATTTGATATCAAATATATATTCATGGTGTATATTAGGTACCCAATGGAACTTGTGGTGGACTTTGTAGTAGAGTAAAGATGAAGAAATGCACCTGACAGAACTTATTTGTGGTGGACCCCATAGTATAGTAAGGACGAGCAAGTTTCAATACTGTGAGTAACATGTTTTCTAAATTTTATTTAAGGTAAAATAAATAAATATATATATATATATTATAAATTTGGGTTTAAATTTGTTTTAATTAATAAATTATTATTAATTGGGTATTTTATAAAATGCCAAAAGGGCTTAGATGCTTATGTTTAATTAAAATTATTTCATTCATTGATTTGTTTAAATGCCGATTTATGATTATGTGAACTTTAAATTATTAATTTACGCTTATTTAAGTTTATCCAAGTATTTTCCTATATGTAGATTTATGAATTTTTGGGATTTATACTGTTGGAGGAGCATTTTAATATTTTATAGTTTTCTTTGTCCGATTTATTAAAGTACAATGATGATTTGAAATTGGTGATCATATCAGTAGAATATATAAATGTATTTTCATGTATTCTTATAAGTATATTTATAATGTATAATGATGATTATTTTATGAGATAGGATTGAAAGTGGCTTTGTTTTCTTCCTAAAGTAAATTTGACATAATTAAATATTAAATTATTTATTCATTCATTCATCTATTTATGCCGATTTAAGAAAATTAAGAGTTATAAAAATATTTAATTTTAAAATGATGATAATGTGGTATATTTTTTTAAAATTATATTTTCGGTTCCAAAATTTTTTTATTTTTGATTATTGATTCTTGGGTGATATTTAAATGGTTAGTGCTACGTTGATTTTATAAAATTTGTAAGATTATTCATTATGTTTAAATCATATTATTTTTATTTTTATTTTTATTTATTTATTATTTAGTGTTTATTCATGTATTTATTTGTTTATTGATCTATTTAAAACCTTTATTTATGGTTTTAAAATGTAATTATGAAAAGTTGATGCTTTTATATTTGTATATTTATACGTGACTAATTAGTTTATAGAGGTACCATATAATATCGGTGTTCTCGATATATACATAATTGATATTAGCACGCAAGTTGTATGAAGTCACCTTTTGTGCACTGTGGTGAGCAAGGGTAGCTAGGAATTTTACTATGATAACATTAGACATCCTTCCCATAGCCAAATGATAATATATTATATTAAGCCATTCTATGGGCTCTAAGGTGAGTGACGGTAGGTAGATATTTTTGTAGTGACGACTTTAGCATCTCTTTAGCCGTAGGATAGTAGGTTTTTTAGCATCGACACATTTAGGACACTAGAGGGGCTGTGTGCAGGTTCTTTTTTACCCCCTCCTTCCATCTGTCAAGTGGTGTTGGAATGCCAAATACCACTTGGTAGTATTGATATATTTTATGTTGCTTCAAGTGTCCTTTCGACATATATATTATGTGTTAGATATACCGTACCATACTAGGCAATGATCCGATTAAGCTTATGAATGGTTTAGTATCGTATTTTTGCTGCCTATGGATGAACAAGTGTGATGGCCATTATAAGCAACCCCCTCCTTCCCTAGGCTCTTCATCGAAACCCTAAGCTAAGGGAAAGCCTATCGAAAGTTCTACGAAAATTCTGACAGCATCTCCCCTAAATGTTGGACTTACCCTAGAAATCCTTGCTTAGAAAACATACTTCAGAAATACAACCGCCTTATTCCTTCCACCTTACTACATGAAGTTTCCACAAGTTTGCTACACTCAAAAATAAAGGGAAAAGGCATAAAATATTAATTAACAAATAAATAACATCATTTAATGGATTTTCACATTCACAATTTGGTACCATAGCATTCTAAGAATTTATTTTTGGAAACAAAAGTAACAAAGATGCAGAAGTAATAGTAATAATATAAAGATAAAGAAAGAAGAGATGCTCTACTTAGGTTACAGTAAGAAGATAGCCAACGAACTCACAACCTTGATGATCGATCCACTAATCATCTGGATCTAGGAGAACGAATTTGAAAACAAGAATACTAATGAGATGCTAATCATACCAATGAGTGGCACCTTTGTAATTACTAATAGTATTATTAGGTTAACAAAAATAAATAATAAAAATGAATAATTACATAAATAAAATAAATAAATAAATGACTAAATAAATAGGAAATTAAGAATTTAATAATGATCAAGGAAAATTATGAAATTTAAGAAAATTTTTCAAAATATGTTTTTTTCTCAAAACCCTTACTAATTCCCTCCATTTGAAAGGTTCTCCCACTTTAAAATCATTTTCACAAAACACCATAATTTTTACATTCTTGGAATATTTAAATATTGATGTGGAAAATACAAATAAAAAAATATAAATATAATTATAAATATAAATTTAAGACAAGGTGAAGTAAAATAATATTTAGATAGGGTTATATGGAATAAAACATTATTTAGGAAAATGTACCGAAAATATTCGTTTAAAATTACTAAAAATTTAGGGTAAAAATAAAATAAGATATAGCAAATATTATATTTAAACGATTTAATCATTCAAAAAAAGAGTAATTAAACATGGCCATCAAGTAATTTAATTACCTTGTCGACCAATAGATGGTTAAAAAATTGGTTAGCCTTGGAGATGTTGAAACTATAGACCTTCTCTGGCTCGAGTCGACTCTTTTTTGTATCCATGACCAATTGAGGAATCCTCTGGTACCTTGTTAGTCCAGCTAAAGTTTCGCATACATATGGTCTAGTGGCCATTACTTCAGTTGCATCGATTTCAACGAAGGCATCCCCAATTCCTTGGTCCTCAACCTCGACCGAGAACATTACAGTATTTGGGTCTCTATAGTATGAACCCCGAGACGAGTTCTTCCCTTAGAATGCTTTCGTACATAGATGCTCGAGAGACTAACTAGAACAAACCGTGAAACTCCATCCCTTCAAACTTCTTCCGAAGCTTGTAACTTTGTAACATCCCGTACCAAAAAATATACATGATTAAACAAGTTTGATCAAATTGACTAAGTTTGACCAAGTTTGACCAAGCGAACAATATATGGGTTCAAGTTGACTTTTTCAATAGCCAATATTTTTGGTTTGACTAAGGTACCATTGTGTAAATCTCATCGATACGAGTTCATAGACTAGCGGCACGTCAAATTCTAAGTTCTGGATAAAAAGTTATGGTTCTGAGAAATTTTAAACATAAGTTTTAAATCAGTGTCCAAGCCAGTCCCCAATTTTTGTCTGTTAGTGACCTAAGGCTTTATATAAGCCTAAGTAAGCATTTTAAACAAGAAACAAAGCCCAAAATACCCATTTCTTCCCCAAAACCCGAGAAATTCTCTCCTCAAACCCGTGGGTCCAAACTGGATCATTTTGACCCATTTACCGTCAAACCGGGTCACCGTCGTTTTGCCCATTTCCGACCAACAACCACTTACACGTGCCAACCACTAGAAAGGTCACTTGAATGCGAGCTCAGCCGTGAAATTTCATGATAAGAGGCGGCCGAACACTCCCAGATCGGGTCGGCGAAGTCCGCGGCGGCCACCGAGGTGGGTCACCAGATTTTTTCATTTCTTGGCCATTTCAGGCCAACCCATACACCTTTTCTACTATTTTTGACCCCTATGAGCTCATTTCCGTAGTTATTTTGTCCAGATTCCTCACCCTTTGAAAGATCTGACAACAGGAAATTCGACCGATGCTTCAACAGTGTTTTTCGGCCACCGGAGCAAACTTTGGACCAAGGTGAGCATACTGGTAGGTTCCTTGTCTCTTGGGCTTTCCATCAATATAAAGTTTGTGAATTTTGGAGGTCGTTTGATAATTTTTCCATTTTTGAGTCAATTAGTTAATTTTCGGATAAGTTGGGGACTGTGTTTGGACAAAATGGGTCAAATTAGTTAAAATTGGAGTTGAATTAATGAAATTGGATATTATTAGGACCCATTAGGTAGTTCAATTTCAAAATATTAGGCTTCGGGTGAAAATCCCCAATTTTAGGTACCGGATCCTAAGGACATGCGGTATAATTGGACTGTCCGGTATCCAATTTATTCAATTTTGTAGTACTGTAAGTCATTTTGAGACATTTAGGCCATACAAGTGTCTCTGGTTTAGTTGTTTGGAGCCTGAGAAATATTTTATTATATGACAGGCACTCGAGTTGAGCCTGGAGGCAATCCTGTAGAAGAGCAAGCGTGAGCATCTACAGTACTGTGAGTGGTTATTAGTTTTAAAAATATTTTAGGTATATAGTATAATATATATATGTGGTTTGAGTATTTTACTTATACCTATCATTTGATTTGAATGTTCATTCTATGGATACATGAGGATCTGCTTTTACATATATGTGTTATCATTTTATATGACTTTGTCAATATTTTAAACGTTTGGCAATTCTAATGAGTTCATGGATGAACTTGTGGTATTTAAATATTTTAGTATTTGAATTGAGGTTTTAAATCACCTTGGAAATTAATCGATTTGAGAAAGCATATTAAAAATTATATAATTTGAAGCATGTTCAAATATTTTATAAATTTTTAGATGCTTAAAATCAGTTTATAGTGAATATATTTCACTGTGGTATTTTTTTATTTGAGTAAGAAATCATGATTTGAAGTTTTTTTGAAATATTTAGACAAGCGGTTGAGCGTGAATATTCAATTATGATTTATGATACGGTAGGATAGTGTATCGGTTATTTTAAATTGATGTACCGTATAGTACCAGAGTTTGGTTCAATATTATATTACAACGCGTTGGGTTTACCATGGTGCCGTGAGATTGGTATCATCCAACGGTTTATTATTGCCACAGATCGTAAGGTTGGGTACGTCCCGATGATTAATTGATATTTCCACGACACCTTTCGTATATTGAGGGTCGTGAGATGGATGTCTCCCACGGGTTACAGATTGGTACATCATTTGGTACATTTTGTACGTTTGAACATATTGTTGATTTACAAACATTGTGGTGATTTTTGCATTTTCATATTTATTTGGTGGAACTATATTTATTATATTTTATGCTCAAATATTTATATCTTGATTTGAGATATTTTATAATATTACAATGATCATTCATTTTATATTTGAGCATCGGTTTTATGATATAGTAAATTGGGATACAAGTTTGGATTTTGTGAAATGATTTTAAACGGAGAACTTTTCAAACGAGTGGAACGAGAGGTCTTAAGAGAAAGATTTTTCAGAAATAAATTATTATTTTTCTATTATACTATGTCACTCACTGAGATTTCTTTATCTCAAGTTTTATTGGTTTAAATTCGTTCCCCTAGGCCCAGGCAGTTAGTAGCAATCTATCTCGCGCACAGCTTATCGTTTTGTTCCTTCCATTACAGCAGCCGTATTTATCTTTCCTTTATCTTTCGTTATCTTCTGGATTTATTTATTACTTATCTGTACTCCTAGAGTTCGTTGATACTCTTAGAATGCTCTGATTTTAGATATGGGACTCAGTAGAGACCATGGTACTTATACGTGTAGTTATAGCCTGTAGTACAGTAGGCCAGTTGTAGACTTTACACTGTTGTGAATTTTTTTTATTTTTTTTATATACATATTGAGGTATTATTGTTATCGCTTGTGTTTGTTGTCCATGTTTTAAGATGAGGTTCCATTGGATATTCTCTAGAGATTGTCCAGTGGGACTTCACTAGGGGGGGCCACCCAGGGGATCCTGGGAAGGTTCCTGGGGCAAGTCCTGTCAAACTTAGTCCGCTTTAAGCCAACTTGACAAATTCTTTTCTGTTATGTTCAGATGACATCTGATCCTTGCCCTCTTGAATAGGACAATAAAGTTCTCTATTAGTTCTCCTTCCATCGGACGCAATCGAGACAAGTCAGCCATGGAAATATCCGGCTTAATCCTATAAAATTGCTCATGGAA
Source organism: Ziziphus jujuba (assembly GCF_031755915.1). NCBI lineage: Eukaryota > Viridiplantae > Streptophyta > Magnoliopsida > Rosales > Rhamnaceae > Ziziphus > Ziziphus jujuba. Next base: position 25,053,368 of record NC_083389.1, read on the forward strand.
TTTCTACTCTAACTCCTGCCACGTATGAATTGAATTTGGTTGCAAGTTTATGCACCAGATGAAAGCAGAACCTGTCAAAGAATTAGCGAACAAGTAGAGCTTCAAAAATTATTGGTCATAGCTTCTCCACACTGGATAGTGAAATGTCTTATAAGCTCCATAGTGGACTGATTCTCTTCATTCGAAAATAAGGTGAATTAAGGAAACTTGAATACCCATGAAAATTCTATCTGATCAATGGCCTTGGGTTATGGCCTTCTATAAGATGGTAAACCAACCCTTCTAAATCTAGGGTCGCTCATCTCCTGTATGATGGTCCAACGGCCTCCTTTATGCCATGACCATTGTTCATCCAATTTCGAACGTTATGTCCATGTTTCCATGCTGGGGCATGAAAGTCAGCTTGACGACGATGGTCTTCATTCTGACCATACAGAAAGTTTTGGCCATACTATTTAATATTCCCTCCACCATGACCTTGATTCTAGACATGTGGGAAAACATGGGGCTGAAAGTTTGATCTTCCTCCATGAACACTATTCGTGGCCTGAGGGGCTTGCATACCATAAGGTGAGGCTTGAAAGTGTGTACTACATGAGGTACGGCCTGAGGGGCTTGTACAATCTATTCTTCTCGACCATTTCTACCATTGTGGCCTTGGTTCTTAATTGGTCCTCCACCATGAATTGGGTTCTGAGCCGGTGGGAGAATATAAGGTTGTCATTCTAGTGCAACTGTCCTTCCTTTATTTTCCATTTGTTCTAGCCAAAATAGTCGGTGCATCAATCCTTGATGTGTTGCCTTTAGGTATGGTCAACAAGGCCTGCACCTGTTCTTCCTAGCCAGTAAATGGCCTTGCACCACTCAACGAGGGTTGAGTAACCTACAATTGATTAGGCAACAAATCCATAATGCCTTCCATCATTCATTGTTGGGTCTCTTGGAATCGTTGTTGGATCTCATGGAATGCTTCCATCTTCCTTTGACCCTCCATCAGATCTCGAAATAGCTCATGGATCGACTCCTATGTGAACATCTCCGTCAAGTCCAAAGTCTTGCTAGCTTCTTCATCCTTGTTGCTCTCATAGGTGTCGGACTCTTGAGACATTGATCAAGTCTGTACCATTGTCCTCAGTTGGAATCTTGGGGTCCCTCTGAGCATGCCAAAAAAATATATTGGAATATGTTAGGAAACTTTCCAACAATCTGCTGTCTCCTAAATATGCGGTCATACCACTTTAAACCTATAATAGTTCAAAGAAAGAAAAATATGCGTCAATTGAATGGAACTACTCAGACAATTGTATTGATTATTGGAGAATAATATAATCTACAAGGTCCAATTACCTTAATGATTAAAGGACTTTTAAAAATAAAATTTCAACTAAGAACAACTGATAATAGTAGACTAAAAAAAGGAAATTCAAAGGAAATTCTAATGAGAATAAACTAAATAGTCTAATAGTCTTGTAGTTGTACGTAGGTGTGTAGAGATCCCCAACAAAGCCAATGGGGCTCATATTTATACATGTAGAAAACTTCAATTTGCTTTATGCGCTTCTTTCCAATGTAGGACTTTTTAAAAAATCCAACCTCAAAATCTTAATTTATACATGTGCGAGTCATGTCTCTTTTCATCTCCAATCAATGTGAGACTAATTTTATTTAATTGATCTTTCAAAAATAATATTCCAATGAATTAAAAATATTAATTTGAAAAATTAATATTTTGGCCCAAACATAAGCTTTTAAGAAGTATACGGTTTGTCAAGAAACTTGCACTGGGTCCTTGGTGTTTTCAGGTTTGTACGTTCGCAAGGCATTATACCTGCATTAACTTTGCTTAATTAATGTTGTATAACTTGTTTTAGAACTTGATATCTTTTGCATTCTCTTCCAACTTTGTCATTTTATATATATAATTTGTGCAATTTTTCTATGGTTTATATGAGATATGTACATAATTTGCACGTCTAATATCATCCAACATTATATGTATATAGAGTAATAAATTAGTTGCTTAAAAAACTACATAATTGATGATGATATTCAGTAGTTTTTTTTTTATTATTAATGCTACAGTCAGTCTATTATTAAGTGGGTCTGATAATATTATACAGTAAAACCTCTATAAAGTATGCACTGTATCAAAGCTAATAATTTGCTATATGTATATGGACTAATAAATTAGTTGCTTAAAACACTACATAATTGATAACCAAGTCCAGTAGTTTTTTTATTATTAATGCTACAATCAGTCTATTAAGGGGATGTGATAATGTTATGCAGTAAAACCTCTATAAATGAATATTCATGATACTGTAAAAAAATTATTCATTTAAAAAGGTTATTAATTTATCAATAAATGAATAATTTACTGATTTATCAATAAATAAATATCTATTAATTTTAAAAAATATACTATTTTTGAAAAATAATTTTACTAACTATGTAATATATACTAATAAAAAAGAATCAATCAGGCTAATCAAATTTATAATCATGGAATTGATTACCACTCAATCAACACACAAAGAAAAAATAATCAATAGAGAGAATTTTGTCATATACAAAAGTTTACTAATGGAAAAAGCTCCATTGATAAATGCAAAGACGGCCGTTGTTAAGCGGGCTAATTATTTGGCCTTTACTTACAGAAAACTACCTCTAATTGTGGATTGGTGGATCAATTAATAATTATTATACGGAACCTTATTTTCTTTTCTCAAACATCTTGATAAAAGTGAAAAACAACTTTAGATGCATATTTTGGGAAAAAGCTAAATTAAAAAGAACATAGAAGCTATTAAGAAAAATTTTCTTACCATGTATATTAAATGTCTATATATATTATTTATTTTCTTACAAGTTTAATCAAACATTAAATTATATATTCAATGGATCCTAAAAGATTTTTTTTTAAAAAATTATTATCTTATGCATTTAGTAAATTTATTTATTTAGCACATCGGCTCGGTTGGGACAAAACAATTTTATTTATTTAGGGAGACTATTCATTTATCGAGGTTTTGCTATACTAAACTATAAAATGGAATATTATTCCATTCCATATTCTTGAACATTTGATTATCTTTCATGAATTAACCAAATGCCCACCTAATTGAATAGGAAATAAATTATAAAGATTTTTAATTTCATCGTTTAGTTAAGAAAGAATATTAATTATGTGAAAAAAAAAAAAAGCAAAGAAGCATAATAGATATTTTATAGTTTATATAAACGAAAGCAATAATTACATATATTTTAGAAATTCTGATAATTTCTCATGAATTAGAATGTGAATTATGTTTGGCTTCAATTCTTTCTTTTTTGCCCTAACAAAAGCAAATCTCCGAAGCAGGTTGGATTATTTTATACATTTCTTTTCTTTTCTTTTCTTTTGGTAAATCAGGTTGAATTATTATTTTACCACATTTAAAGTGCTATTACATATTTTTCTATAAATTTATGATAGTTAAATACTACTTGGCATTCCACACACTCTTTATCATTGACACGGTGTTTATATGGAAAATGTTATTTGTCATTATTAGTGAATGAATACGAAATGATTACTGTTTGAGAATTTACTTTTAGGCTTATATTAAGTTAAAAAAAATACAATTAAATATCACAATTAAAATTTTTCAATAACTTGATAATCATCCCCAGTGTTGATAAATAATAAAATTCTGTTTATATAGTTGATAAATTGTGAATTAGCATTAACCTTTTTATGAATCTTATTTAAATATTGAATATTTTGCATAATAGTCCTCCATAGTTTCGTCAATCTATGCTAATTGTGTTTAACTTTTTCTTTGAGTCTACAGATTGTAACCCGTTGCTCGAAGAAAAATCTTTGTATTCTTCACTATTTGAGTGCACAGGCTTAACAACGGAAACAAAAATAGGAGAATGGGACCTTCTGCGTGTGGCAAGAGTACTGCAACAGAATTTTCCTCATCTGGAGACATTAACCATAAAAGCTTCTAATTGTTTGGTAAGTTTTTCTTTAACTATGTTGTCCCGTATTTCTTCTTTTATATCCTTTCCAATTCGATTACAGTTAGAAGCAAGACCAAAAACTCCTTTAAATACTTAGATGCTTAAATTATCTTTACATCATCACATTTATATTTTTTGGTTATGATTAATTTTTAGTAAACTGAGTAAGTCTTTATTAGAAAATCTCTGGTTAAATTAAATAAGGGATATTTAGGTGACAAAACTTCTTTTTTTTTTTTTAATAATTTTTAAGTGGCAAAGACTTAGCCATTAGATAAAGTGATAATTATTATTTGAATTGAATCTAAAATTCTAGAAGAGATGTGACAACTTTTAGTGCATGTCACATAAGCATCTCTTATATATATCTAATAAAATGAAGAATTTTCTAACCAGAAAATTCTTGTACTAAGTTAATGTAACCGGTTTATTTGATCCTTATTTTTTGTGATTTATTTGATAGTAGAGGGGGAAAAAAAAGTATCATATTTAGCTATAAAAATTAGTTGGTTCAGCCGCAACGATTGACTTTAGCTGCATAAACTGTAGCAACTAATTTTTAGTCACAAAGTTAATGGCTGCAAATTGAAAACAATACTATTTTGTCGCTAATACTTTTTCACTATGGAATTTGATATTTTAGCTACGATATTTGTTTTTGCTAATGAAATATGTATAGATTTTTAAAATTAGTGTACTTGACTTCTTACAAGCCTATTAGAAGAGAGATGGGAAAGATCTCCAGGCCATGTGCAATGAGAAGCAAATTTCATCACTAGCTGAGTTTTTGCTCAAGAATAAAAGGGTTTTGGAGAAAATGGTCTTTGAGTTATCAGATAAAATTAGTTGTATAGTAGTTGAAAAAATATGTCAATTGTGTGGTTTCTTCCTGTTTTGAAACTAAGGATGTCCCAAAAATTGCTCACAAGTTACAAAGCTTCCCAAGATCATCACTTCATGTGAATATTATTTTCTTGCTGCAACATTCCCTTATATGATGATTTTATTTTTTGTATTTTTTTGTCATTGGGGTAGTGGGAATTCAAAATTTTGAATTATTTTATAAAGAAAGAGTGGCTTTGTCATGGAATTGGAGTGGCTTTATTATTATTTTATAAAGAAAGAGTGGCTTTGTCATGGAATTGGAGTGGCTTTGTCATTGAATATTCTTAGAGATTATTTAATTAATTAGAACATGATTTTTTTTAAAACACAAAATTAAAAACATATGTTAACATATGTTTTAATTCTCTGACCACGAGAAGAATAAAATTGAGAAGAAAAACAATATATTTTATTTCTCTCTGGAAATCAATACACAACAAAAAACTTCTTTATACAACTCTGTTTGGAACCTCTCTCAAAATTTCTCTGGAGTTTCACTTTATTCTGGCAATCAAAGATACAAAAAATATGAGAACCTAGCACCTATTTGCAGGTTTACAAGGCTGCTTTTTTTTTTTTTTTCCAAACTAAATTTGACACCAAGAAAATTTGGATAACAAAAAGTGTAAAAGAAATAAAAGTCCACTTCTTATCAGCTTAAGTTTTTAGGAGAAGTAGTAATTCATCTTGGTATTAGAGTCAACAATCCAAAATATTATGGTTTCAAAACTTAACAATTCAACCAAAAATAAAATAATAAAAATAAAAAACACATTTAAAAACTCAAAAAGAACTCTAAAAAAGGCTGATCTTACATGTTAGGGAGAGGGTTAAAGAAAAAATTATAAAAGAAATGAAAACCAACGAGTAAAAGTTGTATTAGGCTAGGCTTGGAGGCTAGACTTCACAATTCTCTGCCTTCAGCTGCATTTCAAAACCGATGATCATTTTCCTTCCATTCCAAATATGGCTCTACATAGTTTTAGCTTCTCTAGCACAATAACCTTTGTAAACATGTTGCTAAATTCTCCTTAATGTGAATTTTTTTCTAGTATGAGAAGTCAATATGCTTTTTACAAGATTATACATTGAGTTCTCTTGCTTAAATCCATAGCACTCCAATTGTCACAATGTATCTTGTAGTCCTTTTGCTTGATGCCCAATTTATTAGTAAACACATTAACCACAATATTTCTTTTCTAACTTCTATTGTAGCAATGTACTTTGCTTCTATCGTAGATAAAGTAACACACTTTTGCAACTTTGACTGCTACGATATAGTTTTTCCTAAATAGGTATATAGATAACATAAAGTAGATTTTCTACTATTAAAATCTCTGGCCATATATCCATTTGAATAGCCTTCTAGAGCTGCATAACCTCCTCGGTAGCATAGGCATACCTTTGATGTATGCTTAAGGTACTTAATATCCAGTTCACTACCTTCTAATGTTCTTTTATAGGATTAAAAAATAAATAAAATTACTCATTGTACCCATTTATGAGCAATGCCTTGTCTAGTACATATAATTGCGTACAATAGACTGTCCACTGCTAAAGAATAAGACACTGAAGCTATATCCTCTATCTCTTTTTTGGACAAGGAATACAATCTTTTGCTTAACTTGAAATTGTTTGCTAGTGGAATGATGATTGGTTTGGCCTTATCAATGTTGAATTTCTTTATCGTTAGTTTAACATACATCTCTTGAGATAACAATAAGCTTTGGTTCTTTTTGTCTTTAATTATTTGCATTCTTAAAATCTGTTGATATGATTTTAAGTCTTTCATATCAAAGGACTTATGCAGGGTTCATTGCAAGTCCCACCAGGTGTCTAACATACATCAAAAATATTAATTAATGGTGGACATATAAAAAGTAGTTTTGTAATGAAAAACAATTTATTTATGTTGACTAATAAATAGATTCCATGGTTTGTTTAATGAATAAGAATTTTTGTTGGAAAAATATGGTTTTTAATATCATATTAAAGGCTATTTATGATGAAATTGTGAATGGAAATTGTAACTGTTTTGGCTTTTATATGAGGCCAAATAAATTAAATAACAACTTTTAATTTAATTGACTATTATAGGAAATAAATTGGATAATAGTTTTAGAATTTAATTAACTGTTATAGAATTAATGACAAATGTTTTAGAACAAAATTACTTGGCAAATTTAAAATCCCCTCTATGGATGAGCCTATAAATTAACATTTATTGTTCAGTTTTCAATAAAACTTTCAATCAAATTAAATAACTATCTTCTTTTTCCTTAATTCTCCATAGTTGTTATAGGCTTCCAAGGTGATAAAGTTCAAGCAATTTCAAATTCACTAAAGGGAAGCTCCAAAGGTGTAATATTTCAAAGCTTCTAATGTATATTATATTTTGGAGACAGAACCAACTGGATTTACTAATACCAATGAAAGGGTGAATCTAATTGAAATTGTCATGTATTTTTTTTAAAAAAATTGAAATTATTATATAGTTTAAATAAAAATTAATAAAAAATTTAGAATTTTTAAATTAATTATTTGAAAAAAAAATAAGGAATTTAAAATAATTTAACTTTAAAAAGAGTATAATCATTATTTAAACTGTTGTATAGGATAAAAGAGAGTGAAGGTTAGGGGGTATAGTTTTAGTTAAAGTTCTAAAAAATCGACGAAAATATCAAATATTTAAAATATTAAAATATCTATGTAAATATCAAAACTTGTTAAATATCAATATAGATTTATAAAAAATAATGAAAAAATGATAAAAATTTATAAAAAAAAGAAATTAAAATTTTTATTAAAACTTTAAAATTAACTTATTTAATCAAATGAATATCACTTTGACTATAAAAGCTGAAAAAATATTGAATGTGTATCATATCTTCTTAATTTATATTATTGATTAAAAAAATAAAAAAATAATACATATCTAATAAAATTATTTATTAATTAAAATATATAGTATAATATTTTAGATGTGTAATATAAAAAATAATAATAAAAACGTTATATCTTTTAATATTTAATTTAGATTAAAATATAATACTTTATCTTATAAATTCGAATAAATATCAGTAATATTTTTAAAATTTCTTGTTAAAAATATTAAATTTAATAAATATTTTCTAAAAATTGGATAAAAATTTTGAAAAATATCTATAAATATTATAAAATTTTTGACTAAAATATAAAATAATTGATATGAATATACACGAATCGAAGACACATTGAAAATTTTTTTAAAAAATTTATAAAAATTTTATCCATTTTATTTTCAAATCTAAATTTGTCATTAATTTATCGAAAAAAAAGAAAAGTTTTAAAAAATATCGAAAAAATTATAAATATTTTAAAATATGGTTCTCGTTGGATTGTTAGAAAGCCATTCTGTAATTACAACAGACTTCAGTGCTTGTAATTATTTTCAGCCCGTCCCTTAGTGATTGCGTTTTCCTTGCTAGTTTCAAAATCTAGTTCGTTGGAAACTACTACTTCAATCTCGTTTAGTTCTTCAATGGAATCCTCACACAACCACTGCGAATCCGCAGAGGAATTCTCTCAATCGGTAACCCTAAATTCGGAACCCAATGCAAACCCACAATCCTCTGAGTCCGACACCAGCACCAACAATGCTCCGAACTTTAATGGCGGCTCCGATGCTTTGGCCAAAGGTCTATCTTCGATGCTTACCACTGTGATTAGGGACTTCGATTCCAAAGCTCAAGACACTGTCGGGAGCCAGGAGCGACTCTCTTTTGCACTCGACCGTCTCTCACGAGGTATACTTCCAAATGGGTTTTTGTTATTGCTGTAAATTTGATGCCCCATTGTGGTTAAAGGTACAATCTCTTATGTGTAAAGCTGCAAAATTTTTCTCTCATTTGTTTTACTGACAATGAAATTTGTTGCCCATTTTGCATAGAACTTGATCAGTTATTGGAAGATGCACCGTTGCCGTTCGTTATGCAACATGCTGCAAGGATTTCTGTTGTTAGGAAGAGGGTTTCTTCGCTGAATTCGGTTCTGAAATCCATTCAACGGCGGCTTGATAATATGGATCGGATGCTATTTGCCAGTAAACTACGTGGTAATCATTTTTGACCCTATATCTGTTGTTTTTGTTTCTCTGTAATTTTTTTCTTTTTTCAATTTACGTAATAGTTTGTGTTACTATTTTTGTCGTTGTGGTAGATGCAGTCACTATGTATGGTGTTTTCAGTGGTTCGATCATTGTTTTCATTTGGTATTGGTTTCAAATCTCAGTATTGTGTCTTAATCCTAATATTTAGGTGGAAAGTTTTAATCTTTGTATGCTGATAGAGTGTAACATGGATTAACTTATATTAATTTTGTTATGGCCCTTTATGAGGAGGCATTGAAGCTTGAAGTTCTATTTGGTTAAACTGCCTCACACCTCTCCCTTCCTGGTTGTATTTTTGATTTCTCCTGCGTCCTGCCAACACCCTTCTTCTCATGGTCAAAATTAAGAAATTTTAGGATGAAAAGGAACGTGTGCATTTCCTTATGAATTGGTTCAATTCGAGTACCATATCCTCCAAGGACTTTTGATTTTTCATGTTGAAGAGGGAAGGCAAGAAGGAGCTTGGATTATGATGCATATAACCTAAGGTTCTGTTTTAATAGAAGAAGAGAAAAAAGGAAAATTGTGTATCGAAATATATTCAGGAAAATTGTGCATGGAAATATATCTCCGTCTTAAATTCTTATGGCTTTACACCTTGTAATAGGGAATTTTACACTTTTTGGCTAGGATTGCATGATAAAATAGGTTTACAGGACTGCTAATCTTGATGTTACATGTATTCTTAGTGAGACCTCAATAATTTTACAATTAATAATAAAAAGAAAAATAAAAGAGCAATTGAAGACACCTTTTCTGATTGTTGTGTTTGTGGCTTGCCCTTTTAACTATGATCCATGATATAAAAGTATTGTCTAGAATAAACAATTTTTCGTAGCAGGTGAATGATTTCCAGTAGGTAACCAAGCAGATGTGAGATAGGAAACTTTCTTTACTATGGTCATAAATCTCACGTTCAGAATTCAAATCTGGCTAAGAAATCTGTTTGATCAGTTCCCATAAAATTACTATATCACAAGTTAAAGACACCCATTTTTGAAGTCTGCTAAAGTCATGAAGGTCTGCTTCTTTAGACAAACCAGATGAAATTACTTCTCCATCTTTTTCTGCAGTCCCCTACTAGTAAATTTGCAAACCAAGAAAGAGAACCTTTGCATTAATAATCCATAAAATTAATTTAAATGCAATTTTTCATGTCTGTTTTTTTTTCCCCCTCTTTTGTGTTAGTTTGTGTTCAGGGTTAGGGTTTGGATTGAATGTAGTTCTCCAATAAACCTGACCTTATTGGCTTGGGATTTGGTAGGCTTGTGACAGCAGAAACAAACCATGGGCTACAGAATCAGAATCACTGAATCCACCAAATGGTCAGGTCAAATTTGGTAGGTTTTGTAAAAAAGAAATGTGCTAGAATAAAGTGAAATAAAAATAAATAAAATAAATTGCCAAAGAATATGAAACCTAACTGATGAAACCTTCTTATTGATAGAGTGGGATTAGATGATGAGATGTAGAAGGTGAGGCTGTGAAGAGTGAGTGTCAATTCAGAGAGTAAAACATATCATAGCTTGATATACATAACTTGGCTCGCTTCTAACTATTTAAGCTTTTTAGGTGGTAATTTAACATTCTAACAAACTCTATTTGTCTAATTGTTCTTGTGTTTGGGTTTAGCTAACCAAAGATCGAATTTCTTGGATGAACTTACCCATTAGGGTGAGTATTAATTGTCAGTTGTGTTAAGTTCCTATATATAGTTGGATCCAATTCCTGGTAACTTAATTTTTGGGGATTGATTCTGATCCAGTTCCTGGTAACTTAATTTTTCGGGATTGATTCTAACTTAATGTGGTAGTAGAACTGGTTCTTTCCATGTTCTTTTGTTTATGCAATATTCACCTTGCGTCTTGTTAGCCTACGCTTTTGGAATTCATGATAACTTAATAATGTATCAGAGCCTAATTGCCTAAATTGGTCTCGTGTTCAATCCTAATTTATTGTGCAGGACATGTAATGTCCAATTTAAGCCAACATATGGAAGAGAGTTTGAACCATCTATTGCATTAGGTTGAGCTGTCAGGAATAGTGCCTTAACAAATCAAAAGAGGAATAAGTGGAGGATTTGATGAGGGCATAAAGTTGGGGGGAGTGAAGTGAGCAGGTCAAAACCTTTGATGTTTGAGGTATGGTGAGGGCAGCAATCGTAAAATAAAATTCCGACTAACTTGGTAAGGTTAGATTGGTGACACTTGTAGCTTGACCCAATCCGATTGATTATTCCTTTCCATGATCTTCCTTATAATTTCCCATAAATCTGACCTAATTTCTATCAAGCTGTATTAATGAGTTTTAATTTTAATCAGTCCAATTGTGCTCTTTAGTAGCTCTTGTATTTGCAGCGTGTATGTGTTTGAGTTATAAAAGGCTTTCTCCTGCCTGTATGCTTTAAATCTGCTTTGTTGTTTTATTTCCTTCTCTTCATAAAAGGCTTTCTTCTGCCTGTATGCTTTAAGTTTTAAATCTGCTTTGTTGTTTTTTCCTTCTCTTCATTTACGTCTGAGTTCTAACTAAAATATGATGACAAATATTGCAGAGAAGCCATCGTCAGAATGTTCTGAACACCAGTAATGCTTTTGCTGTAATTATAGGTTCTGGTAATCCTTTTTTTTTTTTTTTTTTTCCTGATATAATTTTTTTGTTCAATGGTTTTCCACATTTTTGCTCTTCTTTTACCTCTTATTTTGTGGATAAATTCATTTGTATAAACACAATTATTTTAGAGTCATGGATGACAGGATTTTACAAAATAATAAAAAGAGATCGGAAAACTCAGGTTCTGGTGCACATACTTGTTCAACTGGATGAATTTATCAGGTCATCAAAGAAAAAGTTTTTAAAAAGCTGTCAAGGGTGGCAAATATTACATTGGCCAAGTATTGTCAGCTGTCACACACATACCGGAGAACTGGTAATAATAAAAAAATCATTATAGAGGCAATTGATATTTGTAATTACCTCAAAACACATTTTAGATGAGAAAGGGGAGAAAAAAGAAAGTCAAAAACTTTTTAGATTATGCCCTGTTTATAGTGATTTCTAAAATACTCTTGCTCTGGTAGCTCGAAATGCACATTCTAAAAAAGAAAAATAATTTTAGCAAAAATAAATAAATAAATAAATAATTATCTCAGAAGGACCTTGATAAAGGGAAGAATGAAATGAAAAAAGAAAAAAAAAATCACTTTTGCAATTTTTTTGATGAAAAGACTAAAGGCTGTAAATACTAAAATTCCTATTTAGGAATAGTATATGAAGCCAATGATGTAATTATCTTAAGTGTGATCCAGGAGCTAAAAAACAAAAAATCTTATATTAATCCTTATATTAAGAATCTTATTCGAACTGATTATTAATTTTAAAGTTACAAACATTCTAATTAATGTTTTTGTTGTATTATCAAATAAATTTTATAAGTACCATTATAAATTTATATTTTTACTTCCGTTTAAAATTATTATTAAAAATATTTACTAATTAAACATATTTATATTCAGAAGTATAGAATTAAACATTTCAAATATATTTAAAAATATATAATTAAATATTTTAAATGTATTTAAAAGTACATCATTGAATGTTTTTAGATATAAATATTTTAAATGTGTTTAGAAGTATCCGATTGAACATTTCAAAATGCATTCAAATACGAACATCTTAAATATGTTTAGAAATATATATAAAAGTATATGATCAAACATTTTTAGAGATGATCATAATTTTAAATACGAATATATATTTTCATTATCTAAAAATATTTTAATTAAAAAGAAAGTTTTGTAAAATTTTTATTACTATTAGTTTCGTCTAAAAATATTAGAAAGAGTTTTTGAGGTGGTGTTTGATTTTAAACTGTTTATTGGGAAAGAAAAAAAAAATATTTTTTAACTTAGTTAAGACCCAAGTGTTGATATTTTAAATATTAAAAATATCATATAAATTTATTTTATATTTTTTGTATATTTAAATGATATCTTTAAAGAGTTTTTTTTATAATTGTTTTAAAAAAAAAAATGCAAATCTTATACTTTTACAATTGTGAAAAGAAATTCTGCAAATCTTATACTGGGATAGGGAGCACAACGTTCTGTTTCCAACTATGCCATTAACAAAACTGAGAGTTCACAGACCATCACCAGCCTGCTTTTAGCTCCAAACATGCATTCATGTCCTTTTTAGGATCCAGTTTGGCATGTTGAAAACACCATCAACGAGTGCGTTACGCAAGGAAAGCCATTTTTGGTAAATGGGAAACTCTATTCATTTTTTCTTTGACAATCACATTCCACCACAGATCAAAAAAAAACCCCTTCCCTTTTCTCACCTCCAAGTCACTGGGGAACCAAATTCACCCAAAAAAAAAAAGTCTTCAGTAACTTCAGACTTCCAGTTGCATCTTCATGTACCAAACAATTAATGCATGCTTGGTTTTCACATCCAATGCCATTAAATTTACACCCTCGACTGTCAACTGCAAACGAGCTAGTATGATCATAAGGAGAGACACTGCAATTTCTATGGAGTTTTCTTTTTCCATTTAAATGTATAGATGAGTATATATAATAGAGTGAGAGAGAGAGACCTTAGGGAGAAGCTGCAACACATTCTGCGCTCAGACTAGAACAAAAATACATCACTTCTCCATTTAAGATTAAAAGAAACAAAAAATATCCTTAAATAACTATTGAATCCCGAAAACAAGGTAATACAGAATAACTTAAGAACTTCCATTAAGACGTCTCAAGAGATTTTCTGCCAACCAAAAAAAACAAAAAAAAAAAGAGCACCTAAAAGTCTAACTTTCAAAAAAACAGAAATTTGGATCACTGGGAGACACCAAGCCACTTCGAGAAATTTTCAAACTCGGTGTAGTCACTGTCTGAGATCATAGTTTGGTACCATGCCTTTCCTGCGGACTTGATAGCAGCAGCCTCCTCCTGGTAAATTTTATATATATATATATATATATAAAGAGTATCAGTATAATTAATCAAAAATAACTCATTAGAATATCAACTACCAAGCATTTTTCATCCATCAATTTGGATCAGCCAAAAATAACACATTAGAATATCAACAACCGAGCATTTTTCATCCATCAATTGGATTAGCCACAACAAACTTAACGAAATATTCAGCACCATACATAACAAATAGCTAATCTAAGTTGGTAACGAAACCCCGCAGTTATTTACAACTTAAAGTAGAAAACAATACATGAACTATAAAAGATTAAGGAAGAAGGTTAAACAGAAAGATGAATTGTATTTGTTATAATACAAATATGAAACGGTAAAAATTTGTCAAATAATTAAATACAACTATTGCCCCAACACTAAATATATGTATTTATATTTGACCAAAACTAAGAGAATAATGGTTGTATATCCAAAACTCCATTTTCAAGTCAATAGTACAATTATATTAAGATGATACATTTCCTTTTAGTGTGGTAAATCTGAAAGGCATTCTCTTAAATTTGGGGATGCAACCAAATAAACCACATAAATAATTGAGATTAAACTAAGCGTTGAATTTTGTGTCTAGAAAATATACAGATTACTCCATATTTTCAGATAGTTCATATAATATTCACCCAAAAAAATTAATTCTTATGGAATGAAAAATGTATACTGGTTTGACAAATAATATTAACTAGCAAAGGTTTTCAATGCACATTTTGGACAACTTGGTTAATTGGATCATAGTATTTCACTCCCCGCGAGAAACGTAATGAAAATGTCTCAAATAATCACAAATGTAATAAAAACCAGACAGCAAATTTCTTTCTTAATGTATAAATTCATATGCCTGAAAATAATATTCAATCCATACCCACAAACAGACTACTCAACAGCATAATACTACTTAATTAAACAAAATAAAAATATGCAAAATGAACAGTGTGTGTATATATATATATATATATATATATGTATGTATGTACCTTAGTAATGGGTTTTCTCTTCCTGTCCAATTTCTCCTTCTTGGACTTGACTCGCTGGGCCTCAGCCAAAAGAGCCATCCTCCTAGCAGTCTTGGCATAAGGGTTCAACCTCAACATGGTGTTGAGATTCTTCAACGGGTTCTTCTTCAAAATTGACCTCTTCACATCCTTCTTGATCGGCCTCACAACAGACTGAACCTCATCGGAGTTAATAATCCTAGCCAAATCAGCATTCACCATCTTAGCTCTTGGCAGAACATAACCCTTCTTCTTCTCCGACGGCTTCTCAAACGACCCGTAAATGGAATCCAGCTTCTCGAAAGCCGATTTGGTCCAAATCACGAACCTCCCAAGGTGTCCACCAGGAGCGAGCTTCAACAAGTTGAGCCTCTCCACATTAACAATGTCAATCCCCGGAATGTTCCTGAAAGCTTTAACGAGCTTAGCTCCCTCGGTTCCGTACACGATAAGAGGGCCTTTCCGATTGATGTACCTTCGGTTCCTCATCTTACCCTTACCGGGCCGGATCGAATGGCTGTCCTTGGCCTTCTCTGCATCGGGAAAAGCTCCGACCTGTTTCAGAACCTTGATCGCCGCCGAGGTCTTCTCGACCCCCTCAGCGGAATCACTGACGACCAGAGGAAGCTCAGGAACCGACTCGATCCTATGCCCGCGAGCCAAGACCAGAGAAGGAATAGCAGATGCAGCAATGGCTGAAACAACGGCATATCGTTTCTGATTGACGTTGATTTTCCTGTGCCATCGGCGCCAGATCTTCGTCGGAGCGAACATCCGGCCGCCCCTGCACATGTTCCCGAAAGCTCCCTGACCGGCGCGGTGAGTTCCACCGCCGGGAACGCGGGGGATACGAGAAACAGCTCGTCCGGTACCCCAGGATTCGGCGGAGGTCTGGTGGCCGGCGCGCTTGCTGACGGCGTATGGTTGGCGGCTGTTTTTGGAAATGTTGGAGTGAACGAAGTTGAGGATGTCTGGTCGAATGGAGGCCTTCATAACGTCTGGTAAAGGTAGGGTTTGGGGAGAATCGGTGGCCATGTCGCCTTCGAGGGTTTGGATGGTGACAAGGGGACGAACTACGGCTGTTGAAGCCATTGTTGTTGTTGCAGCTTCTTCACTGTGCGAAGTGGGAAGCGGCTAGGGTTTTTCTTCAGACGTGCGGAACTGAAGGCCACGAGTGAAAATGACGATGAGGGCTATTTAAGTTATCGTCTCCTTTGGGAGGTTGTGGATCAAAGGCCCAAATTGTCTTAAACTTGAATTCTTTTGAGATGGGACTTGGGCCGATTTGGGCTTTGAAAGGCCCAAATTGTCTTGCCAAAAACCCTTTTTTAACCTTTCTTCTTTTTTTTTTTTCTTTTTTTTTTTTCTTTTAAATACTTATTTCTTCTTTTTTCTTTGTATGTTTTCTTCATCCCTGTTACGCACGGTTGGAGGAACGCCACATGTAACTGTGACCCTCAAGGGAAATTTAAAACTTTAAAAATTTCAGAACGATAAAATTGAAAATCAATTTCTTATGCGCATTGACATTAATTTTTCTTTCTATGTATTTAATTAAACATGTGGCTGAATAATGTTTTCATCATGTCCACTTAATTAAATACAGCCCCTAAACAATAGATGTGACTTGCAATTTGTTTAATATTTTTTCCCTTTAATATTACATTAGTTACAAATAGAAATGAAGGTTTTATCAAGATCAAGATTTAGACCTAGATTTGAAAATATATTCTTAATTGAATTTATTATTGGGCTAAATCTATTAATACAATTTGCTTAATATAAAGTACGTATAAACAAATTAAGTCATAACCACCGATATCAAAAATTAATAATCAAATGTTTTTGCCATAAGTTAAATGAAAAATGGATTGTTTTTAGAAAAACTTTATATTTATTATTGGATTCTAATTTATAGCTTGGTGTGTATGAATTATTGTAGGACTATAAATAATAAATAAATTGTTTTCTATAACAAAGCAATAACTAAAATTGATTTATTTTGTCCTGGTGAGTTGCATTGGAAACTCTAGACTAATTGATTATTGAAGTTTGATTCAGAACGAAGTATAAATTTTATAATGCATATCGATTGAGCATGGAATTTAATATTAGAAGAGAAGTTCATTCTAATATAATTTACTTCAAGATTATTTATTTGATATAAGAGGGTTTTTTTTTTGTTTTTTTGTGAAAATCTTGCAAGGAATTTTTTGGGTTGGAGGAATAGCGATATATTCTGTTACTGTAAAACCTAGTGCAGAGGATACTACTTGTGCGATACTAAAATGTGCATTTTCTTTTCCCTTTTTTTTTTTTTTTTTTTTAAATGTGTGTCAAGTTGGAATAAGAAGAAAAAGTTTATTACATGAATAATTAAATTTGTAAAAAATGCACAACCATCTTCTTACTTCACAAGAGGGTGTCCTGCGTCCATATACTAGCTACTGCCTCAACAAACATTATTTGAGTAGATTTAGTAGAGGAAGATGAGATTCCTCTTAGATCAATATACCAATTAAATATGAGCACTTTGAGAATATTTCAAATGATAATAACTACTGAAATTTAACTTTTAGATTTTAACATTGATGATGTCTAGAGATTGAAAAAAAAAAAAAAATTTCTTCCTCCTCCAATTTAAAAAAATGTTATTTAGATGGATGAATTAATGGGTAGGCTAACAATATAAAGTTGTTAGATACCCATAACTATATTAATAAAAACACCTTCAATCACAAATAGGTTCACTTTATGAGGCTGTCTGGTAGTTTTGATAGTCAGACTCACCAATATCCCAATTTATATGCTGGATTTGAACCTCATCAACTGCAAAAAAAAAAAAAAAAAAAAGGTTCAATTTCATTAAAAAAAAAAAAATGACAACTATGTTATGGAAAAATGTTAAAATGACAAAGTAGGTGATTGGATGCCATTCAAATTTTAACCAAGAGAGTTTCGAGAGTTTGTGTCAAAAATTTGGTACTTTGGAGCATGCGATTAATAATTATAGGGAAGAGTACACAAATTGCATTGTCATGCTGCAAATGATTTCTTTCCAACTGAGGAAAATCACAAATGCCAAAGTGTCGGTGCCAGATGTAGCGATTAAAACCAAAGAGAAAGAGAGAGCAAAACAACGGCGACTGATGATTTACCCAAAAAAAAAAAAATGAAAAGGGAAAAATGGAGACTACCGAGTCAGGCATAGAGACAGTTTTACTTAGTCCTAAGTCTAATATCAAGTTGCAAATGGGCAATATTTGTATTAAAAATATAGGCCAAAATGGTTTTTTTTTTTTTTTTTAAATTGTTGCTAATTAAGATTCTTGCTCTTAGTTTGGTTTCTCCAATAATATGTGTCTGTTTCTACTTTATGTTGCATCATTCTTATTGACTGTTTAACCAACAAAAAATAAAATAAAATAAAATAAAAATTCTTATCGACTGTTAAATGAGGGCATATTTTGGCAGGTTTGGAGGTTCAAAGCGGAATTCAACAAGGGACCCATTATCCCTGTTTTGCTCATTCTGACATTGAATTCCCTTTTATGATGCTGTTCAAGCTTGAGGTTCAAGTGGCTATACCAATCCAAACAATCCCCACTTTTTTCGCTAAATGATATATCACTCTCATGAAGAGCAAGCATTAATGACTCTTTTTCTAGTTTATAATTGGATTGTCTATCTAAATATTGAAATTGGTTAGAAAATTATAAACTCCTCCAAATTGAAGATTTTGGTTTTTGATGCTTTCAACAATGTTATTTTATTGAAGGCTATGTTATTTGTTGGGAAAAAACAAAAAAAACAAAAAAAAAAAAGGTTGAAATTGGGTTTTGTGAGTTTGAGGTCTAAAATTGGCAAACCTCAACTACTTCTCTTTATACTATATTTTATTGTATTTTGCCATTTGGGTTTTGCAACCGTGTTGTCAAAATGATTTTTTTCTTTGTTTTTTTGTTTTTTTGTGGGGGTACAAAATGGAAGAAAATAATCGAATGAGAATTATTTTCCATACTTTTCCAACAAAGATTTGTTTGCCTTTGTATGGAATCGCCTAGTGAATTTGTTATCAAGATCATTTGTGTTGATAAGATCACAAAATATTAAATTAGCTTCCTTAGATTTGTTGCAATGCACCACAAAAGGATATATCTGTGACCCTTAAATAGCCAAGACATTTACTGTTGTGCAAAAACCATGTTCATTGGCCTTTTGAGAGACTATTGAAAGAAGAATGTGGGTATAAAGCTATACCAAAGCTGTGGATTAAAATTCTTCAAAAAAAAACACAAAGGTTGTGGTTTAAAATCTAAATTAAAGGATACAAAAGCCTTTCTTGACATACACATTGCATTTATGAGGGTTGTTGCATGCTTGACTCAATTTCATTTTATCTTCATTCATACAACGATTAACCTGGTTGCTCACTTTCTTTGTCAATGTGGTGCTAGTTTTAATGTTGTTAGGTGTCTTTGTTGGGATTAGTTTCAACTTATACTATTACAAATAAAGATATGTTAGTCATTTCATGAACTATTTATTCTTTCATATAATAAAAAATATTTTTAAATATTAAAAATGTAACTTTTAAAACTTCTTTTACAATGCTATTAGTAACAATTATCGTTATGTTTATTTTTTTTAATAATAAATATTTTTAAAATATATTAATGTAATATAATGGTCTTAAAATTTGATAAACATTAAATAATATTAATATAATATTAAAAATAAAGAATACTCTAGCTATTCAAATTTGGAAAGTCAAATTCATTCTGTATTTTAAAAATTCAAAATATAAAATATGTTGGAGTTTGTTTTTAAAAATTAATTTTTCAAAATAAAGAACATATAATACATGAAAAACCTTTTAAAGATATTCTTATGTGAAGACCTTAATAGTCTACGTGGACTATTCTTAAGGGATATTGGTATGACTAGGTCCCCCCTCCCCCCAAAAAAAAAAAAAACACTAAACATTTATATACAACTTACTTTTTTTTTTTTTTAATTAATCACTTACATAAAACTGCTGTACAGGTAAAGTAAGATAACAAACTTATAACAAAAAGGAAAAAAGAAAAAACAAAAGCCATTGATGATAATTCACTCGATAAATTTGTTTTTATGATTAATATATTTTTTTCGAATCTTATTATTTTTATTGATAATAACAATTGATTTGTATGATAAATGTTAATTGAATATTTAATTATATTATTTTATATTAAAATTTTAAAAATTAATTTTTTAATGATCATTATTTAAATTACTATATATCATATAGATTCTAGAGTGATCGTTTATCAATGATAATAAATAATATTTTTATTTTATTTTCATATTATATATGACTATAATTATTAAATTTATATTTTAAATGGTATTTATTAACCATTGTATAGATACTATGCAAGTTTCTCGTCCAATATGTAGAATGATTATGAAATTTATGGTGTTATATTCTTATGTTTGTAGTCTCTTATTAACACTTAATTTTTGATTGAATAAAACCTACCCCTTTTGAAAGCTTTGGTAGGTGATTGAAAGTAAATGTATGCATTGCATTAGATTGGAACACGTGTGAAGGATACCAAATTTTTGAATAGGAATGGTATACTTACTACAAAAATTAAAAAAAGTAAATAGAGAAAAAGAGAAAAATTCAATGACGAAGAAAGCACCTTCCTCAAGTGACTTTCCACGATGCAAAAATACAAAAAACTACAATACCTCCATAAATAGAAGCTAACATCCCAACAAAAGAATCCATGTGTTTTCTCTGAAAATGAAAATGCCAGTTGGATTTAGAACTACTACTATATAAACTAAACCCAACCCAACCCAACCAACATAATTAAGAGAAAAAAAATATTTGTTTTCTGTGTTTCAAAAATATAAAAACCTACTAATTTTATGTGGGTCCCACTCCGCATAATTATGCATTCTCTCTCCACCCTTATTCCAATTCCACCACCATTTTTTTCTTTTTTCGTTCTTTCATTCATTCATTTCTTTTCTGTACCTTCTCACTCCTGTCCGTCCCTTGTGTCAAACACCTTTTTGGAACTTTTCAAGCTCTAAAACACTTTTTCACAAGCAATGCCTGCAAAAAGTTCATTAGGGTTCTCTCTTCTTCTTCCCCAAAACCCTGCTTTTACTTTACCGTCCTCATCTTCCTCCTCTGCTTACCCAAATCCTTTAAAGCTTTTATCTTTCTCTACCCTTTGAATCTTAACATCAAAACCCTCTTGTCGGTGCTTCTTTCAACTTCAGCTACCCATCTTAGGGTTTCCAATCGACGGCCCAACTCCCTTTTCGTGTTTGTGGAATTTTCTTTTGTGGGTTGCTCTTTGGAGACTGTGATTTTTGGTACAATTTGTTTTTTCAGTTGTGTGTTTTTAGATTTTCAAAGGCAGAGACATTATAGCGTCAAAAAGGGGAATACTTTGTATCTTTAGCTTTATTTTTATTTTTATTATTTTATTTTTTTTGGGTAGAAGTTTTCTTTTTCTGAAAGCTTGCATGTGAAGCAATTTGAGCTTAAACAAGGAACGTGATCGAATTTACTGGATCTTCTTCTTCTTGAGCAAAATCCGTGATTTGGGTTGTGCTTTTTGTCTTTATCTATTGGTGGGTAATTTACTGGATCGGAGTTTTTTTTTCACCCCTATGGGCTACGTTGTTGATTTTCTTTCACATTGTTTTGCGTCCTCTGGGATTCGTTTTGAAGATGGTTACCGATAGCAAAAAAGCTTTTGTATCTGAGAAATCAAGCTTTTTGTTTGAGGAGGAGATTGTAGTAGTGATGGAGGATATAGGATTGTTCAACCAAGGTTGGAAATGGCTACAATCGCAGAAGCATATATACTCGAGAGCAAGAACTGCGGCTATCCATTGCAGAGACAGAATTGGGATGACCATAGAGAGACACTGGCCGATGGTGTGCGATGGATGTGCCAGGCTAGGGAAGTTTTGGTGCTTTGTGGTCCTTTATTGGAGGGACTGTGTTTTAAGAGGTTTCCATTCGTTTATAGGACTGAGTTCTGCTGCTCTGCTACTTATCATGTGGAGTTGCTTTCTTAGTTTGACTTCAGTGTCATGCTTGGTTTATGTACTTCTTAGTATGGTATATTTTATATTTCATATTATTTCATCGTCATTGTGTTTTTTCATTTAATTGTTTTTCTTGGTCCCTGCTTCTTGCTTCTACTCTTTATTTAGTATGGCTTTTTTTGTCACGTTAATAGTTTTCTCTTTCTTCAATATACCATAATCTGCATTTTTACTTGGTAAATATAGAAGTTCGGAAGTGATAAGTGGATTTATGCCATAAGGATTTTCTTGTTAGTTGTTACCAATTGCTAGCGTCATGACTCAAGCCCATTTAATTAGGGTTCTTTTTATTTATTTATTTTTTTTATTACACAATTTTACTCTACCATGAATTTTGGGGTAGTTTATTGAGTGACAAGACATTGGGTGGGAATTTAATATGCTTACTCAGCTTCATAATGGCTGTGGGGAATGACCTAGCTGGTCCAACATGGGGGTGGTGATCTATATGGTCTTCTGAAGTAGACTTGGCATCTAACAGAAATCTAATTAGTAGAAAGCAAATTATGTTGATGTCTTTGAAGATCCATATACGTTAAGAATTAAATTCAATTTTTTTTTCCTCATTTTGTGTGTTTTCCGTGTAAGTTCTTTGTCATTTAAAATACATGGATTGATTTTACTCATCAAAGTAAGTTTTTATGATATCGATTGCACATGGAGTTGTTTTTAAAGTTATAGTACCCTTGTTTTATTGGCTTAACACCTATATTTCATTGCAATTCTCAATGGGCCAGCTTTTATAGTTGGAAGTTTCATTCGCTAGAGTTTCCATTTACAACCTTAATATGGTACCTCTATCAGACTCTGAGGGTGAAGGGATTTTCCCATGTGTCATTTACATCCCTATTCTTTATGCCAAATATTTCATTCCCAATTGCTAGCAATATAAAATTCCCTAGAACTATGTCAATGGATATTTTCCTCAAAGAATGCATAAAGACGGAGTAATACTCTCATTTGGTCTAAGTTTTTAGCCTTGGCTGGACAAAGAAGTATGGTATCCAGTTCCTTTAAATGGACGGTTTATTTCTCCCTGTGTAGTTATTTATGTATTCTTGGAGGATTTGTATATCGTGTTTGGTAGCTAATGCAGTCTTGGTTTTATAGCTATAGCATGTAACATGATTTGGATAATATCGTGACAGGGAATTTGCAGATCATGTTGTTGTGGTTTTCTCGAAATGTATTATAGTTATTTGTTTTCTAATTTCTATTTCTTATAGTTTGGTTTATGTCTCTTAGTTGATTTCATTGGAATCTGAAGATGTTTCTGGTTTATTCGCCTAGGAAACTTGGAGGATTCACATGGGTTTATCTGAATATGGGGTTCTGTAGCTTTAAGCACTTCATGTCATTTTAGTTATGTAAGTCCAGTCTCCATTGTACAAGAGATATAAAGACAGATTCCTAGTTTATGTTGACCTATTATTCAGCTTCATGTAATAGAAGGAAAGATATCATGTAGCTACTGGGCATTGTGATGATGAATGTTATTTAGCCTTCAGAACTTGGGACCTTACCCACTGCTCTATTCTCCCTGGACCACCATCTAAGTCCTTGAACTTGGAGCATGGGGTATGCAAAAAACTAGTAGTCTCAAGCCTTAATGAGATGGATCATGGTAGACATTTCATGCTCTAAAGTGCAAAAGGAAGTTTTGTAGGCTTTGTTATCATGTTTAATTGCCATCAATTCCGAAACTTAAGCAGTTAGGAAGTGGGCCAAATATCTATATCTTAACTAATAAAATTCAGTTTCTTATCAAAATAAATCAAAGGAACCTTTCCTTGCATTTAGGGTTTTGGTGCATTGCAACTTCCAGAATTGGAGGGAGTCTGCCATTCTTTTATTTGTACCATCCTTAGTTATTGGGTGGACTAAGAGTTGATGAGAGATAAGATTCTTCAAACAAAATACTCTGAAAATTAAGATATGATAGTTCAAAAAAATAATGTGTATTCACATGGCCATGTACATTAATCTTATACTTCTGGGAAATGCTATTTTAATGCCTGTTTATGTGCTAAAACATGGCAATATTATCCATTACCATAAGATAGTTTTTCATATCTTGTTTGGCTATCTTTTCGTTGTGAGTTCCATTATGTAACATTTAGATAGAATTTATTTTTCATTTCTTTAATCTCTTCTGCAATTTTATGGTTTAGGAAAAAAAAGGGGCACACACATACACAGAAACAAGAGGTGGTATTGTTTGATTTTAACGACCCACAAACAGAACATGTTTGTAAATTAGTTTTATTGGTCAGTACTAATTTTTGTGAATGATACATGTTTCTAGAGAATAAGATTTAACTGTCACTTAACAGTTTTTTTCAATTTTTAGGGAGTTGCTGGAGCTGCTATACAGTACTTGGGTTACACTCCTGGACTTTTTATTGTAGGCCTCTTTGCTATTCTGATTTTATGGATGTATGCCAACTTTTGGATAACAGGAACACTGTTTATAGTCGGAGGTATTTTCTTGCTTTTTTATTTTATTTTTATTTTTTATTTTTGACCTTGAAAATTTAATTTTGGTAGCATGATGAATTAATTTAATCCATCTCAGTGTCTTATCTCTTGTGCTAAGGACATAATAAGGATACTCTACCAATTACATTTTATTAAGCTTAAAGGATAGTTGCGACTCACTAAGTAGATTTTTACTAAAAATTGCTGATAGATAGAGGGATGGGGCCTTTTATCATGGGCTTTGACTTAACCATCAATATGCATAATTTTTGTTGGCTCTTTTATTTTTCTGCATGGAATAGGAGGCCATCTCTAAGACTTTTAAAATAGAGGGGTATTAGGAAAAATGGCTCCAAAAATGTGAGATTTGAGTGGGGAATTGAAGATGGATGAGGTTCAGTTGCTTGATTAATGCTCTTTGAAATTGACTTTTCCTTTTGCCCAGTTGCTTAAAATAGCAAAGAGCATCCAATTGGAGTTGACATTGAGATGTAGAGTTTATCAGAGCTTTGCAAGACTGGGAGGTTATTGCTTTTTTAAAAAAAAAAAAAAAAAAGGAAGAAGTGGAGTTATTGCCTTTATTACCTTTGTTAAGTATGTGGTGTTGGCTTGATATACGTAATTGGTTCCACTTTCTAACGGCTTAAGGTTTTTGGTTTGATGTAATATGGTAGTAGAACTTAGGTGTAAATCAATCGTAAGCACTTTATACTTAGATCTGGAAAGTCTGTTAATTGGAGCTTGGAGACCTAAGTCAGTAGGCTGCAATCTTGCGTTCTGATCTTGTTAATTTATTGTCTTGTACATGTAAGGCCCAAATTTCATATCTAGTTATTGTGGGCCTTGAGATGGGAATGATAGCTGGTGATGTGGCCTTATATGCATGGATGGGTTCACTTTTTAGTAGCTTGAAAGTTTGTATTGATGGTAACTTAACAATCTTTGTCTTGTTATCTGTTTATTTATTTAAAAAATATTGTATGTGATGCAGGTTATTTGTTCTCTCTAAATCATGCACGTTTGGTGGTCTTAATGGCAACAATATATGCTATTTATTGTGTCAAAGTTCGAGTTGGATGGCTTGGTGTTTTTCTCTCAGTCAACCTTTCGTTCTTCTCTAACGATGCTTTAAATTATATGCTCCAATGGTGTGATAATGTGAGGGAAACCACAAACTTTGAGGAGCAGAAACAACCAGAAACTGTTATGGAAGATGAATTTTCTGGAGAGTGTGAATTCTCTAGTCCAAGTGATGAATCTGAAAAATTACACTCTTGTAAATCATCCACTAAAGTGGCTACTTCAACTGTGATTAATAACCAGAAAGAATCTTCTGCTACGGAGGTGATCAAAGAGCAAACAAATTCAGTTGATGAGATGAACAGAATTTTAAATAGCATCGATCATTATGAAGCACTTGGATTTACTCGACACAAAAAGATTGATTCTTTGACTCTAAAAAAGGAATACCGGAAAAGGGTAAATTTTAATTTTCTTTCTCTGTACTTTCTACAGATTTAGTTCGCTGATGGGAAAATCTTTTCTTTTGCTGTTCTCCCTCTCCTCTCTCTCTTCTACTCCAAAGTGCTATATTTGAAATGCCTGAGGGAGAGGAAGGACTTTCTGGGAATCTGTTTACCTATTACCGGAACTTAAACCATCTAGTGACTAGATCAAGTTTATTAATATCCAGTATACAGTAGAATGCTATTTCTGGGTGTTGATGAGATTTTTTATTCCCTTTAAATGGTTACTGATTCCCTTTTATTTTTCTTTTGTTCGTTTTCTTTCTGTAGGCCATGCTTGTGCATCCTGATAAAAATATGGGAAGTCCACAAGCAAGTGAATCGTTTAAGAAACTTCAATGTGCATATGAGGTAAATAATTTTAAGTTATTGAAATTGCAGTAAAGGGGACTAACTTTGGAGATGTGTAGTTATTACTTGAAGCATATTTTAAATGGCAATTTATAATCTAAGAGAATGTCATGGTTGTGGTTGTTTTTGCTAGTCAATGATATAAATTAACTGATTGACCAAGGATAGCTGCTTCTTTAAGCTAACTGGCCCAAGCCATGCTGCATACCTGGAATTATTGTCTGGTCTAGGATTCTGATGTTTCAAGCTTTTTGGGCAATTTTTATGTAAAATTAAAATTGGTATGTACAGTTAATGTACATATTTTTATCTAAACCATATCGGTGTGTTAATGTTAACTTGTGCTCAAAATTACTATGAAGATATATAAATTTAAAATATATTTGTGATGATAAATTGTCAGGGGATTTATAAATCAGATATTTGTGTTATTTGTTTACTAACATACTTTACAACAAGCTATGCAGTTGTCCTTATTAATTTCCAGTTAAGATTGTGAATTGATATAGTTGCTTTACATGATATGAACTTAACCATTATTGTACAAACATTTTTTTTGTTTTTTTTGTTTTTGGGTCATCGTTAATGTATAAACTTTACTCACTTGTTTTATTCTTTTTAGTGTCTCATATGATTACAGTTAGTACATTATTTATTGCATATTTGCTTATTATTTTGATTTGTTTTATCTTTTTGTAAAACTGGTATGCTAAATTTGTTTCTTCCCCTCCTCTGCCCCCGGCCCCCCAAATAAATTCATGCTAAATTTATAATTAGATGATAAAGGATTTTTAATTAATATATTAGATCAAGCAGGGACGTCAAATATCTAGACTAGTTTTATGTAATCTACATTTGTCAAGTGAGCTCAAACTTGGTCTGCACTCAAAATTTTGTACAGGTTAGGCTTGAAGTAAGAACCTAGGTAAAACATGAGATGATTTAGGCTTGAGTTAACATTTCAAAATCATGGACTCAGCTTATGTTCCTAAAACTTTTACCAGCTTGCTTCGGTTGCTGCTCTATATTGACTTAAAAGTATTAAGGTTATATGTAAAAACTGAAACAGGCTTGACAATGCATATTAAACTGAGTAATGCATGCCATTCCTTTTACATGTAGAACAGTAAAAAATTAAATCGGTGGGAAAGGGGGGCGTTACTGCTAATAAGATTGACTTCAAGACTAATAGGTCAAACAACCAGTATTGTAGTTTATCATTTAATTTCCTTGAGGATTCTCGTTCTCTATAATTTGTCTGTTGTGCTTTTTATTTTAGTTTATTAGTAAAGTTTTCTATCAAAAAGTAGGTTAGACAACCAGGTTGTGATATATGTTGACTGATTCTTTAAGTTCAAGCTTGTATAAAATAGGTCCTTAAGTACATCTACTCAGTGTGTTACATACTGACTGTATATTTTTTCAGGTTCTTTCTGATTCGACGAAGAAGAGAGACTATGATGAGCAGTTAAGAAAGGAAGAATCCAGGACTAGGAGTGTCTGCCAGAGGTCTCATAGCACTCCACGTCAGGCAAGTTATTTTGTATTGCTCATCAACTTGTTTCTTAGAATTAAATGGCTTTTGGGAGTTTTATATTTTTGTTATCTTTAGTTGAATTCATATAAAACCACAAAGGAAAGAAAAGGAGCTAGCCTGTCTCATCAAAGAGAGATGAGTTGGACTCTTGTCCAAGGAATTTTTAATTCATACAATATTTGCTAGTCTTCTTATAAGTAGATTAGTTGGAAGCTCGATCAAAGCAGACCTTTATTCCAAATGAGTGCATAGCTACATGAGTTACTTTGTTTTTGTTTGTTCCCAAGTTGCACCTTTTAAGTAGCATACTGATAATTGTATTCTACACTCTGCATTTTGATGTGTCACCCTATTCATGGAGATTGAATTATCAATAAATCATATGATTTATTCTTGGAATTAATTAAGAAAAAAGTATGAGTTGGATATTAGGATGAGGTGGATTTGAGTGGTAAATTTTTATTCGCAGGAATTTCACCCCCTCCCTCTTCCCATTTTATATATCTTTTCTAATGAACGAAACCAAATATAAACATAGTCATGCTGCTGTGGCTTTATTACAATTTCTAACCATGCTTCAATTAACAGGATGGTCATGATTATTGCTCAGAAGAATCCAGACGTATACAGTGCACCAAATGTGGAAATTCTCATATTTGGATATGCACCAACCGGAGTAAAGCCAAGGCAAGATGGTGCCAGGTTAGTTTTTACCACCTTTCTCTCTCTCTCCC
The DNA here is from genome assembly GCF_031755915.1 of Ziziphus jujuba. NCBI lineage: Eukaryota > Viridiplantae > Streptophyta > Magnoliopsida > Rosales > Rhamnaceae > Ziziphus > Ziziphus jujuba. Next base: position 25,082,136 of record NC_083389.1, read on the forward strand.
GGTCCCCCACACCAACAAAAAAATGTTCTGCGGTTATGTTTTATGAAAGTGTGATTCATTGGAGTTGGTTTGGCAATAGGATTGCCGTCAATATCACCAAGCTAAGGATGGAGATGGATGGGTTGAATACAAAGGCTCTCTGGTCTTTGATAGGCCTCAGAAGGTGTGTGTATATATTTTTCTTTTAGAGTGTTAAGCATCTCAATCTCTTATGCACTGGTTCAAATGTCAGACAACACCTGTCCTTTGCCCATGGAGAAGTTTAAAATTTTAATATAACTTTGCATGTTGGAGTACTAGGCAGTTGTCAAAATTGCCGAGGCATGGGCATGGAGGGCAATTAGATGATACATCTGCGGGATCATGCTGCTAAAATTTATACATCTAGTAGACATCTCATCTGTTGTTTTCTTTCCAAATAGTATAAAAAAATTTTAAGTCGCATTCAAACTTTGAAATAGTGTAGTATGGCTCTTAGCTTGGACTTACTTCTGTTTGCATTCAATAACTTGCTTGACATTTACCAAAACCAAAAAAAAAAAAAAAAAAAAAAAAAGGAAAAAAAAAAGAACTTGCTCGGACAGTGGGATTTTCAAATCCCTCAAAACTGAGATATGAAATTATTTCCATACTTATGCCCATCATGGATCTTCTAGTTGTCATCTCGATGTAATAAATTTTTTATTTAACTTCATTATGTTAAATTATTATAGAAAATTTGTCCGTATTAAAATGTAATATACATCCATTGTATATTTTTATTAGAAGTTTGTTCTTTATGTTTAGGTGGAAATACCCCGTGCATTTGTTTGTGCCGAAAGTAAAATCTTTGATGTGTCAGAATGGGCTATTTGTCAGGTCAGTGGTTAACTCTTCTACAGATGGTACACACCCCCCTTCCCTATTGTACACAAATTGGCACATAACATTTGTCATTTATATATGAATATATGAATATAATTTAAAAACTGTGAATATGTTCTGTGTTATATGTTTCTGTTCCCTTTTTACTTTCTAGAGAAATTCTGCAAAATGACATAGTACTCTATAAAATTTCTTTTCTAGAAATATTAGAAAGTACTCAAATAATTGTTTATCATATATTGATTGTGGGCTCAACAAAGTGGAACCTGTGATATGGCCAAAGTGTCTTACTTGATCATTGTTAGCATATAAGGCCCCACATGCTATGACTCTGACTTTCAGTTTAAAACATAGTGCTGTAGGAAAACCCTCAGCGACTGCTGATTGATTCAATGTTATATTTTTGGTGCACGTAATGTAGAAAAGTTCCCTTATCAAAGAGTGTTACTTGACCTTTGTTAGCATATAAGACCCCACATACTATCGCTTCCAGTTTATCTCACACTGCTTTAGGAAAACCATCGACGACAGCTGATTGATTCAATGTTACATTGTTGTGCACTAATGTAACTTTACTAGGAACAGAAAAACAAAGGAAGCCCCTTTGTCTGAGTCTGACAGCTTTGATTTATTTCATTCAGGGAATGGCATGTCGACCTAACACTCATCGGCCCAGCTTCCATGTGAACATGGTTGGGTTGGAGAAAACCCAAAGATCCAACTCAAGTAGATTCCCTTGGGATTTGGATGCTGAAATGATGGATGAGGATGAAGAAGAATTTGAGCTATGGCTTCAGCAGGCCCTAGCTGCTGGCCTCTTCTGTGAGACCTCTAAACGCAGAAAGAGCTGGAGCCCATTCAAGTTGCATCACTTGAAAGGAAAGAAGCATCGTGGAAGAACATCATATTGATTGACATCATGGGACATGGGACATGTGACACAAGACAATTTTACTGCCTGTCCAAGAAAGAAGTAAAAATGCTTTTGCTGGAACATTTTGAGCGCGAATTGTCAAGATCAAGATTGATAGGTAGCTCACATCAGCGATAAATCCATATCTACTTATTAACAATTGAAGAAGGAAAGAAGGTTCGTTTTTTGAGAGAGGAAAAGAATCAATGGGGTAACCTTGTGCCCTTAAAAGGTAAGGGCGTTTGAAGCACGAGAGCCTAGGTTTTTGTTGTGCTCGTTGCACGTTAAGCCCCTCAATTTTCAATTTTATCAGGCTAAAACTAGTCGCAAATCGTAGTATCAATCTGTGCCTTGCCCTTTACACTGACCTTCAGTACAAGGTAGCCTCTTTAAGAATTCATCATGAACTCAACATTTTGTACATATTTTCTTTATTGTCAATAAAATTTCATTGTCTTGGTGACTTGACATTGTGTACTGTTTGTTTGGTGGTACACCATGTTTTTGTGACCCTATATTATGTTGATTGTATTCCAAGTGCATATTTCAACAAGGTTATAAAAGAATTATAAGGATTGGGAGATGAACTTATATTGTTCCACAGAAAACGACTTCTTTTGGGAATAGGAAATGAACTAAATATACTATCTTTGAAAACTGTGTAGGTTTTTGGACTGTAATTGAGATTGATGTTACGCAGGGTCCAATTTAGATACAAAAAGTTCGAATAATTGAGCTTCAATATCAGTTAGGCAAATATTATCATCGACACATCTTTGGTCCAATCAAATTTAAGTCTGGTCGTTTATTTATTTATTTATTTTTGTGTTAAATTTATAATAATACTGTCAGATTATGAATATCAAATTTGTGATTTATTATATTATTTTTTTGGACGATTTTGAATAATTGAGCTTCAATATCAGTTAGGCAACTATTATCATCGACACATCTTTGGTCCAATCAAATTTATGTCTGGTCTTTTATTTATTTATTTATTTATTTTTGTGTTAAATTTATAATAATCCTGTCAGATTATGAATATCAAATTTGTGATTTTTTTAAATTATTTTTTTTGGACGATGTATATGAATTTAATTATGTTAGCAACGATACAGTAATAAGAAAATTGAAATTGTATCATAATGTTAAGCATTATTTTATTGTGTTTTATTTTTATCAAGTATTTAGTTCCACAGATATTAATGTTTCACTGCAATATTACACTGAAATATTATTTTAAAATCAATTAAAAAATACAGTTCATGTCTCTCTTTAATTTTTTTTTTCTAAATTTTTAGAAATCAGAAAGAATATATAACAATAATCGAAAAAGAAACTAATAAATTAAAGAAAGCAGTATTTTCAAGAAGGAAAGTGATGGCACATTCCAACATGTTCAATCATGGTAAACAACAAAAAAATAGAGCAAATGGTCAGCAAGAAATAAATAAATAAAAAATAAAAAGCAAATATTCAACGAATAAATAAAATAAACATATTAAAATAAAGAGCAAACAAGTCCTTTAAATAGTGGTTTAGCTTTCGTTGTTGTGGGTAAAATTATCTCAGAGACACTGCATTATTTACGGGAATTTACTTAAAAGTGACCAGATAATTAATATATTGGGATAACTTTAACTGCACCTAATGGAAATAATTACTGGCTTTGTCCATATCTGGAGGGTCTAGAAACTAGAGATTTTCAAGTGACATTTAATTAATGATTAAATATTAGCTTGACTTTTCATTTTGTCAACATCTCACCTTAACTTCAATCTTATTCCAGCAATATCAGATTTGATATACAGAAAATTGATGGTCTACAAATAAAGTTAGATGATATTTTATATTCCATTTAAATATTAATTAATTTCTGATTTGCAAAAATAATTGTTTATGCTGTGATTATATGGATTCTGATGGAGAATATTTCATGAGAACTGTTTCTTATTTATTTGGTGTATTTAGTTGTAGTTTGTAAAATGGAGATAGTAAAAATTGATATTTTCGCAATATTATGATTATTTTCAGATTTATACTTTGTAAATGTATCATATATTACTAGTGTTTTTTTTAATTATTATTATTGATTAGTATGCAGGTATTATTTAACTATCCTATCGGAGTTAAGATGAGAATGGTTCGGTAGTACTTTTGCAATGTGGGCATTAGTCGCCCTTCCTTTAATTGTAGGAATGCAGGTTGTTGTATCGGTACCTTTGGAATGACAAAGTGTTCGATTGCAGGTATTCTTTCTCCTTCTCTTGCGTTAGGTGTTGGGATATTAAACGTCCACCTGGCAACATTCGATATATAATATAGTGTATCAGGTGTATGGTTGATATTTTGTGTATTTTAAATATTTTTAAAGAAATTCACTTAATTTATGACTTTATTTATTTGCTTATTTATTTATTTATTTATTTTTGTAATTTTAAATTATTTTATTATTTTCGTTATAATTCATTTATTTTATTTAAAAACTATTGTTAGGATATTTATTTAAATATTTATTTTTACTTCATTTTATTTAATTTTATTTTCTAGGACACAAAAAATAATAGTTTTACGAAAATGTTTTTAAATGAGGAAAATTTTCAAAAATAAATGGATAGTAAGGATTTTGAGAGAAAATTTGCTTTCTAAATGATTATTTTATTTCTTTTTTGTTTACTATTTATTATTATTATTTTTATTGTTTCTTTTGTTGTTATCCTTTTTATTATTTATTATTGTTACTTAGGATGATTGGCAACTTATCATTTTTTTAAAAATTTTTTTTCTTTGTTTTCCTAACACATTCTCCTACATCCATTTGGCGCGGCTTATTTGACTGCGTTCTTTCATTGCTATACGATGTAAATTTTTTTTTTCTTTACTTTGTTACTATTTTATTGTTCCTCATTTATCTATGATAATTATATTTCTAATTACTCTTAGAATGCTACAATGTAAATTGTGGACCTCACAATTTGTATCAGTTTAGTTACTTGTTCATCATATGTTTTATTTTTTAGTGTTGCAATTTGTGGACAATGTAGTAAAGAGGAGAAATAAGGTTGTTACATATTTAGAAGTGTGTTTTTCATACAAAAAATTTTGAAAAAATCCTTATGATAAAGAAATTCTGTCGGATTATCTATAAAATTTCTAATGGAGTTTTTCCTAATTGGGATCCATTTAAGATTCCAGAGGAAAATTCCTGCAGAGATCCTAACGTAATCTCCACCAGATTAATTAGTTAGGTAATTGAAATCTCAAAGTAAATTTAAATAAAACCACTATAAACTATATATGTGTACATAGCTACTAATGTGTGCGAGTTGGGCATTATATGATGGCCAACAGGCTTCCACTATGCAACTTGTCGATACAGTACATTACATATGATAATCAGGATCGCATTGACAAAAAATAACTTAATATGCTAATAATTCGCCCAAAAAAAATAAAATAAAAAATTTAATATGCTAATATCATTTCATTAACTCATAATTTTTCGAACATTATCGATATTTAATCAATAAAATTTTTCATTTTGAAACGCCTCCTATGCATGGCTCCGACGGAAGAATAATATTAAAAGACAATGGATTTTCTATCTCCTATCAATCATAGAATCCCACCTCTAAAAAATAGTTGTTCTTTTATATGCTCTTTCATTTTTTCAATTTGCTATATTTTTAAATAATGTAATATTATTTTACTGGTCAGACAATAGACAGAACATCTGGGTCCTTCAAACACTTCAATTTATGTTATCCCGTTTAGAATATTACTTGTAATGTACAGTTTAAACAATTATTTAATATTTCCACTAACCATTAAAAAAGAAAAACCCTTAAAAAAGCTGATAAATAAATTCTTTATTATACGTTTTCTATTATTTTCTTCCTTGGATTAATTTGAGTAAGATGTGTATATATAATTTTACCTGCCTCACCATAAAAAGATTTCATTATTTTCATTGCATTGATTTATTAGACCATCAAGTACATAATTACTTGTCACAAATATACATATTTATGCTCCCTGATTAGGAGCAACTGTATCCATCTCGTGTTCATCATTCATATTAGGTTCATCAGAGACATACCTACCCCAAAACCAATGTGCTTTCCATACTCTATTCACCTCTTCAATTGGAACTCCTTTCGTTTCTGGCATGAAGAACGCGATGAAAACAGTCATAATCACGACGAAGATGGCGAAGAAAAAGAAGAGACCGAATTTCATGTGACAAAGTAGTTTTAGGAAGAGTTCTGCAATGAAGAAGGTAAAGAACATGTTAACCGAAACGTTGATCGCTTGTCCTGCTGCTCGGATTTCCAACGGACAAATCTCACTGGGAACTAACCATCCCAATGGTCCCCATGACCAAGCAAATGCAGCTACATATGCACAAATGAAGAACAATAGCAAATCGGCTTCCGAATTCGGTAATGATCCTTGTCCATTGGTACCGAATTTCACCCCGATCATAATTCCAACCGCTATCTACATCCAAAGAGAACAAAAAATAAATATATATTCAACTTATCAATAATGATATAGGCACTAATTTCGCGTGCAAGTGAATGTGGTAAACAATTTAGTGTCTGTAGCACTTACCTGGCACACAAGCATCTGAGCGCCACCTTCAAGGAACAAAATCCTTCTACCAAACTTATCAACTGTAAAGATCGAAACTAAAGTGGCAACCACATTAACTATACCAGTTATGACAGATGACATAAGGGAAGAGTTGTCTTCAAACCCTAAAGTCTGGAAAAGAACAGGTGCATAAAACATGATCACATTTATGCCCGTTAGCTGTTGAAAGAATGGTATGAGGCTGCATATCACTAGTTGAGGCCTGTATTTCGGTTTAAGGATGTTCCTCCATGGGTGTTGCACTTTCTTTGATGCCTCACTCGCTTCCATAAGATCACGAAGTTCTTCATCGACGTCATTAGTGCCGCGAATCTTTTGCAACATTCTTTTGGCTTTCTCCATGTTACCTCTCTCAATGATCGAATTTGGAGTCTCGGGCAAGAAAAATGAACCAACAGTCATTAATATTGCAGGGACGCCTGCAAGACCTAAAGAGAGTCTCCAACCCCATCCGCCGCTAATCTTATTAGTGCCGTAATTAACAAGGTTCGCGACGAGGATGCCGATGGTGATTGCCATTTGGAATCCCATGTTGAGTGCTCCTCTAAGCTTTGCAGGTGCCATTTCGGATAGGTACACTGGAACGGACTGATTAGCGAATCCAACACCAACACCGAGCAATATACGGCCGAGGATCAATAATGCAACGTTTTGAGCAATTGCATTTAGGATGGAACCTATGAGAAAAATTAGACCCCCTACAAACATGGAAGGCTTTCGGCCAAAGAGTTTCGTGACCGATGATGCGAAAAAGGAAGCAACCAAAGCAGCGAGATAAAGTGAGGAGGTGAACAACGTAAGAGCAGCGTTATCAAATTTGCAATATGCATTTTCAGCACCTGATTCGGCTCTCTCTTTCTTCTTTTCTACTGATGGGAAGAACTTCTCCAAGAAAGGTTGCATAGAGGTAACTCCCCCTGCAATAATTTTGGAAATATTTTAGCAATTGACATATTAATCTAACAACAAACTAGTATGTGGAGCCAGGTTTGGGGTAACTAAGATTGAAAATTTCATATCGGCTATAGACTTCGATCATGTATGGTATATAACTGATATGAGGACCACAAAACTTAACGTTAGATCAATAAATAAATAAATAAATAAATAAATAAATAAATAAATAAATAAACTCTTCAAATTTTCACTTGTACGTTTTTCACTACTAAAATTTTTTGATTTAGTCATACAATGGTGATAAATTTCACTTACAAAATAAAATAAACTTATTTTTTTAGGCATCTAGTAATTGAAGGATTAGAGTAAATTTACCTGAAATTCCAAGATCATAACCAAATATGAGACCTCCCATAGCAGCAACCATACAAGTGAACACAACATAGGCAGTCACACCACCATTGTAGTTTTGGCCTCCTCCATAGCTAACAGTTGCACCTCCTGCCATCTTCGTGTCTCCAAAAAGGGTTGAGAGATTAAAGACAGAACTAACCAATTAAGAATAACAATGGGTTCCTTCTTTTTCTTCCTTTTCTTTTATTTCCTTTCTTTTTATCTTCTTTATTGATAAAATCTGGGTTTAATTATAAACACTTATAATATTGAGATTCCCTTTTTTGGTGAAACTAACAATGTTAGGATGTGATATGTAATGTTGTTTGTATGCCATATTAATAGGTCTTTTTTTAGTGTTATCTTCTATAGAGTAATATGAACTTATCAAAAATAACTGTCAGTCTCTTAATTTTTACTTTAAAAAGCATTTATATACATGATAAGAAAGAATTGAATGCCTAATTTTAGAATATTAGCATACAAAACTCAATCATATTAGTTGGAGTAAAAAACAGACCATTAGTTTCTTTCTTGTTGTATAACAAAACATAGGATTGCCGACTTCTGTAAGTCATGCATCTAATGTTTGAAAACTGGCCGTCCATTGGCTGGGCAAAGGTAAGCATAAATGGCTGGAAGTAGCACTTATTATATAGTTTTCCCAGGAAAAGAAGCAACTACTCCTAGCTTTCTTTCTATAGGCATTTTTCTAAGTTTTATCATACTTACTCGCCTTCCTTTCCTGTTGGGTCATTAATGAGATTTATTCTTATTAGTCTAGCCTATTTTAACTTAATTATTTGTTAAATTCCTCAAGCTCCTGTGCTATATAATGTGTTTTGTGCTGTTTTTGTACAAAAGCTTCAATTATGGAATTTGAAGAACATTTGTTAAAATGTTGGATTTTTTATGTATTTTAGAGCTACTTCTTAAGATCCAACTAAAAAAAAAAATTGAAGAGATACCCTAAGAAATTAATGCTAAGGGCATGTACACTCTCTTAAGAGAGTCCGCACGCCACTTTAAAGCTTGAAATGGGCAATGTTACACGAGCTAGGGCTTGTGTACTCTCTCTAGAAAGTGTACAGGCCACTTTGTCCTGCATCCACACAAAGTATGGCATGTGCACTTTCATTCTCTTTGGAGAGTGTAAACATCACTTGCCCTTATTTCTCCCTCTATTTCTTAACAAGATAAGGATTTTAACGAGGCATGTGACTTGTTTGTGACATTTTATGAGCTATATGATGAAGATCTAAGGGTGGAGATTAGGCTTTTGGGGTAAAGATTATGATGGCTTTTGAGAAGGTGGATATATTATTCCAAAAAAGGCATAGCAAAGTAGAGCTTTTGGAGAAAAGAAAACACACAAACACAAATTTACAGTGAGAAGCTCTAGTTCTAGAGAGAGAAAGTTTAGGAATTAAAGAAGTTTGAAGATCTACAAAGGATAAAAGATTGAAGGCTCAACAAATCTAGTTTTCTTTCCCTTGTTATTCTCTCAATTTGTATTACTAGAAAAATTCTTGGATTTGTCAATGAAGAATGATAAAATTTATGAAATTCTATTTTGATTATATTAGATGTTTGTTTCTATTCATGAATATATGCTAGATGTTTGATCTAGGGTTTTGATGTTAGATTTTGATTGTGATGATATAATTTAATTGATTAATGATTTAATTCATTTTCAATTATTTGTGCTTCATTGGTATAATTGATAAATACACCTAATTAGATCGAAAAATTAGTTGAGTGTTGTCTGAATGTGTGAAGTTTAGCTTGATAAAACATAATTTGCAAATTGATGACCGGGAAGACACAACTCTAATTGAGCTTGGAAAAGTTATATTGGATCTTATATAATTACAATCCAAGTCTTAATAGAGTTTTAGAAAATCATTTGATATTAGGATTATAAAATTGGACTTAATTGCTTGGTTAATTGGTATAATTAGGGCGAGATTCCAATTTGAGTAAATTTTTTAATATCTTGCTTGCCTTGAGATAGGAAGTGAGTTAAATTAGAAACCCGATTGGATTGGAAATGTTTGTTAATTACCAATTAGGTAGTTGCATGATTAGTTTAAGTGAAAACAAGGTCCTAGATCATGTTTGAATTCATAGATTCCTTATATAATCATTGATGTGTATCTATTCTTTCCATTTGTCTCCATTATATTAGGCTGGTATTTAATATTGGATTAGCATTTACTAATTAGCTTAATTTTCATATAGTTGATTGTTTGAATAAAGTTGGATTATGATTATCATGATACTTGGCCAATTAAACAAGTCCAATCAATGATCGTGAGAACTATACTCTATTACTTTATTGCTTAGTCAGTGGGATCAAAACCTTTGAGTGTGGGATATGATCACATGATTCAATTAAGTCCTTATGAATCATGCTTATCAGAGGTAGCATCTTGCCTAGCAAGAGATTGCACTGGTAAGTCACATACCCATACCCTGGAAGTCTCCCCATTCTTTACCTCAGAGGTGATTGTTGTTTGCATAACTTAAGGTAGCTAATAGATTCATATAATTACTAATATTTTTGAAAAATACATCCAAAAAAATTCTTAAAAATATTAAAATATTTGATTATGTAAAATATAAAAAAAATTAATTATATTCTTGAAGTCTACAATTATTATATTATTTATATTCTTCACCATACATATATACATATTGTTTTAGAAAACTCAAATTCAAAATCATTATTTAGCGCAAAAACCACTAGGTTGTCCCTTTTGGAACATACATAGAATAATTTGAAAAAATTTATAAACAAATTATATACATATTCAGACACATTATCATCTATATATACATGGTAATTAGAAAAGGAACCTCATCTCTTAGCTCGAAATGAAAGCTTGCAAAATTGTCTGTAGCAAATTTGAGATTCCTTTACATCCTCCCTCAAGCTAGGAAGAAAAGGAACCTTATCTCCAAGCTCAAAATGAAAGCGTGCAAAGTTGTCTTTAGGAAGATACTTGGTGAAAATATTAGCAAGTTGATCATGAGTGGCAACATACTAAGTAACATGCGTGCCTAAAGGTACCATCTCAAGTAGTCAATTTCTATATGTTTGGCTTGAGCATGGAACATTGGACTAATACTCATATAAAAGGTACTTAGGCTATCATAAAAACAATTCAAGAGAAGTTGATAAATAAATACCAATGCCTCCAAGAAGAAAAGAAATCCATATAATTTCAGCCATAGTAGATGCCACAGAATGATACTTAGCCTTAGATTTGGATTAGGAAACTGGTGGTTGCTTCTTGAACACCAAATATTCTATTAGCACCAAGAAAAATCGATGTAGGAATTTTCTAATTAAACATATAAAATCTTAATAACAAAACATCCAATAAAGAAGATACTAGAAAAGCTTAACTTGGCACCCAAGTTTTACATTTTCTTAAGAAAAATGAAAGGAAGAAGATGATTCTAATGAGAATTGGCTAGCTTAATACATATATATATAAGCTTAATAATGAAAATGATGCATTTTAGAAAATTATTCATAAAGATCAAAACGGTGTGTTTTGGCGGTTGGTATTTAGCACACGTGAACCTTGGTACTGCCACTTTGACAGTCAAATTTCAAATGTAAGTCTTAAGATTTGTGATCGTTAGAGGGATTAATGCTCTATTTTTACTGTTGTTTCTGTTGATGCCTTTGCTGCGGATTCTGTGTTTGTTCTTGTTGCTGCTTTTACCATCGTTGCTCCATCAATTCCACCTCAGTCTCAAGAAACTCATCCTCGAGTTGAAGAAAGAGAGTGGAGAATCATCCAGAGGCAAACACGGATGGAGATCAGCTACACTGAACACAAGAGAAATATGAAGATCATCTGGTAAATCGACATGATAAGCGTTGTTTCCCATGCATTTGGTGATGATACATTTGGTAATGATAAAAGGACCAATTTTATAAGGATGCAGGTTATTATAGTTGTCAGTAGGGAAATGTTCCTTTCTCAGTTAAATTATTACAAGATTGCCTTCATTGTATGTTTTATGGCGGCGATGGGCATTTGCTGCAGCTTTATACTTTAAGTTTGCTTACTTAATTCAATGTTGAACCATTTGTGAAACTAGGCATAGTTATCCATAAAAGTGGCAGCTCCTTGATGATTAGGTAGTGGGAGTGAGATAAGATCAGTTGTGTTGTTAGGCAATTTGGTGTAGACAATGGCAAAAGGTTGGAGGCCGGTAGAGCGGTTGACTTGAGGTAGAAGGGAGTCTCACTGTTTAGGTCGATCAAAAGCTAGATTACAAAGCATATTGTCAAGGGTTCGGTTTACCACTTCGGCCTGGCATTAATTTGGGGATGATAACGGCTGCTATATTGCAATTTGTTGTAGAATTTCTTCCACAAAACTTTCTAAAAATGACTAAAAAATTTAACATCATGATCAAAAGTTAGTCTTCAGAATTCCATGCAAACATACCACCTCATGAAAGAATAAGTACACCACATAGGTTGCATCAGAAGCTTTCTTAGAAGGGATGAAATAGGCAATCTTTGAGAAATGGTCAGCCATAACAAAAATTCTATCAACTTGGTGCATAGTCATGGGAAGACCAAGGACAAAATCCATCGAGAGGTCTTCCCAAATAGTGACAGGAGTTGTTAGGGGAATATAAAGTCTAGTATTTTGGGAGTGGCCCTTATTAATTTGATAGGTGGAGCAACGAGCAACAAAAGAGGCAGTTTAAGCTTTCATTTTGGGCCCAAAGAAATGTTGGGTGATAGCCATAGCTGTTTTGTCATGGCTAACATGGGCAGCTAGACCACCAGAGTGGAGGTCATGCATAATGAACTCTCACAGGGATGTCTTAAGGATGCAAAGTTGATTACCTTTGAAAAGGAAACCATCGAGAATGTGGTAGTCATCCATGTTTTTATGTAGTTGGCATCGATCCTAAATGAAAGAGAAGTCTTCATCATCAACATACCAGTCTTTGAGATGGTTGAAATCTTGTAGGTTGAATTTGAGAATAGTGAGTAAGGTATATTTGCAGCTGAGTGCATAAGCTACTATGTTGCAATGACTTCCTTTATGATTGAAAGTGTAGTGAAATTTTTGAAGGAATTCAAGCTAGCAAGCATATAGATTATTAAGTTTCTTTTGGGAGTTGAGGTATTTAAAAGGCAGAATGATAACATATTCTTGCTCATATATGGACCAATTTTGTCATGCTAGACAAAGTTTCTCACTGAAAAATTCAACTGGGCAGCCTTTTTGAGTAAGTACAACTCCAATACCAACTTTGGAAACATCGGTTTCGATTTGAAAAACCTTATCAAAATTTGGCAAAGCCAGGATTGGGCATTGGTGAACTTGTTCTTCAATAAGTCAAGTTCTTTTTGAGACTAGTTGTTAGTGGGGTGGCTATTACTCTGAAGTTATTGATGGATCACCTGTAGAAGGTTGCAAGACCATGAAAGCTTCGAAGTTTAATGACATTCTAGGGCCGAGGTCAATCAAGGATTGCCTGGATTTTTTTTAGGTCAGTGTGAATGCCTTCCTTGTTGACAATGAATCTGAGAAAGAGGAGTCGGTTAGTGGTGAATTTGCATTTTTGAAAGTTGCGATACGGCTTGTTCTCCCTTAACACTTGGAATACTTTATGTAGGTGAGTTAGGTGGTCTTTTTCGGTTTTACTGAATATCAAAATATTATCAAAGTACACCACCATGAATTGGCCAATGAAAGGTTTGAAAATTTGATTCATGAGGCACATGAAAGTACCTAGGGTGTTACAGAGGACAAATGAAATGACTTACCACTCGAACAAACCTTCTTTGGTCTTGAATGTAGTCTTCCACTCATCCCCTAGAAAAATTCTGATTTAATGATGCCCACTCTTAAGGTTGAGCCAAGAAAATATTTTGGAACTTTCAAGTTTATCCAACATATCTTCTGGACGTGGGATTGGAAACCTATATTTAATGGTAATCTTGTTGATGGCTCTACTGTCTACACACATGTCCAACATCTTATCTTTCTTTGGAACAAGAAGAGTTAGTACTATACAAGGGCTAAGGCTTGGTCATACCAGGCTTTTGGATAGCAGATCATCAACAATGTGTTGCAGAATGGCATGTTGTTTAGGGTTCATGCAGTAATGCAACAAATTTGAAAGACTTGCTCTAGGGATTAAGTTAATATCATACTGTATGTCTCGAAGGGGGATAACTCATTTGGCAGTTCAGCAAGGTAAAGGTCACTATATTCCAGAGTTTACAACTTTTTCTTGTTTGACAACTAGAGCAGAGCGAATACTTATTAATCTAGTGAGAAACATATTGGAACAACCTGAAGGGTTTTAGCTCTCCTTAAAATGAAAGTAAAGTTTGTACATATATAAAATCATTATATGGTTTAAAATAAGTTCCAAAACAATGGCATAAAAAGTTTAACAAAGTAAAGAAGTCAAATAGGTTTATAACAAATGAATATGATAAATGTGTTTATGTGAAAAATAATAAATATGGTCATTGTCATTGTATGTCTTTATGTAGATTATATGCCTATCATTGGTAGCACTAACGAAATAATTCAAACTACTAAAACAATTTTAATTAGTAAATTTATGAATAAAGATTTGGGTATAGCAAATGTTTTTTTAGGAATTAAAATTTCTAGTAAAAAAAAAACGGTTTTCTTCTATCTTAGAAACAATATATTGAAAAATTGTTCAATACGTTTGATAAAGACAGTGACTGTGTTTTGAAGACATTGGTAGACTTTAATATTTCATTACATAAAAATCATGCAAATGGTATATCATAATTAGAATATTCTCAAATTATTGGCTGTTTAATGTATGTTATGAGTTGTACAAGAATAGATATAGCTCATTGAATTAACAAATTAAGTAGATACATAAGTAACAAGAATAGATATAGCTCACTGAATTAGCAGATTAAGTAGATACATAAGTAATCCTAGCAAAGATAATTGGACTATAATAATTAGGGTTTTTAGATATCTAAGACATACCCTAGATTATGGATTATATTACACAAGATATTTTATTGTGTTTGAGGGATACAATGATGCTAGTTGGATATCTGACTCAACTTGTAAGACTCATAATTCTTGTAAGTCTTAAAATAGGAAGCATTAAATGGTTTTGAGTTTATTTAATATAATTTACTATAAAATCTTTTTGTGTGGGATTATGTGATAAGACTATTTTGCCTTCACCTATTTAATACATAGTAAGGGTATAATGGTGCTTTATCTTTTTATTTATTTTTGTGTGTCTAGAAGTTAAATTTCTTGGGTGGAAATGAGTATGCAAGTTGCTAAGCTTGGTATAGGTGGTTTGGTGACTAGGCAACCAAGTAAGTATGAATAGTAATTTTGGATCAAGTTTATGCAGATAGGTTAACCTCCTGATTTTCACTAGAAGGCTATAAGAAAAATTGCAGAATTCATAAGTTATGGATGGAAAGCCACCGAAGTTATCTTTCCAACAAATGTTACAAACTGACTTTTCGAGTTTTGTAGAGAAAGTTATGAAGTTTTAAGTGATTATTTATTTGAACTGATAGGTCTATCTGATTTTGAATAGGTTTTGGAGCTAGTTTTGGATTTAGATGACCCATTGGGCACATGGGTTCTAGAGTTGGATGAATTTTAGATAGAAGAAAGTGTTTTTTCAACTTTTTATTTATTTTAATTAGTATAAGATAATAACAAGGAAATATTTATTATTTTCATTTAATTATCTTGATTTTTATTTAAATAAAAAAAGGAATTAGGAAACTCTAGGTTTTTTATTTCTTGTATTTTCTCTTATTGTCCAATACAAAACCTAGAGAAAAAGAAAAAGATAATATGAAGGAGGGCGGAAAGAAATTAAGATCGATAGACTTCTTAGATGTTTCCAAAGGAAAAGTTGAGGATTTATAGAAAATTAAAGTAAATACATCTTTTGGTTTGTGATTTATGTTCTAGTTTTGTAACCTAATCTACAATTAAGATTTGTTTTTATTTTAGTTTCTTTTTCTTACTTGGAAATCAGATTAAGGAAGAGATTTTTATTTGTGAAAGCCTAAAAGGATCAAGATAATTTTTCTTGTTATGAATAAAAGTGAGATGTGTTTACATATGCTTTTGATCTAGCATCCTTATGTTGTTAAGTATGTGATTATTCTATGTTTCAAGATGAATCAAATGGTTTTATACTTAATATAAGATAGTCTCTTCTTGCTATGTTTGATATTCATCTATTATGATATTTATCAGTATCGGACTTGTTTCAACCACAATTTCAACCTTTAAATAAAATGATTCCTTGAAACTGGAATTATCTTAGAAATTGGACACATCAATGAACATTTTTCAATTTGAATTATCTCCAAATGATTTTTCTAAATTTAGTTTTGATTTTTCAAATTTGATACCTTTGCACTCCTTGCAAATCCAGGCCTATTTTATAAACATAAAATTTCAAATTTCTTTACTTGATTATTAATCTTTGGGTACTATGTTTTCAAAAATTAGACTCTTACCCTTTCCTTTAAGTTGGGAATCATTAATATTGGAATTTTTAAAAATTTATTTATAATTTTTGAAACTTGATTGATTAATTGAAAAACTTGAAAGCGACTGTTCTAATTTAAGTAACTTGTGTTAAATGATCTCTTGGACATATACACTATTTATTTTGATATGATTTTTATATATAATAAACTACACATCCTAAAGTGAATTTAGAATTTAATTTCACGTTTCACATTATTTGGACTTATATTCTTTTCAAAGGGGAAGCTACAAGTTTGAGTTGCTACAAGTTTGAGTTTATCTACTGAAAATTTACAATGGGATTAATAACTCAGTTTTGTTTATTTTTGTTAATGGGTTAATTGAACTCCATATAACTTGGAATATTGAATGTTGATTGCTTTACATATTAGTTTCTACTAAATTTTCAAGACAAGGTAATTTATTTGCGGCAAGTAATTGTTTTTTTATCACAGTATGTTCTATCTGTCTTTCAGATTCTAATCTATGCTTTAAAAAAATTTAATTGAGTATGTTTTTGTGTTTTTCTAAGTTTGAAAAAGAAAGAAAGATGTATAGAACTTCAAATATGTTTGCTTTAATTCTACAATGTTTTGTTAAGCAATGTTATATTTTGCCTAATGATTTCATTATGTTATAAACTATGATTATATGAAAATTTACATTAATATAGATGAAATGTATTATAATAGTAGAAAATATGAATGATTAAGCATTATTTATTATTATCATTTGTAAGTGTATGATATGATATTATTATCTCTTAATAAGTTAAAATGAATCAAGCATAGACATAATGTTTTGGTATCATTTTCTAAGTTGGTTATGGACGGTCGTGGGACTTTGCACCGGAGTATAAGAAATCGCGTGCACTATGATAAAAATATGATATGGTAAGTCAGTGTCTAACACTATGTGAAATATCCAGCTTTAAGTTCCTGATGCTATATAATACAACACCCTATATATTTAGTTATGCATTACGGACTTCACATGTTTCAATATGTTTCATGCAGATGACATTATATTTATGACGTGGAACAAGTGATAAACTTACTATGATAATTTCATGTTATTCTTATGTTACATGCGTTAGATAATAAGAATTATGTTACTTGTATTTATATATATTTACTTGGTAAGCATATACATGTCTATTCTTTATAGCATTGAAAATTATTGAGTTTACTTTTAACCACATTCTTTTCAATTGTTGTATTTTTTGTTTTTTTAAGGTAATGACAGTGAGTGAGTTTTTGGTGAATATCTTGTTAGACCATGGGGAGTATTTTAGCAACATCTAAAAACAACTTGTACATTTTTATGCTAAGGAATAAAGTTTCATTTAAGTTGAAATCATATTTAATTATCTTCAATTTTTTAAATACATTTTTTTGTTTATGTTTTAAATTGTTTAAGTCACTTAGTTTTATTTAAGTTTGATTTTGAGAATGCTGTTTTACATTCAAGGTACAAGACTTGAACAGCATTTTTAATTTATCTATGAAAAGTTTTAATTTTTTGCATCATACTTATGAATAAGAATAGTAGCCACTTCAATTATGCTTAACTTAAGTGGCATGGCTGGAGAGTATTACACAAAAGAATAGAGATCCACAAATAAGTATGTTTTTTTATGCTAAGAGGTGTAGCAGTATCGTAGAAATTTTCTAAGCAAACTTGTATTGGAAGGTCCAAAATGAATCTAAATTTATTGCTTTAGATAAAGGGAGAAGAAGCAGAGGGGCTTCAACATTTTCTTGAGGATACTCCAAGGTGGCCAAAATTTTTACATGCTATTTGCATACATTTTGATATTCAATCGACTATTTGAAGGGCACAAATCCATAATTGTAATGATAAATCTTGACATGTACATAGAAAACAAAATACTATAAAATATTTGTCCTCAAATGGAATAATACCTATAGATTATGTGAAATCTAAAGATAATATTGTGGATCCGCTTACTAAAGGTTTTACAAGAGAACAAGTATGCTATTCATCGAGAGGAATGAGATTAAATTCATTTATTTAGAGTTGCCTTGATGGAAACCTTACCCAATTGGTTAGAGATCCTAAGATCTAGATTAAAAGGGATAGTAGAATCTCTACCGAAGCACTAAGAGTTATATAAGTCTACCTAATTCTATAATACTTTAGTGTTGCCGATATTATGTTCGGATAACCATTATTTTTAATGATGCCTGTATTTTGGAAATACAAATGCAGTTTTACAAGAAACTCTCAATAGGAAGTCATCTATATAAGGTGAAGGGGATATTTCTAAGAGAATTTTTATCTTGTTGAGTTCTCTAGAGCAATCATGAAAAACCAAGAATGTTAAGGGCCAAATTCAACATAAATGAAAGAAGCAACAATGTTTAGGAGAGTGATTATGTTATTCTATTATCTTGGTTTACACGATAGTTAAAGTTCAAGACATCATGTTCACTTATTGGCGTATAAATTTGATAGTATGTCATTAAGGAAGATTCAAAGGCAAAAAAAATCTTTCCTAAAGCAGTTACTTTCTAAATGATCCTTCTTTGAAATATCAATTTTATATTCATCTGAGGGATTGCTTGAATTTTGCATTTGTTTAATGAAAAAAAAAAATGATATTTTGGAAATTTATGATAGTTGATGAAAACTTACAAAGGTTCATTCTCAATGGTTATGTTTTTTTCTATGTATCTATACATCTTCCCCTAATCAGTGTGTTTTTTCAAACCTTCATGTCTTGTTGGATCTTTATGTCTCTTTCCCGTATCTTCTTCTGAATTGTGTGCCTTTTGTTATGTCCTTTTAACTTCTATAAATAACATATAAGATTATTCTTCAAGGCACTAAAAAAAATAAAATCAAACTTTGTCTAATTCGGTGTTATTTGAATTTGAAGTGCAACTATTCAAAGAAGTAATCACTGTATTCTAGGAAACAATCACTATAGAACTATAAGCACCATGACAGAGCAAATATTATCTTAAGAAGAGAGATTTCAACTCATGCCTCGATCAATTTATAAAGATCAAACTTCTTAGAATTTTAATTTTAACTCAATAATTTGATATATTAATATATTTATATATTCATATTTATATTGATATTTATAAATATCTATACGCATAGGTTTGGGTTTTATGCGTTTTATCAGTTTCCTAATAAAATTAGTGTACACTTTGGAACCATCCAGAATATGAGACTAGCCTGGATTAGATTATATTATATTGGATATATATGTCAATGTAAATAATACGTGGATAATAATACAACGTTGCATATTTCAAGAACCTAACAAATTTATTCTTTTATATATATTTGGCATGGTCAAATATTGTTTTGGTTGTCATATAATCATAGGACATAATTACGGTTTCGTTTCCCACTGTAAAAATTGTTTAAAGAATTGTGTTAGTAAACTTAACATACTTTTCCATTATTTAACTTCCTCAAATTTTGTACGAACGAAGGTAATATTATCCGAAGATAAAATTATTGTTAACGCAATGAATTAGTCTTATATACAACTAGGTCTGTTTTCAAAATTTCCAACTAATATGATTTTTGTTTTGTTTTATTCTTTTTTTTCAATTTTTTTATTTTATCGAGTTTGGATAATAATACTCTAAAATTAGGCGTTTTCCAATTATTTCATATGTATATAAATGCTTATTAAAGTAAAATATAAAGTCATCACAGTTTATTATTTCCAAAATTACATTATCCTATAGAAGATAACTTTACAAATGTCCTTCAAACTAGCTGTCCAAATACTTATCACGTCCTAAATATTGTTAGTTGTTGAAAAAAGATCAAATTTTAATTTAAAGAAGTGCTTATAAATTAAACTCAAATTTTGATGGCTAGAGAATAGAAAACTAAAGAGAAAGAAGAGAGAAAAAAAGAAAAAAAAAAAAAAAAGAAAGGAAGGAAAACTTTGGAGACACAAAGATGGCAGGAGGAGCTTTTGTAGCTAAAGGAAGGGTCCAAAACTATAACGGTGGTGTGACCACTTTTGTTGTGTTCACTTGTATTGTTGCTGCTATGGGAGGTCTTATATTTGGTTATGATCTTGGAATTTCAGGTTTTACTCTAATTCTTCAACCACAAATGCCTAAATAATTAGATAATAATTTCTTTTATTCTTTTTAGTGGTATATTAGGCAATATGACAAACACAAAACAGTTTTAGTTACTAGGTTGGAGATCTTCTGTCTCCAGTCTATATGATCACCGATGGAATTTTGTCGCATTTTAAAAACAGTTCTTTTTTTTCATTTTCGTTATTTCTTTCTTAATATTTTTAAATGAATTGACAATGCATAACTAAACAAACATGAATGAAGACAATGAAAGATGAGATAAAATATCTTTATGTGTTTTAAGAATTGTAATTAGAACGAAAATAATCAATAACAATAATAATATTAACAAATTTTAAGCAGCTATTTTATGGTTGATCAATATGCGCCAATTAATGAATGCTAAAGTATATTCAAAATTATTGCAGGGGGAGTCACCTCTATGCAACCTTTCTTGGAGAAGTTCTTCCCATCAGTAGAAAGGAAGAAAGAGAGATCAGAGTCAGGAGCTGAAAATGCATATTGCAAATTTGATAACGCTGTTCTTACATTATTCACCTCTTCACTATATCTTGCTGCTTTGGTTGCTTCCTTTTTCGCATCGTCAGTCATGAAAATCTTCGGCCGAAAGCCATCCATGTTTTTTGGAGGTCTAGTTTTTCTCATAGGATCCATCCTAAATGCAATTGCTCAAAACGTTGCATTGTTGATCCTCGGCCGTATATTGCTCGGTGTTGGAGTTGGTTTTGCCAATCAGTCTGTTCCGGTATACCTATCCGAAATGGCACCTGCAAAACTTAGAGGAGCACTCAACATGGGATTCCAAATGGCAATCACCATCGGCATCCTCGTCGCGAATCTTATTAACTACGGCACTAATAAGATTAGCGGCGGATAGGGTTGGAGACTCTCTTTAGGTCTTGCAGGTGTCCCTGCAATATTAATGACTGTTGGTTCATTCTTCTTGCCTGAGACTCCAAATTCAATCATTGAGAGAGGTAACATTGAGAAAGCCAAAAGAATGTTGCAAAAGATTCGCGGCACTAATGACGTTGACGAAGAACTTCGTGATCTTATGGAAGCGAGTGAGGCATCAAAGAAAGTGCAACACCCATGGAGGAACATCCTTAAACCGAAATACAGGCCACAACTAGTGATATGTTGCCTCATACCCTTCTTCCAACAGATGACAGGCATAAACGTGATCATGTTTTATGCACCTGTTCTTTTTCAGACTTTAGGTTTTGGAGATAACTCTTCCCTTATATCATCAGTCATAACCGGTATAGTTAATGTGTTAGCAACTTTAGTTTCGATCTTCACGGTCGATAGGTTCGGTAGAAGGATTTTGTTCCTTGAAGGTGGTGTTCAGATGCTCTTGTGTCAGGTAAAGTGCTACACATGCCAAATTGTTTACCAAATTTATTTATAATACTTGTAATTGTTGCCTCTAGCATTATTGATAAGTTGAATTTGGTTTCTTTTTTTTTTTTTTTTTTTTAATAATATAGATTGCTGTTGGAGTTATGATCGGAGCAGAATTCGGTACGGACGGACAAGGATCATTCCCAGATTCCCAAGCAGATTTGCTATTGTTCTTCATTTGTGCATATGTAGCAGCATATGCTTGGTCATGGGGACCATTGGGATGGTTAGTTCCTAGTGAGGTTTGTCCATTGGAAATCAGAGCGGCCGGACAAGCAATCAATGTTTCAGTTAACATGTTGTTCACCTTCTTCATTGCGGAACTCTTCCTAAAACTTCTTTGCCACATGAAATTTGGCCTCTTCTTTTTCTTCGCCGTCTTCGTTGTGATTATGACTATTTTCGTCTCGTACTTCGTGCCTGAAACAAAAGGAGTTCCGATTGAAGAGATGAATAGAGTATGGAAGGCACATTGGTTTTGGAGTAAGTATGTCTCAGATGAAACTACCATGGACAATGAACAGGAAATGGATAAAGTTGCTTGTGAGTTGGTAGCTTAACTTTATATGCTCTGATTGTGTATATCATTACAGGTTAAGATATCGTGGTAATTCTCCAAAAAACTCAATGTTAATGAAGTCTCACAAGAGATTTCTTATTGTTGTGAGAATTGCAAATTATGTGCAATCATTTGTTGTACTTTTCCTTCTTTCACTCAACTGAAGGCAAAAATAATGGAAAAATATACAAATCAGAATTTGGTGATTCACTTTTTAATCTTTTTTTTAATGTTTAATGGGTCCGATAATCAACCAAGGGAATAAAAAGATGATTATTTTATTTATTTATTTAGTTTTTATCTTTTTACATTTGAACATAAGTGGATTTACAATTAAGAATATTCACCTGTACTCAAATGAAGTTGTTAATGTCAGGATTAGCATCAAAATTTCCTTTTTTAACTTTTAGATCACATCAATAGCTAAAATTTAAAATTACATTCATTAACTATTGAGTAAAGACAGAATTCACTTTCTCTAAATAAAATTTTGATACGTTAGTAAACCCACATTTGACCACTTTTTGAATTTCAAATTTTAATCCTCAATGTGACCTAATGACTAATTAGGTTATCCGAATGTGAACTTAACTATAAAAATATTGTATGTATAATTTCAAATCAGGTCCATAATATCATAGCTAACATCGGAACGTCTTTTTTCAATCCTTAAATCACATTAAAGGCTAAGATTTAAAATTATATTTATTGATTATTGGGACCAAAAGAATTTATTTTCTCTAAATAGGATTTTAATATGTCAATAAATCGATACTTTGTTATTTTTAAATTTTAAATTCTAACTCTTCATGTGACCCAAAGACTAATAAAGAAAGATCTGCTTTTAAAGTTATTAGATCTTTCTGATTTGAACCTGACTATATATATATAAGTTTAATATAATATACATATTTTGGGGTCTCTAATTTGTTCCAATGCAATTGAGGGCTTTAATTTTCATTTATTTCAATTGATTTTCCTAATTTAATTTCCATTTCAATTTCAATATAGGTTTTGTTTTCTACTTTTGCCAAGTAAGATCCTAAATTTTAGTTTTGTTATAATGTAGCTTATAGGCATTGCATAGTTAACTCTTATATGAAGGGACCTTTTTTGGTTTTTATCATATTTTTAAATTTATTAAGTTAATAATATTTTTGGTTTTGGATTTATGCTAAGACCTTTGTTTTTGTAAGGACCCACTTTTCAAAATCTTACTAAATAATACAACATCATCTCAATTCTCTAATATAATACAAGATTTGCAAGTCCAAAAATATAATTGTTACAAGTGAAATCCAAATATTTAAGAAACTCACCATAAAGCTCCAAACCCAACATAACCTTTAACCCTCAATCTTGTACATCACTTCCAAATTCGGCAACCTAACTAGTCCATAACTATAAATCCTTAGAAAGATTAAGAACAGAGGAATGAATATAAGTACTCATTAAGATTTATGCACTCACTCCAAAACACAATATAGTCTTGCACTATCAAAATAACAAGCATATATGTACAACCACAACATGAGATGCAAATGCACATTCTCCAAGGTTAGTGTTTTTGGTAAAACAAGATATCCTGACTATTTGGCATATAACACTTACAAAAAACAAATTAATAAATGTTTAGCAAATCAAGGCTTGATAAGGGAAAACTTGCTACTACACATACAAAGAACCAAACAAAAGTAAGTGAGTGTGTAAATAACTAAATTTTAGCTTAACTACTTGGTGAAGATATTTGAGACCAAGTAGGAGAAAAGTAATACCATAATTATCATTCTTACATTATCATCAACATATCCACAATCATCATCATTACCATGACCTCTGACTCATGTCTTTGATGACCTAAGCAAATCAAAATGTCAAACCGGTCTATCTTTAGGCAGTCATCAACCTCACGCCATAAAACAGTCCTACCTATCTCCTTAAGTGATCAAGCCAAAGCCACAGGACAACCTTGTCTCTTGTCCTTTTGCTGGTCAGACTAAGTCTAGTAACCAGAAACGATTCTATAAATCATAATCAAATCATATCCATAACTATATCCAATCATAACTATATCCACATATCATTAATCCTATTCTAACGTTCAAGGTTTTGTTTAAGAACAATTTCCAAAATTAGGCCCATGCACTTTATAAAATAAATTTATAAATTACTTTTATAAAACAAACTCATGAGATATGCTCAATGCATGCTTATGCATCATACAATTGCTCATATCATCCTTATCCTTTCATATATATATATATATATATATATACATAAATATCATATCCACTTAATCATTTCCAAGATGACAATGTGATGATGATAATAGTAATAATAGTAACAAACATAAATTGCAAAATGGGAAGTGTATATCAAAATTGATATTAAACAGATTCACATACAATTCTAAACGTCATATTCATGAATGAATGCATGTAACATACTTCACCATATATACATATACATATTGGAAAATAATCAGGGTTTAGAAAATGCTCACTTACAATACAACTCCAACATCTCTAGTCAAGTGGTGGTCCTTTGTTAAAATCTCGATCAAATACTCCATTGTCATTGACTAAAAGCAACAACTTAGTTAAAACCAGATTCAAAATTCAATTTTATCCATTTAACATTGTCAATCACCATCAAATCAAACCATAAAACACCATTCAAACAAACAAGTTATAACCATCATCACCATTAAAAAATTACCTTTATATTCACCAACAAAGTCCATAACTTTAACAATTCCAATTCATCAACACATTCCCATTAACTTAAGTTCAAAATATTTTCCGATAATTCATCTCATCATCAAGTATTAAATAATAAAATCAAATGCTTAAGTCCAAAATAAAATAAACCTCAAGAACTAATTATCAAAATCCAATTATCTTTTAAATAAAATAACACGATTTCTTAACCCCATATTTCATTTCCAAAGACTTCCAATATTTTAAAAAAAATAAAAAAATCATATCAAATTCATAAAAATAAAAGAATTTCAAGTTCTAAAAGTCATCCAAGTGATTTTAAGAAAGTCTATAATTAACCTTAATGTAACACCCCATACCAAAATGTACTGAAATTTTTGCATTTTGATAAATTTGATAGGGGTTGACCAAGCAGCTTCCATAGTTGACTTTTTGATACAGGTGGAATTTTACTTTGATAAGGCACTTTTTTAAAGTATGCACCATCCTGAGTTCATAGACTAGTAGCACATTAAAATTGAAATTGAGTTCGGAAAGTTATGATCAGAATAAAGTATGGTTTGAACTGATCGAGCATGTCCGATGTTGATTTTTTATTTGTATGAATTTGGGGCTTGAATGATTTACCATTATATAGTGCTCATTGATACAATCTATAGACTAGGGGCACATTTAATTTGAACTTATAGTTGAAAAGTTATGGATCTGTAAAATTGCAATTATTTTTCTGAGATTGACTTTACTAGTAATTTTTGGACAGCATGTGTAACATGTGGGATTAAAAGCACCAACTAACAAGAGCCATATGTCAGCATAGGAGTCACTTGAGTGAGTGCACAGTGGCATTAGAGAGTGGCCTCGTTAGGGAGGAGAAAGAAAAAAAGGAGAGAGAAAGAGAGGAAGAGAGGGCAGCCAACCATTTTCAAGCTAAACCGTCCACCTCAAGCCACCCTTCAACCACCTGTGCCACCCCACCAGACTACCCACTTGATGATGACCAACCTACCAAATTTCACAATGAGCAGGCTGGCGACGACAACAACTATCTTGATCGATTTCACCCTTTTTCGGCCGCATCTTACCTCACCGCCACTACCTCCCTCTTACCCACCTAAAAACCTGCCAAACTCAAAAATTTCATGGCCTATGGATCACCTATGTGCTGGCACCAGCAATGGTGGTAGCTCACCGATCACCCTTTTTTAGCGGGTTTTCGATCGATCCACCATCCTTTTCCACTATTGTTGATCTTTCTAAACCCAAATTTGAGGTCCATTTTGCTTAATTTGTGATAGTTTGTGAGATATGAGAGCATTAAGTTGGCTAAGTCTTTTGAGTGAGATTTTAGCCACCACCTGTTGAATCTCTTATAGGTAAAACTTGATTTGTGACCCTCATACTTTAAGCTTCCTTTTGGTATATGCTACTAGTTTTGGTTGAGGTTTGCATTTCAACCCTTGGATAAATTGTGTCATAAAGACTCGATAAAATAAATACTATTTCAATGGGTATTGTATTGTGTTGATATTTTAGGCATCTGTGTAAACTGAGGAAAGGATTTCGTGGAGGATCTAGAATGATTCGCATTTTTAGGTTATTCACATTAATTTGTTTTATACTATTTTGAATTTTTGTTAAATACTGTGTTAATTAATTAAAGAAAAATTATTATTTTATTTTGGAGTGGGTCATAATTAGTACTTGTTAAAGTCCTCTATTATAAATGAGTTTTAATTAGTTTCATATGAAGCTCGACCTAATTTAATTAATTAAAGAAAAATTGTTATTTTATTTGGGAGTGGATTGTCATTATTACTTGTTACAGTCCTTTAATTTGAATGAGTTTTAATTAGTTTCATATAAAGCTAGACCTAATTTGTCTCTATACTGAGTTGAATTTCACATAGATGAGTGTGTATACCCTTACTATGTTTTGATTTGTTGTTTTTAATGAACTGTGAATTTTCATTTTCTGGAAAGCTTACAAGTTCAAGAGATTTTAGCAAAACAAAGTTGTTAGTTGAAGCATAAGGACAAATGCTATCATAAAAAATGACATGTTTTGATATGTATATATATACTCTTTTGGATGTAGAATGGTAGCATTGGTAGCATTTGTGTTGAGAGTTATGTCCTACAAAAACACATGGATATGTTTTCTTTGAGAACTTAAGATCTCCATTGTTTCAAAGGTATGAAAAAAATCATAAGATAGATGTTGTTTATACAGTTTAAAATAAGGAGTATCATGCTTTAAGGTTAATGATGGTAGACAGTTTATGAGATACATGGCTGTTTTAAAAGCTTTCATTCAAAGTCTTAATGATATATTAGGATGAAAAATCATAGTTAATCCCATTTCAAAGTCTTAATTCCAATACCTAAAGCAGACGTACAATACCATGTTTATTTAGATTTTAAATCTTGTGGAAGTGAACTCAACTCCTCCATCGCTTTGGAACACCTTTAGAGAAAAATCAAACTGTTTTTCAACCATCGTTTGAAAATTAACAAAGCAATCATAGAATTTTTGCTTTTTTATACAAAGGAAATAACCATATAAATTTAGAAAAATCATCCATAAAAATTACATAAAACCGATATTGTTGATTGGAAATTTTTTTGAAGGAAAATTAGAAACTTCATTCAGTAAGCCAAAGAGAAGTTTGTGTAATTGTCACACACTTTTGACTAATTTGTTCAAATAGAAATATTGATAATGTTTTTGGAATGTGAAAAGTTTAAAACATTGAAATTTGGATGTCCCATGTCTTGATGTCATACTTTTGAAGTAACTTCTTCTACATTCAAAGTATGGTGACTTCATACAAAGCATAAAATTTTCCTTTTCTATGCCCCTTTGCAAGGATTTTTTAGCTGCATTTCTTAAACATGAAACTAATATATGTGTATTCAAAAACTCACTTGATATCTTTAGTCATTTGGATTACAAATAGGAAATTCTTTTCCAATTCAAGAACTGCTAGCACATTTTTTTAATTTTAGCGAACCACATTCTTTGTACTTTTTTTTTTAGCATTAGCTATATGTGAAGTTGTAAGACAAGTTCTATCTTCAATAAATGTTCCACATTGCCATTATAAGGAAGAAGATTAGAAACCTTACCTACATCGTTTGTCATATTTCGGTTAAGGTATGAGTTCCAACAATGAGAAGGGAACCACTAAGGGAATGCTCATGATGAAACCCAATTATTTTGCATATTGCTTAGGTTATGTATCAAGTTTTCGACATGATCACTTCCAAGGTCCATCCTAGATACCTAACTTGGTCTTGCGTAAAGATAGCCCCCTTGAAATTCTATCAAAACCCCAACAGAACATTGCTCATAAAATTAGATATTACCTCTAAAACACTTTATATGTAAGAAACACTTTTAAAGTATTTCTCAACAATAGCAATTACAATAATTTAAAAATCAACACAGACAACAAAAGGGCTATGTATATATGGGTCAATCTACCAAAGTAGTCTGAGGAGTACAAATGAACAAACACAAAAAATTGAAAGTGTTCAATATAGTTTTGTTGGAATATTAGGAAATTCGATTAGCTATTACTGTGATTTAGTCAATAATGTAAAATAGGAAAGTTAATATTCAGTCAATTATTGTAGGAATTTTTTTTCCTAATTTGTTTTATAATCTCCTCTATAAAAGGACCCTTATGTAAAGCACTTAGATAGAAAAAAATAATATACAGAATTCTATTCTTTCCCAAGAGTTTATATGGTATCAAAGCAAGGTAAAACCTTTCGGTGAAAAGTGTTGCGGCATGAACAATACCCCCCATGTGAATAGTACTTACATGAACAATAACTCTGTGTGAACAATATCCAGTGATCAAAGAGCCTAAACTCACTCTTTGATTCTGCCTAAAAAAGAAAAACCCTAATCGTCCCTTTGCACAACTTATTACCAACTATGTCTAAATTTTTATGCATCCATTCATTCCACTAATCTGTTTAACAGTAGTACTTCCCAAGCCCCAAATACTAATTCTCATTCTGTCCAGATCATCGATTCGTTTGAATGGTGACAATTTCTTATGCTGGCCTCAATCCATTCGAATATATATTTGAGGGCGTGGGAAAATTGGCTACCTGACTGGAGAAAAGAAGGCACCAACACCAGAAGATGTGACTTATTCAACTTAAGATGCAGAAAATTCAATGGTTATGATGTGGCTCATCAATTTCATGGAAGAAGACATTGGTTCAAATTACGTATGCTATTCTACAGCGAAGGAATTATGGGATAATGTTAACCAGATGTATTCTGATTTAGGAAACCAGTCCCAAGTGTATGAGTTAACCTTGAAACTCAATGAACTCTAATAGGAAGATGACACTGTCACCAAGTACTTCAACTCATTGAAATGGCTATGGCAAGATTTAGATTTGTTTAATGACTATGAATGGAAATCTACTAAAGATGCCATTCACAATAAAAAGACTTTGGAGGCTCATCGAATATACAAGTTCCTTGCTGAGCTTATTATGGAGTTTGATGAATTAAGAGTAAGAATCATAGGTTGATCAGCTTTTCCTCTAATTGCCAAAGTATTTGTAGAAGTGAGAAGAGAAGAAATTTGCAGAAACATAATTTGGGCAAGAAGACCACTAATGGGACTGTAGAGAATTCAGCATTAATTACCTCTGAATTTATTACTAACAAGGTAGCAAATCATCCGAAGAAAGCTAAAGAATCCATGAATATGGTGTGACTACTGCAACCATCCTTGTAACACCTGTGAGACCTACTGGAAAATCCATGGCAAGCCTGTAAATTGGAAAAGCAGCAAGGCTGGTGATAAAACTAAATGCGTAACACCTATTGCCAATGAAGCTTAAGCAAGTCCCTTCAATAAGGAGCAAATGGATCACCTTCTTAAACTGCTGAAATCCAATTCATTATCTAGTATTCCTAATGTTTCTTTTACTCAAACAAGTAATGAACCTAGTGCACTTTCTTGTTCAAATTTTGCTCCATGGATTATTGATTTTGGAGCTTCTGATCATATGACCAATTTTTCTAAATTATTCTATAACTACTCACCTTGTTCTGGCATAGAAAAAATTAGAATTACAGATGGTAATTTCTCACCTATTGCAAGAAAAGGTTTGATAAAAATCTCGAAGAAAATTGATCATAAATCTATTCTCCATGTTCCTAAACTAGCATGCAATGTTTTATCTGTGAGTAAGCTTTCAAAGGAGTCTAATTGTTGGATTATCTTTCATGATTCCTACTACAAATTTCAAGACCCAAATTCGAGGAAGAAGATTGGTAGTGCTAAAATGATAGATGGACTTTACTACTTTGATGGTGACTCCTTTGTAGTGTCAGTTCTATCTCTATTTATGAACAAATAATGCTTTGGCATTTTAGATTAGGACATCCTATTTTTCAATATCTTAAACACTTGTTTCCTATTTTGTTTAACGGTTTGGATTACTCTAAAATTCAATGTGAAAGTTGGTTTTTATCTAGAAGTTATTGTACTATTTATTTGCCAAAATCTTATGCTCCGTCAAAACCATTTTAATTAATTCATAGTGATGTTTGGGGACCTTCAAAAATCACTACTATTTCTCAAAA
Source organism: Ziziphus jujuba (assembly GCF_031755915.1). Classification (NCBI taxonomy): domain Eukaryota; kingdom Viridiplantae; phylum Streptophyta; class Magnoliopsida; order Rosales; family Rhamnaceae; genus Ziziphus; species Ziziphus jujuba. The sequence continues at coordinate 25,112,832 of NC_083389.1, forward strand.
AAATGGTATGTCATATTTATTGATGATCATACTCGATTATGCTGGACATATTTAATGAGTGAGGAATTTGAAGTAGGAAAACTATTTAAAGATTTCTATAAAATGATTAAACTCAATTTCAAACTAAAATTAGTTTTCTTCTAATAATGGAACTGAGTATTTTAATGATCACCTAGGAGCTTTTCTAAAGGAAACTAGCATTCAACATCAATCTATGTTTATAGATACCCCTCAACAAAATGCATTGTCGAAATAAGAAATAAACACTTACTTGAAATGGCTCGTGCTATAATATTTTCAATGAATGTTCCAAAATATCTTTAAGGAGAAGCTATTTTAACAGCTTCATATTTGATAAATAGAATGCCCACACATGTTTTGAAATATAGTACACCTTTAGAGTGTTTAAATTTTTTTTTCCCTATGTCACAAGTTTTTTTAGATTTATCACTAAAAGTTTTTTGTTGCACTATTTCTGTTCATATTCCTAGCCATTCTTGGTCCAAATTTGATCAAAGGGCTGAGAAGTGTATTTTTGTTGGCTAGAAATGTTTTAATCCCCAAACCAAAAAATTTCGTATGAGTATGGATGTTTCTGTCATGGAAAAAAACCTTACTTTCAAAAATTATCTTCAAGGGGAAAAAGAGGAAATAGAAGACAATTTTTAGGATCTATCCTCTGTTCATTACCAAAGATTATCTTGAATACTACTCCTAATTCTTCCTCTCCAACTATTTTTGAAAAACATAGGAAAGAAAATTTTGATAAAACCATTGAAAATCCTAATCAAAAATTGCAAAAAATTATTATATCTCCAATAAGGGGAGAAACACTATAAGCAGATCAAATGAACCAAAATAATGAGCTTCTGGTTTATACTCAAAGGAAATCCCATTAAAATAGCCAAGTCCACCTCTGATTCTAGAACCAAATCAATTTTCAACTTCGGACACTAGTACTCAGAATATTACAGGTATTCCTACTTCTAACTCAAACTCAATTCCTATTTCTAATATGCCATCAGACTTGGATATTCCTATAGCTCATAGAAAAGGAACTTAAACTTGCCAGATACTTATCTTAAGAAAAAATTTCGCATCACCATAAAGCTTTTTCCTTAAAAATTTCACACCTTTTTATCCTTAGAAATATTAAGGAAGTCTTCGATGATCTAAATATAAAATTAGCAGTTATGGAAAAGATGAATGCTCTAAAAAGAAGTGGTACTTGGAAGATAGTGGACCTACCTAAAGAGAAGAAGATGGTAGGTTGTAAATGGGCTTTCATTGTCAAATTCAAAGCTGATGGTAGTATAGAAAGATATAAGGCGTGATTGTTTACCAAGGGCTTTACCCAAACTTATGAGATTGATTACCAAGAAACTTTACTCCTGTTACTAAGATAAATTCAATTTGAGTCTTGTTGTGTTTAGTTATGAGCTTTAATTGGCCTTTACACCACTTGGATGTAAAGAATGTCTTCTTCAATGGAGATCTTGAAGAGGAGGTCTTTATGAGTCTACCACCTAGGTTTGAGAAGAAATTTGGTTCTAATAAGGTCTATAAATTGAGAAGATTCCTATAAGGCTTGCAACAATCTCCTAGAGCTTAGTTTGAGTAGTTTGGGAAAGCTGTGAAAAATTATGGCTCCCATCAAAGTTAGGATAATCATACAATGTTCTATAAGCACAGCAAAGAAGGCAAAATTGCAATTTTAATTGTTTATGTAGATGATTTAATTTTAATTGGTGATGATATTGAAGAACTAAAGAGACTAAAATAGAAGTTGGCAGTTGCTTTCAAGATCAAAGACTTAGGAACTTTGAAATACTTTCTTAGAATGGAATTTGCTAGGTTTAAAGAAGGCATATTTATCAACCAACGAAAAAATATTTTCTCGATTTACTTGATGAGACAGGCTTACTCGGATGCAAACCAGTAGAAACTTGTATTGAACCTAACATGAAGTTACAAATTGCGAAGGCCAATGAAGTACAAAATAGGGAGCAATATCAAAGGCTATTTGGAAGATTAATTTACTTAACTCATACACGTCTTAACATAGAATTCGTTGTTACTATGGTTAGCTAGTTTAAGCATTCATCCGGACAAGAACACTTAGATGCAGTCTCTAGGATTCTAAGATACCTTAAAAGAACTCCTGGAAAGGGTTTGCTATTTAAGAAACGTCTCCATCTACAAGTTGAAGCATACACTGATGCAAATTGGGTAGGAAATGTTATTGATAGACGATTAACTTCAGGCTATTGTACATTTGTTGGAGGCAACCTTATACTTGAAGAAGTAATAAACAAAGTGTTGTTGCAAAGGGTAGTGCTGAAGTGGAATTTAGAGCAGTTGCACATGGAATATGTGATGGTTTATGGATTAAAAGATTATTAAAAGATTTGAGAATCTCTAATCCTATGCTTATGAAGATTTTTTATGATAACAAAGCAGAAATCTCCATTGTCCATAATCCTTTCCTTCACGAAAGAACAACAGATGTGGAAGTGGATAAGTACTTTATCAAAGAAAAGCTAAAAGCAAGACCGATTTGTATGCCATATGTTCCTACAGCTGAACAAACAACAAATGTCACTACAAAAAAAATGGCAATTAGTGACCAAAATATTTTAGTCGCTAAAAGTATCCATCAAAAACCAAATTTTGATTGTTGAATATTTGGTAATTGAGGTATCAAGATCAATAGTCAACCATTTCCAATGACCAACATGTTGGCTAGTAATAAATAGCTTTTACAACCACTAAATAATCTGATCGCTAAAGGTGAAGCGTGGGAAATTGTTCCTGCCATAATTTTGGCAGGAAGAATACTTTCAGTCACCCAACCAACTTTAGTCTCTAAAATTTAGTATCAGTGACGAAGAGTTTGTTCAATCGTAGTCTAAATAATAAAGAAAATGAAGAAAATAATGTTAATAATAGACCTTTAGCAACCAATTCTTGTTAGTCACTAAAGGTACATGTCAGCCATCAATTGTTTGGTCATTGATTTTCTAAATAATAAAAAAATAAAAAATAAAATATATGGGTAAGACCTTTTGCGACCATTCTTCTTTGGTCACCCAAAGATTCTAGTCAGCGACTCATTAATTGGCTGGTGGAACTCTTTGAAAATTTTAAAAATAAGGGAAAATTCTAGCTAGACCCCTTCGGGTTAAAGGAAAATATGAAATAAACCTTGAAGTTTGTAAGATTTTAATCGCCACCCTTATGAAGTGATTCATCCGTTCAAATGTTTTCTCTTTCCTACATAGAATATTGGAATGACATTAATACCCTTGTTTCATTAGCTTATGTAACCATTGGGATTTAAAAATTAATAAAATTTGAAATAATGGTTAGAGACCGTTTAAAACCATAGCTAGTAGTGGAGGGGTTTCAATGACACCCCCTAGAAGACAAATTTTGTCCAAAAACTAATGCTCTCATAAAACACACAGACACCTTATAAAATCAGCACCACTTTTTCAAAAACTATTAAATTTCAACTTCTCTATACCTCACAAAACCTGCCCATCTATCCCAAACACATAAAACCTGCGAAACACAGTAATAAATCCCTTAACCCAAAAACACCTACAAAACAAACTCCTCCAACCAAAACTCACAAAACCTGCACAACCCACAACAAAATCACAGTCACAAAACTTGCAAAATTCTTGGAAAATGACATAACCTTCTCATCTATACTTCATAAAACATGTATAATTCTAGCCCATAACAAAATCTCCACAACTCACAACAAAATCATAGAAAACAACTTAAAAAGTTGCTGATCATATATTCCATTATTGAAAATGCAAGTATCAAGTGGTAGGAGTGAAGTTAATTGAGACATAATCAAATTTAAAAATATAAGGTGCAATTGTGGCAAAAATGTACGGGTCAGAATTTCGAAATCAACCAAGAATCGTCAAAGCTTTACTTTGTTTGCTTAGAAAGGAAATGCAATTATTACTCTTTTGGGACACTAGATGAAAAGTAGTTTAACATGGTTGATGATGCAAGTAGCAACAAGCGGAGGCAAATAGGAAACAATCAAGAAATTGAAAATCAAAAGCAAAATGATATTAAATCACTAACTGTAAGAATCAAAAACTTAGAAGCAATGCAAGGTGGATTGAAATATGATGCTTATAAATATGCTGTTTTTTGGCATATCAGTTGTTTTAATCGCACTATGTATCATGAGTATGAAATGAAGATAAATTAAAGTTTAAATGAAAGAACAACTTCAACACAAGTAATATATAAAGTGTCTAAATATCCCATTAAACTCATCAGGTACATAAACTAAATACATTTTCATCATTCATCCCCTAAAGTGATAACTATTATATACAATTGTCATTTGTGTTGTGCATAAAAAACAAACAAAAATCACCTACTTACAATGTCATATGCACAAAAAGATAGGGTATTACAGTTCATGTTAAACCTAATTTATCTAGTTGAAAATCATTGTCTAAAGGTCAATACCTCATTACAGTTAATTGTATCAACCTGATGACAAGTTCCTACTATCCTTGCTGAGAAAAAGCCCCTGGAACTTTTGAGGCTAATGTTGATGGATTGCCACTTTCATTATTCGCCTAAATATAGGAATATTATAGTTAAAATATCAATTAATAGTTATTATTCAATTCAATAAAACTGAATAAAAAAATTAAAAGATTAATTAAATTACTTTCAAGGTTATTTGCTTTTTTGCATTTCCAACAGAGCATGATCTCTTGTTGCATATGCCACATTTAATGGTGAAAGATCTCTTTTGTTTTAGAGCTGGTTTATCATGTGCCCTCCTCCTCATCATTTTTGGCCTTCTAGGTCTCCTACCAAATGTTGGAGGCTACATCCTTTCCACATCAACTTTTGGCCATAGTGTCTCATCCAGTATAAGGTGAATCATACCACTATAAGTCTTAAGATAAGTTGCCTTGGTCAAACTCTTGTCAACATATGCAGCAAGCTTCGTCCTCATATAGTTGATAGCTGTCATAGCATGCTTACATGGTAATTCCAATAGTTTTCCAAGAACCACATCCACATTGGGCTTTGTTCAAGTGTACAATAAATACCTTTGTCTTATCTAAAAGCTCATACTCATCATTACCAGCCTAAATAACAGTTAAATGTCTTCCTGCCTTGTGATTCCTATTCATCTTAATTTGGACATTCAGTGGAAGATCTGTAGTCCATGACAATGCCTTGTTTTCTCATCTCTGAACCTACCCATCATTTTCCTCCTAAAAAACTCAAGCAATTGCAGAATAGGTTTGCTCCCATACATATTTATTTGGCTGTTAAAAGATTCAGTCATATTGTTGGTCACATGATCTGTTTTAGCACTTTCATCAAAAGCATGTAGGCTTCAATGACAAGCAGGCACTTCCATAAATCATTCATAAATAGCTAGACTAAAATTCTTGATGCCTTCCATGTTTTCTTCAAATTCCTTGACATTTGTTGACTTTGCTGCTGCCCAGAACATCTTTCTTACCTTAACTCTAGGAAATTTTCCTTTAAAATTGGCAAAACCATGCTTAGCATAAAGTCTGTATTTATCATCTGGAAAAATCTCATTCAAAGCTATGAAAATCTCTTTTTGCCTATCAAACATAAAAGTAATTGTTCTAGTTTCATGCACCCCAACTTACTCATTTAGTAAAGTCAAAAACCATCTCCAACTATCTACGTTCTCATTTTCACAAATACATACTACCACATGAAATATACTAGTATTAGCATCCAAAGATATAGTAGTTAGCAACATACCACCAAATTGTCCTTTCAAATGGCACCCATCTAGACCAATGAATGGTCTACAACCCTTTAAAAAGCCATCCTTTTGTGCAGGAAAACTTAAGAACCTCTAGAAAATGGGATTTTCAGACAAATCATTCCTCCTAACATTACTTTAACCATTGTACCAGGGTTCTTAATCCTTAAAATATTTCCCTACTTATGTAGCTTTGAGTAGCTCTCACCATGACCACCACCTAACCTGCCCAGTGCCTTATTTTTAGCCCTATACAACATTGAATTCTTAACCTCCACTCCATATCTTGGTTTGAACTTTGCAAACATCTGAGCTACATCTATATTAGGATTGTCCTTAAACTCTTGCTTAAACTTCAAAGAAAGCCGCTCAGTACTCACCAATGGATTTATGGTCAATTTAGTACATGTATGTTCTTTATTATATATCTTAACTTGAAAAATTTTACCATCAGGCATTGAGGATTCATGTATCGTCCATAAACATCCTTCTGCAGCATAACGTACAGTAACTCTATTCTTTTCATTTTAAGTTTTATATAACTAAATCCTTTTTTTATGGCATAATCCAAAAAAACCTTTGTATACTCGATAACATTGTCAAAAATCAGCCCATTATACAAGTAAGGCTTTTCATCTGGTTTAGGCACGTAAACATTGCCTACCATATGCCTAGAATTCTAGCAATTGGGTTCTCTCCTTCAGAATCACTTCCAACACTCCTATCATCATCATTTGACTAATATACATCAGAATTATCATCACCTTCAACGTTCACATTTGAATCATCAGCTCTACCGAGGTCTCCATTTACAGATTCATCTTCACTCCATTTAAACTGTTCTAAGGCATTAGATTCTTTGAGAGTTTCCATATTACATTGAGGAGGGCTTGGAGGAGGTCTCGATTCAATTTCAGATTGGGATTTAGAAGTGGCAATTGGTTCTATTTGGGAGTCAGATTGATTTTGAGTTTCAGTTTCAGCTTGGATAGAGGCGGCAACTGGTTCTATTTGGGGGTCAGATTGATGTTGAGTTTTAGTGTCAGCTTGGATAGGGTGTTAACTGGTTCTGGGTCATTTTTTGGATTGTCAGATTGATGTTGAGTTTCAGTTCAGCTTGGATAGAGGTGTCAATTGGTTCTAAGTCATTTTCTGGATCATTTTTAGGATCATCACAAGGATCATACATGTCTAATGGTAAAAAGGCTACCTTTATTCTGATTTGCTCAACACCTTTTTCTTTAAACATTGCAACCAACTCCAACAAATCCGCATCATTCTCTATAACTATTTTATCCTATGTAGTCTGAGGTAACCTAACTTTAACAGACATCTTCTCCCCTATATTGTTTTACAACCACAATTTAAGAACTTAGCATCATTTAAAAGGTTAATGAGACTATACTCCTCTTCATCTATCCAAAATAGATTTTGTTCAATCCGAAACATATCTATTACAATCTCAAATAACATTTTGTTGCAAATAAGAAGAAATAAACAAATAAAAAAAATAAAACTCAATCTCTAACAACTATTTATATTCAAACAGCACATATCGAAGGTTCAAATACCACATATCAAGAATAGAAAGCTAACCCAAATCAACCAAAATGTACAATAATGGAAATAACTAACCTTCTTGTTTAGAAAGAGCCAACTTTTTTCTCAAGTGTTTCCTTTCATAGCTATCCAAATCTACAGGAACCGTAAACCCTAGAGGAAATAAAAAAAACAGAGTACAAAACCCAAACAAACACACTAATCAACAACAAAAACTTAACATAAACTTACCAATGGTGGTTTACGCTTCTTTACCTTTCTCTTTTCAGTGTGAGCTTTTAGGTTTTTAAATGTGTAGCTTAAGGATATGAGGGCAGGAACAATGGGTAGAGAACAACAATGGCGCCAATTTTGTGGGTAAAGACCGCACAATGTATACAAAGCAACGATAGCGCCAATTTTCTGGGTAATAACCACTGACTTTTGATTACAAGTTTGACAGGGCTGAGAAATAGAAACTTCTACAAAACGATTTGCACATTACTCAAGTTTTTTTCAACGTTATCTTAAGCTTAAAACCCCCATTTTCAATCTAAAATTACCTTATTACCCATTCTCAGTTAAATCTAATAGGGAAAACTTAATAGCAAGGGAAGTAAATAGAATTATACTAAAACTAAGGGTTATATTTGTAATTATACTAAACATGAGGGGGTCTAAATAAAATTAACCCTAAAAATAATAAAAAATAAAAATATATATATATATATATATATATATGTCAATTCGATAAAATAAGAATTTGTTTCCTATAATCAAAATTATATTCATATAGTGGCGGAGGATATCATTATAAAATAGAGGATTAAATTGTTTTTTAATTTTATTTTTGAATAAATAAAAAATATATACTAAAATGTAAATTTTTTTTGTACCATAATCAAATTAATTGGAATATTCACTAAATAATAGATTTGTTGCCAAAAAAATTAGAATTAAAATGAAAAAATATATTTTTGAACAAATTTTAAGGAGCAATATAGTTTAAAAACTTGTGGAAATCATATTAAATTGATTGCAATTGTATAGAAAAATAAATAAATGAACATAATCCTTTAAGCAAAAGAAAAAAAAAAAAAAGAAGCAAAATTTCATTTTGCCAGGATTAATCAACAATGTAAATTGAAAATTAGAAGAAAATGAACAGATAATGTAATAAGAAAATTATTATTTTGTAATTATGCAATTATTATTATTAATTAATTTTATTAAATAATTATATTTAGAATTAAATATAAATCATAATTAAGTATTATGTTATTAAAATTTGCAGATAAATATTGTAATTATATTAAATAAATTACTGTGGTACAAAAGTATGAAATTAAAAAAAAAAAAAAAAATAGAAAATGTTAAGAATGGGGGGAAATGAAGAGAAATTGAAAAAGCATTTGGGTAAGAGATTCAAATGCAAAAATAATCCTTTATTAGTCTTTCATAAAAAATTAAAAAAAAAAAAAGGAGTAATCCTTTATTAGTAAAATAATAAAGATAGAAATAAAATAAAATAAAAGTATGGGCCTGATCCATGTGTGGGCTAGAGGGGGCAATGGCCTCTGCCCTTTTAGGTTCTTTAATTCCCTTTTTAAAATTATATTTGGATCAACTTAGAAGTTAATAAATAAAAAAGTAAAAAATATTAAGAAAAATGGGAGGAAATGAAAAGAAATTGAAAAAGCAGTTCGGGAAAAAATTCATATGGATAAGTAATTAGAAAAAAAAAAAACAAAAAAAAAAAAAGGAGTAATCCTTTATTAGCTGGTTATTCATGGAATTCTTAGGTAATTAAGAATTTCATTTCTCATTTTCTCTTTACAGGGGTTTGTGGTGGTGGAAACAAATTTTAGTATGTATTCCTACTCAACTTCTAAACTGCATTGTGAAATTTTACATCTTTTCTCAAGGTGTGTCAGCTAGTAACTTTGATGTATTGTCTTTCCTCATCGAGAATACAAACTTTCTCAATTTTCATTTTATTTCTAATAATTATAAGAACAATGGTTAGAGGTAGTATTTTATGAAGAGGGAGATGTAGAAGGCTCAATTTTTCCAGGTTGTGTTATTTTTGGTCAAATGCACTTCTAGTTTACAATTTTATTTTGTTAGCACGTGTACATAAGTGAAGCGCTGGTGAGGACAACCTGCAAGTTTTTAAAGTGTGGATTTGCTTGATGGCCTTTGGATTAGCTCAATAGTATTCATTAAAAGATGAAGTCTGATTTGATTGAGATAATTTAAAGGTTGTAAAGCAAGTCTGCATGTTAAATTATCAGTCCTAACCTTTGTGGGTTATGTTAGCTCTAAACTATCTTTTTGGTTAGTCATATCAAAGCAATGTAGCTGCAATAAATAATTCTGTTGGAAGCAGCTTTATTCTTACTGTAGATTGTTGAATACCAAACAAGAAATAGCCTTATATCTTTTTGTTAGCTAGAACGTCATCTTTCTTGGAATGCTTTGAGGCATAATTTAGATGTTAAGAAGAGCTTAATTGTTTGTTAAGACAATTATCATGGCGTAAAGAGTTTTTTTTTTTTTTTGGTTCTTTTTTTTTTGCCTATTCCATAAACCAATGATCTAATTTTAATTTATCTTATTACATTTACATTTTTGTTTGAACTATCAATTAGACCTCCCATTTTTTCATTGCTCATCATCAATACTTATATTATGCAAAATTTCACAAAATTCTCTTTTTCAACTTGGAATGCATTTCTTATCATGTTGCTTATTTATTTAGGGACCTTGTCTTTATTCTTCTATATGCAGGATAGATTATCAACTTCCAAAACTTATAGTTGGAGCAATAACAAAGGAAAGCTTGTATACTGCATTTGAAAATGGATAACAGCAAAGCCAACTATTGCTTTCTGGTTGTGTTTATGTGCTTGGGTTATATATTCTTCATCATTTTCATTAATAGCATATATGCCTAAATTTCTTTTCGGCAATATTGCTTATCTTCTGAAAATTTGTAATTATAGATAACCTCTTTTCTTCAGCAGAATGCACATCCTCATGTTGCAGAAAGAATACCATCTGTATACGAGAGTGTTACTGATTAGTTCTGGATTCTTCTCGATATTTAGTTTAGGCATCAGCTCCAATGGTTCTGTTTGCTTGTTTCTGTATCTGTGGATTGTCCAACACTTTTTGGATTGTAATGCTTTCACCGATTGCAATGTCACCTATTTACTTCTTTAAGAACATTCTTACTTTTTCTTCTCTAAAAGAAAGTCCGATTCTTGTTTAGGCATATTTCATTACTCTCATCTATTATTCAAGTTTGTTATTTGTAAGGTTTTGCTCACGATGGGGTTAATTCATTATGTTGTAGCGAGTGAGAATTTGAGGTGAATGAATTTTCCAACTTATGGTTGTTTAATTGCTTTGATTGGGGATTATAGGCATTGCTATTGGATTTCTGTGTATTGGAGGAATGTGGTGCAATTTGAATTCTCAGTGTAGACTTATTTTTCAGCTTTGTTTTGTTTGCTCCTTTAGGTGGCTGCTGCTCCAACAACTTTTTATTTCTTTTTTATTGTTAGTTTTAAGAAGATTTGTTTCTTATCAAAAATAAAAATCAAACATATGAGAAGAAAAAGAAGAAGAAAAGGGAAGTGAGAACTAGGGTGATAAATGCCTAATGTGGATATATGACCAAAGGGGAGTGAATTCCTTTGGTACCATGAGAAGAAGCAAAAACTTATTTTGGAGTTGTTTTCTAATCAAAAGGTTTGTGGACTACAATTCAACATATTGAGTGACTATAGCATGTTCTAATTTGTAGATTAAACATTTTGATGATTCAAGGAAAAAAAAAAAAAGAGAAAAAAACAGAAAAGGGGTGAAGGAGAAAAGAAGGATTATGTAGGAAATTAAGAGACATGGTATCAGGACCCGTCCAAAATTCTTCAATGGAACCTTAGACAATTTGTAATCCTAAGAAAACACTACCAAACGTTCTAATAGAAAGTCCAACAGCATCTCCCCTAAGGATAAGATTTACCACAAAATTCTCTGCACAGAAAACACACTTTTAGCACAATTCCTTTATTCCTCTCACCTTACTATAATTTTCTTTCCACAAAGTTGCAGCACTTCAAAATTTAACAAGGAACCATTGCAATATTATATAAATAAACATCCAAACAGTATAAAGAGCTTTATAAAGATATAACTAAGTATGGAATTTAATACAACCATAACAAAATATAAAAGAAACGATACAAGATAGAGAGGGAGAGAAGGGAAAACTTCTTAGACTTTCAGCAACGAACAAGACGTCGAGCTTGCCTTCGGACGATCAACGTCTACTATCCTGGATTTAGGGAAACGAATTTAAAAAACATGAGATGCTAATTATCTCAGTGAGTGACCCAATATATTATACAGTACTAATAATAACATAATAATAAAATAAACTTAACCAATTAATAATAGATAAGTAAATAAATAAATACTAAGCATTTGAAATACTATTGTCTCTCAAAATCCTCGCAGTTCACTTAGTTGGAAATGTTCCTTTTTTAAAACATTTCACAAAATCCAATATCTGTATACCCCGAAAACCAATAAAGTAATTAACCAATAAAACAAATAAAATATAAATAATTTTAGAATCTAAAATTAACACTTCGAGATTAATAATAACAAATAATTTAACCAAGCCAACATTTAATTCAACATATAATAATGAAATTTACTAATCAAGCCAAGGGAATAATCAAGGAATATTAATAAATAAAGTGCTAATAATACGCAACAAGTCAATTTAGTAATAACGAGATTTAACGTAAAACAAAATCAATTTCAATAAATAATTTATAAAAATTATGCTCAATAATTTAATAAAATAATGAGAGACACTGTAGAAAATCTTTTTGATAAATCTTAAATTTATGTAAGCCTTGAAAACAGAAAACATGGTAAATTATATTTTTCAACATAATTTAAATAAATAATAAATAATAAAATCAGAATTAAATATCTTTAATTTCAAAAACAATTTTGAAAACATTTAATTTTGATAATCGGGTCGAGAAAATAACTTGATATACACACTATATACCAGTGATGCCCGACGATGTCCAGCGTCCCAAAGCACCGCCTGACAGGGAGGTTATAGAGAGAAACCTACATCCGGGCTACCCTGGCATCCCAGCAGCCCAATCCCAGCCATAGAAGGGAGCTGCAACGGCCAATATCAAAATTTTCTGTCCTCGGTTCGATGGCAACAATGGGAGAGTATAAACTTGCGCGCTCATCACACTCTACTGCCGCACTAATCATATCCACAACTACAGAACACCAGTACTACGTAGTGCGTTTTAAAAACCAAATATATATATATACACCATTTTCAAATACCAAAATTTCATCATTTCCACTGGATTTAACATCTCTTTCCACATCCATAAATTCATGTTAAAATCCATTATAATTTTATTGATGCAAATATACCAAAATCCCAATAGTATAAAATCAATCCATAATCATAAATCCAACGGTATATATATATATATTCAAAATTTTCCAATACCATAAAATAATTTTTGAAATTTTTCTCAATTCATAATAAATTTATTTATTTATTTTTCTTCAAATATATAAAATCAATCCGCTCAAAAATAATATTTAAGCCCCATGAAATTTATATATTCTTAGATCCATACAACAAATTTATTATGCATCAAAATTCCAAAATCTTCTCAACAATAATTTAATAAAAATTAAATTCGAATTTCCTCAAAATCAAAATATAATTCATGTGAACATATATTTTATTCTACCCCATATTTTTGGCATAAAATTTCCAAAAAGAATTTATCAAATATTCAACACATAATTTATAATTTTTCACATATTCAGTCAACACCCCCAAATATCAATGGTAGCCATACATATATTGAAATTCACCATAAAAGGACAATATATATTCAAATGGAAATTCTTTTAAATATTAAACACAATTTATTTTCCATAATTTCAACAATATAAAATAGATGTATAATTTTCTTTAGCCCCAAAATAGATTTTGAAGGTGAGTCACTCATCTCGAGCATGCAATTCCATCAAGATCTTCCATAGGATCAATTTCACAATTCGAATGTGCTCTTAAAATATCAACAATGCATAAAATAGATTAAATTGATATTTTAATCGGATAAATTATTCACGGTTACCCGAAGAATTTAACACAAACGTTAACCAAAATTCACAAATGATATACCGAATCGAAGCTTACGATGTGAGGGTCATGGATTGAGTCTTATCTCCCATAGATCATACCCATGGTGGTCGGAATCTTGTCGGAAATATTTTAGGTTTAATGTCCTTGGATCTCACAAATCATTAAGAATTGAGGGAAAAGGACCTCGAATTTAGATTTAGGGAGGTAAATTAAGAGGAAAGGATAGGAGGTGTCATCGGAAACTCGTCGGAAGTGGGTTTTCTAATGAGCCACCATGGTCACCAAAATCCACCTCTGTCGGCGGCACGTCCGGTGGCAACTAGCCTTGAAATTTGGTGGGAAGGTAGATTAGGTGATAGGTAAGCCAGTGGGACCAGCGATGAGGCAAACAGAGATCTGGTTTGGGAGATATCTGCTGGAGAAGGAAATCAACCACTCATGGGAAAATGCCTCGATCCCCGCTGATCGCTAACGATCTGGCCGTGATTTTGGCTAGCCGGCCGATTTTCAGGTGGGCTCAAGGTGGTCTAGAACATGTACTATTTTGGTGGCTGGAAAAGAGTGCATGGTAGTTAGCCGATCCTCCCTCTCTCTTCTCCTTTTTCTCTCTCCTTTTTCTTTTTCTCTTTCTTCTTCTCTCTCCTCTCTCCCCTTCTTGCCCAATCAAAATGCCTATGGGTGCCACTATGCTCTCATGGGTTGTCTAGCAATCGACATATGGCACAAACTGTTTTCATATTTAAAAATAATATTAAAATAATACGATATTCAAAAAAATTTGCAAGTCCATAACTTTCAACAAATTGTCCAAATCGGATGTACCGCTAGTCTATGAACTCACATCAATGAATACTTCACAGCCATACATTAGTCAAAGCTCAATTTTACAAGAATAAAAAGTCAACTCTGACACCCTCGAACAGTTTGAACCTCAACTTGTTTTGCTCATAACTTTCAAACCGTAACTCCGTTTTCGACGTACTACTAGTCTATGAACTCAAGTCGATACGTACTTTGCAATGGTGCCTCGGTCAACCTAGGATTCTTACCAAGTCAAAAAGTCAAACCCAGTCAACTTCGATCAACTTGACAAATTTTGGCGTACTTCGGGATGGGGTGTTACACATGGGAAAGGTCTTGGCCTAGCATTCAGAAGAGTTTTCCATTTGTTGAGATGAGTTGCTAATGTTAGGATTGCTTATTTTCTTATTATGGTTGAAGTTCTCAATTGAACTGGTTTGTTAGGTTTTTATGTCTGTAATTAATTTAATTTGTCTATACCTAGTTAGTTGCAGTCATAACATTGTCTGGAAGAATGAAATACTTCACATTTTATTTATTTTTTCAATAAATATGAGCAGATACTACACTTATTAGGTGAAAAATGAATAGTTCTTTTATGTTTACACGAAACATAGTAGTATTTTAGCATGGATTGGAATGATCATGACTTGGTCTCTATCATTAACATTTTTGCAATAGTTATATATGATTGTTTCTTTATGATTTCTATGTATATTCATGGCCCTTGTAAATCCCGTAAGAAGCTTCATTTCATGCAAATCCCATAAGCTTATACATATTCTGTACAATCTTTTTTCTTTTTTCTTTTTTCATTTTTTTTTTAAAAGCATTTTGATCTTAGTCAACATGCTTTTTATGTTTTTGCATGTGTGGAAAATGAAATTTATAGTTAAAAAGGCTATTGAATATCATAACCCCATTGCAGAGTTGTGCTTCTTGGAGGATGCTATTACTATTATTATTATTATTTAATTTTTCATTTTAATGCTTTTCCTAGGTGGAAAGTAGCTTGGGAGTTAATGAGGTGGCAAAGACTATAGTGTAGAAGTTTTGGGATTTAGCACTGGCTTTGTAACCACCTGATGATTGTGACAGCCAGAGCCAGAGGTGTTGCTTACTACACTCGTTTATAGATTTTTTTTTTATTTATATTTGTACACATTTAAATCATTGTATTATGTAACGACAATTATTTTGATGTAAAATCAATTATAGTTTTTAGAAATATTATTTAAATATCTTGAATTATAAAAATTTAATAATTTGCTTTATATTGTCTACTTTTGCATTATTAGTACTTGTTTACTTTAAGATTTATTAATATTAATTTTAAAATGATCAAACTAAAAAATTGGCTTCTATTGACCAAATTTTGGTTGCTGAAAGTCTTAGCAAAAGTCAAAATTTTATTAGCTACTAATGTTTGATTGCTAAATAAGAGTATCACTTTCCAATTTTTTGTGGTTAACAATATTTTTAAATATGTAAAGTCATTAAGTGACCAATATATTGGTTGCTTTAAGTGATTGTCAATGACCAAACAATTTGGTCTCAAAATGCTGCTTTAAGTGATCGTCAATGACCAAACAATTTGGTCTAATTGTGAAATTGATCACTTATATAGTTTTATGTTACCAAATTTGATCAAAAAATGTTACTTTTTTAGAGATCTTCAGAGACTAAAATTTGATCATCAAAACAACACAATCTGGTCGTTAAAATTTAACGACCAAATATTTGTTGGTAACTAAAAACAATTAGTGACAACCTTTTAGCGGCCAGACAATGACCATACTTTTCTTATTGCTAAAAACTTTTAATGACTAATATATGGCTTTTTGCAACCAAAATCAATAGTCGCTAAAAGGCTTTTTTTTAGTAATGTGTGCTTACTAAGAGATTACCAAAGATGCAGTTTGATAACCTAATTGGCAAGCTGGCTATGGAAGATATCTTCAAACCAGCTTGAGAGTGAGTGTTAGAATATTAGGAGATTTGATTAGCTGTAATTAGTGTGATTTAGTCAATAATATAAAAAAGGAAAGTTAATATTCAGCTAGTCAATGATGTAAAATAGGAAAGTTAATATTCAGTCAGCTATTAAAAAACATTTTTTTTCTTAATTTGTTTTATAATCTCCTCTATAAGAGGACCTCTATCTAAAGCACTTAGATAGAAAAAATAATATACATAATTCTATTCTTTTTCTAGAGTTTCTGAATTTATACATTAGAATCAGCGAAAGAAGAAATACATAATATCATCAAAGTCAAAAGAAAGAAATAATACTTCATCAGCAAAAGAATACAGGAATAACGAAAATGCCTGAACGTGATGTATGTAACTTGAAAACTGAGTCCTATGGGACAATTTAAAAACAAAACTATGAGATAAACTTTGTGAGTGACAAGTGCAAATATTTGGCAAATGAATACATTTGATTAAAATAATTTCCCTCAAAACCTCACGATAACTCTTTCAAAAAAAAAATCCCCAATTTCGGAAAATGATTTTGCAAAATCCAAGTAAATCAAGTTCAGTGAGTGAATAATGCAAATATTTGGTACATAAAAACATTTAATTAAAATAATTTCCCTCAAGGCCTCACGATCTCTCTTTCAAAAAAGTCTCCAATTTTGGAAAATGACTTCGTAAAACCAAAATAAATTACATTTCTCATAAAGAAATATAATGATATTGGTAAATACCATAACCTTGTAATAAAATAAAACTAGTATTTCATATAAGTAACTATAAGTATAAGCATTTTATTTGGAGTCTGAAATATCATAAATAAACATTATATAAATAATCCTAAATATCAAATCTCTTGTGTCTCATACCATGTACCAAAACTATCATACTACAATATTCAGTATCCTAGCATGTCATAGAGCTACAAGGAAGGAAAAACTATCTTACGATCCTTAGCGTCCTAGAACACTGCAAAGCTAGAACCTCACTTTCAACCTTAAAGAAACACACGATCAAAGTATATGATTATAATATATTTATATATATATATATATACATACACATATGCACAATATCATAACCTTCAAATCCAAATCCATAGTATGGTAATGTTACACATATAAAACCCATTTTTCATTCCGATATTCCAAAGATTTAATATCATTTCCAAAATCATAGTCCTAATATATCCATAATTATCAACATACTCAAAGCATAATCTTATCAAAATAGGCCCTTTAAATATTTTAGAAACAATAAATCATAAAACCATGATTGTGTAATATAAACTGTATAAATTTATAGTTCCAAAAACATAATATAATAATGTAAATCATGCATATCACCTCAAATTATATTCAAAAATAAAAATTCACTCTCACAAAAATAACTCGTTGAAATTCATATTTCAGGAAACAAAAATATAGCATAAACACACAGTCCATAAATGTACATATACATATATATATATATATATATATATCCCAAGTTAATTGGCAAATTAATACCAACTCATATAGTTAGCTCAAACCCGATTTATTGTAGGATCACCTCCAACATTGCTTTATGTTCCTAAAATAGTATCAAGATACTAAATTAGTCTCTAAAAGATATACAACTCTACAAGTGCATTCTAAACTTCCAAATTCACTCTCATAAGCCCGAAAATCCTGATATCAAGTATCAAACAATCCAATTCCACCAAAATACCAGAAACCCATAAACCTTAAAATTGGGATTTTTTACTATTTCCATAATTCCAATCAATTAAACCATTCAAAAGTATCTAGGAAAAATTTGGATTCTAAAATGGTCAAGCTAAGCTGTTGAAAAACATCATAATAGCTATAATTTGGTCAAACCCATATGACCCAAAACCTTTAAAATTCAATTTTATCAAAAACTTAACCAAAATATGTAATTTATATATTGAAACAAAAGCTTGAGAGGTATAGAGTAAGAAGATACATTCAAACGAAACTAATGCGGTTGTACGTTGCTTGAAAATAAAAATAAATTGTTGTTAAAACTTTATTTTATTGTTAAGCAAAATGTAGATTTTTTTTTTTTTAGCTTGGAGGATGCCAAAAATGAACTTAAAAGGTTGAAAACATATGGAAATGACCTTTTTCCCGAGAATGTCCAAATTGTGCATATTGAAATGAAATCCATGAAATTTTTGGTGAGATTCTGAAAGATTTCGGCAACGATCTGGTCAAATGTTTTTAGAAAATGTTCTTCATCCTGCATACTTTCCAACACCATAAATGACAAAACAAACAGAGGTTAGTAAAGTAAGTTGTAAGGTTCTGAAGTTGTGGGTTTAGAGAGAAAATCTTAGTGAGACATAATAATGGTGTTTGATATTTTGAGATGGGGAGGTGAAAAAATGACCCAATTTAACCTAATTTTTATATCCCGTAATTACAAAAATATCAATAACTTGCTTTGACCATAACTTTCAAACCATAACTCCGATTTTGATGTTCCACATATCCATGAACTCATATCGCCGAGCTCGATGCACTGATACAAAAGTCAAAGCCAAATTTTGTCTTTTAAAAAGTCAAAGTTGATCCCACTTAAAAGGCAAAACTTGGTCAACTTAATCAATACTGATCAAACTGCTCAAAAAACTAAATTATAAATGTTTTCTTAGGACAAGTTTTTTACAATTGGCATTCTCTACAACATTGAATGCAGCCAATGCTTCTAAAATCTCCTTATTGGCATAGGAGTAATCAAAACTATGCGAACAATTTATGGAACTATGATTCAGCTTCTCAGAATTTTGATGTATAGGTTACCTTCATTCTATGAAGCTTAATGTTGTCCATAACTTGCAACATGTTCATAAGTTCTCTATTTAATCTGCTTCTTATTAGGAGCTTCATTAAAATGCCAAACAAAAATGAGTCCTTTTCCCTTCAAATTAAAATGACCACGTTGGCCTCCTTTTCCACATCCACATGGACTAATAAAGGCTTGGCATGATTAGGTTCTTGTTTGTTATTTTTAGCCTTTGTTCCTACTGATTGATCGTGATCCTAAAAACTAAAAAGAATTGATGGAAAAATGGATATGGTGGCTTTGCAATCATCTCTATATTGAATTCCTTATAGCTTAGACTAAGTCCACTAGGCAAAAGAAATAACCTTATCAACATTAGAAACATGGACATTACTAGCATCTACATTATCACAACCCTGCTCAAATTTTTATTATATTCTTCAATAGGTAAAGATCCTTTTTTTTAGTGAAGCAAGTTTGTCTTTAAGAAAATGTTATTTTTGCTTACTAGAGGGCAATAGTTGTTCTTCAGTGGAATTTCAGAGAGAATAGGCAACATCAATACCTACATTTAAACTTCAGATTTCATTAGTCATTACACTTATTAACCATGTATAAGTAACCCATCTTTATTGATCCATCTGTTGTAATTTGGATTCATCACAATGATTTCCATTCATCCTGCAAGAATTCAAGTAGTGGACCAGCATTGGTGAGATGATGGCTTATACCAAGGTTACATACCAATGGCAATATATTTGAGGATGCCATAGCAAGAAGTTAGATGCACTAAGCTTTGTAGAGCAAGCTGGTGAATTGATAGAAAAACTTAATCATAAAAGAAGGTTATGTTTAATGAAAACAAACATTTTTAGTTTGACTAGTGTTTGAGAAAAGGTTTTAATTTGCGACTCAATGGAAGTAGTGATTGATGATTGTGCATAATTCAAGTTCTAAGCAATGAAACCAAAAACTTGATTTTTGTAATGCCTTCAAGTGTATAGATTGCTCAAATTATAAAGAAAGTGAGTAGAGTATCATTTCAATGAGAATTGATTGTTTAGTACCAAAGATTTTCGCTAGCTACTTTTATCTATGAAATCAATTATAAGAATAAATTGTGATAAACTTTTAATTAAATTAACAACTAAAATGAAAATTCAAAGAAATAAAAGTAAACAACGCACAAAAATGTATGTGCAATCTATGAAATAAAAGATCTAAGACCATGACTTCACTTAAACATATCATATGACTAATTAATTTGATAATCAATGACCACTTCACTCTAATTATCAACAAAGGGTTTCTAAATCCACTCACTGCATCTTTCAAGGTAAGTAAGATTTATGGAAAATTTGCTCAAATTGAAAATTAAGTAAGATTTATGGAAAATTTACTCAAATAAAAATCTCTTCCTAATTCTACCAATTAACCATGTAATTGATTCGGCTTTCAAAATACCCATGCCAAATTGGTTTTCAAAACTCAATTTAACATAAGATTTAGGTTGCTCAAGACTAAAGGCTTTTTCAAGCTCAAATTAGCTCTTGGTTTGCATTTTCCTAGTGTACAATTTAATAAATTGGGCGTACCCAAACAATGCCCAACCAAATTATCATTCTAATTAGGTAAAAAATACACAAATAATTGAAGGAATATTAAACCATTAATAAACCAACTTAAACCATTAAAATGAAAATTTAAGCTATATCAAGGTCCTAAAACAAAGATCTAGCCACTCATGTTCATAAAAACAACAAACACAAAATAAAATAGAATTCCAAAGATCTAAATATTGTCTTGTATAACATACTAAAAATTCTATTACAAAAATTAGAAACTAAGAGAAAAGATGAATAAGTAGAAAAATCATAAGTAAATGAAGGATCCTCTAAGCAACCAAAGCCTTAGGTCTTCAAAAATTCTCCCAAATCCCTAGAGCTTCTCTTTCTAAAATTACTTCCTCTAGTTTAATTATGTAGAATGTGGTGATAAATCCATCCTTCTTGCCTCTTTAGGGATAAATAAAGTTATCTTCTCAATAGTTTTTCTAATCCTTACTCTATTGGAATTTATTTCCTCGCTTTGGTTTCCATCAAATTGCTCATAAGAGGTAAATGTAAATCACATGCTTCATTAAAGAAATAAGGAGAAATTCTAACTCTTGGTGTGCGCATGCACAAACAAGAGTGGCCACGCCACTCTCTCTTAGTCATGGCTAAATGAGAGGCATGGGCACTTTCAGCGAGAGTGGCCTCACCAATACTATTGATTTTACTCCTTTGGAGAGCCAAAAGTGGCATATACACTCTCTAGGTGAGAGTGTGCACACCCTAACCTATATTCTTAAGGGTTATCTTCAACTCTTTGCCTTAGCTCCCATAAATAGCTCCAAAATGCTCATAAACTTCAATCTTTTAGCAAATAATCTTCAAAATCCATAATTGAAACTTTCCCTATAAAAGAGAACAAAACATATTAAATAACACAAGAAAATTGAAAAAACAAATAAATAATTAAGTTAAAATAGATTAGATTAGTGAGTAAAATGATCACTAATTAAGTAGTGTTTTGCACAAAGTTTTGCTCTTATACCATGAAGAAATTGTTCAACGTTTATAGTTCAATTGATGATTATGCAAAAGTATTAGTTGTGTATTTATAGTTAGACAACATAGGGATTTTTGGAAAAATATCCTAATGACAGTAAAGAATGACTTTTACATAACTATAGGAAGAATTTTGTTATATGTCACTAGTGATATGGATCACTAGCTTATATGGCAAATCTTAATTGGACCATTTAATTCTATAATTTTTTTTTTATTCTAAATTTTAAAAATGAACTATTTAATGATAACTATATAAGTTAGCATCTAGCATGTAATTTCCACTGGTGATCGTTCATTAGTGGTAATAAATAACATTTTCTTGTAGGAATAAAATAATTCTATCTAACTTAGGAAAATAAGAAAAAAATTATTTAAAAAAAAAAAACTTTCCAAGAAAGATAAATTCTAATATGGTATAAACACTCTTATTCCTTTGATGTTTGATTTAAAATTTGTTTCCTTATTGTAGAGTTACCTTTTCTTCGATTAAGTCGAATTTGTCTTTTTTGTCAATCTCTTGAATTCTGCCTTGATTTTCTATTGTGTATTGATCTCTATCTCTATCAAGTAGGGAGCCAAATCAACTCTCTATATTAAAAAGTCAAAATAAAAATTCTCATGTAGTCCTTTTTAATATTTGGCTTTTTAAAAAAAAAAGAGATAAATAAAAAAATTCTTTTGAAGATGCTATTATAATTTAAATTTGATGTGTGTAGTATAATTTTCGTTCTCTAGAAAGATTTTTCTATCTATCTAAGTTAATATATTTAGAAATTCGACCAATGCAGTCCGCATATGCCTAACTTTGTTTTTAAATATATATATATATATATATATAGATATATATATATATATATATATGGAAATTCTACAATGCAAACGGTCTGCATGCAGACCTACAGTATTGACGACGGTTTTTAAAAAAACCATCATCAATACTATCTTTGTGTGATAGTATTGATGAGAATTTTTTCAAAAATTGTTGTCAATACTGTAGATCCACATGCTAACGGTCCACGCCATAAATAAACTATATATATATATATATTTATAGGTGTGTGTATCTTTCTAAATGGGACTCCCTATCAAAACTTCTGGATTTTCCTCTAAGTTATTATTTTGGTAATACCAAACCAAGCGCATCGTGGAAACAGGAAAATCATAGTCAAATTCATCACTTTGAAACTGAATATTTGCTGATAGTACAAAGTTCAATGGAGTAAGAATATTCGACTATAATTATCCAACATATTCAAACTCTTTCAATATGCATTATGGTCGAAGAAAACAAATTGAAATTTTCCTATGCAAGGCTTGTCATAGAATTCTTCCTTCTGCTAATAAAGAGGAGCAATTAAAAAGATGATAGTATTTTTTGTAACAAGTAATTTATATCATATAATTAGTTTATAAAACTCTTTCAAAGCATTCTAAAATTTCAAAGAATATTAGAATAAACAAACAATAATATTAAGTGTTTACTTCAAGAATCTTAAAAATTGATAGTTTTAATATTTGACATAGTCAACTTTATTTTTATACCGGAACCAAATGATGGATATGATCATTTCGTTTTTGTTTGTTAATATTTTCTAGAAGTAACAACATGTGTCAAATAAATTCTAGCATACAGTTTATCCACGACCTTTCTCAAGTTAATTTTGCAATATTTAACAAAACGAAAAAGTTCTATATATATACAACTAGGACAGTCTGCTTTTTATTAATCCACCTTATATTGTTGATTTGGATAATAATTTTCTAAAATTAGGCATTAATGTACGTAAATATTTTCAAAGGAAAATTTAAGATTAAACACGTTTTTCTTTAATTTTTTTAATTTCCAATTTTATATTTTTGAACAAAAAATCAGACAACCCTTCATTGACCTTAATAATAGGTTAGGAAAGAGAAAATAACAAACATCAAATTCTAATCTAGTATTGTTGGAAATGAGATTAAATTTTTTGTATAAAAAGCTCAAGTTTTGGTAACTTTAGACAAGGTAGAAACAAAAGGTAACAGGAGAAGAGAAAGAAAAGGAAAAAGAAAAAAAAGGGAAGGAAAAGCCAAAAATTTATTTTTTCTTTTCGTCTCCAAAACCCAAACCTTGGAGACATAAAAAGATGGCTGGAGGTGCTTTTGTTGCAGCTGGAGGAAAAGGTCAAAACTATAATGGTGGTGTAACCGCCTTTGTTGTGTTTGCCTGTGTTGTGGCTGCCATGGGTGGTCTCATATATGGTTATGATCTTGGAATTTCAGGTTTGCTCCTAATTCCTTGAATACGTACATTTCACATTCTAGAAGCTAAGAAATGCTTTCCAACACATTAAATCTGTATATATAGTTTTTACGGTATGAAAATCTACAAAATTTTAACTAAGTGACATGTTATATGATATGTATCTGTTGGTCAAAATTCCAATCATAAAAAAATTATATATATATATATAATCAAGCCCAAGTTAAATTTTTAATGTCAGACTAATATCAGGATTTTTTTTTTTTTACAGCTTTTAAATTGTATTAAAAATTAAAATTTAAAATTATATTTATTAATTATTGGTCCCAATAGTATTTGTTTCTCTAAATGGAGTTTTATTATGTCACTGTCTATATTTTATTTTATTTTTAAATTTTAAATTCTAATTTTTGTTGTGATCTAAAGACTAATAAAAAAAAATTTAATATTAAAAGCATCAAATAGTGGTAATATGAGCATAAATATATAGATAACATATAACGTTCCTAAAACCTTTTTAGTAATGTTTAAAACAAGTAATTAAAAAATTAAAGTAACTACTTAATTTTGTTGATGATGTGTTGTTCTTTATATGCCAATTGCTAAATTATTTTCTAAAAATTTTTTGTAGGAGGAGTCACCTCCATGCAATCTTTTTTGGACAAGTTTTTCCCATCTGTTGAAAGAAAAAAAAAGGCAGAGGAAGGTAAAGACAACGCATATTGCAAATTCGACGACGCAATTCTGACGTTGTTCACCTCCTCACTCTATCTCGCTGCATTATTTGCATCTTTTTTTGCATCATCCGTCATGAAAATCTTTGGCCGGAAGCCATCTATGTTTGTGGGAGGTCTGATTTTCCTCATAGGATCTATTCTAAATGCAATTGCTCCAACCGTTGCATTGTTGATCATCGGTCGTATATTGCTTGGTATCGGTGTCGGTTTTGGTAATCAGGTAAAAATTAATTACCGAATAATTACTATAATAGTCATTTATAATAACCAAAAAAAAAAAAAAAAGTGTACCACTAATTGGATCAAATATTTTAAAACTCAAATCAATTTTTTTTTTCTTTTTACTATTGCAGTCTGTTCCGGTATACCTATCTGAAATGGCACCTGCAAAACTCAGAGGAGCACTCAACATGGGATTCCAAATGGCAATCACCATTGGTATCCTCGTCGCGAATCTTATTAACTATGGAACTAATAAGATTGATGGCGGATGGGGTTGGAGACTCTCTTTAGGTCTTGCAGGTGTTCCTGCAATCTTGATGACTATCGGTGCAATCTTCTTGCCTGAGACACCAAACTCTATCATTGAGAGAGGTCAGGTTGATAAAGCTAAAATAATGTTGCAAAAAATCCGTGGCACCGACAACGTGGACAATGAACTTCATGACCTTATTGATGCAAGTGAGGCAGCAAAGAAAGTTGAAAACCCATGGAGGAACATCCTTCAACGCAAATACAGGCCTCAACTAGTACTGTGCATTCTCGTTCCTTTCTTTCAACAGCTTACCGGCATAAACGTTATTATGTTTTATGCTCCTGTCCTCTTCAAGAGTTTGGGTTTTGGAGACAACTCTTCCCTTATGTCTGCAGTCATAACCGGTGGGGTTAATGTACTTGCCACCTTAGTTTCTATCTTCACAGTTGACAAGTTCGGTAGGAGGATTTTGTTCCTTGAAGGTGGTGTTCAAATGCTCCTATGCCAGGTTATTTTAATTTTCTCTTCCTTTTTTCCTGTCTACATTCATGTCTCACTAGTTATTAATATTGATATCTAGTTAGTTCATTGTGTCTCTTTGCTATAATTATTTTTTTTTTTAAATAAAATGAGATAGAAAAATAGAACCCAAAAAAAAAAAAAAAAAAAAAAAAAGAAAGCATCAGAATTTCTTTTCAAAAACTATATTTTCTTGAATAATATTTCCAATTAGAAACGAATATTGAATCTTATATGGCTATAGGTTGCCGTTGGAGTTATGATCGGAGCAGAATTCGGTACTAATGGACAAGGATCATTCTCAGATTCCAAAGCAGATTTGCTATTGTTCTTCATTTGTGCATATGTAGCAGCATTTGCTTGGTCATGGGGACCATTGGGATGGTTAGTCCCTAGTGAGATTTGTCCATTGGAAATCCGAGCAGCTGGACAAGCAATCAACGTTTCGGTTAACATGTTATTCACCTTCTTCATTGCGGAACTCTTCCTCAAACTGCTTTGTCACTTTAAATTTGGTCTATTCTTTTTCTTCGCCGCCTTTGTCGTGATTATGACCGTTTTCGTCACTTTCTTCATGCCGGAAACGAAAGGAGTTCCGATCGAAGAGATGAATAGAGTGTGGAAAGCACATTGGTTCTGGGGTAAGTTTGTCTCCGATGAAGCTGAGAATAATAAGGTTCATGACCATAATACAGTGGCCAGAGACTAAAACTTGCATATAATTATTGTTGTAAAATCTCAAACGAATCAATGTATATAGAAATTTCTGAGATTGGTTATTATTGTGAGATTGTGAGGAAGGAAAATTATGTGTTTTCCTCTTGACACACAAACGAAGGAAGAAAAAGAAACGGAAATTTAACGTACAAAGCAATAACAACTTCAACTGTGCATTATTCATTATTTGTCTGGCTGATATCTATTTGTTTGTTTTATTTTATTTTATTATTATTTTTTTCATATGGGTTTAGATACTTAATTAACCAATGGTTAATGGACCCCGATATAAAAATAATAATAATGAAAAAAAGACACCAATGGAAGGAAAATTAGATTTAACGTTTTCAATGTAACACCTTGTATCTTTATAATCTTAAAATTTAGTATCTAAATATAATTTCATTGGTCTAAGCTAATGTTGAGTAGTAAAAATTTCCAATTTCTTTACAAATTTAATTTTTTGGGAATTTTTTTAAAACTACTCAATATTTTAATTATTGGCACCAATGAATTTTTATTTGGGGATTTTTTAAAAATATTTTTTGTAACAACGAAATTTCCATCAAGATTGTTAAGGGAACCAACTATAGGAAGGATAATATAGTAACTTAGCACAAAAACTTGTGGAATTTACAAGTTTACTTTCAAGTTCATAAAGAGGGATGGAATCAATGAGGTTATTAAGGTAATAGGAATCTTGGGAAAAGACAAAACTGCGCTCCTTTCTTCCACTTAACCACCGATGACGACACTCCTCCAAAACCCATCACTCAGGGCGGCGCCACGTTGTTGGCCTGAGAGGCCATGCCCCCGCCACTAAAAAATTTTCTTTTTCTAGTTCCTATTTTATGCTATTTTGAAACTTTTATTCATTTTTATAAGCCTTCTTTATTCTTGTTCGTGGATATCTCAATTAATTTCTTAACTGTAAAATATTACTTTAAATAGTTTGTAATTTAATAATCAGTAAACCTAATCTAGCCATTAATCTAAACAAACTATAATTCTTTCACCACATTAACACCCTATACAATCTATAATAAAAAAAAAATAAACAAATCAAAATACACAAGAAAATTATGTAATCTATTTTAATATTGTTATTGTTTTTCTTTTTTCTTTTTTTTTCTTTTTATTATTTTTTTTTTGAGTGAATAGCGTACATATATATATATGAATTGCTTGTATTTTGCTCATTAATATTCACTATTTATAACTGTTATTAATTTTTTATAGAACTGCAACTGTGTAAATTTTGTTTTATTAGTGCTTTCGTAAAATATTATGGAGATTTGAAACAATTTGAAGAATTCTATTTTGACAAATAATTAACATTTTTTATGATTTTATCAATAAATATATATTTTTTATGGATTAATACTAACATTTATTGTTGTATTTTTTTATTTTTTAACTATTGGCCCCCACTATGAACATCCTGGCCCTGCCCCTGACATCACTTCTTCCCGGCCGCACACAACTGAGAAAGAGATAGAGATATAGAGACAAAACTGTATTTTGTTGATTTCTTGGTGCTGCAATCAAATTTTCTTCTTAAAATCAAAGTACATCATCTCTCAATAACATATTAAGCTGAATTAGAAGCTTGAAACCAAACCCTCATAAAGACCGATCTACTGCAGTGAACTGTTTATTGTCGGAGTTAAAGCATTCCCAGTGAGAGCTTGGCCTGAAATTGCGCTTGTTTTGCTTTTCTTCTTTCCACCTATTCTAAATCCCTGCACTTTTTCATGCATGGTCTAGCAACCCATCAAAGAGTTGCCATTCATGAAGTTTGGGAGTTTCAAATTCGGGTATTGGCATGCATGCAGGTTTTTAATCATCTGCAGGTGAGATTCTTTCAAATCCTTATTGTTTGGTTGGTTTGAAGGAGTCTTAAGGATTGCATGTGAGATTGTAGAAGAATTTAGAAATTAATATGGGGTTGAGAGCTTGTCTAGTCGCCAAAGTCGGTCCTGAGCATATGCAAGATGTGCGATCTTACAAGATCCCAAAATAATGAGGGCACCAAAATCAATAACTTTTTTGAAAAAATTTTGAAAAAAGGAAATAAATATTTTAATTAGACCTAACTAGCTTATACCAAAATCAATAACTTTTTTTGAGAAATTTTCTCTATTAAAAAAAAAAAAAAAAACACGAAAAACAAAAAAGCCAAGCCTTCATCTCCTCCAAGTGACTCAAATTCTCCATAATCAACACAGCTATAGAGTTTTTGCTAGTATGCTTCTCTAATTTTATTTTACCATAAATCAAGTTCTATTTTTTCGATTTTTTTTATTTACTCTTATGTTTGTTGTTGATTTGTGTTTTTCTTTCTCTTTTTTTTTTTTTTTTTTTTTTTGGGCCATAAGGAAAGGAAAATAAGAAATGGGCACCCTTTTTAATTTTGTACAGGGCACTTAAAATCTTAGAATCGGCTCGGCTAGCCATTGGCCATAAATGAGAGTTTACAGCTCACCAATGGCAAGTAAATGGGATGATGATGATAATAATGGTGTTGTTTTGTTTAATGCATGTGTGACTTGATGAGTTTAAAGTTGAAAAGGGTGGAGATGGTATTGAATATGGAAAAATTTTGGATCTATGGTGTGAAAAATATCAAATTTGGTATTATGTAATGACCGAAAATGAGCTGTTTCGTCATTGGTGTTGATATGGCATCGATGATAATTTGACGACTGTATGTGGCATTACATGCCACGTGCAAACATGGCTATGGTTTGTGATGTTGTCAATACTTGGCCTTCTCAAGGTCCTACCGCAATGGCATTGGCTACCCTAACTTCATTAAGCGATCAATTTTTCCCTAAGAAGCACTATTCATTAAATCGTCGTTTTCCTCCATTTGAGAGAAGACTTTGTGAAACCAATTACAGATCCCAAAATATCCAATACTAATAACTCTTAAGTAAACTAATTAAATTTCTAGTACAAGCCAGTAGTAATCACAACAAGATTATAATTTAACCTCAATACAATTACAACATAACAACTCCATCAAGTTAGCAACAACTGAATTACTAAATCCTAATACATAAATAAAATAAACAACAACCACAAAAATGTCCAAACTTAGGAAAACCAGCTCAACCTCCTTAATTTCAAGCTCATATAGTCCTTTCCAAGACTTAGCATTCACTAGACCTCATTAGGAACTTGTAGAGATTTGGAATGAAATGGTGAATATAAGTAATTAATGAATGGGCTTTAAGCACTTACACAGATACAATGCGAATGCCATTTGTCTAAAATTCTTAAGCTAAAACCAAAATAGTTAGCCACAACACCAAGAACATATTCTGGCAAATGGGCGTGTAAATCACCAAACCACTCATACATGTAAAAACAAATCAATAGGGTGTGGAAATTACCATGCCATAACACATACAAAAAACACATTAGAGCATGTAAGGCGCGTAAATAACGATAATCTGATCTTCTATTACTTTGCAAAGGAACTCAATGCCAATAAGGAGGAATCATCATAATTATCACATAATCATCATCATCATAATCAATATAAAAATCATCATAAATTGGCCATAATCAACATAACATTATCATTATCACCATAACCCTCTTGTGATAAAGGGAAACACCATTTAACAATAGGTCGCAAAATGTCTCGTTGCCTCCAATACCCAAATTTGGTAAACATCTTTTACCGGATGTTTAAAGTTAAATCATACCACATCCACATCCAGAGCCATATCCACGTATAATCAAATAATGAATATGTTGAGTGTCAGAACCCATCCAAGATCCCTCACCGGAACCCCAGACAAATCCTGATTTCTGGAAAATCCTACCGGACCCTCCAAATTGCACGATGTGCTCTTAGCATATCTTCCAAATATGAGTTTTTCGCACACTTATTAAGCATTAATGGTGGATTGTTGTGAAGGAGGAAAGTTGAGAATTCGAATTAAAGGTGCTTAAATTGCCAACAAGTGGAGGTGGAAAGACAGCAACTTTCTGCACAACTTCAACCCTTGCCTTTTCTTCGTGTAGGGGGTGGAAAGATCTCAAAAGGAATTTCGTGTTTAAAACACCGCTCATAGCGAGAAGATATGATGGCGTTTGGATGATCGTCGTCACTCACCCACGTGTCGATGGACAAGTGGAGCATAGAAAACTCATATTTGGAAGATATGCTAAGAGCGCATCGTGCAATTTGGAGGGTCCGGTAGGGTTTTCCTGGAATCAAGATTTGTATGGGATTCCGGTGAAGGATCTTAGACAGGTCCTGACATTGAGTAACTCTAGGTCAAATCATATCCATATTAAAAATCTTTAAAGATTCTATAAGTTAAAAACTAGAATCTGAAAACCATTAAATCATTTTCCAAAACAATGTCTAATCCATATTTTCATAACCAAACTTTAGTAAAATGATTTCTATATGTCATCATTATATGCTCAATGCATGCTATGCATGATACAGTATACACCTAAGTCCATATATTAGTATATATATATATATATTATAAGAACATAAGTCATATATAATATCCAAAATTAGGAAAATTCTTGGATACAACCCTAATATCAATCATGCTTATGAGCATAAATGCAGGTACACATATACATACAAATAGATAAATATAAAAAGGATTTAAGGATATTCCTACTCATATACTGTCTCCAGTACCCTTAGTTCAAGAATGGACCTCCTTTCCAATCTAGTTAAGGCTCTTCCTGATTTAGGTTAAAAACCAATTACTTAAATTATTCTCCATCCAAAGAGTTCAATAGTCTAAAACAAATTCACATCATTTCCAACATAGTTTTTGTTGCTACCAAACTTTGCAAACTAACAAGTTTGGTATTTTACCAGCCAACTTCTCTTAACAAATCAACCACCAACAATTACGAACCATAACCAACACTAAATTATCTTCTCAATTATCAACCAAGTCTATAAAATGTTTTAAACAGGATCAACAAATAGAAACAAAATTCCACATTTCTAAAACACCTACTGTAGTTTACTTATTAAATCCAAAGAAGCCTAAAATTCAACAATAAAGCTCAACCCAAAAATTTTAAGTCCAAGATCAATTACAAATTTTCATAAAATAAATTTACAAGTTCAATTGTCAATTAGATTTCGGAAAATCAATTTCTTAACCTTAAAATTTTTAAAATAAATTTTCAAAAGTCTTCCAGTATTCAGACATAAATCAAGTTTAACCTTAGAAATAAGATTAAATTCAAAGTCCAATATTCTTCCAAAATTAACAAAGCTTTAACTTAATCTCAATTTATAGAAGAAGTTCAATTTCCTTTTCAACTTAACAAATCTAAAACCATATCAAAACAATTTCTTTTAAAACAACATTTGGCAAAGCTCAACCAAAATCAAAAATTCACTTCAACAATTTAAATCCATCATTCTTAACTTAAATCTCAAACTTAAGCATCAAAAGTCAAATTCCAATTACAAGCCTAAAATACAGAACCAAATCACCATAACAAATTCCCAACTCAAATCTTGCAACAATTTCATATACATTGAACTCATTATCCAAGCATCATCAATATATATAATATACGTCCTTGGCATGAAGCATCCTAATACTAAAATTATTCTCCAACAATTCCAATGACAAATTCCAGGTCATGCATCCATCATCAATTTAAAGTAATGTCACAAAATTTCAAACTTACTAAACCATCAAGGCCATGGCAAGCATGAAAATTCAACAATTAAACCACTTCCAAAATACTCAAAATCATGCTTTAAATCAACATGCAACGCAAGACTTTCAAGACCAAACATCAAACTTGACATGCAACACCAAGGTTCCAAAAGTTCATCATCCAAATTATGTACAAACGACCAACACCTAAATCCAAGTTCACTCACATATTTTCCTTCATGATCCTTTCCATCCAAGACCAAAACACTACTTAATATACAATTACCCAAAATATAACAATCTCCAACTCAAAAATCAAAAAATCAAAGGAAAAACTTTGAGAATGTCTGTATGGTAATCTCGGTTTTGGTAAAGAGCAAGAACAAGCAAATTTTGTTTGAAAGATCAATAATTTCTTACAACAACTAAACCCAACTCGAATATAAAGAATTCATCACATGCATCAAAACTAAAAGAAAAACTCCATTCACAACAACAAAAATCTTTAAGAAAAACTAAATCATGCTCTCAATTTGAAGGGAAAAGAAAGATCAAGACAAAACTATTTACAAACTTTACCAAACTTTACATGAAAAGCAAGATTCTAACTTTAAACAAGATTATCTAAACAATATAGCAAGCCAATGCTTAGATTCTAAACAAAACAAAAGAATTCTCTTGGTTTTGAAGAGAACAAAATCTTGAGTTGTTTTTGTTTGAAAAACACCTAGATCATACAAATGCAACAAAAGATTTCAACTTAAATACCAAGTGCACAAAACAAAATCTCAAATCCCAACAAAAATTTAAATGAAAAGTGATTGATGATCGTACACAATTCAAATTCCCTCTGCAATATAACCAAAAACTTGATTGTTTCAATTTTTACAAGTGCTTGGATCACTCAAGCAATAAAGTGAAATGAGTAAGAATATCATTCCCACAAGAATTTAAGTTAGCCTAAGATAAATATATTTTAGCTAAATACTAGAGATCTTCACCAATTAATTTTACCTAGGAAATCTAAAATTAAAATCAATTTAACAAGAAAAATAAATTCAATTTTAAAAAATTAACAAATAAAATACAAAAACTAAATAAATGAAACTAAAACCGCACAAATTTTTTTGAAATCTATGATATAAGAGCTTTAGAACCATGACTTCATTTGGATCTTGAATGTGACTACTTAATTTGGTCATTTATGACTAATTCCCTCTCCAATTATTAACAAAAGATTTCTAATTTTATTCGCTTTCTCTCTTAAGGTAAGTATAATATATAGGAAATTGACTCAAATTAGAATATCTTCCTAATTCTACCTATTAACCATTCATTTAATTCCTTTCCTAATTATCCAAGCCCAATTGGTTATCTCAAACTCAACTCAAGCCAAGATTAAGGCTTCAAGCTCAAATTAGCACTTAGATTGTGTTTTCTTAGTTCTCAATTTATTAAATTATGCTTATCCAAGTTCTAATTGTTCAATACAAACAACTCCCAACCAAGTTCTTATTTAAATTGGGTTTGCTCTTCAATTAATTCAAGGAAACACAAATAATTGGAGAGAAATTAAACTATTAAAAGATCAAATTAATTCATTACTTTCGAGATCCAAGCTACGTTAAGATCCTATATTAAAGATCTATACTCTAATAGGAAAAAAACATACACAAAAATATAATAAAATCCCATCGATCCGAACATTGTCTTTATAAATACCAAGAATTCTACCACAAAAACACAAGAAATTTAGAGAAGATATTAAGAAAAAGAGAATTCTCAATAGGTGGTCTGTAATAAGCCAGACCACCCACATGTAAATATTGTCCGCTTTGGCACTGAGGAATACTCTTACAACTCAGCCCTCACGGGTTTAAAACGCGTCCATAAGGAAAAGGTATCCATAACCTTATAAGGCATGCTTAGTTTCCCTTTCCAATCGATGTGGGACTTTACAATCCACCCCCCTTGGGGCCCAACGTCCTCGCTGGCACACCGATCCGGGTACCGGCTTTGATACCAACTATAACAGCCCAGACCACCCGTATGTGAATATTGTCCGCTTTGGCACTAAGAAATCCTTTTACAACCCAAGCCTCACGGGTTTAAAATGCGTCCACGAGGAAAAGGTATCCACAGCCTTATAACGCATGCTTCGTTCTCCTTTCCAACCGATGTGGGACTTTACACGGTGACTTCTCCGAGCAAATCCAAAACCTTGGACTTTTCAAGAATCCTCCAAATCCCAAAAGCTTGTCTCTCTAAATTGTTATAGATATGATAATGGATGTAATCTTGCCTTTTTAGGGAAATCTAAAGTCATCTCCTCAAGGGCCTATCTAATCCTTACCCCGTTAAGCCCAATATGCTTCCTTTGATCTTCACCACATGGTGTATAAAAGGGCACATACACGTCACATGCTTCATTAAAAACCGAAGCCTCATCCAAGACTTGGTCAAAATTGAAGGCCAGTAAAAGGAAATAAGTGTATTTGGTGTGTACACCCCCTGGAATAAGGTGTACATGCCACCTTCTTATTGTGGTGCACCAAAGTTGGCGTGTGCACTCTCTCATCTCTCAAGAAGAGTATACACTCGTAGCTTGCTGAATTTTCCCTTTTGGAAGACTTAAATTTACATTTTCCCTTGCTTCATAAGGTAATTAACCCAACTCTTTGCTCGGTTCTCAAGAAACAACTCTATGCTCCAAAATTTCAATCGTTTAGCAAATACTTATTAAATTCCTCAATTGAAGCTTTCCCTATAACAAGAGAACAAAAAATATCAAAAATAACCAAAAGCTTAAGTAAACAAACATATAATTAAGCTTAAATAGGCTAGATTAGTGAGTAAAATGCTCACTAATAAAACAACAGAAAAAAAAAAAAATTTTGTACACCTAATACCTCTCAATTTTACAAAGAGAAAGGGAAGCAAAAGTTCAACCAAAATAAAATAAAAACAAGAAGTTATGCTTGCTAGAGGTGGGCACGAGTTGAACAAAATAAGAAGGGAAGAAAATGAAATGGAATTTTAGAAGGGTGATGTTTCGGTCTTAAAAAGAAAGAGAAGAAAAGGAGTGGCATTTGTAGAGGACGATTTAGTTGGGTTGGGAAAAAATGAAGGAAAAATGAAATGAAAAAGGACTGTTGGGGGTTTATATAGGCAAAATAATGAAGGGTATAATTGAAATTTCCACTAATTTAAGGCTTAAAGACCAAAATGCCCTTTCATGCAAGATAATTCACACTTGTTTCCCTAAGGAATTTATCCAAAACAAATTTAAAAACACATTATTCAAATCCTAAAACACAATTATGCACATAGCAATAACTAAATTCTAATAGTTTTACTTAATATAAGTTTTTAGACTATGAGATAAATAAATTTATATATAGATTCCCATGGAAAATAATGTAAGAAAACATTTCTCAAATAAAATTTGTAATTACATTTTAAAACTTGTCAATTTCCAAAAGAACGAAATTTTGGGGAAAAAAAAATCCCCACCGTTAACCACAAAGAGATTAATAGAAAATTTGAAAATGCACACACAAGCACCATAACATTTCTTGGAAATTAAGAAGTAAAAAAAAAAAATTTAAAATTTGGAGTGTTACAGACGTGACGAGTGACATGGAATCTAAGCGTCTTGTATTTGCTAGGCAATTGTGTAATCATCTTAAAGTGAGGCTATTGTATACAAAATAGTACTTACATTTGTAAATTATAGAGAACAAACATAAATGATTTATTATGAAAATTTGATTTTCAAATATATATATATATATATATATAATGCAAAAACATAAATTGAAGTTTTATGATATTGACAACCATGAAGCCTGTTCCTCAAAGTATTGAGAGTTAAGCTAGGGTGTGTAAAAAAACCGATTAACCTACCAATCCAATTCAATCCATATTGTTTGGATAAGTTATTTCATGATAATTTGATTGGATTGATTTTCAAAAATTCAAAACTGATAATTGGATGGGTTTCAAAGATAAAAACTAATCTAAAGCAAATTAATTAAAATATATATATATTAAAAATAAATAATAAATTATTGCTGTTTTGTTAAATTTAATATTTTTTTTAGTTTTAATTAGTTAGTTAAAAAAAAATAGTTGTGTTTGATACATTATCTTAACCAATTTTATTTTATTTATCTTATTCTAAAAATAAATATTTTCATTTTTCAAAATGTTAAAGAGATAAAATTTTGACTATTTTACACAAGTAAAAAAAAAAAATCAAAATTCAAATTTCAGCTATTTAAAATTAAAAACCTCAAAGTTTATAAACACAAAATTCAAATTAAAATCTAAGCCAATTATCCAACCCAATCCAAACCGACTATTATGGATTGAATTCGATTGGATTTGATATAAAAATTGGTTTAAATTTGATTGAAAATTACGAAACCAATTAATAATCAGATCAAATTGATTATTATCAAAATAGCTCGATTTTGAACTTATGAACACCTCTAACCTTAAGCATGTTTCAAGAGTGCAAATTTAAAAAATTATTTTAAAAATAATGTATAAGATATTAAAAGAAATAATAAAATGATAGTAAAAGTAATATACTGTTGTGTAATATAATCGTCATAATTATCATGCAACATGTGTGATTGTTTATTCACCAAAAAAGCAAAGAGGAGGGGGGGGGGGGGGTGTGGTAGTTGTACGTATCAATCATTTTATTTTTAGAAAAGAAAATAGTTTAAATATATCTAACAAGCAATCCAAAAGATGTCCGTCCAATCATTTTATTTTTAAAAAAGAAAATAGTTTAAATATATATCTAACAAGCAATCCAAAAGATGCCTGTCTGTTAGACTTTATCAATCAAAATAAAGATGCAAATTATAATGAATCAATGATTAAATGATACGAACCTAGGTCAATTTGCTTCTAAATCCGTATTATATTAACCCAGATCTTAATTATGTTTAGATTCTAATGGAAACCTTAACCCCTAATCAACTTGTGATTAAAAACCTTGATATATGATGAAAACACCACAATAGGTGTTAGATGTTCTATTGATAAGTCAAACTAAAACACTTTATTTCTATTAAGTGTTTTAGGTATTCAAAGAGAACAAAAAAAAATTTTTCTTACAAATATTTTTCTGTACGAATAATATCTAAACTGCTTTCTCATTGAAAATAAACCTTTAAATAGGCTAAAAGTACAAAACAAAAATCCTAAATTATGAGGGTAAAATTCGGCCAATGACAAAGGAAAACAATGGTGGTCGAATTTTACTTAGTTTCCTAATCCTATTTTAGATTAATTAATTCTTTTATTTTGAATTAGGAATTAATTAATTTACAAGTGAAATAATAAAATATCAATTTTTCTAAGTTAATTTGTCGAGCAAATAAAAAAACAAAAACCAAAATAGAATATAGTTTCCTAAAATAGAAAGTCAAACTCAAATTAGCCCTTGATTGAAATTAGTCAAATTTGCTTGAACAATAAAAGAAGTCAAAGCCAGCACCTAAATTAATGATTTTCAATCCCTATGAAGCATCATGCGCACATGCCTCATTTGAATGGCTTAGCTTTGGTCTTGACATGATTCCATGGTCTCTTGGTGATATAAATTGAGTTCATAAAGTGTTGGATCCATTCATTGCTGCCCAGAATTCAAAAATGTACCAAAACAGCTTGCCGGGTCCATTTCCGCCTTCATAACTTGGATACACAAGACGGGCTTTGGTTCTTCGGATAATTTGATGCCCTCTTGAGATTGAATCACTCCTCGGATGAAGCTAACCAGATTGTATTTGAATATCTTAGCTTGTGCCCTAGTGATTGATCCCATCTTTATTTGTACAGGATCAACACCCCAGCGGGTAATTGGTTGTACAGGTATCGGCGGATTCTCATCATTAAATATAATTTTGACATAAAATGATTGATTATAATTATACAATAGTAACATATGATTAAATATCTACATAATGATTGAATATAATTTTCATTCGAAAACAAATAATTGAATATTATTATACAATCTACTCCATGACTAAAAAATAAATAAAAAAACTAATTAACTAGAAAATTAAAATAAGAAGAGAAAAATTAAGTTAAACAATATCAACTCCAAGTATTTTAGTGATATAATTTCAAAAAAAAAAACAAATACAAAAAGTATTGTGGTGATATCTTGTTTTAATTAATAGTGAAACTCAATTGATTTATCAGCTGATGTAATAACAAATGACATGTTATTATGTAACATTTTGATAAAACCTTTTAAATTTGAATTTTTGAGTGGTTTGATCAAATTTAGATAAATTAGATTTTTATGTAGAATTAAGTTTGACCCTTTTCTTTTTTTTTACAGATGGAATTTAGCTATAATTCTTGTACCATTGTAAAGAGATCATTATTATGAGTTTGTGGACCGGCTGTATTGCCTAATTTTGAACTACGCCATGTGATTATACAAATTATAAAATATCCAAAATGCCCTTGGAAATACAACTATCATGCGAATATCCATTTCCCCCGTCAACTACTGTGAACCACCACCATTCATCGCGGATTTTACATGAAATTGACCATGAAATCATTGGAATCTTGCTACATATTCTTAAATGTCAATGAGTCTCATCAGTGACAGAACCCTTTGACCCATCCCAAGACCGACCTTCCACTAAATTTTCAAACAAACTCTCACCGAAAGTAATCAGTCATTTTTTTAACAACAGTGCTATTTTTCATTCACTGAAAAATTGATCAGATTTTGACCATTGCAAACAATACCATACATCGCTCCCCGTATTTCTCACTTCTTCAATTCAAATGTGGCCTCCATTTACCTCAATTCCATACCGTTAGGGAAATCTATTAACCTTAAATTTCACCAAAACTTTGGATGCATTTTCCAGCCACCAATGATGTTTTTGGATCAAGATGAGCTTACCATCTTATTATCCATTCCATAAGCTTTGATTTGATATATAATTTGTTAATTTTGATTACTGTTTGAATATATTTCTATTTTGAGGTTAATTAGCTTAATACCATGTCAAAATTGATTATGTTTAGACTACCTAGGACCAAACTGAAGTTGGTACTATGTACTTAGAAGTTAATAGGACCTAATAGGATGTTTAATTTCATAAAGAAGCCTTAAGGTGAAAAACCTCAATTTTAGATACTAGCTATGAAGGGCTCGCAATATAATTGCATCCTTCGTTGTACAATTTTGGAAGTTTTAAAGTTGCAGAAGTTAATTTGAGATATTTGGTATACACTAGTGTATTTAGTTTAATTTTTGAAAGTCTATGAAATATTTTTGTTATATTTTAAGCATCAGGATGAAGACTAAAGGTGATCCAACTGTAGATCAAGAGTGAGTTATATCTCTGTAAGTGAATTTATTTTCCTAAATATTTTTTGGGCATATATTAAATTGATAAATCATGATTTTTGAAGTTTTATGAAATTTTATATAAATTTTGGTTATATAACTATATATGTTTATATATTTGAATATATATAAAAGTTATTATTTTATATGATTTTTGATAAGTTTTTAAATGTTTCAAAATCCTAAAATGCTCATGGTAAAATTTTGAATCTTAGTATTTAAAAAGTTTTGGTACTTAGATTGATTATTACTATATAACTTCTTATAATAATATTTTTGGCATCAAAGAAATATCATGGATACAGATACAGATATACTTTTGGATATAAATACACTTATGATATTATATATATATATATATATATTACTTAACATCTTGCTATTATCATGTAATGTATAGGCTGGTTGAGAGGTCTGGACTCTATGGCACCTGCTAGAGCCGTATGACAGTTCTCCCCTCCTTGATTGGCTTTGTGATATCTTAGAACGTTAAAGGTCATATGACTGGATTTAGTATTGGACATCACTATAACACCCGGACATGAGAAAATGTATAGAATTTAAACTTTTTGCCAAGTCTGACCGTAGTTGACCAGATTTGGGTTGAAGTTGACTTTTTATTGCCATGAGTTCTAAATTTGACCCCTTTACGATTATGAAAGGTTCATTAATACAAGTTCATATATTAGTAACATGCCCAATTTCGAGTTATGATTTGAAAATTATGGTCAAAATATTTTTGAGGGCGTTTTGATAATTTATCAAATGGATAGACTTATTTTTTAAATTTGCCTTTAAAACTTGAATAATATTATTTTATTATTTTGATAATGTATATACAAGTACACAATGGAGATTTTAAGGTGTATATATATGTATATATATTTTATTAATTTAAGTATTATTTTATTTTAATTAAAAAATTGGTTTTAAATAGGAAAGACCTCCCCCCATCATACCGCATGACCTCTCTTCTTCTCCAGCAAACCCGACACCTTGCTGAGCCCATGAAGACCAAACTTCCATTGGAAAATCGCGCCAATTCTGATGTCTTTTCACCACACAACCACCTCAGCCACCAGGCCTAGTCTACCAGTGACCAACCATGGCAAGATTAATTCGAATGGCCACCTGATGCATAGGGAAGAGTTGAACTTCGGCTATCATTATTTTGATTCAATCGTGGGAAATCAGTGGTTTAGGCTAACCTTTTCCACCATTATTGGACCTTTTAAACTCGAATTCAAACTCAAATTGGCTCAAAAATTGTTCATTTGCAAAGTACGAACGAACCCACTTTGATAGTAACTTTTAGGCCAAGTTTATGTTCACTAGTGACCACCATTGAGCAAAGTAAGCTTGCAAACTTGTTACTCCCTTCATGAGCTTCACTTTGGTATATAATTCGCCTATGATTGTTTGGTATTTAGGATTTTGCCATTATTAGAGCTAGGTTTTTAAGTTTGGTTGAAAATGGACAGAAAGTGGACAAGGTTTTTAGCAATTGTTGTTGCAATTAGGTTTCTAATGATTATTAAAAGCTAATGGAATGTCCAATTTCATTTAATTGCCTATAGTTTGTAAAACCCTTAGTTTTGGGTAATAGACCAAATGGGATTATGGTATAATTCGACTAGTTAGCGTTCAATTTTATAATCTTCAAGTTGTGGAATTAGTTTTGGGACATTTAACATGCACCAATATCCTTAGTTAAATTTTTAGTAGCTTAAATAATATTTAAGCATTATTTTAGGCACCGGACTGAGTTAGGAAATGATCTGAATGGAGCAGGAGTGAGCATCAGTGAGTGGATTTATTTTCTTAAATTATTTTTAGGACATGATATTTTGATAATTTTGTGGCTTAAATATTTATTTGATCTATTAATTGCATATACATACATATATAAATATATATATATATATAGTAGTTCTACGGTGCGGTCCACACCTAAGCTAACACTTTTTAGAAAAAAAATATCGATTTTGTTGTGTACGCTGTGTACACATACACAGCAAAAGCCAATTTTTTTGTCCAAAAAGCATCGATTTAGGTGTGATCCGCATGTGGAACAGTCCACACCGTAGAATTTCTATATATATATATATATATGTATATTATAATTTCATTATGGGGTTTTAACCATAGAACTTCTGAATCTGCTTCTGCTATTTTGGAGTAAAACTATCTATGTCAGGTGTGGGAGTGCTCTTAAGATCATAGAGGTAATGCTACAGAGGCCCTATGGAGTAAGGTGTGAAGTTTTCAATTCAGTAGGCGTCCCTAGGAAAGCATGTTTTATTTTAGCACATATTTTTTGTTTTTAAGTTTGTGATTATCTATTGTTTTTGAAATGTGCAATTGTGGGGGGTATGTTTGTATATATTTATTTCGATTGGCTTTTGAAAATAAAAAGTATTATTTATATGATTTTTAAATGTTTCATTAATTTTAGTTAATTATTTTTCTATAAATATATGTCTATATATATATATATATATATGTATGTGTGTGTGTGTGCGTGGGTGTGCGTGTGTGTGTGTGTATAAATATAACATATATTTAGTTATATTTGGTGTTATAAAATATTGATTTTTTTTTTTAAAAAAAAAATTGATTTTTACAGGGTATTTATACATTGTTAGATTTGGTGTGTATATATATATATATATATACACTTTAGATTTAGAAAG
This sequence comes from Ziziphus jujuba, assembly GCF_031755915.1. Taxonomy (NCBI): domain Eukaryota; kingdom Viridiplantae; phylum Streptophyta; class Magnoliopsida; order Rosales; family Rhamnaceae; genus Ziziphus; species Ziziphus jujuba. Next base: position 25,155,025 of record NC_083389.1, read on the forward strand.
ATTATTTGTTTATGCTTAATCATACTTATTTTATTTATTTATTTATTATTATTTACTCATTTTTATATATATTGATATATTTATAAATGGAGGAAACTGGATTTCAAGTGGTAACTCTTTTATATAAGCTATCAAGTTTTATAAACGATGTTTATTTATTTATATCTTTGAAATGGAATTGAGAAAAATCTGTGTTTTCATATTATTATTTTATTCATAATTATTTAGTTTTTAGATGCATCATATACTATCGATATTCTATATATATATATATATATATATATCGATTTCAACGCGCATGTTATGTTTTGTCGTCCTTTATGAGTTGTAGTGAGTAAGGGTAGACGAGTATTTTGTAGTGATTGCATTAGCCACCCTTCCATGGTCGAAGGACAGTAGAGTCAGTCATTCTTATGGGATCTAAAGTGAGTGAAGGTAGGAAAGTATTTTGCAATAATGGTATTAGTCACCGTTCCTTTAGTTGTAAAATGGCAAGTTATTTAGCACCGACACCTACGAGACGGTGAAGGGCCTGTGAGCAGGTTCTCTTCTCCCTCCTCCCCTTCCCCTTTTTTCTATCAAGTGGTGTTGGAATACCAAGCATCACTTAATAGGACTGATATATCATATAGTGCATCAAGTGTTATATTAATATATTATATATTAGGTGTATCATATAGTACCGTAGCAGTGATCCAATCATATCTACAGGCGATTGGATATGAATTATGCCTACAAGTAATCTATTATTATATTTCTACTACCAACGAGATTAGTGGGTTAAATGGTTATTGTAGACAATCATCCCAAACCGTTTTAGTAATAGTATACCAACAGGTTGACAATACTTAACAGAAGCAGATAATCCCACATCATTACCTTCAAACTCATCAAACTTATAATTCTCACCATGTCATGGAAAAAACCCATACAACTTTTGACTGAAAATTTTTTAATTAAACTTCTTCTTTATCAACCTTATAGTTGATAAGATTTTTTTAAACTTTTTCTTTCTTTCTTTATAGTGTTATTACGGACTACATCGAAGTTGTTTTTTGTTAAATTTGGTAATGTTGCTATGTTCTTGAAATTTCAAGGTTAAATTTTATGAATCTATGGCACTTAGATGATTGATGAAGAAAGAATTAATAGTTGCCTCTGTAGTAAATTCTTAGTCCACTCGATTCATTAGTGTCATGGCAATCAGAATTTGGAGGATGGCGATGTGGTCGGACTATAATGCCAAAAGTTTGGTAGGAATCAAACTTCCATGGATAGTGAGCTTGAGATCATAAAGCATGGTGGTTTTGGGGTTAACATTGGCAATTAGAGATTTTTGGGTGTGTGAAAAAACACCATTAATGTTTGTAAAATTAGAAACAAATAGGAGATTAGGGATAGACCTGGTAAATCTTGCACGATACAAACCCACATGATAATTTACAGGTTTTGGTTGATGATATCGTATTGGATCCATATCAGTATCATTTAATAAGATCCAATAAATTAACAGATTTTAATGGATGAAACATGATAAACCCATTAGACCCATTAAATAGGGGTATTTTGGTAATTATATAAATTTTATAATTTTAAATTATTTAATTTATTGTTAAACATGTATTACTTTATTCTTTTTTAGTTTAATCTTTAAAAAATCTAAAAACAAACAAGAATTTTTGTAATTTTTTAAAAAATATTATTTTAAAGTTAATGAAATTTAAATTTTCAAATTTGTATTTATTGTTAATGGGTTAACGGTTTGGGTGATGGATTATACGATAATTTATTGAATAGGTTTAGATTTATCTATTTTCACATTAAAGCTTAACGGATTATATTTGAATTAACTTAATTCCACACGAACACGATACAACACAATACAAATACGATTTAACATAATACGTTATCACGTCTAATTGGTGGTTTTAAAGGAAGAAAATCCAGAAACCATAACAGTTCGAATGTTATTTTTCTTCAATAAAAATTGATAAAAATAAATATATTGCTAAATCAAACTATCCATAGATCTTTGGGGAATAGAAAGTTACATTGAAAGTGTCTATTATCTTTTCTTTTATATCGGCATAACAAAGGTTATAAACAAACATGTTGAAGAGCCTTTTTTTATTTTTTTTTTTCCTAAACAGTTGTGCATTTGTCTGTTGTGGCAAAGAAAAGTTTAGAATAGTTGAACCTTTGAAGATACTTTTACCGCTTCAAATTTTACGTTGCCGCATTTGGTCCAACCAAATTTATTGGCTAAAGCTTTGAAGATACTTTTAGCGCTTCAAATTTTAAGTTATTGCATTTGATCAAATCAAATTTGTCAACAACAATTAACACGCCAGATCTAAGTTACATTGTACCAATATGTAAATTTATAAAACTGGATGATCTAAATCGCTACAAACTTACCAAATTACATTTAATATTTTTGTTATATATTTTAATATTTATAAATTGGTATGGAACCATTAAAGTCCAAATGAATCAAAATTCAATAAATTAAAATATAAATTTTTAAGTTACAATATTTTAAATTTTAAAATTTAAAATGCTATTCTTCAAATCAAAAATATTAATATGCAATTAATTCTTTAACATTAATACTGCCATGGCCCATACTGCGGAGTCAAAAGCTCCGATTTCAGTAAAACTGTTCAGCCTGATTATCAAGTACAATGGGATAGTTTCCAGCGATAAAATAAAATACTGTTAGATAAAGAGTTGGAATACAATGGTTACTTTTGAAATTGAAATACCCAGAAAACTTTATTTATCTATCTATTTTTGTATTAAAAGCAGTCCAAAAAGGCTTTTATTTATTTATCTACTTCCCATCGTAACATGATAATTTATGAAAAATTCACCCCAAAAAAATGATAATAAAACAAAAAAGTTTATTCATCTTAGATTTGTTGATTAAGAAATTATTTTAGAGCATCTAAGTTCTGCAAAGTCTTGAGCCAAAGAAAAATAAATAAATTCCTAAGTGCACTTTCAAACGTTTATTCATATAACACTAAATTATAATTAGAATGGTCATGTGCGAAAGAGAATATATATATCTGGAAAAAAAATAAATAAATAAAAAACTTTTTTGTATCCATAAAAGCTGTAATCTATTTACAGTATGGCAACATTTTATCTATATGTATCCTCTTTTTTTTTTTTTTTTTTTTCCCCACTAATAAAGATTTATAGCCAACAAAAAAAAAATGCCAGATTAAACGATCACTTACTACAAAAATTAATACATTAAAGTAAGCATTTGTTAGATTTTATTAATTAATATATCCTGAAACATTTAGGTGCCATTTGATAACGAGATTTGTTTTTTATTTTTTTTATTTAATTATATGCAACTTGTTTGCTTTAAAAGTTTTATTTAATAAATAATAAAATTAATGAAAATCTTTTTGTTTTTTTCGAAAAGTGATTATTTTTTCTGTTTTTGAATATTTATTTTGAGATGGAAATGCATGGACTTATGAAATTAAATTTTTACCTATGTAGGAAAGTAGTTTAGAATTTTTAAAAAAATATAAATTTACCTTTAATCTATTACACAAAACTAAATTTAATTGCATAAGTTCTAACTTTCCTAAAACATATTAAACATAACAAGAAAAAAATTAAATCCTAAAATATTAATTTTTATAAAACCAAATTCTAAAAGTTTTCATTTAAAAATTGACACTTCTCAAATGAAACTTAAAAGAAAGGTAGACACATATATGCATTGAGGATCCATTTCCACAAAATATTACATAAATTCTTACAGAACCGACATGAAAGTTAAATACATTAAACTCAAACACGCGAAATCAATTTGTTTAAAAATGTTTGTTAGTGGTCATTATAGCATGATAAACATTTTAAACAATTATAAAAGTTGAAAAAAAAAAAAGATTTGAAGTTATGTTTTTATGTTTTTTTAATTCAATTTAGTAATTATATATTTTTTATTTTCCCTCTTAATAAACCTTAACTAATATTTTGAAACAATCAAAGTATACGTTTTTAAATAGGAAAAAAAATAAAAACTAAAAAATCAACCACTACACCACCTAATTATTTAATTACAAAATTCTTCTTCCCATTTGGATTTGGAATCATTTTCCTTTCATAATTGTTTTGTATAAATGAGCTTATATTTAAGTGAAATAAGATTTTTTTTTTTTTTTTCTAATAAGAAATTTGCATTAAGCATAAAAGCCTTTAAAGGAAGAGGATTACAACCTAAGGCCAAGACCAAGCATATCATTAGTAATCATGTCCATAACATCTCTTGGCAGACTATCCAAGTCACAAGAATTGAAATTAAACAATTGATCACAATAAAGAGCTTTCATAGCGATTAAATCTGCTAATCCATTGGAGGACATAGCATTCCACCTGATGGACTGGTTCAAACTCGAAAATCTCGCTCGACCAGTCAAACACCTCAGAACTAAAATTCTAGAAAAAAGGGTCCACGTCAGACTTGATATCCTCTACCACCATAGTTGCATACCAAGGCCATTCAATGTTGAAGTGTTATACAGTGAAGGAGCAAGAGAAAGAGAGCTAAAGAGAGAACCACTAAGAGTTAGAGAGGCAAAAAAATAAAATAAACTTGTTAAGCACATTAGGATAGTTTAATCTTCTAGATACCAAAAATAATAGGCAAAATAAAAAAATAAAAAAATCCAAAACTATAAAAATAAAAATAAAAAGTCATTTGTTAGTGCCTTTTTTTTTTTTTAAATTTTTTTGGTGAATGTCATTTGTTAGTGGTTGATGGTTGAAAATTAATGCAAATTCTACCAACTTTTTGGTCCACTTGGTGAATTGAAGGCATAGCATTGGCATTTCAAACTTTGTCCAACCCCTATAACTCATTAGGTTCAAAATTCCATCAAACTTTAAGGATTTAGGTTTTAAATGGAAGTATGATAGAAAATTAGGTACATATGCGTTTAAAATTGGCCACCTGTCCTATTTAAATACATTTGAAATGTGTTATTAGATTCTTAAAAGGATTAGATACTATTTTTGGGGCTTATAATAAATTCTATACAAAAATTATGAAATATTTGGAACTAACATATGTATACATGTGACATAAGATATTTTTTCATACTCCGTAGAATATATCTTTTTGAAATTATCATACAGTTTAAATAATTTTTTTTAAACCAATAGATTATGGTTGAATTAGATCAAACCTTAGAAGTTATAAAATATATTAACACCAAAAAGAAAAAAAATCAAACCACTATTCTTTCTTGAGTTCTTCGTCCTCTTTGTGAGTGGTTGTTTCATAATTTATTTAAATAAATTAATTACTTTTCAGGTCAAAGCCAAGGTATTAAATATAATTTATTTAAATAAATGTGTAAGAACGATATATTATTGGTGAACTAGTAATTACCTAAAAAGTAATTGACAATAATAATATATATGAAAATATTCATCAAATATATATATTTATATATATATATATATATAACAAATAACATGTGTTGATGTATTATTAATTAACATATCTATAAAATTTAATATATAATAATTAAACTTTTAAATAAATAAATAAATTAATTAATATTAAATATTATCATATATTAATCCATCATTTCATAAATATTGACAGATATCGTAAACATTGACAGATAATTTCTCATTTTGTAAGAAAACTTTGAATTAAGATATGTCACAAATTCACATCATGAATTAGTGATAGTTGTCCAAATCAAGAAAACAAAATAAAAAAGAGTAATCAACATGTTGCAATAAAAAAGGAAAGCACAAATAAAGAAGAATTTTTAGCAAATTTGTGAAAATGGAGATAAGAAATTGGTTTGTATAATTAAGTAAAATCATATGTAAAGCAAAGATCCCAAATTTGCCATCTAAAAATACCAATATTTAATACGATATATCTAGCAAATACTAACAAGATCAATAAATTCATCCAAATTTTTACCCCAAAAAAAAAAATTAATATTCATCCAAAAAAAATAAAGAAAAAATTAATAAAAGTAATAAAAATAAAACACTGCCACGTGGCCCTAGCGGAGCAGCTCTATTAATTTACACTGCTATATATGGCATATTGGAGTGTACCCCAGTCCTTGACACAGAGAGAAAAAGTGAAACACAACCCACCAGCCCAAAAAAATAAAAAACATTTCACATCTATGAGCTTCCAAACCCTAGCAAAGCGCCAACTCTAAAAAATTCTCTCTTTCTAGATCTCTCTCAATCTCTCTGTTTTTCCCAATACACGGCATTTTCCGATCATGTGATTCCCGCGACTGTGACTGTGGTTTAGCCCGTTTGAATACTCTCCGTCTCTTGCATTATCTTTTTTTTTTTTTTTTTTTAAACCGATCAGATATGGCGTCGGCATGTGTGAACAACATAGGGATGTCGCCGGAGAATTTCCTCGACTGCACACCAGCTTCATACCCTTCTTACGGATGGTTAAGCCCTCGAATCTCATTCAGCCGCGAGTTTCCCGAAGATGACCCTTTGAAGCTTTCTGGGTCGAAGCCCTCTTCACCGGCCGTGAAGCCGGTAGATCCACCGGAAGCTTCAGATCCGGAGGCTTCAGTTGGTGATTTCGAGTTCAGACTTGAAGATCCGGTCGCTATGCTTCCTGCTGACAAGCTCTTCTCCGATGGTAAGCTCGTGCCGCTTCATCTATCGTCCGTCAAGCCCTCGATCAATGAGCCGACTACGACGATGATAACGACTCCGAATGCCTTGTCGGAATCGGAGATCAGGTCGCCGGAGACTGTGAAGTGTCGCAGGAGGACGGAAATCTCCGGTACGGACGCGTATTTGTTCTCTCCTAAAGCCCCGAGGTGTTCGAGTCGGTGGAGGGAGTTGTTGGGGTTGAAGAAGCTCTCGAACTCCAAGAACGAAAGCCACAAAACGACGTCTTCTTCTTCTTCTTCTTTGAATCCCCCAAAATCTCTGAAGCATTTCCTCCATCGGAGCTCCAAGTCTTCGTCGTCTTCATCCTCAGACGCTTCTCTGAGCCAACCATTGTTGAAGGATTCGGACTGCGAATCGGTGTCTATATCCTCCTCGCGACTCTCGCTCTCGTCTTCTTCCTCAGGCCACGAGCACGAAGATCTCCCAAGGCTTTCACTCGATTCCGACAAGCCAAACGCCAACCCCATTTGCCTCCACAGGAATCCGAACAACCCGAACCCGCCGAGAATGAGAATGGTGAAGCCCAGAGCAGCAGATAACAATCAGAGATCGCTGATCGACCATCCGACAAATGTGACGAGGATGGGACGGAGTCCGATTCGGCGGCCGGTGGGAGAATCCAGTGGGGTGACGAGCAGGGGGGTTTCGGTGGACAGCCCGAGAATGAACTCTTCAGGGAAAATAGTGTTTCAGAGTCTCGAACGAAGCTCAAGCAGTCCGAGCAGCTTCAATGGCGGTCCGAGGTTCAAGCACAGAGGAATGGAGAGGTCCTACTCGGCTAATGTACGGATCACTCCGGTTCTCAATGTTCCGGTCTGTTCGCTCAGAGGGTCTTCGAAAACGGTCTCCGTGTTTGGGTTCGGACAGCTTTTCTCTTCGCCGCAGAAAAGAGAAGGAAGCGGAACCGGAGGGAACAGTAGCAAAGGTCATGGACAGCAAAGTAATAGCAGGAACCGAACTGACCGAACCTGACGGAAGCAGAAGCTGAAGAAGACGAACTAGAAGAAAAGAAACAGACCACCTGAGGGAGGAGAGGGTAATAACGTCTTTTTCTAACACAGGCTTTTTTTTTTAATTTTTATTTTCTTTTATTCAGACATTGTTATTAGGGGTCGCTAGGGAAAATTAAAAAAAATTCGCTTCTTTTTTGCCTAACAGAACGCTAAGGCCATGTAAATATTGGGGGTGGGGTTTTAGATTTTTGATGGTTTTTATAATTCTTGGTAATTTTCTTCTTTGTTTAGCTACTATTTTTCTTTGCTAATTTCTCTGACGGTTAAAAAGAAAAAAAAAATAGCTATTGTCAAGTAGATTTGTTATATTGTCAAGTAGATTGTTGTTTTTATCAGAGGACATCTGTTTTCATTGCTTTCGTCTTCTTCTTCTTTTCATCTTTTTCCTCATGATCACTTCCATGAAAAAATAAAAAAAAAAACATGGAGAAAATATCTGGAGAGCGTGAGGAAACGCGCCTGAATAGTTTGTGGGTCTTCTCAAAGTCACAAGCTTTTCTTAGGCTTCTTTTGAAGCTTATCTAATCTGTCACTTTCCATGGAACTTTTATTTTTCATCCGGGATTTTTAACAAATATTTTATTACTTTATTTTATTTACAATTTTTTATTTTATTTTTTGGGTGATTTTGTTGTTTAGTGGTGGGGGATAGTTTGGGAAATGATGCCAAGATTCAAACACATTATCAGAGGCTGCCAGCTCTGCTGATTATTTTTTTGCACGTCAGTCTGATCCCAAGCTTTTTATTTTTTTAGCAAAAAAAATAAAAAAAAAACGTTTTTTTTTCATTTTTTTTTCTTTACTTTTTTTATTTCTGTTTTTGGAATCTGTTTTTTATTATTTTTTTAATTTTTAATTATATATTGAAAACCTAATTTGGGGTGTTAGTGGGGTACCGAGGGCTGGCTGGTTGGTGGGACCTTTTTGTGACTTTTTATTAATAGAATATTAAACTTTTCACATGCTAATAAATAAATTTTTATTTCTTTCTTTTTATTTATTTTTTGGGTTGTGCTTCCATTAATCAATGCAGAGCGAAATTAGATTTCGTCTTTAAATGTCTTTTAAATATGGGTTAGACTTTTGGGGTAAAAATGAGAAGAAATTTTAGATCTTGTGGGACTTCTTAAAACGCCTTTTTTAACCATCATACTTTTTGGGTTTAATTAATTAATTAACCGAAGTACGACTTGGTGATGAGTATTGTCGATTGAATGGAGACAAGACTTTTTGTAATGATATTTTGAGGACAGTGGTAACGATATACATGGCCTATGGAAATATGCATATTTTTCGAAGCTAAGAAGTTTAACAAAAGTAAATATTGATTTTGTTTCAATAATGAACCAAAAAAAAAAAAAAAAAGAAAATACTCAAAATGTATAAAGGGTTTGTAGATTCTAACTAGATTCAAAAGAAGAAATACATATTCACCCAAAAAAAAAGAAGAAACACATAATAATAATAATAATAATTAATTATTATTATTATTATTATTAAACAAGGTAACCTAGAGTTGTTTTTGCTTTGAAGAAGCTTGTGAGACATCTTAAAATAATTTTTCAATGGTTTTCAAAATTTACTTGATCCAGTAAGATAAAAATGGTGCGTCAAATTCTACAAGTCCTTTTCATTAGTTTTTTTTTCCTCTTTGATTGGAGAAAATAGGAAGAATAAAATGGTGAGAAATTTTGTGTTAAATTATTATTGGCTTTTATTACAACTTTTAGATTATAATTTGACTAATTTATATTATGTTTTTTTTTTTTAAATTTATTTGTTATCTTCTATCTATTAGTAATGATTGAGTATTTCAAATATTTGGCTACCTATGTTCATCTATCAACCAAAAATTTTACTATTTAATACTTTTTCGTCATTTTATAATTTCTTACCTCTATCAATCTTACCTAATCTTGGAAATCATAAAAAGGATATGTTTGGTAAGTGAGAATTCAAAGCCTAAGGATATCCTGTAGTATGATTTTAGAGATGAATGCGAAAATTAAGAAAGAAAATGGGATGGACGATAAAATTCGCTTGGAAGATTGAGATGAAATTGGTTGTAGAAAACAAATTTTAAGCAAAAATCACCTCATTTATCAGCTTTTTTTTTTAACATTTAAATTAAACATTAGAGTTCATAATTAATTATGAAAATTGATAGTACAATGAGAACGACTGAAATTGACAACATTATATGTATGATAACAAATAACATCATCAAAAAATTCCAAGAAAGGTTTGTAAGTTTTGTTTGTTTATTTATTATTTTTTTAGTGGTGTTTATCAATTATTATTATTATTATTTGTCCAATATCTTTTTCAATCAAATAATAGATTAGGAGATTGATGTCCACAAGAATGAAGAGATTACTATTAAAGTAGAAGTATAATTTGGATTTGGGCTGGCAAGAGCAGATGGTGTGGTTGTTTTGTTGGGCACATGGGAGACCACCCACGAATCTCCCCTATTATTTGTTTATTTTAGGCCATTCTTCTACCAATTCCTTCTCGTTACGCTGTTGCCAAGCAATTTTTTTGATCCAAATCTCAGCAATACTCCACATGCCCTTCCAAAACACTTTCTAAAAACCATATTATATATCATTTTTCATAAATTTTTTCCCAAAAAAAAAAAAATTATATAATATATGATTGGCGTTTTGTTGGCCCTCGGCCTTTTCTAAAGGCCCCCTACCCTCCTGAGAGAGGGACAGGAGGGTCTTTTGGTTTTGAAGGGAGTTTTGGATGTATCTTATAATTATTTTTTAATTATTATAAGGTTTTGAATTGGATGTTTCAGATTTTAGAGTGTGTTTTCTTTGACCTGGTCTTTTGCCCTTTGCCTTGGGACCCTACTGTATTTTGTCCCATTTGTATTTTCATGACAATGTGAGATGGGTTATGCCCCCCACTTTGTTTTGTTTTGTGTTTGAGATATACCTTTCCAGAGTGCTCGTTCAATCTCAATCTTTTTTGGATTGAGGTCGAATCAAATTGTGTGTGATGAACAAATTTTAGGTATTTTTTACGAAATGTCTACTTTAAAATTCGTGTGTTCGATGCAGTGTGATATCTATCTATATTATGAGGAGTGTATAATCTTTTTTTTTCTTTTTTATTATAAACTATTTTGACATTAAACATTATATTAGAGACTGTAATGATTTTTTTAGGAGCCAACTTTGGCAATCTAAATTGTTGGACTGAATTGGATCTGGGGATTGTAAATGTCAATAATAGTTTTAGGAGCGATAACCCCATTAAATATCACAATTTATGAGCTTTTGCAGTTCATCCGAATTGTTGGACTATATTGGATCTGCATTTTGTAGAAATCATTTACTTATATTACCATTTTGATAGTTTTGTTTCCCTTTTAGCTTACTAATAATGTATTTGGGGTTCTTATAGAACCAATATCTAATTGATTGAAATTGTAAGAGTATTTTTATTAATAATGTTTATAAGATTTCTAAGCAAAGGTGGAGTGGATAGAAAACCAACCACTTGGGTATTAAATAGTTGCAGTAGGTTTTCAAAAGCATGTGAGCAAAATTAGCTGAAAAGGAAATAAAGTTTTATTTAATAGAATTCAGATTTGGTGCAATCCAAAAACAATTTAAAATTAAAAAAAAATAAAAATAAAAAGGAAAAATAAAAACCCTCATCACTGTGACTCAGGCAGACTGCAAAGCAAAGGCTGGAAAATTGGGGTATGAATGAAAGAACGTGCAAATGGACAGTAGGAGGTCTGGCTCTGCGTAGATTCCCTAACTTCCAATCCCTTTTTACCCTCTTTTCATATGCTGAGCTGTCCTTTCTATCTCTCTATATTTTATTTTTTAGTTTTTGGTAAAAATCTGTATATTTTTATTGAAAGAGGAAAAAGTGAGTAGGAGGGTTTGGGTTTTTTGGATGGCCAAAGTTAAAATGGGTAGGGAAATATTCCTGTCCTTACGTTTAGAGGGTTAGATTTGATAGCCATATAATTTGCATTCGTATAATCGGTTCCACCGTGGGGACATGTGAATTTCTCCTTGTCACATCATAGTATCTTCTCTTTTTTTTTTCCCTAATCTTTCTTTGATTCCATTTCATTTTGTAAAATTCTCATTTCAACATTAACGATTTTATCATATTTATATTTAAATTCCATATTTTTAAAAAATTATTATTAATTTTCTTCTAATTAAAAAAAAAATTAGCTTTACAATATTATTCAATTATAAAGTATTAATTTTAACTTTTTATCTTAAATTATTAAAATTAATTAATAAAAACTAATAAATAAATATATTTTGATTAATATAAAAAAAATTTAAAAATTAATGATGATTTCTTAAAAATATAAAACATAAATCTAACTAATTCTCTTCTCTTAATTGTTATTCATTTCAAAATCCAAAAAGAAAAAGTACCTACTAATTAAGCGTTTCTAGTGTTTGCCTACTATAATTATTAAGTTAGAGTATGATCAAAGTAGTTTTGATTTATTAGAGAAGCTACCCAACTAGCTAGAAGTGTTGATTAGGGGAGGATGACTGATTTATTTATTTATTTATTTTTTCCTCTAAACTTGATCAAATTTAGAATCTCCAAAGCTAAATGCTTATCACCATTGCTACATGAAGTATTGGAGAACGACTATTGATGATAAATTAATGGCTCTATAATTCAAGTTTGATTTGAAACTAATTAACTTAAAAGACCATGGTATAATTATCATGGATGTGATTAATATTTTGGGATATGACCCATCAAGTCTTTTTCCATTTAAATCACTTGTATTTGACTTCAATAGAGATTGCGTGATCTTCTGCAACTTTGCTACAAAGTCATTTGGATTTGATGGTGTTAATAGTGTATTATAAGCCAAAAAAAAAAAAAAAAAAAAGGTGACTGCTTTAAGCTAGACACATTTTTCAAAATCTTTTACTTTCTTTTTTATTTTAAGCTTTTATCCCTTCATTTATTTATTTATTTTTATTTACAAAGTAGATACTTTTCACAGTCATTACAAATCCACCTGCTCTAGTATAAAAGCATTCCTCTGGATCTAATTAGCCCCTTATCCTATGGCCAATTGGTTCATAGACTTATGGTGTCAATGATGCATATTGATTATCTTTTTTCATTTTTCCATTGCTTCAAAATTATGCAAATTGATTTTACCACGTGTTAATTGGTTTCCATATTGAACTTGGTTAACTTGACCAGGAAGACCAACCTAGTTGACAAAAGTAGCCTTTTTTATTTTATTTTATTTTATTTTTTTTTTGGGTGAGCATAAAAATTTGACTCTTGCTGACCCTTACCCCTTTTTCCTATAAATACACCCCTTCTTCGGCCAAAAAAAGGTTTGTAATGGTTTTGGATCTCCATTGGCAAAGAAACTTTCTAATGATTTTGGATCTCCTTGATCTTGCTAATTACAAGTTTAGATCGACTCTCAATTAGCCAATCTTGTCCTAAACTATTGAATCAAGAAGTAAGAGAATTAAAACATGAATCTTAACTTGCATAGTTAATTATCCTCCTTTAAGGAGTTCACACAATTAGTATTTTCTTTTTTTTCTTTTTTTTTTTTTGGTTTTGTTTTGGGGTGAGTAGTGCACACACTTTAGTTTTTAAGTAGATAGAGTAATGAGAGCTCATAAAATTTAACAACTAACCTTTATTTATGGCCGTGTTTTTGGTTGCGTGTGAGAAGGGATAAAAGTGTATAATGAACATGTAGAAAAGCCATTTTATTGTTTACATTTATGATTTGGTAGTTGGTGGTTGTATTTTGGTAATTTATGCTTTAAGATGATTCCTGTTTGATTGTGAGTGACTCTTTTTAAACCCAATTAAAAATTTCGTGAAGTGGTTGAGATAATTTTATCACACTAGTTAATTGATGTATGCTTGGTTGATTAATCTTTTTTAAAATATTTTTAATTCTTGTATGCTTATTTTTGAATTTGATACATGTACAATTGCCCTAACTAAAACAATCACTAAGATAAATAGTAGAATATATTCTTTTTTTTTTCTTTTTTCTTTTTTTTCCGCTTTTCATTTCTAAATTTGAAAATGAATTAATTCGAATCGCGAATCATTCATTAAAAAAAAAAAAAAGCCAATGCTTTTTATTAGAAGCGAGTAGATGTTAGGTTAATTGGACTAGATACATTACATGCAAATAGTCTACAATCATAAGAATGCCAATATATATATATATATATATATATATAATTAAAGCACCACTAAGTAGGAAATCGATTTAAGAATTTCATATTTAATTTTTTTATTTTATATTGAAATAGAAAATTTAAATTCTTAAGTATTCATATTTTGCTACACATATATATATAAACCTAATTAAATGAAGTTGATTCAATTGATAAATTATCCATATTTAATATATAAAAATTATTAATTCAGTTGATAAATTATTTATATTTATAATTGAAAAATTATAAATTTAAAATATTAAACTAAAAAGAAAAATTATTATAAATAATATATATATACACCTACATAAGATATATTTTGCATAGGAACTCCAAAATAAAGATAAAAAGATTCAAGATTATTGTATCATTAATAAAGAGATTATATGCTAATTGTAAGAGTCAAAGTATTGAAAAGCTAGAAGAAAGTATTTGATGACCAAAAAGATTATTGAAAGTGAAAAAAAAAAAAAAAATTGCTAAAACCGAAAAAGATTTATGCGATGAGTGCAAGACCATATCCTCCTTAGCCCAAAGAACACCACAATTCAAAGCATATTGGTTCCACATGGCAAGTGCGGTCGTGATAATCACGAGCCAATGCACAGCCTCTCTGTGCTTTAAATCCATTTTGCGTCGCATGCAATTTTATATGTGAACTTGACACGTGCATCATGCGTGGTATTTGTAAGGTGTAGTACATACTTAGGCTCTTTCAACTTCCAAGGCTCGGTGGCGCACGTGACCACACTGAATGGACAAGGCACGTGTTATGCACGTGCTCATGCGCTCCTGTTTGAATTGCTGCTTGTCGTGTTGTCCTTGTGTACATCCTAAATTCATGAGCAATGATGTCACGTGCTAAACAGTTTGAAAATTTTGTCTTTCAAAGCTATTTTTAAGAAAGAAAATTATTTACCCCTCTTATATATGTCTTGTGAGTTTCAAAAGTATTCAATTCTATATACTTAAAAAAAAAAAAAAAAAAAATCTTCCTTTAGACATCATATTTTCTTGAAATGTCGCTTCTTTTATAAATAAATATTAAACATTTCACATATAAATTGAGCATACGTAAATGTGCAAAATATCAATTACAATTGAATTTATATTTTACTTTTTATGAAAATTTGAAAATATATTGGTGATATTGAAAATAAAATGAAAAATGAGGTTTATATATTGAACCTAAAAATATAAAGATATTTCAACAAAACTCAGCAAAATAAAATTACTACTTTTATTTTTTTCTTTTTGTAGTTTTATTAAACATTTTTTATTAGTTTCTAATAATGTTGTTTTCTTTTTATGGTGTTTCCAATGCGCCATGAAATTAATAATTGTTATTGTATTTATTTTCTTCTTCATACATATATACATATATGCATGCTGTTTATGTATTCATATTCCTTTTTAATATAATTAGAAATATTAAATTTTTGTGTAATTTGTTTGGTTTTTTGTGTTCTATCTTTTCTAAACTTCCAAACACTACCACCCCCACCCCCACCCCCGCCCCATTTAAACAAAAAAAAAAAAAAAGGCTCAAAGAGTTCTGGGCTCAATGTACAAGTCCCAATTTAAACTAGCCTTGTTTGGATCATGGAAGCCCAATAGAACCCAAACTAAGGAGGGCTAAATGAGTCCAAGAAGGGAAGCCCTGAGGGTCCATGAATGAAAGGTTAAGGAGTCCAAGAAGGAAAGTAGTAACGAGATCAATTTGTGAAAAACTGGCAACATTTTAATAATCAAAAAGAAGAAAGACAGAAGAAATGACAAATCAAAGGCAAGTGAAGAAGTAAAAGGTCATATAAATTGACAAGTTCCGTTGATATAGCGTTAAGTCTTCTAAATCCATTTTTTAAATTTGTGAATTTGAATTATTGGATTAGAATTCTCTGCTAAATTTTCTCAGTACTTGTTCACTTTTAATTACAGCCATTTATTTCAAAATTATTTAATCTAATGGTTAAAATGAATAAGATATTATTTAATGTAGCAAATGACGTTTACATGATTATTGATTTTAATTACAGTCATTTATTTCAAAATTATTTAATCTAATGGTCAAAATGAATAAGATATTATTTAATATACTATACGATGTCTACATGATTATTGAAATCTCATGTGTAATACATATGTTGTTCTTCTTCTTCACATTCCTCCTCTTAGTCTCACCAAAACTACAAGGAAGACTCGCTCAATCGACATTGTAGCATGAACTATGAGATTAGGTAAAAACCCATCCATGGCAAATGAATTATCGCAACAACAAGAAGAAAGAAGAAAGCCGCCATCGAATTTTGCAAATAATTCCATAAAATATAAAGGAGAAAAAGAATTATTCTAGAAATACATGTGGGGGTCCAGCTTTTTTTCTCCTAAAGCCCGGCTCATTAGAGTTTCAACCCTAGAGAGCATTATATATAGATGCTCAATTTCAGTTTTGTATCACAATACACATTAGAGACAACACAGGTCTTTTGAGACTCTAGGGGAAAGAGTTTTAGAGAAGTTTTTTTGCGTAAATAATACATCTTTTTCTTCTCAATTTTCGTAGTTTTTTGTCTCTCTTTGTTTTTGTGTATTTTTCATGATCAAATGATCACAATAAGTGGTATCAGAGCCAAAATCCAGAAATAGGATTTGTCATTTGAAAGCTCAAACAAAGTATTTAAGCATACCAGGAGGTAGATCTCGTCGAGACGAAGAGAACGAGCCCAACCGAACCTCCATCCGTCGTTGCACGTGTCTCCATGCGCCAGTCAAAGTTTTATACAGGTTTTCACGGGCTGATCAATGTCCCACGCCTTATCCACGCATAGAAGTCGAGCCAAGCAGCCAGTTGCTCCATGAACCGAGTCCCCGAACCGAGCTGAGCCTCAATCCAAGCTTCATCGAGCCAAGAGACGAGCCGTTGAGCCGATCTGAGCTGTGACACATCATCCTCCAGCTCGCTGCCACATCATCTGCCACATCACCACCAGTCCCATGCTTTTTTAAAATTGCAAAAATACCCCTATATTTTTTGTATTTGCAGGTTCTTCCAAAAGTTTTGATATTTGCAATTTGATCTAGAACTTTTGGAAATTACACTTTGACCCTAACTTTTGGAGATTCAGATTTTGACCCAATAGGAGTCAAACCTGACATTTTTGACCTTTTCGGATGCATTGGTGGACTCTATTTTGCCAAATTCAGCTCCAATTTTTATTGAACAAGATGTCAATGGACAAGTCATATTCAGGAGCTATGATTAAGCTTACTGCTACCAACTATGCACTTTGGAGACCTTGAATGAAAGATTTTCTAAATTGCAAGGACTTGTTTGACGCTTTGGATGTCGAAGGAAAGAATCTCGATCCCACCAAAGAACCAGAATGGAAGAAGATGAGCAGGAAAATGATCGGTCAAATCTGACAATGGATCAACTCAATGTCTTCCATCATGTTGCTTAGGAGGCAAACACATATACTCTCTGGAAGCAGTTGGAGGACATGTACCAAGCCAAGACTGCTCAGAATAAAGCTTTATTGATGAGGCGTTTGGTGAATTTGAAGTTGAAGAATGGAACATCTGTAGCCGAGCATACTAGTATGTTTCAGAACTTGATAAACCAATTGTCTACGGTGAAGTTACAACTAGGGGATGAGGAATAGACACTTTTACTTCTTAGCTTTCTTCCAGACAATTGGGAGACACTAGTAGTCTCTCTCAGAAATTCGGCTTTTAACGGCAAACTTACCATGGCTATGATGACGGATGCCCTATTTAATGAGGAGGCTAGGAGAAAGGACATTGTCAATAATCAAACACATGCCTTTGTCATAGAGAAACGGGAGAGATAGCAAGAAGGTAGTCATGACAGAGGGAGAGGCAGGAGCCGGAGCAGAGACAAATCCATAGGCGGAAGGAGGCCAACATATGAGTGCCATTATTGTGGCCGAGAAGGACACTTGAAAAAGTACTGTAGGAAGATTTTGCGAAAGCAGGGGTAGAAAAGCAATCAGCCGAAGAAAGATGGTGAAACTTTAGTCACTATCAGAGGAGAAGTGACATATTATTCCACAGATGAAGAATCATGTCTTCACACTTCAAGCCAAGAAGTCGAGTGGGTAGTTGATACGGCAGCATCATACCACGTTACTCCACACGTAGAGTTTTTCAAAACATATAAAGCTGGAGACTTTGGCACAGTGAAGATGAGAAATAACAGCTTCGCTTAGATCGTTGGAACTGGTGATATTCAGATCAAGACCAACATTGGACATATAATCACTTTAAAGGATGTCCGAAATTTTCTAGAACTTCGTCTCAATCTACTCTTAGGAATAGCCTTTGAAAAGGAAGGCTTTGGCAACCATTTTTACGACAGCACCTGGAAAATGACAAAAGGTGCTATGGTTGTCACTCGAGGACATATTTGTAGAGCATTTTACAAGACTCATGTGAAGATTTGTGCAGATAGCATCAACATTACAAAATAAGAGGTATCTTAAAATCTATGGCACTAGAGACTTGGTCATATGAGTGAGAAAGGATCATCTACCTTAACAAAAATGAAGCTTATCATTATTTCCAAGGATATTGTGCTAAATCCTTATAATCATTGTTTGTATGGTAAGCAACACAAAGTCTTATTTAAGTCCTCTTCAATGAGAAGGTCAAAGTTGCTTAGTCTGGTGCACTCTAATGATTGTGGACCTTTGGAAGAGGAATCTCTAGATGGCAACAGATATTTTCTAACCTTTGTAGATGATGATTCTCGGAAGGTGTGCGTTCATTTTTTGAAGACGAAGGACCAAGTTTTAGATCACTTTAAGAAGTTCCATGCCATGGTAGAGTGTGAGACAGGAAAGAAGTTGAAGTGTCTTCGCTCAGACAATGGAGGTGAGTATACTTCCCAAGAGTTTGATGCCTACTATAGAGGACAGGGCATTCGGCATGAAAAGATGGTCCCTCGTACCTCACAACATAATGGTGTAGCTGAGAGAATGAATCAAACGATTATGGTGAAGGTCAGAAGTATGACCAGTATGGCTAAGGTGACAAAGTCATTCTGGGGAGAAGCTTCATGCCACCTGCTATTTGATTAACAGATCGCCATCAGTACCATTAAATTTTGAAATTCTGGAGAAAGTATGGTTTGGTAAAAATCTCTTATATTCTCATTTGGAGAAAGTGTGGTCTGGTAAGAGTCCCTCATACTCTCATTTAAGAGTATTTGGATGTTTAGCCTTTGCACATGTATCCAAGGAACTTAAATAGAAGCTTGATGCAAGGACTACTCCATGCATTTTTATCGGATATGGAGATGAAGAATTCGGATACAGATTATGGGATCCAAAAGCAAAATAGGTTATCAGAAGCAGGGATGTAGTATTCTAAGAAAATCAGACTATAAAAGACATTGAGAAGCAGATAAAGTCTTCTAGTGCCAGTACCCATGATTTTGTTCCTGATCCAGCACCAACACAACCCGCCACAGATGATGACGGTGCATAGAAAATTACCAGAAGCAAAACAGAAGAGAGAAAAGGATACTGAGTAGGTAGATACTCAAACACCAAAAGCTGCAGGACCATCACAACAGTTAAATGATGGTACACCTCTCTGAAAATCTAAACGAGGCCGTATTCCATAAAAAAGATATCCAGAATCTAAATATATTCTGCTTCCTAAAGAGGGGGAGCTAGAGAATTTTCAGGAAGTTAATTCTCATCAAGACAAAGAAAATTGGCTACATGCAATGTAAGATGAGATGGAGTCTTTGCAGAATAATCATACATATGAGTTGGTTGAGCTTCCAAAAGGAAAAAAGGCACTGAAGAACAAATGGGTATTCCAACTCAAGAAAGATGGCAACAGATGTGTGGTGAAGCACAAAGCTCGATTGGTCGTTAAAGGTTTTCTTCAGAAGAAAGGAATTGATTTTGATAAGATTTTCTTACCAGTCATGAAGATGACTTCGATACGAATTATTCTCGGTTTAGTAGCCTGTCTAGACCTAGAGCTTCAGTAGATGGATGTAAAAACAATGTTCCTTCATGGTGATCTGCATGAGGAGATTCATATGGAGCAACCAGAAGGTTTTGAGGTTTCAGGAAAGGAGAACCTTGTTTGCAAGTTAAAGAAGAGATTGTATGGCCTTAAGTAAGCACCTAAGCAGTTGTACAAAAAGTTTGACTCTTTTATGATGAGTCAAAGATACAAGAAGATGGACATAGATCAGTGTATTTATATTCAGTGATTTCCAAATGGAAAATTCATTGCACTTTTGCTGTATGTCAACGACATATTGATCGTTGGATAAGATACAATGAAAATTAGCCAGTTGAAGAAGAAACTTTCCAAGTCATTTACTGGAAGAGCTATGTCATGACAGTTAAGATTGCAAAAATGTATAGCTTTATCCACGATAGAAGCAAAGTACACTACCGTAGCGAAAGTCGGTAAGGAGATGATGTGGTTAAAAAGTTTACTCCATGAACTGGGCATCAAGCAGAAAGACTACAAGATACATTGTGATAGCCAGAGTGCTATTTCTTTGAGCAAGAATTCAATGTATCATTCTCGGACAAAGCCTATTGATATCCGCTATCAATGGATACGCGATGTGACTAAGCATAAATTGTTCAGGTTGGTAAAGATTCACACAAAAGGGAATCCAGTAGATAGTTTTACAAAGGTTGTCACACCAAAGAAGTTGAAACTGTGTGGAGACATAGCTGGTTTAGATGGTGGGTGACCATCAAGTTTTTTGAAATGCGGTTAGAGGGGGAGAATTGTGGGGGTCCAGTCTTTTTTCTCCTAAAGCCTCGTCCATTAAGGTTTCAACCCTAGAGAGCATTATAAATAGATGCTCAATTTCAGTCTTGTATCACAACATATTAGAGACAACACAAGCCTTTTGAGACTCCAGAAGAGAGAGTTTTATATAAGTTTTTTTGTGTATAAATTTCTTAGTAAACAATACATATTTTCCTACTCAATTTTCATATTTTTTTGTCTCTCTTTGTTTGTGTGTGTTTTTCGTGATTAAAGGATCACAACAATACATGTTTGACCAATCAATCCATTAAGTGCAATAAACTAATGACAAAAAAAAAAAAAAACAATCTTTCAGAGGAAATAAATAGATAATTATGCATGAGATGAATGTCAGATGGTAAAAACAATAAAATTAACGTAAGAACATTTCTGAAAAAAAAAAAAGAAAAAAAAATCTTAACTTGGTTTGGTTCAAGACTCGATTTTGGTCCCAAGAAATCCTCAAATGAATCAAATGATTCAATGAGACGAATTTATGAATTGTTATAACCAGATTAATATATATAACCACAAAGAGAGAAATAACACATGTATTCAAGGGAGAAAATCTTCTATGAATTGAAACCACCCCAGATAATTTAATGACAATTTTTTAAAGTTTCCCGTGTCATTTCTTTTCACAAATTGCAATAAATATTTCTATTTAATTTAAATTAATAAAATATCCTTCACCTTCCATCTTCTTCTTCATTTTCAATCTAAATCTAGGGTTTTTTAAAATATCATATAACAACATGCAACCATTACCACCATAAAATCAACATTAGTATGCTAATATGGTCCATGACAAACCCTCGGCTAATGATTGGCAATTGTTGTTGGCCTTTATTTCATTTTTTTTGGTTACAAAAATCATCTTCGATTTTCTTGTTAGATTTTAAATCTTTTCTTCAAACACGTCCAACAGAGACAAGAGCACCATAGAACCAAGTCTTTAGAAGATATGTTACAATAGTGCCTAAGTATCTGCATATGGAGTTGGTTACAACTGACCAAGTTTTTAGGAAATTTGTTATGCTATTTTGTTTGTTAATGCTATTTTGTGTATGGCTAGAAATTAGAATGTTATTACTCATGCCTTGTTTTTAGGAAATATCTTTGTTTTTCTTTTAAATGTTAGCTCTATATAAAAAGCAATGCAGTGAATAAAAAAGATACTATGGTCTTCTATTTTTTTGTGTCTTATAACATCAAATTGATATCAAAGCACATTTTAAGGGATCTGTGATTGAGCAAATCTAAGCACAAACCCCGAAACACAAAAACCCAAAGCCAGTAACTTAAAGGACCAGAAACACAAAAACTTTAAAAAATGGAAGCTGAAACAACATTCTCTCATTTCGCTCCACCAATTTTTTATGGTGATAACTATCAAGCTTGGGCTATTAAAATAATAGTCCATCTTGAAGCATTAGATCTTTGGAAACTTGTAGAGGAGGATTATGACATTCTGCCATTCCTAGCAAAAGGATCACAAAGAGAGGAAGACAAAGAAGTCCAAAGCTAAAGCATGTATATTCTATGTTGTTTCAAGCACCACATTTACAAGAATCATGAATCTGCAATTAGCAAGGCTATTTGGGATTATCTTAAAAATGAATACCAAAGCAATAAAAGAACAAAAAACACGCAAGTGCTTAACTTGATCAAGGAGTTTGCAATGCTAAAAATGAAGGACACAGAAACATCAAAGACTACTCTGACAAGTTGTTGGGCATAGTAAACAAGGTGAGGTTGCTACGTAAGGATTTTTTTGATGAATGAATAGTATAAAAAATTCTTGTGACTACCTGAAAATTATGAGTTTAAAAATTCTTCATTAGAAAAATCTAAGGATTTTTCAAGTATATCATTGACAGAATTAGTAAATGCATTGCAGGCGCAAAGGTATAGCAGAATGATGAGAAAAGAAGAATTTGTAGATAATGCTTTTCAAACAAAGAAACAAAATTCAAGAGGAAGCAAAGACAAGAAGGACAATAAGAAAACTAAAAACAACAACAAAAAGGATGAGGTAAAACATCCACATTACCTATACTGTAAAAAACCTACCCATCCACAAAGAAAGTGTTGGTGGAGACCAGATGTCAAGTGCAGGAAATGTGGTTAGATTGGGTACATGGAGAGAATCTACAAGTTACAACAATATGAAGGAAAAGCAAATACTGTTGTTAAGCAACATCAAAAGGAACAGCTATTTGTTGCAACTTGTTTTCCAGCTAGCAACAGCTTTAGTGATTCTTGGCTGATTGATAGTAGTTGCACATATCACATGACTAACGATCTAGAGCTTTTCAAGGAACTAGGCAAAACTAAAATTTCCAAAGTAAAAATTGAAAATGGGGAATACATCTCAGTTAAAGGCAAAGAAATGGTGGCTTTAGAAAGCTTATAAGGCTTGAAGTATATTACTGATGTTTTATATGTGTGTGATATTGACTAAAACTTACTTAATGTTGAACAATTGATTGAGAAGGGCTTCAAAGTTATATTTAAAGACAAATGGTGCAGGATTAAAGATGCAAAAAGAAGAATCAATGAGAGCAAAAAGCTTTGCTCTGAATCTAATATAGGGAGGGGGGGGGGGGGGGCAGATAACCTTTCCAAGTAGTGCAAGTAATGCGGAATTGTGGCATAAAAAGCTCTGGTATTTTCATCATGCTACACTTCTATACATGCAGAATCACAATATGGTAAAAGGAGTACCATTACTGGAAAACAAACTTTCTGATTGTGTGACTTTTTAATATGGAAAGCAAGTTAAAAGATCCTTTCGTCAAATTGCATGGAGAGCAACACACAAACTTCAACTACTACATACAGATGTTGGAGGACCTAAAAAAAGTCTCCCTTAAGTGGCAGTAAATATTATATTGTATTTATTGATGATTAAACCAGATTTTGTTAGATTTATTTTCTTAGATTTAAATATGAAGTTACTAATGTTTTTTGAAAGTATAAAACATGGGTGGAGAATCAAAGTGGTTACAGATTGCAAACAATCAGATTAAACAATGAAAATAAATACACTTGTGATAGTTTACAAATTTTCTATGATGAAGCCAGCATTGGGTACCACTTCACAGTACCATATATTCCACAGCAGAACGATGTAAGTGAAAGAAAAAAATAGAAGTATTATAGAAATGACAAGGTGTTTGCTGCATGAAAAGGAGCTGCCATGGGCGGAGGCTGCAAATACTGCAGTTTATCTACTGAATTGGTTATCAACCAGAGTTCTACAAAAAAGAATTCCATTTGAAGCTTGGTTTGGTTATAAACCAGACTTGTAATATTTAAGAACTTGTGGTTGTCTTTGTTGCTCTCATGTGCCACAGGTGAAAAGAGATAAACTCGATAAAAGGCAGAAGCAGGAGTTTTTATTAGATATAGTAAAGCATCCAAGGCTTACAAAATTTTCCAACCATAAAATGGAAAAATTCTTGTGACTAGAGATATCACATTCATGGAAGATAGACAATGGAACTGGGAGGAGTCAGTAAAGGAGCAGAGGTTTAAAATTCAACAAAACATGGATGATAACATAGATGATGAACCAATTAGAGGTATAAGGTTATTATCTGATATTTATGAGAGATGTAACATTGCTGTGTTTGAGCCTACAGAGTTTAAAGAAGCAAAGAAGTATGAAAAGTGGGTTGAAGCAATGGAAGAAGAGCTTAATATGATTGAGAAGAATGACACATGGGAGTTGGTTGATAGATCTCAACATAGAAAGGTCATCGGAGTCAAATGGGTTTATAGAACCAAATTTAATGTAGATGGTTCTGTAAATAAATATAAAGCCAAATTAGTTGTGAAGGGGCATAGTCAAGTGTTTGGAGTATATTTTTTAGAAACCTTTGCTCCATTAGAACGCTTGAATACAATCAGAATGTTACTTGCTTTAGCTACACAAAAGGAATGGAAGATTTACCAATTGGATGTAAAATCTACTTTTTTTAAATGGTTATCTTCAAGATGAAATTTATGTAAAATAGCTTGAAGGATTTCAAGTCAAGGGATACTCATTGAAGAAGGCATTATACTATCTTCAATAGGCTCTTAGGGCCTGGTATAGCAGGATCGGTGAATATCTTCAAAGCCTTGATTTTGTTAAAAGTCCAAATGAAACTACATTATATATATATATATAAAAAAAAAACATATGCTGACTTAATTATAGTTTCTATTTATATTGATGATCTTCTTGTAACAGGAAGTAATGAGATGCTGGTGAAAGAGTTTAAAGCCAAAATGCTAGAAGCATTTAAGATGACAGATCTTGGTTTAATGCCCTATTTTCTAGGAATGGAGGTGAAGCAAGACCATCACGCAGTCTTCATAAGCCAAAAGAAGTATGCAAAGGAAATACTCAAGAAATTCCTCATGGAAGGTTGCAAAAGCACTAGCACACCCATGAATCAAAAGGAGAAATTTAGCAAAGAGTATGAAGCAGAAAGAGTTGATGAAAGCTTATACAGGAGTCTAATTGGTTACTTAATGTATTTTACAGCTACCAAACTATACATAATGTTTACAATAAGTTTGCTCTCAAGGTTTATGCATTGTGCTAGTGAAATTCATTTTCAAGCCGCCAACGAATTGTAAGTTATATCAAAAGGAAAACAAATTATGGTATTAAATATTCTAACTGTCAATTCTTTAAGCTTCATGGTTATTCTGATAGTGACTGGGCCGGTTTTAAGATGACATGAGAAGCATAACAGATTTTTGTTTCAACTTTGGATTAGGAATTTTTTCATGAAGCTCAAAAAAGCAAGATGTGATAGCTAAGAATATAGCGGAGGCATAGTATATTATAGCAAATGCTACAGTAAAACAGGAAATTTGGATCAGGAAATTACTTGCATATATACACATAAAGCAAACTGAGCCAACATAAATTTATGTAGATACCCAAGCTGCCATTGTAATTTCAAATGATCTTATTTTTCATGGGAGGACAAAACATTTCAAGATCAAGCTGTATCATTTAAGAGAAGAACAAAAGACTGGTGAAATTAAATTGGTTTATTGTAAGATTGAGAACCAAATTGCAGATGCGTTTACCAAGGCTCTTCCAAAAGCAAAATTCAAAGCTCTAAGAAACAAACTAAGTCTATGCAGCTATAAGGCAAGGAGGAGAAATTGTTACAATAGTACCTAATTAGCTGCATATGGAGTTGGTTACACTTGACCATGTCTTTAGGAAATTTGTTATGCTATTTTGTTTATGGATAGAAATTAGGAAGCTCTTAATCATGCTTTGTATTTAGGAAATATCTTTGTTTTTATTTTAAATGTTAGCTCTATATTAAAGAGTAGTACAGTGAATAAAAAATATATTATGGTCTTCTATTTTCTTGTGTCTTGTAACAACAAAATCATCTTCAATTTCCTTGTTAGATTTTAAACCTTTTCTCCAAACACGTCCAACAGAAACAAGAGCACTGTGGTCACTGAGGGTTATCCTTTAGCAGCTGCCAAGCTATTTATAGGTGTGGAGGTTTACATACAAAAGTGAAAAATAAAACAAAATATATACATATATATATATATATATATATATATATATTAAAAGAAAGAGGTCCGTGGCCACCATTGAAATCTTGTCATCCTAAAAGTCTTCCATGGATCTCACAATAGTGCTGGCATTCTCCCATCAGCTGTGACTGTTGGTCATGGCTGAAAAAAAAAAACCATCTCACAATTTATTTATATTTATTATTTATGCAAATGTTTATTTTGAAAAAATAAAATTGAATTTTAAATGGTGAGCTATCATTTTTAATTGACATGGTAAATTTAACACATAGCATTAAACTATTGTAAGCTTTTAACACTTGGCACTAAACCATTTGAGATGGTATCAGATCAGCTAGCAGGCACTATTTCAAGATTTTATCAAGGTAAGGTGGGGGATTCCCTGGATCGAGGTGAGGGGATTCCCTAAATTGGGTGGGATCCTCATTCTCCATCCATTTTTTTCATTTATTATTTTTTTAAAAAGTATTTTTTAATTTTTTTTTTCAAATAACATATTTAAAACCTGCTAATATTTGCATATCATTTTTCAAACCAAGCAAAAAATATATGTATAAATTATAAAAATATATCAAAAATAAAATAATATAATACCGTTCTCCTGCCCCTCCATCCTGATTAACTAATGAATCTCTGCCCCACCATGGGGATAGGAAAATTAAGGTAAATAAAAGCCAAACATAGGCAATAGTGTAGTCCTGACTATTTCCCCGCCATCCTGATTAAAAAAAACTAGCAGAGAATCCTAAGTCTTTGACTTATTTCCTCTCTTCCCTTTCATTTAGACAATAGAGTAATCCTGACTAAAAACCCCAAAAAAAAAAAATTAATAATAATAAAATAAAATAAAATAAAATAGATAAGTTGAAAATATAATTTTCCTAGTGATAAAAGTTATTGGTGGTTTAAACAAATATATTATTATCTTTTTTATAATATTGAAGGTAATATATGTAAATTTGGGATCATTATTAAGATTGCCATTGTCCCTTTGTAAAATTTAACTATTCGCCTCTTATGTTTCATTTTTCTTTTCCTCTAGCCCTTTTGCCAATCAAACCATAGTAAACTAATATATTTTAATAAAATAGACAATTTTATAATTATTATTTGAAAATGAATATAAAAATAGTATAATAAATGGATTATTGATTTTTTTTTTTGGGTGATAAACTATAAATTGATTATTGATTATTTGTATGTATAAATAGGTAAAAGGGTTAAAATGAAACGTGGAGGGTACAGGGTGAAACTTCCCAAAATAGATGTGCATTTAATAAATAAAATAAAATAGAGATACCTTAATTTTCATTATTGCAGATTTACCAATTTTGTTTACCATATTAAACATGCATTAGGTTTCATTACTAAATGGGTTGATATACAAAATCAGTGCCATAAAACTACTCTTTTTTTTTTTTTTTAATGATAAAAATAAATTTATATTTTCTTATAGGAAAATTAAACTATATTTTGAATAAGCTTTTTAAATGATTAGATTATCCAAGACAAATTATAATTGTAGTATTACTTTTATAGAAATAATTATTAATTAAAACGACACAATTTTCCGGAACCCAAATATCTGGTAGGGAAAACTCCAGCAGCACGTGAGAAAGAGAAAAAAAAAATTGGTCCCATGGAGAATGATTGGAAGGGGGTCACGTGGCAGCCAAAAGTGGTAGGAGGACTAAAAAGCAAAAAAGGATATGCCCGAAGCCCTTGCCCGGCAACGAAATTTCAAATTTTGAAAAAGAAATTCCAACGGTCCTAAAAATGAAATTTAAACATAACGCTTAGTGAATGTGAGAACGAAATCAACGCCTTCTCTCAAAGATTCAAACGTAGTTTTCTTCCCTTTTTAATTCTTTGTATTGGATTTTTTTTTGGCCCCATCTTTTCGTCAATAAAGGCGCTATTATTAGCAGAATTCAAAAACAGTAATCGTTTTGTAGTAGAATTATTTCTGTTATTAAATATATATATATATATATATATACATATGTATTGTCCAATGGATTTGGAGGATCAGAATCAATGGCGTTTTGTTGATGAAGTATATGACCCACTTCTCCTCACTGACGTTTCTTTGCAGCAACAGAGCTCCTCAAGGCCTTCTTCCAACTCTGACAGTAAGTCTCCATTTTCAGAACAGACAAAAATAAAAAATAAAAAATAAATGAGATTTTTCCTATCGGTGTCTTTTGATTTCTTGATCAAAATTTCTACTTTTGGCAGACAATCCACCTCCATCTCCACCCAGCTCCAAAGATTTAGTAATGGCGGATCCTTGTTATCCGTTCGATGATACTGCTGATCAAGGTAATATCATGATTAATGAAATAAAAATACCCATTTCGAGAATTTTGAAGTTGCTGGATCTTGATTCATGATTTTTTTTCAGTAATGTAAATATGAATATGAAAATCATTTTGGTATCTGAGTTGTTATTGTTTGGGTGATTTCTGGGTATGGATTTTTCTTCGCATTTCGCAAAGCAATTAAAGATTAGGATCTGCTAGTGTGAAAATGTCTGATTCAGTGATTGTATAAAGACTGATTATTGGTGCAAGTTTTATGGAATTTGACACAATCTAGGCTCTGCCTTTTCAGGCAAATCCATGATGGGTTTTTCACTTGCATCTCCTGATTTGGTAATCTGTGCTGAATCACCTGAAATACCACCCCAAAAGTATGGAGATTCTCCTGAGGTTTTGGAAGACAAATTCCACCAGAAGATTGAAGAACCAATGGACGTTTCCCTAGAGAATGGCATCAATGAGTATGAGACAAATAACCATAACGTCAACACTCCATCTGTTAAGTTCTCCACATTTTGCGAAACTTTCAAAGCAGAATTATCTCCTGAGGTTTCCTTTGAGCTTCCTCCACCCCCAATAAGGGAGGACGAAACAATGTGTGACCTTAACAATTTGGAGGACAGTGTTCAGACTTCGCCATTATCAGAATGCCACACACCAAAAGTAAACAACTTTCTAAAATTCATGTGGTTCGATTTCGTTAAGCAGGATGATGAAAAAAATGGTTCATATTGTTTTTTTTGTCGAAACGATTTCATCGCAGGATATGGGTGACCACCCTGAGGTGGAAGGAGACTATCAGAAGCTGCTAAGAGATTATAAATATCAGGAAAAGGAATTAAGTGCAGTGAGGAGTGTATTGGAGGAGCTTAAGAGGGAGAACCAAGCAAAGAGTAGAGAATGTAAAGAAGCTTGGAAGTCTTTACAGGAACTCCGGAACGAGCTCATGCGCAAGTCCATGCATGTTGGATCTTTGGGTATGAAATATCTCACACCTTTGTTAACCATTTGAATTTATTTGTAACAATGATATTGAAGATAGTCCAATGCCAGCTTTTGCGATTGAGGGGCAAGTGAAGGAAAAGAGTAGGTGGTTCTCATCGTTAAGAGACTTGACAAGAAAGCTTAAGGTAGGAAATTAATATGAAAAATGTTTCTTTGAATTAATTTTAATGCAATGATATTGGTTTTGAGTTATTTTCATTCATCAGATAATGAAAATGGAACATATCAAGCTAGCAGAAGAGGCATTGGGATACAACAAGTGCTTGGCAGATATGAAAGAAATGAGCTCTACCATTCAATTTTCTAGTATGTTAACATGAATGTCTATCCAAATTGCCACATATGCACAAGTTGATGAAAAAGTCTTTCCATTCTGTTTTCTAATTGTTATTTTTTTTTCATTAAATTTCTTTCTATTAGTAAACCAACAAGTACATTTGCATGAAGATCTCAAGATTAAGTTTGTTGAAGGGGCAAAGGAACGGAAAGAACTTTACAACAAGGTGTTAGAGTTAAAAGGTTAGCTGTATATTTCATCTGACTTCTACAGTTTGTGATATGTTGTGAAAGTAAAGACTTGTTGCTGAAATTCACACTATCCTGCAGGAAACATCAGGGTCTTTTGCAGGTGTAGGCCTCTAAACAATGACGAAGTTGCAGCAGGGGCTTCAATGGTTATTGATTTTGAATCTGCTAGGGATGGTGAGCTCAGTGTAAAATCAAATGGGACCAGAAAATCCTTCAAGTTTGATGCTGTATTTGACCCCCAAGCAGAACAAGGTATACAAACACTCTTATTAAACAAAAGTTTGTCTCTTAATTCCTTTTGATATGTTACCAGTTGAGGTGCAAAATTTTACTTTCTAAAGTCACTTCTGTTATTTTGGATGCCTAGCTGATGTTTTTGAAGACACGGCTCAATTTGCAACCTCAGTTCTAGATGGGTACAATGTCTGCATATTTGCTTATGGGCAGACTGGAACTGGAAAAACTTTTACCATGGAGGGTACAGAAGAATCTAGAGGAGTAAATTTTAGGACTCTAGAGGAACTTTTTCGCATAATCCAAGAGCGACAAAAGCAGTATCAATATAGTGTATCTGTAAGCGCCTTAGAGGTCTACAATGAACAAATTCGCGATTTGCTAGCTTCAGGAACTCAACCTGGAGTAGCTGCCAAAAGGTAGGCTATTGTGTTCTTAGCTATTTCTTTTCTTCAGTCTCCCCATATAATCCAAATCAGTTAGAATTTCCAAAGTAAGAACTCACTTCTTATGTAATTCTTCTTTGTGTTTAAGGAAAGGATCAATCTTAATGAGAAAGAACATATCAATGACTTTGCAGTTTTTTGTAGATACTAGAATTCTATGCGTTGTATCTCATGCTTGTAATTTTTTTTAAAGTTTGTCTTTTTCCAATTTCCTAAATATTTCAGCTAGAAGGAATGAAATTGCGTCCATGATGAAAACAGATTAGTGTGTAATCCACGACCCTTTTGTGTCTGGCATAATATTTAAAGCTTTTTGAGTATGCATTTTCGACATCTCACAGAATTTTTCATCTTAAATCTGTTTAAAAGACATGAAAGTGCTTTCAGAATGAGATAATTGCACAGTGTTCTGTATCTTGCTGATGATGATATTGGTATCTTTCACTACATTGAAAGATGTGGAACTCTGCAAGTTCTCCAAGAAAATAGCCTTATAACTGTAACAAAATGCCTTGTAGGCTTGGAGTAAGGCAGGTGGGTGACGGGGTTCATCATGTCCCAGGACTTGTTGAGGCAGATGTAAGTAACATGAATGAAGTCTGGGAAGTGCTACAGACCGGAAGTAATGCAAGGGCTGTTGGCTCAACCAATGCTAATGAGCATAGTAGCCGATCCCACTGGTTTGTTGTCAAATTTACCATCAAATACTTCTTGTATTACATGGAGTAGTGTCTCTAGATAGATTGCTGAATGTTCATTTTTCTTTGTAAATGCAGCATACACTGTGTGATGGTGAAGGGGGAGAACTTGTTGACAGGCGAATGCACAAGAAGCAAGCTATGGCTGGTGGATCTTGCCGGAAGTGAAAGAATAGCAAAATCAGAAGTTCAAGGGGAGAGGCTCAAGGAAACCCAAAATATTAATAGATCTCTATCTGCACTTGGGGATGTCATATCTGCACTTGCAACTAAAAGCCCACACATTCCCTTCAGGTTACACAAGAGTATAGAATATTTACTTTGTTTCTTACTTTCCAATTTGTGCTAGTTTAGTTCTTTATTTTTCTACTCTTACTCTTATTTCTATCAAAATGCATTTCTCTTTACTTGGTAGGAACTCCAAGCTCACTCACTTGCTGCAAGACTCTCTAGGTATTCGTTATAAGGATTATCACTTTCTAAAATTCTAAATGTTATGTATGTTCTTCCACTAGTTTAATTTTCATGGTTTATTCTAATAAAGGTCTATATTATTCAGGAGGAGATTCGAAGACACTCATGTTTGTACAGATAAGTCCTAATGAAAGTGATTTGAGTGAGACCCTTTGCTCACTGAACTTTGCAAGTAGGGTAAAAGGAATAGAGATGGGACCTGCGAAGAGGCAATTTGACACTTCTGAACTCTTGAGACATAAACAATTGGTAAGAAGTGATCCTTAGTTGGTAAGAAGTGACCCTTAGTTGCTTCTCTATTTTCATTCAAACTTTCAGGCTTTTCTCATCATCTTTTGGGGTTCATATTTATAATTCATCCTTTTAAATTTAAACACTGCTTAATAATTTCTACTTTTTAGGCTGAAAAAGCGAAGCTTGACTTAAAAAGCAAAGACGTGCAAATTAGGAAGATGGAGGAAACAGTCCATGGATTAGAACTGAAGATAAAAGAGAAAGACTTCAAATATAAAAACCTCCAAGAAAAGGTACATTAGTACATTGAACATTTGTTTGCTTATTTATTTGTAGTTTCAGATTTGGATAAGGAGACTGATAACCGAAGGTGAAGTTTCAATATTGCTTAAGAATTCCAAGTTCATTCTGCAGGTAAAAGAATTGGAATCACAACTTCTAATTGAGAGAAAACTAGCACGCCAACACGTTGACACAAAGATAGCTGAGCAGCATCAGCAGCAAATGAAATATCAGTATGAAGATCAAAATATAGAACCAACGAGGCCACCTCTTGGAACTCGGCCATTAGGAAATCAGAAGAATGGAAATGAGAGAAAAGAACAAGTAAATCCAACCCAACCTCTAATGGAGAAAAACAGCTACAAACCTCCATTACCATTTCAACCAATGGAAACTTTTGTAAGAAACCTTGATCCTACAGAAAAAGAGAACAATCCCGATATGGCTGAACAGTCTTACTTGCCA
Source organism: Ziziphus jujuba (assembly GCF_031755915.1). Classification (NCBI taxonomy): domain Eukaryota; kingdom Viridiplantae; phylum Streptophyta; class Magnoliopsida; order Rosales; family Rhamnaceae; genus Ziziphus; species Ziziphus jujuba. The sequence continues at coordinate 25,188,035 of NC_083389.1, forward strand.
AGGAGAACTGGAAGAGCCTCTATTTGCACAATGACAAGGCAAATTCCGGCTGCTCCAGCTCCAAGGCGCACATCTCTTATTCCGCTCCCTAGTGCACCAAACACTCCTCAGCAACCATTTCCATTGTTGCCATTGATACCTGATCTTTCTTCTGACAGTAAAGATGATACAGATGAGTCTGAAACTAACTGCCTGCCTGAGCACACACCATGTGACAGTCCAAAAGTAATCAGAAGTAACAGCAGGAAACTGAGCAGCATACTAAGAAGAAGCCTCCAGAAGAAAGTTCAGACGAAAACCCCAATGCAGCAGCACTTGAGAAAATGTGTGAATGTAGGAGTGGAGAGGGTCAGAGTCTCTATTGGAAGCAGAGGGAGGATGGCACACAGGGTTTTACTAGGCAATGGTAGAAAACCTGGAACAAAAGGTACACAGAAGCAGCAGAGTCAGAAAGAAAAGGAAAGGGGATGGAATATTGGCACTGTAGGGAAAACCATTAGTTAAAAAGCTAATTCATATTTTACTTTTAACACAGGAAAAGGTTACTCTTGTAGCCTGACATGTATGGACAGAGATAGGGGGTTATTCTTTTGTGTATTTATTTGGATGATGCTAATCATCTGTTTGAAATTGTTCTATGTGTTTATCTTTAATGAACATATCAATGTACAGAGTTATAATGTTTGATGACTATATGTATTGTGACAATTGAAGTTTCTTCATGAAAGGAAGTTTGTGTTTGCACACTAGTTTTGGCTTTTAAGCTCACACTCTCTTGTTTTTTTCCACTTAAAGAATTATTTTAAAGTTCTAATTAAAACACACACAAATAGCAACTAGATCACAAGTATGTCTTAATTTAACTTATCAACAAAACAGCAACTAAAACGAATAAATACTGAGTGAATTGTCAAAACCTAGCCTCGACCTAACTAACCAAAAATAAGGTAAATCAACAAGCAATTTTCGGAACCAATAAGGAACTGACCAGAATATTAAGTAAAAAGTAACCAATAATTCAAGGATAAAATTTAGAAAAGAGATTCAAACAACGAATAAGAAACAATTCAAACAAATATGGAGTAGTTGTTGGTTGTTGTTCTTGTAATTTAATTCTTTGTATCAATTCCTTTTTTCTAGCAACCAAATATTGAATATATAGGCAATAACTCAGCTAATTCAACAATTTTCCAGCAACCAAATATTGAATATATAGGCAATAACTCAGCAACTCCAACAATTTTCCAGCAAACAAATTCGAATTCCAAACTTCAACTAAAAATCGGCCTTTAAATTTTTTTTTTTAATCTTCGGCTTTTCTTTCCTTTTTTTTTTCTTTTTTTTAAACACTCACAGAATATAACTCCAGTAGTAATAATCAAACCAAAAATTGATATTCCAAAGCCAAAAACTTCACCAACCTGAGACCACACTCCAAACAAAATCAAATTGCACAATTTTTAGGATTTATGCAATATGCTTTCAAATCTCTTCTTTTCTTTTTGAATATATGAATGCAACTAATTAAGATTAAACTAGCAACTAAAAAATCCACAATAAACCAAATCAACCAACAAACTAGAAAGCAAAAATACGGTAAAACAAGGAAACCTAATTTGACTAGGAATTATCTTTTTTTTTTAAGATGCAGAACGTGTATGAAATAAGAACAATCTTAACTTAATGTTAAAATTGCAGATTAGCATAAAACAAAATATAGCAAATAGGATAGATTAAACCTGAACCGGAATTGAAAAATTAAATTCAAGTTCTTATGATCACCTCAACCCCTAATCAACCTGTAACTAGAAACCTTGGTATATTGAAGACACCACAATAGGTGATGGATGTCCTATTGATAAGTCAAACTAAAACACTTGATTTCTATTAAGTATTTTAGGTGTTCAAAAAGAATAAAGTGAATTATTTTCTCACAAATAATTTTCCGAATAATATGTAAACTGAATTCTCATTGAAAATAAGTCCTTAAATAGCCTAAAGTCGCAAACCAATCAACCCTAATTAAGTAGGTAAAATTCGGCCATTGAGATTAGGAAACAAGTGTTGGCCGAATTTCACATACTTTCCTAAACCTATTTGGATTAATTAATTCCCTTATTTTGAATTAGAAATTAATTAATTTGCAATTGAAATAATAAAATAATAACTTTTCTAAGTTGATTTTTCCAGCAAATAAATAAATAAAAACCAAAATAAAAGATAGTTTCTTAAAACAAAAAGTCAAATTCAAATTAGGAAACTAGTTGACTAGTTTGAAAACTAAGTTATCTTTGACTAATTTCCAACTTGTAAAGGCTCCAAATCAGCTCTCATATGCCATGTAGGATGCCAAATAGGATTAATTATGATTTCCATATGTTTCCCTTGATTGGAAGAAAGAGAAAATGCCAAAGCAACAAAATACAGCAAAGCCAGCAGCAAATACAGCAAATTCAGCCAAGAATCTATTCCATGTGCAAACGACCTCCTTGGTTGCTTTTGATTCTGCCTTGACTTGATTCCATGACCTCTTAATGATATCAATTGAGTTCAAGAAGTGTTGAACCCATTCTTTGCTGCCACAAATACACTAAAACAGCTATCCAGGTCCATATAGGCCTCCACCACTTGGATGCTTAAAACAAGCTTTAAATCTTCGGGTATTGTCAAGCCCTTTTGAGAATTGATAACTCCTTGTATGAAACCAGGCAGGTTGTCCTTAAATCTCTTGGCTTATGCCCTAGTGATTGGCTTGGTCTTCAACTGTATCGGATCAGCATCTCAGCGGATTATCGGTTGTACGGGTACAGGTGGGTTCTCATCAGTATATCCCACAGTTTATGGTCTGCTATATTGTATGGTATATTGTATATGTTCTGAGTATATTGTTGGTTTTCCAGTATTATGGTTATTACTGCACTTTCATAATTATTTTGGTGAAATTGTGTTTAGAATATTTTATTCTCAATATTTTTTTCTTGATTAAGACATTTTATAATATTATAATGATCATTCACTTCATATCTTTTTGAGCATCGATTTTATGATATTGAATTGGAGACACACACTCAAGGTTTAGGATATTGGACAGTGAGCAATGGTAGTGGTCGTTTATAAAGATCTGGAGGCTGAGGTATCTACCACTTTGCATGTAGCTTATGTGGCAAGTTTTATAATGGGCCATGCCAATGGATTGGATCATGCTCTCATTTGAGGCAATCAGAATGCTTTAAAAAGGATTGCCCCTATCAAGGACATAGCCAAGCTAGAGCTTTAAGAACTGGTGCACAATTTCTGTAGATCGGGTGCACAATTTCCGCAGACCGGTGGCTATAAAGTACAAGATACATACATAAGCCAAACTTCAGGAGGTTGTACAAATACTAAACAGGGATCTATATCCACAGTCAGAGGGGACAACCACTTATCAAAGGCAAGGTATATGCTATGATAAGTTAGGAAGTACAGGCCACGCTAGTATTGTGTCAGATACATTATCTATGTTTGCTAGTGATGAACATATTTTATTGGCTCAAGGACCACACACTCATTTGTTTTATGTGTATGTGTTACACAAGTTGAGATGACTCCAATTCCATTGGGATGTCACTTGGAAATCTCAGCATCCACATGAGGGTTCATTTGACCTAGTTAGAAGTTCGAGGGTAGTTATTTTCATTTCATGGAAATTAAGATCTTAATATTAGAACCTAGTATAGACCAAGATTGGTTTATGCATTTTGGTGATCTCTTGTGGGACTAGTTATTGAGAACTAAGCTATAAATTTCATAAAATGATTTTGTGGGATCTGCTTTTGGGTGATGATTTTAGATCTTGGTTTTGATACTTTATTTCCCTGGAAATTGAAAGTTTTATGTTGACGATGTTTTATGGATCTAAGGTGGTTCATATTCTTGATGATAACTTGATCTTCTAAGGAATATGATTTTTGGGGGTGTAGTTAGAACATAAGAAAGTCATGAATGTTTTTCCTATGGTTTACGGATCAAATAATTAGTTCATAGTATTTGGTTGTGATACTAGAATTAAGATTTAAATTTTTTTATTGCTTGAGGTACAAATTCTTGGAGTTTGTTTGAACTCGAAAAAATTTGAGGTTTCCTCAAGAATGATATTTGGGATGACAAGAGAACTTAGACTTGATCTTTTGGTTTCATATTCTTTGATGCTGACAATCTTGATGATTTATTAAGCTTTATAAGCGATTTAAAGCCTTCTATTGGAATAAGTATGAGAATTTTTGTTTTATGACTTTGATGAAATTGCTTAAAAGAAAGATGTTTGTCGAGGTTAAGAAAATTGAATAATCAATGAGCAGCATAGATCTTATAATTGCAAGTACTAGGAGTGCAATCGGAAGGAAAAAGTACAATCTCGGTTTTAAATTTATGACACTAGTATTGGTTTAAGGAAATCAGATTTAAGTTTTAAACTTTCTCTTTGAATTGATGGATGGATTTTTTAGAAAATTATGAGTTGTTACTTTTGCTTCTAGGCAGTTGAAGAAGCACGAACTGAATTATCCGACTCATGATTTAGGGCTTGCTGTAGTAATCTTTATATGAAGGCTTGGAGGCACTACTTGTATGGAGCTACTTGTCGGATCTTTACCGATAAAAAAAGTTTAAGTATTTATTTACTCAGAAGGAGTTGAATTTAAGACAAAGGAGATTGATGAAGTTGCTTAAGGATTACAATTGCACTTTTGACTACCTTCCGGGTAAGGCAAATGTGGTGGTTGATGCATTAAGTAGGAAGTCTACAGGCTCATTGGCTTATGTATAGAAAGTATAGCCTTCTTTGATGGTTGAGTTACGAAAGTTAGATGTTAATTTGTGAATCCATACTTCATGAGCACTTTTTGCTAGCTTTTGACTACAATCGATACTTGTGGATTTTTTTTCTGAAGGCTCAATTTATAGACCTTTATTTGATGAGCATGAGAAGGAAAGTTAAACAAAAGGGAAAATCAAACTTCGCTATTAGAGGTGATGGAGCCTTGGTGATTGGTTCTCGGCTTTGTGTTCCAACTAATGAAGAGTTGAAAAGGAAAATGTTGGAAGAACCCATAGTTCTGCCTATGCTATGTACCTTAATAGTACCAAGATGTACCATACCCTGAAGGAGTATTTTTGGTGGGCAGGGATGATGTGATTCCGCCCGAGCCTGCATAACCGACAACCCGCTAGGGTGCTGACTCAGTACGGATGAAGACTGGGCCAATCACTAAGGCTCAAGCTAAGATGTTTAGGGACAAATTTTCCATTTTTATCCAGGGGGTAATTCATTCTCAAGAACACTTGTCCATACCCAAAGATCCAAGACCTATTTTGGGCATACAAGTGGTGGAAGCCGATACGGACCCGGGTAGCAGTTTTGGTGCAAATATGGACAACGGGCAGCATGAAATGGTTCCAACTCTTTATGGATTCAATAAATATAACTAAGAGGATATGTAATCAAGTCAAGGCAGCTTCAAAGGCATTCAAAAAGTGGTTGTACGGACAGCTTCAAATTTGGCCTGTTTTTTAATGTATTTTGTGCTAGCTTTACTGTATTTTGCTGAGTTGGCTTTTTCTTCCCCTTCTAAGCATGGGCAACGTGTGGGACTGCATGGTTAGCTTATTTGGCATCCTAAAAAGCATATGGAAGCTGATTTGGAGTCTAAATTGGTCAAAGTTTAGTTAAAGTCACCTTAGTCAAAAAGCTAGTATTTTAGTTTCCTAATTTGATTTTGATTTTTTGTTTTAGGAAATTAGTCTTTTATTTTGATTTTTATTTATTTATTTTCTGGAAAAATAATTTTAGGAAATTTATTATTTTAGTATTTCAATTGTAAATTAATTAATTCCTAATTCAAAATAAAGGAATTAATTAATCTAAATTAGTTTAGGAAACTAGGAAAAATTAGGCACATTCCCTTTCTCTACTTTCTTTTTCTCCACACTTTGAATCCGGTTTTGAATTAATTTTTTTAGGGTTTTTTCTTTGTAATCTTAGCCTATTTAAAAGCTTATTTTCAATGAGAAATCAAGCTTGAATTTTATACAAAAAATTATTTGTGAGATTGAATTCTCTTTGTTCTTTTGAACACCTAAAACACCATTAGTGAATGAGTGTTTTAGTTTGACTTATCAATGGGCCTTCCATCATCTATTATGGCATCTTCATTATATACCAAGGTTTCTAATCACAGGTTGGTTAGGGGTCCAGGTAACCATTAGAACTTGAACATAATTAGATCCGAGCTAATATAATACGGGTTTAGGAGCAGGTCATCCTAGGTTTGTATCAAGGGATGAAGAGAGAAGTTGCTAAATATGTATCCAAGTGTTTCATTTGCCAGCAAATGAAGGTAGGAGACAAAATTCTTCTGGACTTCTATAGCCTTATCCATCCCAGAATGGAAATGAAAGCACATTATAATGGATTTTATATTCAAGCTTCCTCCCACAGTTCAAAGACATGATGGTATTTAGGTGATAGTCGATCAATTCACCAAGTCCGCATAATTCCTATGTATACGTGATAGGTTTTCTCCTGAAAAGTTAGCGAAACTCTTTATGAATCATATAGTGAGTTTGCATGGGGTGCCAATATCGATTATATCTGACAAAGATCCACAGTTCACTACGAGGTTTTGATGAAGATTAATGAATGAACTAAGTGTCAAGCTGAATTTGAGTACCGCCTTTCACCCTTAAACCAATGGACAACCTGATAGGACTATTCAGATTTTGGAGGACATGTTGAGGTCATGTGTACTATGGTTAAAGGGAAATTGGATGAGTATCTACCTTTGGTAGAGTTCACCTACAACAATAGTTATCACTCGAGCAATTAGATGTCACTGATGAGAATCCACTCGTACCTGTACAACCGACTAGTCGGTGGGGTGCTGATCCTTACAAATGAAGATGGGACCAATCACTAGGGCACAAGTTAGGAAATTCAAAGACAACCTCACTGGTGTCATACAAGGAGTTATCAATTCTCAAAAGGCCTTATTAATACTCGAAGATCCAAAGCCTGTTTTAAACATGCAAGTGGTGGAGACAGATATGGACCCGAGTAGCTGTTTTAGTGCATTTGTGAACTCCAAGCAACAAGCAATGGATTCAACTCTTCATTAAATCCATTGATATCACTAAGAGGCCATGGAATCATGTCAAGGTAGAACCAAAAGCAATCAAAGAACTCATTTGTGCATAGCCTTTCTTTTTGGCCGAAATTGTCACTTTAGGTGCTAGTTTTGACTTCTTTTGTTGTTCAAGCAAGTTTGACTTATTCCAATCAAGGGACAATGTATGGGAATCATTTTTAATCCTATTTGGCATCTTACATGACATATTGGAGCTAATTTCGAGTCTAAACTAGCTGGAGATTGGATAAAGACATATTAGTTGTCAATTAGTCAACTAGTTTTCTAATTTGAGTTTGACTTTTTGTTTTAGAAAACTATCTTTTATTTTAGTTTTTTATTTGTTTATTTTCTGGATAATCAACTTAGGAAAGTTATAATTTTATTATTTTGATTGTAAATTAATTAATTCCTAATTCAAAATAAAGGAATTAATTAATACAAATGAGTTTAGGAAAGGAAGGTGAAATTCGGCCAAGCATAGTTTCCTATTCTTTATGGCCGGTTTTGACCTAATTGTTTAGGGTTTTATTTTGTTCTTTCAAAGCCTATTTAAAGGCTTATTTTCAATGAGAAAGCAGCTTAGATATTACTCAAAAATTTATTTGTGAGAAAGAATTCTCTTTGTTCTCTTTGATCACCTAAAATACCATTAGTTAGTATTTTAGTTTTGACTTATCAATAGGACATCCATCACCTATTATGGCATCTTCATCATATACCAATATTTTTAACCACAAGTTGATTAGGGGTTGAGGTTTCCATCAGAATTTGAATTTAATTGAGATCCGGCCTAATATAATATGGGTTTAGGAGCAAGTCGACATAGGTTCGTATCAATTACCTTATGAGGCATTATATGGAAAACAATGTCGAACTCCATCATGTTGAAATGAGACGGGTGAAAGAAAACTTCTAGACCCTGAGATTGTACAAACTACAATGGACTAGGTCAATATTATACGTGCCAGGTTAAAAGTAGCACAGGATAAGCAAAAGAGCTATGTAGATGTGCGTAGAAAGTAATACGAACCTAGGTCGACTCGCATCTAAACCCGTATTATATTAGTCTGGATCTCAATTAAGTTCAAGTTCTTATGAAAGATCTTAACCTCTAACCAGCCTACCTTGGTATAATAAAGATGCCACAATAGGTGATGGATATCCTATTGACAAGTCAAAACTAAAACATTCACTCTCTAATGGTGTTTTAGGTGTTCAAAGAGAACAAAGAGAATTCTATCTCACAATTAGTTTTCTGAATAATATTGAAGGTGCATTCTCATTGAAAAATAACCCTTAAATAGGTAAAATTCACAAAGCAATAAACCCCAGAAGACTAAGATAAAACCGGCCACGCATGCTAGATTCCTAATGTGGCCGAATTTTGTATTCTTTCCTATTCTAAATTGGATTAATTAATTTCCTTATTTTGAATTAGGAATTAATTAATTTACAATGGAAATAATAAAATAAAATTTTCCTAAATTAATTTGTCTAGCAAAATAAATAAATAAAACCAAAATAAAAGCTAGTTTCCAAAAACAAAAAGTCAAAATCAAATTAGGAAACTAGTTTACTAGTTTGACTACTAAGGTATCTTTGATCAATTTTCAGCTTGTAAAGGCTCCAAATCAGCTCCCATATACCATGTAGGATACCAAATAGGATAATGATGATTCCCACACATTTCCCTTGCTTGGAACAAAAAGAAAATGTCAAATCAATAAAATACAGTAAAGCCAGCAACAAATACAGTAAAATAGGCCAACAATTCCCTCCATGTGCAAATAACCATTTTAGTTTCTTTAACTTCTACCTTGTCTTGATTCCATGACCTCTTAGTGATATTAAGTGAACCCATGAAGTGTTGGATCCATTTCTTGCTACTTGGAGTCCCTACTTGCACTAAAACAACTACCCAAATCCGTATCGGCCTCCACCACTTGGATGGTTAAAACAGGCTTTATATCTTCAGGTATTGACAAACCCTTTTGAGAATTGATAACTCCCTGTATAAAGCCAGCCAGGTTGTCCCTAAATCTCTTGGCTTGAGCCCTAGTGATTGGCTCAATCTTCATCTGTATTGGATCTGCATCACGATGGGTTATCGGTTGTGCGGGTACGGACATATTCTCATCAGAAAGGATCTTGAGTTTGAGATTGGTGATAAAGTATTCTTGAAGCTCTCTCTTTGGAAGGGCATAATACGCTTTTTAAAGCAAGAGAAGCTAAGTCCTCTTTACATTGGACCATGTGAGATAGTTGAGAGGATACGTCCAGTGGCTTATAGGTTAGACTTTCAGGGGGAGCTTTCTCGAGTCCATGATGTGTTCCACATCTCCATGCTCCGCAAGTATATCTCAGACCCATCGCATGTGTTAGACACACCAGAGATTGAGTTGAGGGATAACTTATCCTATGAGAAGCAGCCAGTGCAAATTCTATGTTGGGAAAAGAAAAAGCTTCACAACAAGACCATACCTTTAGTGAAGGTTTTTTGGAGAAATCACCTAGTCAAGGAGGCGACTTGGGAGCAAGAGGATCAAATACGGAGCCATTATCCTCACTTTTTTCAAAAGTAAGGTACGAATTTCATGGGTAAAATTTCTTTAAGGGGGGTAGGTTGTAATGACCCAGACCAAAATACCCTATTGCACAAGGTTGACCAAGTTTGACCAAGTAGATTATATGTGGATCCTAGGTTGACTTTTTCTATGGTTAAATTTTTTTGTTTGACTGAGGTACCATGGTGTAGAACTCGTCGATATGAGTTCATAGATTGGCGGCATGCCAAATTCTGAGTTACGGATAAGAAGTTATGATTATGAGAAGTTTTAAATATAAATTTTATATCAGTGTCCAAACCAATCCCAAGTTTTTGTCTGTTAGTAGTCCAAGGCTCTATATAAGCTTTAGAAAGCATGTTAAACAGGAGACAAATTCTAAAATACCCATTTTATACCCCAAACCCTGAGAAATTCCTTTTCAAACCCATGGGTCCAAATTAGGTCATTTTGAACCCATTTTCCGTCCAACCGGGTCATCGCTATTTTTGCCCATTCTAGCCATCAACGTCTTACATGTGCCACATGAGAGGGAAGCTCATACAACGGCGAGCTCAACCTTGAAATTTCATGGTGAACGGTTGGCCGACGCACCCAGATCGGGCCAATGAATTCGACGGCGGCCAGTGAGGTGGGTCATCGGATTTTTGTGTTTTACGATCATTTTAGGCCAACCCATACACCTTTTCCCCCAGTTTTGAACCCTTTGAACTCATTTCCATGCTCCATTTGCCCAAATTCCTCACCATTTGAGAGATATGTCAACGGAGAGTTCATTCAAGATTTCCATCAAGTTTTTGGCCACCTAAGACACTTTTGGACTGAGTTAAGCACACCATTGTGTTTTTATCTCTTGGACTTTTTGTTGATATTAAATTTGTGAATTTTAGACATCGTTTGATAAATTTTCCATTTTTGGATCAATTAGTTAAATACCAGATAAACTGGGACTGTGTTTGTATGATATTTGTGAAATTGAAAAAAATTGAAGTTGGATTAGTAAAATTAGATATTATTAGGATCCATTAGAATGTTCAATTTTTAAAGATTAGCCTTTGGATGAAAAGCCCTAATTTTGGATACTGGATCCTAAGGGTACGCAGTATAATTGAACCGGTCGGTGTTCAATTTATGTAATTTTATAGCTATACAAATTATTTTAAGACATTTGGTGTACATGAATGTATTTGGTTTAGTTGTTGGAGCCTGAGAAATATTTTTATTATATTACAGACACTCTTGTTGAGTTTGGAGGCGATCTTGGAGGGGAGCAGGAGTGAGCACTTGCAGTACAGTGAGTAGTTATATTTAAAAAAAAAAATATATTTTGGGTATGTAGTATAATATATATGGTTTGTCTATTTTATGTATAGATCATTTGATTTAAATGATTACTTTTTGCATATATGAATATCAGCATTTACATATATATGTTATTATTTTATGTGCATTTTGATAAGATTTTAAATTGTTTTTAACTCTGATGAGTTCATAGTGAACTTGTGGATTATGTTATTTAAATATACCGATATTTGAATTGAGGTTTTAAATCATTTTGGAAAATGATTGATTTGAGAAAGTATATTAAAATTTTATGATTTTAAGCACATTCAATTATTTTATAATTTTATATGCTTAAAATTGGTTTATGGTGATATGTATTTCACTGTAGTATTTCTGATTTTAGCATGAAATGATGATTTGAAATTTTTTTTGAAATATTTAAATAAGCGAATGAGTTTGAATATTTAATTATGATTTATGATACAATATTGTTTGGAAAAGTGTGATATCAAAAGATTGTTTTACGGATACTGTATTGGTTATTTTTAATTGATGTATCATATAATACTAGTGTTTCGGATCAGTATTATATTATAGCGCACTGATTTAACCATGATACCCTGAGATTGGGTTCATCCTGACGGTTTATTATTGTCATGGGTCGTGAGGTTAGGTTCATCGCAATGGTTTATTATTGTCATGATACTTTTCGTACACTAAGGGTCGTGAGGTGGGTTATCCCACGGTTTATGATCTAATATATCGTATGGTATATTCTATATATTCTGAGTATATTATTGGTTTTCCAATATTGTGGTTATCATACACTTTCACAATTATTTAGGTGAAATTGTGTTTATAATATTTTATGCTTAATATTTTTGTCTTGGTTAAGATATTTTATAATATTATAATGATTATTCACTTTATATCATTTTGAGCGTCGGTTTTATGATATTGAATTGGGGTATAAGTTTGAATTTTATGAAATGATTTTAAAAAGGGGAACCTTTCAAAAAAGTGGAACAAGAAATCTGGAGAGAAAGTATTATAGAAATAAATTTTTACTTTTCTATTATATTATGCCACTCATTGAGATTTTTTTATCTCATGTTTTATTTGTTTTAAATTAGTTTCCCTAGGTCCAGGCAGTTAGTGACAGTCTACCTTTTACACTGCTTGTCACTTCATACTTATCCTTATCTTTCTAGAGTATTTATTATTTATTTGTACTTCTAAGCTTTGCAAATTCTCTTAAAATGCTCTAATCTAAATATTAAATATAGTAGAGACCATATTATATATATGTGTAATTAAAGCCTGTAGTACGATAGGCTAGTTATGGACCTTAGTTGTGGACTTTATACTGTTGTGGTTTTATATATATATATATATATATATATATATATATATATTGAGGTATTATTGTTAATGTATGTACTCGTTGTCCACGTTTTAAGTGGGTTCCATTGGATAATCGTTAGGGATTACCCAATGGAACCTCACTAGATGGGAGAACTAGGAGATTCTGAGAGAGTTCCCAGGACGGATCCTGTCATTTTATATCAATATTACATATAAATTAATTATGAACTACATTTAATGTGCATGTCAATATTTATTATAGTAAAATTTTCAATATATAATATGTATTATTATCAACAATTTATATAGTGTATAAAAGTAAAATATATAATATATAAAAGTAGAATATATATATATATATATATAATATAACACTATAATCACATTTATGTATGTAAAAATATTTGAAATATATTAGGTTATGGGAATCATATATATGTAAATACAATTTATATCATATATAATATTATAATAATAAAAATATAAATTTTATTCTTTCACTTCACGTCCTAAATATATAATGATACGAACCTAGGTCGACTCGCTCCTAAACTTGTATTGTTTTAGCCTGGATCATGATTAAGTTCATATTCTTATGGAAACTTCAATCCTTAATCAACTTGTGGCTAGAAACTTTGGTATAGAATGAAGATGCCACAATAGGTGATGGATGTTCTATTGATACGTCAAAACTAAAACACTCACTCTCTAATGGTGTTTTAGGTGTTCAAAGATAACAAAGAGAATTCTTTCTCACAAGTTATTTTCTGAATAATATCAAAAATGTATTCTCATTGAAAAATAAGTCCTTAAATAGGCCAAAGTCACAAAATAATGAACCCTAACTTGCTAGGTAAAACTCATCCCAAAGGAATTAGAAAACAAGCTTGGCCAAATTTACAATATTTTCCTAAGCTAATTTGAATTAATTAATTCCTTTATTTTGAATTAGGAATTAATTATTTACAACTGAAATAATAAAATAATAACTTTCATAAGTTGATTTATCCAGCAAATAAATAAATAAAAACCAAATAAAAGACTAATTTTCTAAAACAAAAGTCAAACTACAAATTAGGAAACTAGTTGACAATATCTCAAACTAAGCTGTCTTTGACTAATCAATGACTAATTTAAGCTTCAAATTAGCTCCCATATGCCATGTAGGATGCCAATTAGGATTAATATTGGTTCCCATGCATTGCCCTTGATTGGAATAAGTCTAACTTGCTTGATCATCAAATGTAGGCAAAACTAGTGGCAAAACATAACATTTTCGGCCAAATATTGGTGTTGTGCGCACAAGCTAGTTTTAGATGCTTTTGCTTCTGCCTTGACATTATTCCATGGCCTATTGGTGATATTAATTGAGTTCAAAAAGTGTTGAACTCGTTCCTTGCTATCCGAAGTCTATAAATGTACTAAAATTGTTATCCGGGTCCATATCGACTTTCAGTACTTTGATGCTTAAAGCAAGCTTTGAATCTTCGGTTATTGATAAGTCCTCTTGAAAATTGATAACTCCTTCTATAAAACCAACCAGGTTGTCTTTAAATCTCTTGGCTTATACTCTAGTAATTGGTCTGGTTTTCATCTATATTGGATCAGTATCCCAGTGGATGGTCAATTGTATAGATACGGATGGATTCTCATCATATAATATTTAACTAATCACTTGCTATTAACTTCACATCCATAGTAATTATACTTATAATATTATAATAATAAATATATAGCTATTTATTATTAATAAATAATGATATATTTATTATTATTTTCTAATAATAGATTTTATATATTTTTAGATACATCTATAAAAATATAAAAAATTTTATATTCTTTCAATCAATTATATAATATTATAATAATAAAAAAATATATTTTTAAATAAAAGATAAAAATATTATATTTTTAAATTACTTATTTAGTATTGATTAATATTTTTAAAAGATTATAAATAATAATAAAATAATTTTTTTATTAATAATTTTGAAAAAAATTAAAAAATATAAAAATAATACTTTTCTCCTTGTATATATTATGTAGATATAAAGAGATGGCGAGTCTGTCCTCCCATGACATTCTTCTGCAGTTTCTTTCTTCCTTTCCCTTTTAATAAAAAAAAGAAAAAATATTTCTATTTTCTTTTCCCTCTTAATAAGAAAAAAAAGAAAAAATTTGATTAGACAAATTGAAAATAGTAGAAATTCCCGTATACGGTTATAAATGTAAAAAAGTAAAATAAAAATTACAATGAATTGGATTGGAGTCCATTAAGAAAATTAATTTACTTTATTCATACAAATTTTAAAAAATAAAATAAAATAAAAAATGGTAAATATATTATTGTAGCCATAGAGGCGTAATCGAAGCCAGCCGTCCTATACGTATATGTATACGAAAACACGAAACGCCAAGCCCTAGCTCCCAAGCCTTGGCTCCCATGTCAGTGCTAGTATCATATAAACAGCGGAAGCCTGATCGAGATTGAATAAAGTGTGCAGTAAATTATGTCATTATCCATAAGTTTACTAACCTTTAGCATAGAACCTTCCAAACTATTCTCTAAGCGATAGATCTGCGTGTGAGCGCACCTGATCACAAAAGAAACAAGAAGATTAATCTGAAAAAAACCCCTGAAACTCACAGTTTCTGTTTTTCTCTCAAGGTGTTTTATTTTCTACTGAGATTCTAAATCTCTAAAAAATAATACGTTAAACTTATTAACTGGAGGCTAGTAAACAGTATATTTATAAACTGCAAACCCTAATCCTCCTAGGGTTTAATAACACATTAGGCCCAATTAATGGGCTCCTTCTTGTATCTTAATAATCAATTAAATTGGCTTTGTCAATTAATGAGCTAGTTTTGGGATCCTACGGCTTATTATTAATCAAGGCTCCTAATCATGGATTAGCTTGCTCCAAGAGCATTAATCCAACAATCTCCCACTTGCTCTGAGCAAGCCTAGAAACGTGATCTTATCTGGTGCTATTCCACTAAAAGCCCAGATGTGAACTCCAAGATTAATAATATTTATATTAAATGTATTTTTCCTTTGTAAAATATTAATAATTAATTGATAATAATTTCTGTCAATCAATTAATTATTTTATTCTTTTAACTTATCAGTTTCTCTAACGAATCCAATGCACTAGCCAGTGACTTTCAACATCCGAGTACTGAAACATGTCAAGAGGATATTTCATACAAATTCCTTTTTGTATATTTCATAAATACTTAGCAATCAAAGGATCATAATTCCCAAATCATCAAGATATTGGCCGTTCAAAAATAAACCTCACCTATCGATAATTCAAAGAACCATAGTCACTTAATTACCTATTTATAATATACTCAGGATTAAGAAAAATAACATATCTAATATCGCCTGAGAATTAATACATTTCACAAAAATTTATCCTTAATTAAATCTCTTTCGATCCTCTCAGAATGACCATAATTCATTCCAATATTTTATAATAACCAAGATAGATTATTTCATAAAATATTACAGTCTAAATAAAATGCCCAACTTTATTTAACAACTGTGAGATAATTCATTAATTATGAGAACCTATGACCATGTCTTCTATGGACATATCCATATGATCATATACTACATAATTAATTTGAACCTTATACGTAAAATAAAACATGCATAAGAATTGAAAATCCATACATTAAATCAGAAAATGAAATTACAACTAGTCTTGCTCCTAGAGCATAAATGTAACCAACTCCCACTTACTCTAAAGTAAGTCTGGAATCCTCTTAAGACCCATACAATTTACATGCTTCTCAAACACAAGTTCAGGAAGAGTCTTAGTAAAAGGGTCTGCTAGGTTCTCTTCAGATGCTATCTTAGTAACCACTGTATCTCCTCTATCAATGAAATTACGAATCAAGTGGTACTTTCTTAATATGTGTTTCTGCTTTTTATGAAACCTGGGTTCTTTGAACTGTGCTACTGCCCCACTGTTATCACAGTAAAAGGTAATGGGCCGATCTGCACCTGGTATCACATGGAGATCCAAAAGAAATTTCTCAAGCCATACAGCTTCCTTTTCAGCTTCAGATGCAGCTACATATTCAGCTTTAGTTGTGCAGTCAGCAACACAAGTCTATTTAACAATCCTCCAATAAATGGCTCCTCCATTTAGGGTAAACACATATCGTGATGTTAATTTGCTAAAATCAATATCCCCTTGAAAATCAGAGTCCGTATAACCAAAGGTTTCAAGACTCCCACTGGAATACACCAACATATAATCCCTCGTTCTCTTTAAATACCTGAGTATATGTTTCACGGCAGTCCAGTGTTCTACTCCAGGGTCTGATTGGTACCGGCTTACTACTCCCACTGCATGGTAGATATCTGGCCTGGTACATAGCATGGCATACATGAGACTATCAACAGCCGAAGCATAAGGTTTCTTACTCATGAGTTCTTTCTCTTCAGGAGTTTTTGGTGATTGCTCCTTAGAAAGATGAATTCAATGTCTGAAGGGTAGAAGTCCTTTTTTGGAATTTTCCATGCCGAACCTGGTCACTATTTTATCCATGTAGAAAGCTTGGGATAGAGCTAACATCTTCTTCTTCAGGTTTCGTAAAAGTTTGATTCCTAAAATATAGTTAGCTTCACCCAAGTCCTTCATATCAAACTGCTCTTTCAGGTAACCCTTTATGTCTAACAACACTTTCACACTGTTTCCAATTAACAGAATGTCATCTACATAAATAACCAGAAAAACAACCACTATTCCTTGAATCTTTTTATACACACATGGTTCATCAGGGCTTTTCTCAAAGCCATATAATTTGATAACTTGATCAAACCTGATGTTCCATGATCTGGATGTTTGCTTAAGTCCATAAATAGACTTACGCAACTTGCAAACCATGTGCTCTTGACCTTTTGTTATAAATCCTTCCGGTTGCTGCATATAAATGTCCTCTTCCAGCTTCCCATTTAGAAAAGCTGTTTTGATATCCATTTGCCAGATCTCATAATCGAGAGCTGCTGCTACAGCTAAGAAAATCCGGACAGATTTAAGCATGGCTACTGGTGAAAATGTTTCATCATAATCGATGCCCTTTTTTTGGGTGTAACCTTTTGCCACCAATCTAGCTTTGAAGATTTCAACCTTCTCATCTGGTCCTCTCTTTCTCTTGTAGATCCACTTATACCCAATTAGTTTTACCCTTTTAGGTGCTTCTACAAGAGACTAGACTGAGTTAGAATCCATAGATTCCATCTCACGGTCCATGGCCTTTCTCCATTTTTGCACATCAACATCCTCCAATGCCTCTCTGTATGTGGTACGGTCGTCATCAGGATTATCCAAAACGACTTGATAAGTCTCTCCTAACAAGGTATACCTTGCAGGTTTACGTATCATTCTCCCACTATGAGTTTGCTGCACTGGTTGTTGTACATGTACAGGAGGATCCAAGTTTTGTGGTTCAAGTGGATTATCAATCTCTTCATTATATCCTTGTTCTTGAGTTTCTTGAATTTGGTCCTGAGCTATTTCCTGTGTTTGTTCACCTTCGAGTACATTTTGTACATTTTCCCCTCTTTAAACATCAACAGGAAATAGGGGTGGAAAAATAGGAGTTTTTGGTGGATCGCGAACTAAGTCAAGCTCTTCAAGAACCACTTTACTCTTAGGTTTAAAATTGTTCATATAATCCTCTTCTAAGAAAGTGGCATTAGTACTTACTATCACCTTCTTTTCCTTTGGATTATAAAATATTCCACCTCTCGTTCCCTTAGAGTAGCCAATAAATATACATATTTCTGTACGAGATTCCAATTTATGATATTTCTGTGCTAAGACATGTGCTGGGGGACCCTAAATCCGAATATGGTTTAAGCTGGGCTTGCATCCTTTCCATAATTCTGTGGGTGTCTTTGAAACAGATTTAGATGGAACCAAGTTTAGTACGTATACAGTTGTTTCTAAGGCATATCCCCAAAACGATTCAGGTAATGATAAATAACTAAGCATCGACCTCACCATATCTAAAAGGGTTCTATTTCTCCTTTCAGAGACTCCATTTTGCTGGGGTGTTCCAAGAGATGATAATTAAGAAATGATCCCCTCTTTAGCCAAGTAAGACTTGAACTCTCCAGACAAGTATTCACCGCCTTGGTCAGACCGAAGCTGTTTGATATGGACACCTAATTGCTTTTCTGCCTCAACCTTATACTCTCGAAATTTATCAAAAGCTTCAAACTTATGGCGCATTAGGTAAACATAACCATATCTTGAGTAGTCATCAGTAAATGTGATGAAATACTCATACCCGCCTCTTGCTTGAATGCTCATTGGTCCACATACATCTATATGTACCAATTCTAATTGTATGGTGGCACGATTTCCTTTGGCCTTGAAAGGCCTCTTTGTCATTTTACCTTTTAAACATGATTCACATACTGGTATAGGTTCAAAGATCAAGGAATTTAAAATTTCACTTTTAACCAAACCATAAATCCTGCTAGAATTAATATGACCCAATCGCGAATGCCATAGATAGGTTTCATTTGAAACCTTCCTTTTCTTAGATAAGGGAAGTTTCTCATCATCATTAATTTCAATGGCATTAATACTATAAGACAAAGGAGTTAAAAAATATAAACCATTCATCAATAATCCGGAACAAATAAAAGTATTATTACTTTTTTATTGAAACTGAGGAATTAAACTGTACTGTTAAACCATATTCAACTAAACAACTAACAGAAACCAAATTCCTCTTAAAATTCGGAACAAATAAACAGTCTAATAAACTTAAAATTTTATTATCAAAATATAACTCCACTAGTCCTATTGCCATTACGGAGACATATTCTTCGTTTCCTAACTTCAAGCTTCTTTGTCCTTTATTGAGTGGGTTGCTTTGTTTGAACCACTGCAAAGAGTAACAAACATGGTTAGTGGCTCCTGAATCAATGATCCATTTGTCATTGTAATTCTCCACTAAACAAGCCTTAACAACATTTAGACTATCCATACCTGATTTAGGACAGTCCTTCTTCCAGTGACCTTTCTGTCCGCACTTGAAGCGCTTGCCTTACGGCTTCTTCATTGCAGCCGGTTTGACAGCTGGACCTGTTCCCTTCTGCTTCTTGCTCTTCTTTCCATCCTTAGGCTTCCCTTTAGGCTTTGAAGAACTTTCAGCATGATAAGCACTTTCTTGCTTCCTGAGAGACCTTTCAGCACTCTCAAGCTCGTGCATCAGTTCAACAGGAGTAAGCTTTAGTTTGTTCATATTATAGTTCATTTTGAACTGACTAAAGCTATTCGGTAGAGATTCCAAGATCATGTCTATCTTCATCTCTTGTTCCAGCTTAGCCCCATCACTTTTACAGTACTGATGTGCGCCATCATTTTTAAACAATGGTCCCGTACACTTCCTCCAGTCATGCGAGTGTTCATTAATGTCTAGCAGTACTGCTACTTTTAGCAAACATTCCATCTAGAGTCTGAATCATTTCTGACACACACTCCAGACTATCAAGTTGCTTCTGTAAATGTTCTACAACGTTGGCAAGAATATAACAGCGAGCTGTTATATTTGCTCGTTGCCAATCTGCAAATTACTTCTTAGTTTCCTCTGAAGCATTAGCAGCGGGCTCCTGGGGTTTCGGAGTTGTTGTAATGAATTTAATTCTCTCAAAATCAAGGACAATATAGAGATTGATTTTCCATAGGTCGTAGTTATTTCCATCCAATGGTTTTTGATTCAAAATTGTAGCTAGAGGATTAAAGGATGCCATTTTCTAAAAATTAAAATGCACACATATTAACACGTAATCAACACAACAAACATACAAATATGTAGATCTCTTAAACTACTTATTATTAATGTTTATTGCAACAATAATTTAATTTCCATTACAGATACTTACATTAGGTAAAACATTTGTAATAAATTAAATTTTGAACATGGTATATTTTAATGTCCTACTAAGTTAGCTCCAAGGAAAGGTGAGGTGGGTCTCAGACTCCTTAAAAACCTACCTCCTTAGACAGAGCCTTCTTAGATAACCCCAAAATATACCACTCAAAATTGATTAAAAAATTAAAACTTTTTGAACCCGATATGTATAGTGTCCTACCAAGTCAGCTCCTAGGAAAGGTGAGGTGGGTCTCAGACTCCTTAAAAACCTACCTCCTTAGACAAAGCCTTCTCAAATAACACAAACACATATCATTCAAAATTAATTTTAAAATCAACCATTGTTTCAATAATCTTTCAGCTTTTAATAACACTAACAGAGCCTCGTTGGGAGGATTATTAATGTCATTAAAATTGAATGTAATAACCATTAATTTTAATTTCAAAATTATCTTTAATATCTAAGTATTGTCGACGTTGGGCCGTACAACCTTATTAAAATTTTGAAATTATTTTAGATCCAATCCAATAAAATCTGATCATGTTTATCCGTTGGGGCATCACATAACCATTTTATTATTGGACCCTTAATGGAGCCCCAGGTTTCAAATTAATTAAATTAATTCTTTAAAACCTTCACCCATTCAATATTTTACATTAATTAATTAGGGTTTTCCATAATAATATTATCTAGATAAAACAAATATTAGTATGCACATGTATATATCAAATGATGCAATTATATGGCACCACCTATTCTAAATGACATGTTAAGCACATATCACATGTTATATCTATATAATTTAAACAATTATAAACATAGAATAATTAATAGGCCCTAATCCATGGTTTCCTAGAAAAGAAAAATTACAAGCCCAATAGGCCCAAAAAGTCCAACTTAATATCTGGCCCGTACTGCTTCTTTTCTTCAGATTTTGCAAGTCAATGGGGTGTGGGCCAAGTTAGAATTGGTTTCTAGGGTTTTTAGCCCAAAAAACACAAAACCCTAACAAGTCCCATATTGATCCCGAGCACCAAAACCACCGCCAGTCGCCACACAAAACTCCGATCACCATGAAATTTTACAGGAAGGTAGATACCCAAATAAGGAATCTACACAAAAAATTATCAAAATCCGATCACGCACGCGCCTCCACGCGCCTGATGAATTCAGGAGCGTGAATCCCAGTCTCAGCCGCTTTGAGTGGCGCATGTGGGCGCGTTCAGGTGTTTCCGGCGACCCTTCTCCTCCCACCGATCCTCTTTCGTGTCCTTCAACTTCTTATGATGTTGATCTATCAAGCCGCAGCTCCAATACACATGAAAAACGATGAACAGCAACGAGTATACAGTTTTTTTTTTTTGTATTTTTACATATTTTTCCAATAAATCCGAATTTACATAAAAAAAAATTCAAATACAATTGCAGGAAAAATAAATAAGTAAATCAATCAAGGAGGAAACCCTAATCTTATGATTAGCCTTCTTGTTACATCCCAAAAAAAAAAAAAATATACAAGCAAAAATCTACCATGGATTAAGGCCAAAACCAAATCATTCATTCATAATAAAAAAAAATATAAATAACATGAATAATAGAATCCTAGGTGCCATATATCTAATATAAATCATATATACATGAAAAATAAAAAATGGATTCGTTTTATCACACTTATTCAATCACGGCTTGGATACCAATTGTTAGTATCATATACACAGCGGAAGCCTGATCAAGATTTAATAAAGTGTGCAATAAATTATGTCATTATCCATAAGTTTACTAACCTTTAGCGTAGAACCTTCCAAACTATTCTCTAAGCGACAGATCTGTGTGTGGGTGCACCTGATCACAAAAGAAACAAGAAGATTAATCTGAAAAAAAAACCTTTGAAACTCACAGTTTCTGTTTTTCTCTCAAGGTGTTTTATTTTCTACTGAGATTCTAAATCTCTAGAACATAATACGTTAAACTTATTAACTGGAGGCTAGTAAACAGTATATTTATAGACTGCTAACCCCAATCCTCCTAGGGTTTAATAACACCTTGAGCCCAATTAATGGGCTCCTTCTTGTATCTTAATAATCAATTAAATGGGCTCTGTCAATTAATGAGCTAGTTTGGGGATCCTATGGCTCATTATTAATCAAGGCTCCTAATCATGGATTAGCTTGCTCCAGGAGCATTAATCCAACAGTTAGAACACAAGTATGGCGATGCTGGCAAAGAAGATGGAGAGTTATGGAGTAGAGCCAAATTGGTTGGATCTTCCGACGGAACTCATCGAATCAATCATGAAAAAGCTGCATTTGGTCGACAAAGTCCGCTTGAAAGCGGTTTGTAAATCTTGGAATAAAGCTGCTAACTCCTACCTGTGTTCGCATCTCGAACAATCTCCATGGCTGATTCTTCACCAAGAAACAGTAGAAGAAGAAGAAAAGGATGACGGCAACAATAACAAACGAAACATCTTCCAAGGGGAGGATGATCATTTTTATTATTCCTGCTTCATCAATTTTGCAGATCAGGAACAAACGCGTTACAAAGTGAACATGTATAAAGGGCTGGGTGATGATTATTATGGCCCAAGGTGCGTGGGATCATCGTATGGATGGCTCATAATTTTCGACCAAACGTCCCTCGGTTGTCTCTTCAATCCATTCACAGGTACTAAAATTGAACTCCCAATCAAGGCTGATGATACTCTTGTGGGTAAAGCTATCCTTTTGTCCGATCCATCATCTTCTAGTACCAAAAGCTTTACACTTGTAATTTATTATGGGTTTTTTCATCACCTATCATTCTGTACACATAGAGGGAATGGAGAGTACAAATACATAATAAAGGATAAAGCGTGGACTAGATTTGGTGGGGCATTCTACTCCGACATAATGTGCCATAATAACAAGCTCTACGCATTGCGGTTTTCGGAGTGTTCCAAAACTAAGTTAGAAAACAATGGCCAAGTTGAAGTTTGGGACTTTGATGATTGTTTTCCAAAGAAAGTTGCGACATTTAAACCTCCCCTTCCCTTGCCACATGGATTCTTGCCTCCTTCATTGGATTTTTTTCCTGTTTCTAGATGCAAATTTTACTCTCATATGCATTTGGTGGAATCTTTGGGAGATATTTTGTACGTGTTCCTCGAAAGTTCTAGATCTGGTATTGGTTAGGATATCAAAGAGTTTTTTCATGTTTTAAGTTATTGGATCGTGATGGGAAAACATGGGAAAAAGTGGAAAATTTAAAGGGTCAAGCATTGTTTATAGGTGAAAATCAAGCCATATCATTATCTGCTCAAGAGTTTCCGGAATGGAAAGAAAATTCAATCTACATCACTTCATATATTCCTCATTTCAGAGTTTATAACTTAGACGAAAAAGTTCTTAGGAATTCGATAGAATACCTTTTTGTGCCTCTTTGGGTTGTTCCTTGCTGTTTCTGATGGATCGTAGAAGAGAATTGCTTTTTTTTTTTTTCTATTATTTTAAAACAAATTAAATTATGGTATAGTTGTTGTAACTTCGTTTTTAGTTGTATTGCTTGCTGTTATAAATGCTCGTATTGGTAATTTGGTATTGTTCAACGTTCGTTTTATTCCTCTTTTATGCTCAAAAAACCAAACAAATTAAATTATGGCGTAGTTGTAGTATCTTCTTTTCAATTTTATTACTTTGTTTGTTTTTAGAGATGCTTGAATTGGTAATTTGGTTTTGCTCAATGCGTGTTTTATTTTTCTTTTTATACTCTGTTCTCCATGTGTGAAAGCAGGTTTACCATTCACAAACCAGCACCACAAGAAGTTACCAATTATTCATAGTTATGAAAGGAAAAGATATGAAATAGGTTTTTATTGTTATTGTTGTTATTATTTTTGGTTGTAACAAGGAAGCTAAAGTAGCTTGAGTATCATAAACACACTTATCATCATTCACTCTGTAATATTATACATACAGAGTGTGTCTACGGTCCGGACGTACTGACCAAATTGTATCCAGACCAAAAACATGGTCCTTTTGTGAGGGGATATCTTGACCGTTCAATTAAATGGATGGCCCAGATTAAATTTGGCCAATCTCAAATTTCTTTCGGAGGAGCCGCCATTCATCCACAGAGAGAAAGAGTCACCGACCGGGGGCGAAAGAGAAGGAGCCACTGTTCGGAGGAGAAAGAGCCACCGTTCGTCCCAGAAATCCATCCGTCCGAAAACCATTGCCCAAAGCCACCATTCACGGCGGAGAATCACCCATCAGAGGAGAAAAAGGACATATTTTTGCTGCTGATGATTATGTGTTTGTTTAAAAGAAGGTTAATATAAAATGCCCATTTGCTTTATTGGTTTATAGTATTAGATTTTAACTTTATTTTCTTGTTTCTGATTCAGCTTTCAGAGAAGAGAAAGGTAACGATTCAAGATTTCTGTGGGAAAACTTTGGTCTCTATAAGGGAATACTACAGGAAAGATAGTACACTTCTAAAGGTGATAGTTATTTTCTGCATTATTGATTTTATACCCCTTTTTCTTTTCTGTATAAGTTGTATTCTTTGATCATTGTTGTGGTTGTTTTTTGAATTGTGAGACTTTGATTATTAGCAAAAGGGTGATTGGGTTTCATCAGTGAGCTGGGAAGAACACTTATCTGTTTCTGTTTTGTTTAATTTGACTATTTTGTAATATATGGGGAATTTTGGACTAGTTTTACTTCTTTCTTGAAGTAACCAGCTCTTGGAACTTCTGGTTATGGAGTTTGCTTAGTTTGCATTTGTGTGGAAACCTTCATCCTTCTTCAATCTCTGCTTTAGAAAAGGGGCTGAAGATTTTTCTCGAATGTCAAGAATGGGGGTGTTCGGCTTTTGTTTGACTATTATGTTAGTTGACCTATAAACTAGTACCCTGCATTGCAAGATCTGGGTTCTGGTACATGATATCATGATATAAATTGCTTCCGACTTCCTTGCGACATTTTCATTTCTGCTGTGTTTAAATTCGATAGAAAGAAGTAAAAATAAGGAGTCTTTGACCAGTTACTTCAATCTTCAAACTTTCATAAAATATTTGTAATTTGCCACTTTGTTGTTGCCTTTGATTAGACAGCAATGCAATGTGGAATTGGAGAAAGTCTTGAAGTGAGACCTTATCAAAATCTTGAAGTTAGGCCTTATTCAAATATATCAATTAAAAGATGAATTCTAAACACAATTCAATGAAATTTTGAATCCTTAGGATAACTTTTAAGACTGACGCTCTTAATTGGCTATTATTTTTATATTCCTCTAAGAATTAGCCTCGCTCCCTTTGTTAGTTATATGCATGTGAAGGCAGGACTTTTGCTTTTTAGTTACGTAATAATTGTGACGTTCTTATTCCATATTAAGCGGAAAAACATGAATATCAAGGCCTACAAGCTATCTAAAAATTTTCAGATCCACCGACCATAATCTTTTAAGTGATGAAATCTATGTGATATTTTGTACTATTGTTCGATTGATTCTCCTCTTGTAGAAATGTACAAATGTTTGTTTTTATTCATTGTCATATTAGCAACCCCATCTCAATGGTTTCGTATTGTATATGCATTTTAAGCTCTTCATGTTGCACTTAAATCAATGATTTGTTGTCGATTTGTTGCAGACTCCTTTCGCTTTTATAGGTATATATGCATGTATTAAGGCAAATAATAGTGTTGACTATTTATACTCTAAGAGCGTATGCATGTATTTCAAATTTTGTTTATCCTCAGGATTAAGCTTGACAGAGGAACAATGGTCGATCTTCAAGAAGAATTTCTTGCTATAGAGAAAGCGGCAAGGAAGATGGAATCAAAGATCATGTGAATGACGAAACTGTATTTGTATACACGTTTCACATGGCAAATTACCAACAGACAATTCCTTTCGTCCACTTATAAAAATTATTTTTATTTTTTATAGTTTTTGTTTGGGAAAAAAGAAATAATGGGCATTAACTGTTATGTAACATTATCCATACATACATATATATATATATATACATATTCATATATAAGACAATTTTAGTCTAAAGAGAGGAACAGATTAAGAAATCCCAAGGCATAGGAGAAAGTATTCTCATGGTCAACCCAGCTGCCCCTTAATTCTGTTCATTATTGTTGGAAGACTCAATTCCAGTCTCGTAGTTTGATAGGCATACGTACAGGCAAAAGCATTAGAACTGTCCAACTTAACAGTTAACATGGAATATTAGTATGAATGCGATATTTACTCAGATCACCTGTAAATAGAACAACAAATAAAGCAAGTCGCACTATATCTCTCCCCACCAGAGGCCTAAAAGTTTATCCCCTATATATGAGGCCTTTTGGGGAGAAAAGAAGAAGAAGAAGAAGAATCCCGTAGTCATCACTCATCTGTTTTAGGTTGACAATTACACACCTCTATCTTTTGATTGTCACTCGGATGACCTTCATTTTCATGTATCTGCAATGAAGAGGAATTTGCATGTGGTAATCAATCATGTCATTAACCAGAAAAATAGTATAAACTTTTAAAGGAGAAACTATATTTTTCCTCACTTTAAATGGAAAAGACTTTTGTTTTCTTTTCTGGATTCCAGCATTAAACTGGTGAGCTCCCTCGTTGGCCATTCGCAGTTTAGCTGAAAGCAGTGTCTTCAACTTGTTTTCTTTTCTGGATTCCAGCATTAAACTGGTGAGCTTGGCCTTTCGCAGATTAGCTGAAAGCAGTGTCTTCAACCCCAAGAACTGAATGGTTCCCTTTAAGTTTAGACTTGATAACAACATCAAATTTTCTCCCTTGTCCTGTACAGATGGCTCTTCAGATGCAAAAAACCAACAAGATATCAGATTGAAGCAAAATAGAATCAACTTATAGTTAAGAAGATCAAATGACAAAAAAAATATAAGAGAACTAATATCACCAGAAGCCTAACCATAAGCTGGCATTTTCTGATACCCATAAACATGCTGCAAAAAGAATACAAAACTGAACCCTCAAAACATTGGAAAACAGCAATGAGAAAACGGCAAAACAGTATGCCTTCATCTAAATGTGGACGAATAACTCTTAAGTAAACATGATGGATATTGTATTTTATGCACTGCAGCTCACAGCATAAATGTGAGTGTGTACACACTTATTCAGCTTGCTAGAATACAGTGGAAAAGAAATTATATTTTTTTTTTTTAAAAACAAGGCCCAATCCAGGCTGCTGGAGAACAGCGTAAACATATACAGCTAGAAAGAGATTAGTTTCAAAGACATAAATTTCTTACCATGGTCAGTAGGTGTTTCTGGCATCATCAAGGACATATCTGCCAGAGTTTTCAACGCTTCAAAGGGAGAGTCCTCATGTATATGAAGAAAAGAGTCGCAACAAATTATAAGGAAAATCCAAACAGCTTCCACAAATGGAGGACAGAGTGATCAACGCAAAAGGTGAAACAATCAAACTGATCAGTGAAGAGTGACCAATTATTACTTTTCAAAACTTTCTAAAATACTAAGTAAAAATCCATGGACCAGATTATAGCCTTTTTAATAGCACTGAGACAATTGATGAGCTACATAACGACCAGTTACAGAAATGAACACAGATAGAGACACCATTTTGCAGAGGGAGAAAATGCCAAAGAAAAGAAGACAGATAGTTCATAGTTTGAAAACATTTACAGGCATACCTCTAACAAAAAGTGCTCTTTAACTTTTCTTTCTAAGACCCTTTCCAATTGACCTTCCCTTCGCAGCACTCAGGTTTTGTTCCTCTGTGCCAGTACCAGCTTCTTTTATGTCATCCAAAAGATCATTTAGACTGTCTTTAATTTCCAGCTTGTTTACATGGCATCTCTTCCCCTTCTGTTGGAACTCTACTATTTCCAGCACCTTCTCTACCCATCAAATAACTTTCATTTTCATCATAATAACGTTTATCAGCTTCTGTACTTCCTAAGCTCAATTCACAGCCACCCTTGTCAAGTCCACCATAACAAAGCTTAGTACTAGTCTTTTCAGGTTCAGCAGACTAGATTCCAACAGAAACTGTGAGTAATTAATTATGACTGGAAATATTAATAAGATAAAAACCAACAAAAATACACAAGAAAACTGAACATTACCATCCTTTCACCATTCCAATATAAGCTTGGCATAGCACCTTCTACTTTTCTATTAGATATCCGAGAAGCTTGGGGAGAACCAACTTTTTCTGATATTCTAATAATTGGTTGCCATCTGCAAAAAAAGGAAAGAAAAATAAAGGATTAAAAGTTATGAACCAACTAAAATGTTAAAAAGAATTGGCAAAACCATATGAAGTTAGAGACCAAAGTTTCAGATCCAACAACATAAACCATGCCTTTAAAGTTACTTTCACATTAATTCCAAGACTCATAGAAGACACTATCATTGCATCACATAATTAGCAGATCCTCTTCTATTAAATCTTACAATGTCAGCATACAATCTCTGGAAATAAGCATCAATCAAAGACAAAAAAAAGCTTATAAAAAAGGTAGAAACACCTAGCTTTTGTTAAGCATCTACGTTCTATAATAAGTAAAAACAAGATTCTCCTATAGGAAACCAAGAAACATATCTGAAATTTAAAAAATATGCACAAGAATTACACTTAAAAGAAGTTACATATCAATTAAGAGGTAAGCATATACCTGAGAAATTAATTTAGAGAAAAGAGTTATCAAAGAAAAGATCAATACATGCCTGTTCCATCTACTGACTACACTGCCAAAGTCATATATCTCCTTTTATTTTGAGCATCTACTGCCAAACAGTGCTTCAACGAACACCAAATAGAAGCGCTGAGTACCAAAATAAATTCCAGTAGCAAAAATGAGCACATAGATATTGACTGTGCCAATTTTCACAGCATGATAAATGTTGGGACCATCATACCAATTTTTTAGGAAGCAATTTAGTGGGAATGGACGCTCCACAACTCCATAAGCATATGCTCCATTCAATAGAGGTGTTTTGGGATTAATCATGCTCTGACTTTCCATAAATGCTATTATCCTCTCTCCACTGCCTTCAGGTAACCATAGTTTTTTTGCGGAAAATAAAAAACATTCCATATTATATTATATTAGCATTTAAACCATCCAAGGAAAAGGAGGAAATTATTCTCAACTTGAGAAACACATATACAGCATCTCAAGATCAAAATAAAATAACAAAGTGGATATACATACCCTTCAATTTTTTTAATGTGTGTAGATAAATATTACAATCAATTTAGTATTTATATGGGTAGATAAATATGTAGCCAAGTATTCGTTTAACAGTAGAGCTTGGGGAACAGAGATTTGAATCTATAATTGCTGAAAGAATAAGATAGTCACCAACATTTGTACAATACCTCATGTAGTAGCATGTGGATGCTTCCTCTGGCACCATCACAAACACCGTATTCCTAATGGAGATGAAAATATTACAAGCAAAAAGTGCATCAAGAAAAGCCCATTAAGAGTAGAGGATCTATTTCAAATTAAAAAGTAAATTTTTTCCTTTAGAAATAATAAAAAGAAAATTTCCTAGTATTCAGGTAATTAGTATCAAGAAAGCCTGTAAAACAAATATAAGTGTCTCCCTATAATCATTGAACTATAAATTTGTCAAAATTGAATTGTTAGAATCTTAAATTAGGTACCTGTATGAGAATGGCATTTGGAATGCTTATGAGAGCTTTCAACTTTGTTCGTTCTCTGCCTCTTCAATTTTGTTTTGTCCCTTCTTTGCCTTCTTTCCACATCTATTTCCTCCTCATCTTCTATCCTTTTCTGCCCCTTGTCTCTTCCTTCTACACTCATCTTACCCCCACAAAACACACACACACACGCATGCACCCAAAAAAAAAAAAAAAAAAGTATATAAATAACGCAGAACTTAATGCAATTTCATTGTCCTCAAAAAAAATTACAACAAATTTAGGAAAATTACTTTTTATTTCGAAACCTGACAAAAAAAATAAAATCACTTCAATTAATGTCAACTGAATCACAAAATCATTCTCTCCAAAGGATAAAGGTGGTCGAACCTGGGAACCTAGAAATTTATAAGAAAAATTAAACAATTGATGAATTTCGATCATCCATCAGAAAAATCAATCGTTCTATGATAGAAATGAAGGAGTTTATTGCATTTTTTTCTTAGAATAATTCTCTGGTTTTCAGGGAAAGCCATAGTCTTCAGGAAGTCTACTAGTATTTGACCCACTTGGCTTTATTTTCGCCAAAGTGGGCTGTTTTCTTGTTAAAATAGTATATTGAATGGCTATTTAAGCCAAGGATATTATCAATAAAACTGGCTGTGTTCTTGTTAAGATAGTATATTGAATGGCTATTTAAGCTAAGGATATTATCAATAAAACTAAGTCATTGAATCCAGCTCGTTGTGTTTTTGTTCTTACCTTTTTAGATCAAAATTATTTTGGTTTCTTTGTACAGCATATTATCTAGATTTGATTCTAATTGATATTAGAAGCTTACCCATATATAGTAATATAGTTTTTAAGGCAAAAAAGATTACAATGTATATCTATAGGCATTCTTGGGTTTTGAACCTTATGAGAAAATATGCTAAGGGAAGAAAATTAAATAGAGCTGTTGTGACGTGTTTTGCTACTTCTTATTTGACTTTGAGAAGTTTGAAAGAAAATAAAATTGGACTGAAAGCATTGTTTGGTTTTGAAGAATGGCAAAGAAGCAATTATTCTAAAAAGTTAGATGGTGCGAGGTTACGGATATTATTCTTGATGATAAAAAGTTGTGGACATCAATTAATTATTGTTTGAAATGTGTAATTCCATTAGTAAAAGTATTGAGGCTTATTAATAGAGACTTAAAACCTGCGATGGATTATATCTATGAAGTAATGGACCGTGCAAAAGAACAAATTAAAGCTAATTTCAATAAAGTTCAAAAGCATTACAAGCCTATTTGAGATATTATTGATAAAAGATGGGTATTATAACTTTATAGACCCCTTCATGCAACAGCCTATTTTCTTAATTCAAGGTAAAATACAATTTTATTTTATTTATTATTTAATGATTTATTTATTTATTTTATATGGTAGTCTATCTATTTAATATAATATTTTTATGGCTTAATTAATTTTATTTAATTATTCTTCTACTTTAATTAATTACCATTTGAATTGAAGTGTAGATTTCAATATTCTCCTAAATTTGATGTGGATTATGAAGTAAAAATGAGACTTTATGCGACAATACAAAGAATGTGTCCAGAATCAGACTTAAGGCTTAAAATTGATAAACAGTTGGATCAATTCCGAAATGCAGAAAACATGTTTGGTATGGATATAGTTATTCAAATGAGAAATAAAAAGCAACCAGGTAAAATATTGAATTTAGTTACATTTAAATTATATAAATTAAATTATATATTAAATTTATTTGTTTTTAATTTTACAACTTTATGATGGGAGTCATTTGGCAGAAGTTGTAAGAAGCTTTAAAATCTTGCCATTAGAATTCTTAGTTTGACTTGTAATGCCATTGGATGTGAAAGAAACTGGAGTATATTTGATTAGGTATAATATTTTTATTTAAATATTAGTAAATATTTATATGGTTTAAACTAGAAATTGGAGTATATTTGATCAGGTATAATATTTTTATTTAAATATTAATTAATGTTTATATGATGTAGTTTAAACTTTAAATATAATTATTATTTTTTTAAATAGATGCACTTAAAGAGAAGAAATCGTTTAGAACAATAAAGATTAGGTGCACTTGTTTTTGTAAATTACAATCTCCAATTAAAGACAAGACATAAGAAAAGAATATTAGAAGGTGAGTCCTATGATCCTAGTTATTTATCAAATTCAGAATTTGATGATGAGTAGATTACCGAAAAAGAACATTCAGTCTTACCTAATGATACAACTTGGATGAATGTCAATGAATATTTTGAACTTGAAGAAGAAGAAAACAACAAAAAAACAAAAAGAGGTAATTGTAATATATAAACAATTTAAGTATATTGTTTTTTGCAAAATAGTCACTAACATAGTAACATATATATTTATTTATTTGTAGATCCAATAGATCTTACCAGCAAAGATAAGGGAAACAAATAATCGATATTGGACAAAACGATAGTGATGATAAGGAAGCATAAAACCATCACATAGAGAGTGGAGATGAATTGGGGGATGATGATATCGATCCCTTCGAATTTGAAGATAGACATTATTTATAATTAATCAAAATTTTCTATTGTTTTATTTTCAAAAAATAGTATTCATTAAAATTTTATTTTATGGATGTAGCTAAAATTTTAAAAATTAGATGTTAAATTTATAATTAATAATTATATTTACATTGATGAATGATAGATTGATATTACTATATTTTATTATTTTTATTATTATTATTTTTAAATGTATCTTACGATATACGTTTCATAATTTTAACAAAATGATTCACTTTTCGAATCACAATTTGACAATATTGAGTTACAAGGGTTTGAGAACCTTGCTGTACAAGAACATGGTATGTGGACTTCCTCAACTCTCTGCCTCAAGTTTGACATGCATTGATTGCATCAATGGGAAACAACACCGTGACCCTATCTCAAAGAGGAGTACTTGGAGAGAAACTCAGAAATTGGAATTTATTCATGCGGATATTTATGATCCGATCACTCCTACATCTAATAGCAACAAGAGGTACATTTTGTTATTCATTGATGATTACAGTAGAAAAACATGGGTGTATTTTTTGGTAGAAAAGTTAGAAGCTTTAAATTATTTTAAATATTTTAAGGCTATGGTTGAGAAAGAAACAGGGTTGTTCCTTAAGTGTTTGCGCACTGATAGAGGGGAATTCAATTCAAACGAGTTCAATGATTTCTGCAAACAAACTGGGATCGAGAGGCAATTGACCATCGCTTACACTCCACAATAGAATGGCGTAGTGAAAGGAAGAATAGAACTGTGATGAACATGGTTCATTCAATGCTATCTGGCAAGAACATTCCCAAGACTTTTTGGCTGCGAGCAATAAAATGGACTATCTATGCCCTAAACAGGTGTCCTACATTGGCTGTCAAGGATGTTAGACCAGAGGAGACTTTAAGTGGAGTGAAACCCTCAGTAGCTCAATTTTGAGTCTTTGGTTGCATGCACACGTCCATGTTCCAGAAGCAAAGAGGACTAAACTTGAAAGTAGAAGCATTACTCGTGTGGTATTAGGAGTTAGTGAGTCAAAAAGTTAAAGGCTATATGATCTTATTGCTAAGAAGGTTGTTGTGAGTAGAGATGTAATTTTCGAATAAGCGAAGCAATGGGATTGGGATGTGAGTTACAAAAAACAAATAGTAGTAGACTTAAAATGGGATGATGATGATGATGATGGCGAGAATGAACGGGTGAGTGAGAATAGGAATGGAGATGATATTGATGGCGAGGTAGGAGACATTAGTGATGAGGCAGTTAGAGAAGAGGAAGATGGTTCTAGTAAGGGTGAAGAGAAAGTGAGGAATTGAGGCAACCCCATGAGAAGCAACCTCCTATGTGGATGGGTGATTATGATAGTGGAGAAGGTCTATCTGAAGATGAAATTCATATGGCACTAGTAGTATCAACTGATCCATTGTATTTTGAAGAAGTTGTACAGAGTGCAAATTGGAGATTGACCATGGACAGTGACATCAAATCCAT
Organism: Ziziphus jujuba; assembly: GCF_031755915.1. Classification (NCBI taxonomy): domain Eukaryota; kingdom Viridiplantae; phylum Streptophyta; class Magnoliopsida; order Rosales; family Rhamnaceae; genus Ziziphus; species Ziziphus jujuba. Next base: position 25,222,021 of record NC_083389.1, read on the forward strand.
CGAGAAGAGCAAAACATGGACACTCATTGAGCTACCAACTAGAGCAAAAAGAATTGGAGTGAAGTGGGCTTACAAAACCAAATACAATGAGCATGGAAAGATTGATAAATACAAGGCTCATTTGGTTGCTAAAGGGTACTCTTAGAAGCATGGAATAGACTATATAGAAGTTTTTGCACCAGTGGTAAGGATGGATACAATAAGGATGATTATTGCTCTAGCTGCACAGAAGGACTTGTAAATTTTTCAACTGGATGTCAAGTCAGCTTTTCTCCATGTTGAGCTGAGTGAAGATGTTTATGTAAGGTATGAAAAAAAGAGCAGTGAGCATTTGGTTTATAAGTTACACAAAGTCTTGTATGGATTAAAACAAGCTCCACAAGCTATGAACTTTATGCAAATTAAGCGAACGAAGATAAGTGTTAAACCAATTCTAGTACACAAAGCGTTGCCTTTAGTCCATAGAGCTCAAGCAAGAACATTGTCTGCAACTCCTCTTCTCTACTTTAAGGTAACTCTGGTTCAAAAAACCATTAATGCATAAGTGATATTTTTGGGAAGTTAATCAGGATCATAACAACAAAGTAAGAATAGTGACATATATACAGCATAGAAAGAACACATAAGGAGCCGTATAGAAAGCTTCCAAACTAAAACTTGAATTAAGTAATAATTTCTTTCCGTTTGGTATTTTAATAAGGACAATAATAATTATGGTTTACACTGACAAAACTTATAAGAATCACGTACAGCACATGAATACAAAACACTTATGAAAAGTTACCTTCAAGTTCATTTAATCGATGCTGAATGTGGATTTGATGATGATCGTCCCTTGATTTTGTCAATTCAAAACCGGACACACAGTTTGGCCGTTGCTTCAGCAAGGCATCTTCAAGTTCTGTTAATAAGTATTCTTCAGAAATATTTCCATTATCATGCTGTCGTTAATACTGAAACAACTATTAGAATTGCTACATTAGAAAAGACAAACTTGGTAATAGAAATATACCTCTAAACATCATTGCTTTCAATTAAAATATTTTACCAACTTTTCAGAAAAGAAAAATAAAATCTACCAAATTACTACAGAAAAATCCAAACATCTCCAACCAAAAATCAAACCTAATCTTATGGCAGCTTAGAAATTATTACGTCAGCACAATACAACTGACAAATTAGAAACAGTGAAAATTATATGAAGTTCGTTCAAGATAAGCCCAAATATATATATATATAGTTATATACATATGTTCATTCAACAAATGGCCATCTACCCAAATATATATATATATATATATATATATATATATATATATATATATATATATATATATATATATATTTATGTTCCAATAGTTTGTAATTTGACCTTCCAATAAATATATTCTATTCGGTACCAAAATAAATAAATTACCACCTAATTCAAAAAATAAAATAAAATAATAAAATAAAAATTACAATAAGAAAACTAATAGCTTACTTTTCATTTATCAATAACACTTATATAATTGCCTAAAAAAAACATTTAAATAATTCTTAAAACCTTTTCTAAAAAAAGCAACAAAAAAAAAAATTGTCTTTCCGCGTTGCAATTGACAGTGGATCGGGAAAGAAGACTCTTTGGAGTGTAATGCTCTGATACATATTAGGGCTGATGTAAAATGATCAGAAAAGTTGTATTTTATTCGATGAATAGAAATTGGTATTTATACAAACTGAGAGTTAGTATAGATAACTATACTATGTTGGATGGTTTTCTAAGTGAGGAGGTTAAAAAGAGGAGGTGCATTGGAATTATGTCTGAGTACTTGACTTCATTTTGTAATACGGCTATGAACTATCCGGGATTGTTTTTGAGAAGCTGAAAGACATCAATTTTCCAGAAATGTATGTTAGGGAAATTTCAGAGGCTAAATATGGAAAATATAATTTTTATGAGGTTGAGGTAATATTAACTATAGTTTTTCTAATTCTCGATTGTTGTATAATTTTTTTTATCAATACTGTTCAATTGAATTGCTTTGTGCCATCTTAGTGATGATGTGGTTGACGAAATGACTCTGACTGCGACTCACAAGCGTAAAAATTTGTTTGAATAAAATGTTTCTGAAGTGTATGATGATAGTGATGATTTTGTAAGGGTTCATCACTTTGCGAAAAGTTATGCTGATTTGAAGGATCTTACAACCTGCTCATCAACTCGCCGCTGCTTAGCTGCCTCTCAATCTTGGTCCTCTGCCTGAACTGCTTCCTCAGGTACCACTTTAAGGTCCTCATCCTCTTGAACAGGCTTCTGGATCCTCATCTACAGATCCTTACTAAGAGTTCTCATCCCACTAAAGAGCTACCCAGCAAGCACTCTAGCTCCTAGTAATTTTCTCCACCTTTGAACATCCTCAATAAGTTTCGTCCTCGTACCAGCAAAAACAGTCATGCACGGAACAAACCGTAACCGTTTAAACTGGAGTAGCTTGCTGCAGTGGCGAGTTGATGAACAGGTTCAAGAGCGTGTTGATGAGCCTGAGTGAGTGGATGTTAATTTCTTTTGCTCTTTTCTAAATAATTCTAGGCACTACTTTTAAGAAATGATATGTTGTCACCTAGCATTCTGTACACATAAATGTGAATGGAGAGTACAATACATAATAAAGTATAGAGCGTGGGACATTCTACTCCGATATAATGTGCCACAATAACAAGGTCTACGCATTGTGGTTTTTGGAGTATGCCAAAACTAAGTTAGAAAACAATGGCCAAGTTGAAAGTTTGGGACTTTGATGATTGTTTTCCAAAGAAAGTTGCTACATTTAAACCTCCCCTACCCTTGCCACATGAATTCTTGCCTCCTTCATTGAATTTTTTTCCTGTTTCTAGATGCAAATTTTACTCTCATATGCAGTTGGTGGAATCTTTAGGAGAGATTTTGTATGTGTTCCTCGAAAGTTCCGGATATGGTATTGGTCAGGATATCAAAGACTTTTTTTCATGGTTATAAGTTATTGGATCGTGATGGGAAAGCATGGGAAAAAGTTGAAAATTTAAAGGGTCAAGCATTGTTTATAGGTGAAAATCAAGCCATCTCATTATCTGCTCGAGAGTTTCCCGAATGGAAAGAAAATTCAATCTACATCACTTCATATATTCCTCATGTCAGAGTTTATAACTTAGATGAAAAAGTTCTCAAGAATTTGGTAGAATATTTTTTTTTTTTTTGCCTCTTTGGATTGCTCCTCGCTGTTTCTAATGGATCATAGAAGAGAATAGCGTCTTTTCTATTTTTTTTTTTTAAACAAATTAAATTATAGTATGGTTGTTGTAACTTATTTTTTAATTGTATTACTTGTTTTTGTAGATGCGCGTATTGGTAATTTGGTATTGTTCAGTGGTTGTTTTATTCCCCGTTTTATACTCTGTTCTCCATGTATGACAAAATAAAACAAATTAAATTACGGAGTAGTTGTTGTAGCTTTTTTTAATTTTATTACTTTGTTTTTACAGATGTTTGAATTGGTAATTTTGTATTGCTCAATACGTGTTTTATTTTCTTTTTATACTCTGTTCTCCGTGTGTGAAAAAATAAGTATAGTCTAGCATGTTTACCATTCACAAACCAGTCTAGCATGTTTACCATTCACAAACCACCACCAAAAGAAGTTACCGAATATTAATAGTCATGAAAGGAAAAGCCATGAAGTAGGTTTTCATTGTTAATGTTATTATTTTTGGTTGTTACATGGAAACTGAAGTAGCTTGAGTATCATAAACACAATTAATATCATTCACTCTGTAATATTATACATATGTATGTATATATATGTGTGTGAGACAAACTCAAGTTTAAAGAGAGGAACAGATTAAGGCATCCTAAGGTATAGGAGAAAGTATTCTAATGGGCAACCCAGTTACATCCCTCCTCTAGGTTAGTGAGATCCAGGAAAGGAGTTGCTGGTCTGTGGTATTCATGGAAGTACTCTCATCACATCTCGAACTTGACCCTGAACCTGATTCCAGGTTATGTTTTACTCCTATGAAGTTGCTGTTAGACGGACCAGTATTAGGGATCACATAGAAACCAAACGAGCAGTCATTCAGGAGCATCTTGATCTTCTGGTAATGGGTTGGAAGGCATCTCATCTTGATCTTCTGGTAATGGGTTGCAAGGTATCCATGAGCATCCTTCCCCCAAAAAGAAAATTTTTTTAAAAATGGGGTCGAAGGAATTTTTCTCTGAAGTGTAACCGAGATGGCATGTACAGCCAATGGATTTTCAATTTGATCGTTTAAAAGGAAATAATTTTCTTTTCTTTTGTTTTTGATCCAGATTTCAAAACCTCCATGTGAAACCACATATGTAGTAAATGCTAGTATATAAACTGTTATTTAAAGTTCAATCTAACTAAATTTGGCTAGATTTAAAATAACTCAATTTGATTAAAACTGAATTTGAATTAATTTGGTGCAATCCAGAACTGTAACGGGCAACAATTCAACATACTAAATACTATTCGCAGCCACAAAAAACAAAAAGCACTATTCAAAATTGTAAAGAAAGACTTCAAGGGGTGGTTAATTATGGCCAATTATGAAGGAAAGATTAGATAAACAAAAAGCACTATTCAAAACATAAAACCTCTAGGATTTCAAATGCAACGAGGTAGGCGCTGTAACTCCACCGCAACTAGCGAAGCAGCATTGGCTAAACCAGATATGCCTGAACTTTTGAGCTCAGAGACAATTGCTTCAATCTTTGAAATCTCTGGTATGGATATCGACAATATCATTGCATGAGAAAGATACTGCTTACATGAATAGCCAATAGCATGTAGCATCCGCTGCACCAATAAGTGAGGAATCCCCCTGTTCCATGACTCAATGATTGCACTGACCCTATGAAGATTAGCAAGCAGACCAGTAGTAGCTTCCCTAGGAGCTGCCTTCAGCAGCAAGACAACACATTCAGAAGCCATATCTGCCACATTTGCTTCACGGGAAGCACTTAACTCTAGCAAGACGCCGACATTGCTTCCAAAGTCCATAATATCTCTTACACCTTGCTGCTGATCAACGGGACCAATTACTTCAGAAGAACCATCACCTAAAAGAGCAGGTTCTTTTGTGTAGATGAAGCCTTTCCTGCTGCTCACAGACCGTAGAAGAAAAGCCTTACACAGGCCAAGGGTTGGTTCTAGGAAATCTTCCATATCCTTTGCATATACAAACTCCAGAAGATTTCCAATCCTTCTAACAACCTTCAGCTGAGAAAGTAACTTGGATTCCATCTCTGGAGCAGAGGCCAGAGCCAGGCAAAGCTTAACGTTACTAACATTTGCACTTGAGAGATCCCCAAGCAAAAACTCAAAGCACTGTGAAATTGTCTTAAGATGTAGAATATCTGAAATTTTTATGTAACCAAACTCAATCAGCATTACGAGAAGCTTCTGTGCATACATGGGGATAGGATCCTCATCTTCAATCAAGGAGGGGTAGATAGGGAGGAAATATTTATTGGATATGGACTCCAAATCCTTTGACCTTTGCTCATCTTCACATTGTTCATTCAAAAAGACAACCTTAATTTCGAACAAAATTTTCAGACACAAAAATCTGGCATCACCATCCTTATTGCCCTTATAAAGAACAGCCAAACTGGGAAGAATTTCACGGATAAATAAGTCAGGGCTTTCAAGGATTACAGTTGACTCCTCTGTGACAGATTCAAGTACCCTAAGAAGGGTTATTTGGAAGTCATCCCTGCCCTGGAAGTCAATTAGAAAGATATATATGTCAACATCAACTTCAATACTATATATATATTTTTTCCATTTAAAATGTAGATTATAAATTCTCAACAACACTATGGCTCAGCTGCAGCCACCTACCTGAAATGGAGTCTCCACAAGTTTGATAAGATTTGCTAATTGCCTCAGAACCTGATGATTCACCACCTTGTGCTTAAAAGATGAGCTTCCAAGAAGATGAAGAACCACAGGAAATAAATGAATGTTAGTCTTTGGAGCAGATCGACTGGTAAGGGAAGATATATGCCCATGGCGCCTTCCTCCCATCATTTGCTGAACTTCTCCAGTTATGATATCAAGTAAACTGGGTACAGTAGATGCAACGACGTTCAAAAATGCTTCCAGACACTGCTGCACGTAGTGGTCCTTCTCTTTTGTGAGCCTGTCCACCACAGAGAGTAACCTTGCATTGCAAAAAAATTGTGGCAGCCACCTTCTACCATTCTTACTAAGAAGAGCCACAAATATAAGTGCCTTGCCCTTCAAAACTTCACTTCCTTGCTCAATAAGAGAGACAAGACCAGGGACAAGATGTTTATCCTCCATTAGTGGTGAAAGGCACCTGCCAATATTTGTGAACATATGACTTCCAAGCATGGCCATATTTGAAAGGTTTAAGCTGATTTGCTGCTCACGTAGACTGCCCTTAACAAGAGCAGATGCCATATCCTTGAATGAAAGTTTCTCTATAACTGATTGAATGCAGGGAGGATTGAAACGAACTAAGCGAACCAAACATGAACCTGCCGTGAGTTTCATGCTCTCCTGTTTGCCAGCAGCTCTATAAATGTAGCAAAGGTTGTTTATTACATCCTGGCTGGTAAAGCGAGCTGCCCAGTGCCCTTCTTGGCTACAAATGTTCTCAATTGTCCTCAATGCATAAAGTTGAGTTATACCATCCTCTCCTTTCCGTAAAATTGATGAGACCAATGATATCAGTGAATTTGGTACCTGCACCAGAGACAATAAATGATCTATAGATAAAGCAGAATGTATAAGGGAAGGAAAGAAGTCACAGTAGGCAACAGTTGTCCGAAATATCTTTTATAAGACTTCAATTTATGACTACCAGAAGCAAGCAAAGTTTAGACTAGACAAAAATGATAACTAGGTTTTGATTCATAACATTTATAAGGAATATGTAATTCACACAGTAAAAATAAAATTTAAAAAAAGAAAATAAATAAAAATAAAGCTTTACATAATCCTCATCCCATAAAAAAATAAGTTTATTGCAATATAGGAAACCAACCTGCCAGCCTGACACAGATCGACCGTCCTTTGACGGAGATTCCAGTGGATTGTTATCTCTGGTTTGCTCATTTTGAGTAGATATATAGAATAGCAGCTCACCTAAAGCAGCCATAGAAAATCTCCTCACTTTTTCCTGCTTATCTCTAAGTCCATCAGTAAGTGAACCTAATATTCCAGAATTTGCCAAATCATCTTCAATAAAAGTAGAATGTCTAATCAATAAACCAATCAAAGAAGTAAGTTGGGCACGTAAAGCTGAAGTCTTGGACTGTCGAAGCATTTTGACAAGCATGAGCATTATTGGCCCATTGGTCAAGATATTGGCGGCATCAGCATTAGTGCTTAACATTTCAAGGTATCTAATCACATTTTGTTTTTCCATAATGCTACTGTTACCACTAAAAATGGATATGATCCTGTTGTTGAGTGTCTCCAATTGCTCCCTTGACATCTTCACAAATTCAGATGCTTGCAGTGCCTCAAAAGGAAGTGAATGAGTCACGTCTGACACTTTGTCAGATTTCCTGCTGGGCATTACAGGTCTGACTGATTGATCAGATGGATGCCAAAGAACCTGTGGAAGGTTATTGAACGGTTTTGTTGAATCAAAGTCGAGTGCAGACCCTGAACCTTCTTTAATTCTCTGGTTTTTCAGCTGGGGGCTAACACTGGGTGGGGTTGCAGCTACTTCAAAGTGTTCTGCAGATGGTTCCTGTTCAAATGTTCTTGATTCATCCGAGGAAGGCAAATTAGCCACGGGTTGAGCATCTGGTTGCTGTCTGCTGTTTTCCATCTCTTCCACTTTCCCCTGGTACTGATTTTGACTAGATATCTTATCTTCAGGTGTACTAGCTTGGTTATCAGTTCCCTCAGGCTCATCATGTCCATCATCTTCAGTGTTCTCGTTAAAATCAAGTTCCATATCAGTGTTCTCAATTTTAACTTCAGAATCATTCTCAGAAACATTGGCCATGGGCCTCCGATAATTTTCCTTCTCATTCTCTCTCTGTAAGTTTGTTTTTGCTATTCTTGACAATCTTAAAAGATTCACACCTCTAGAAGGATCCTTTTGTTTCTCCTCTACTCTGCTGGAAGCCTTTATTTGAGTTCTGCGGCTACCTGGTGTGCCCTTAACAGGTGTCTCATTGCCTCTTGATCCTACCATAGAGTTCTCATCCTGCTTCAAAGCTCGTTTTACATCTTTTTCACGAGATTTAGGAGGGGTTCTGTTTTGCAGAGATTTATCTCCATTACGTTCTGAAAGACATGGCTTAGCAAAAAGTTCTATCATATTAGCAAAGGCAGGCTGAGGCGGTAGAGAAACTGGACTAAAGTTGGTTCTCCAGAAAGCATGTCCACAAAGCTCTGTCCACTGTATTCTTTCGGCTGGATCTTTCACCAGTAAAGAGTTTATTAGATTGACAAAAGGGCGGCTGGGAGTACCTGGCAGAGGTGGAGTGGGGTCTGAGAGGATGGATTTCACCAGCTGAGTAAATTCTCTTCCTACAAAGGGAGGCCTCCCAGTATAGCACTCATATAGGACACAACCAAGGGCCCAGAAATCTGATGCATATGAATGAACTCCTCCCTCTTCAAACAACTCAGGAGCCATGTAAAAGGGTGTTCCACGTTTTGCTTGTGGCAACTAAACGGATTCATGAAGGTGAAGCTCCATTAATTTATACAAACAGTGAAAAATCAAAAATCAAAAATGAAACATCAATGCAAATCTATACTAAAGATGTAAATAGGATGTCAAATGCTGTAATGGTTAAAGAATAAAAAACTTACCGAGGAAGAAGGAGTTTTTGATATATCACTCAATTTTCTTGCCAATCCAAAATCACATAGCTGCATTGCATCAAGATAAACAAATAAAGTTCATACATAGACTAAAAACGATTTGCAAGAACCCAGCTATAAGAGGAAAATAATATCCATTAGTACCTTTGTCCGTCCATTCTCATCCAATAGGATATTTGATGGTTTCAAATCACAGTATATGATTCCCTTTGAATGTAGGAACCTAATCCAAGAGATCACATAAAATATAAAATAAAAAACAATTAATTATCTTCACAATTCCAGAAAGAAGGATACTAATAAAACTAGTGAGCATCTCTTACTGCAAAGCTTTGACAATGTCATGAGCAAGATCGTGAATTGAATCTTCCGGTAGCTTACTATCCTGCAGTACACTCATAAAAACAATCAGTAGTGCATTTGTAAGGAACCTACTTATTTCATACCAACATCAAGATCATTGGTGCTAGGTCAAGATATCAAATAAGTTCAATACTCCAATATCTAGTCATAAAGTAAAATTTAAAGCAATATAAATCATACAAAGAACAACCAAACATTGTCATTACAACATAATGCAACAGATTGGAAAATTGAAATCTGCAATGACTTGCTGCCATATATATGTTAAGAATGGATACCTGCTGTAATATGGTCATGAGATCTCCTCCAACACAATACTCCAAAACCAACCACAAGTGAGCAGAAGTTTCATACCTGATACACAAGTTGAGTGAGGCATCGAAGTTACATAATTCAGTGCTTAATCTCATGTGAGAACACCTAATTAGCTTACTCATATATATATATATATATAAACACTCCATCAGCAGCACTTACCACGAATAGAATTTCAGAACATTTGGATGGTCTAATGAATGGAAAATCCTAACCTGCAAATTACCACACCGAGAAAGTGAAAAACAAATAACAATTTAACAAAATGCAAAATCAACACAATCTAAAATCCAAAAAAAAAAAAAAAAAAAAACAAAGAAACTATCCCCAAAGCTTAAAATTTCCAAAATCTAAACTGTGACAAACAAACAGATTAGCTTACTTCGTGAAGAACCTTGTTTTTCTGATATTTTTCGACGCTCTTAATCGCGAAATACTCGATCGTCTTCTTCTTCCTCCCCTTATACACAGTCTGCAAAAAAATTCCACAAATCAAAAACAACAAAAAGAAGCATTGGCCGAAATCAGATTAAGCCAAAAAAAAATAAAAAAATCGATTGGAAAAATTGAGAATCCGAAAGATGATTTGGCTTCTTACCGAGCATTTTCCTCGACCAATGGCTTCGTATATGTGGTATTCGTTCATCTTCGCTGGCTTAGCTTGAAGCTCTCTATCGCTTCCAGATTTGAACAAAGTGACAGTTAGAGAGAGAGAGGGAGGGGGAGAGAGAAAAACAGTGTTTGGGGAATAAAATATGGGGAAACAAGCTTTGGATATGATAGTCGTTAAGAATGGCTTTTAGAATGTTTTTTAAGTCAAATTTTGGTGAGACTCGTCTGTGTGAATGGGCGGGAACATAAAATCAAAATAATGGGATTACGTTTTGAGGTGTATCCAAACAGAGACGACAATTTGAAAATTGGGGATGTTGTACGGTGATGAACACTCATTCTTCCATACGTTAAGCCAATGGATGGTTGACATGTAAGATCAGAACGAGTCGGTTTGACACGTAACGATTGTTTATAGGATCCGATGTGGCTATTTGAAGTTATGACACTCGCATTTACTGTAGTGTTATTGGTTCACTATGATTAGTGGAGCCCACTTTATTAAATGTTTTAACTTTCTTGTCTCTGTTCTGTTTTTCAATGTTTGATTTAATTTCATATAAGATAATTAAATTATAATTTTGTTATTTATTTATTTTCCAAGCAGCAAAATATATCTATATGTATATATATAAACCAATATATATTTTACAGTAGCAGCTTGCAGCATAAATAATGTATGTTTTGATTATTCCATCCAAATATTAATTTTGGAGAGTTATTTATTTGTGTAAGTTTAAATTTAAATTATTTTCCATGCTTCATTCAAGAAGAGAAATATCTTTGCCAAAAACTAAAAAAAAAAAGAAAAAGAAATATTCGGGAAACAAATACTTTCCATGTTCTGATAATTTTTGTTTTTTTAATATTACAAAATATTCAAACTCATTTTCTATATAATTCGAATCCATGCATTTATGGCATAAATAAAATTACTTAATCATTGAAACTAATTCTCTTCGTTTATGTTCTGATAATTATTGATTAATTTTTAAATAATTTTTTTTATAAACTTGTTTTTTCATAATTTTACAAATGAATACTTAGAAGTTATAATTGGAATTTAAATTATCTTAGGAAATATGGATATAAAAAACGATTAATAAACCAATTACACTATCAAAATAATGGCATTTTAATAAACTTTTGTGATAAAATTTTGTAAAGTAACTAGGTTACGATTATCATTTTAAATATAGGCCCATTTTTATATATTTTTTAAAATTAATAAATTAATGACATATCATATTTATCACATCATTTGATAAGTCATTTAATATTTATAAAACTACTATCAACGAAAAGGAACATTTAAAATTTTAAAATAAATTTAAAATGTATTTATTTTATTTTATAGATTTTGGCATCAATGCTTCTGTAGTTTCATCATTTTGTGTGCTTTTATGATATGAAACTAGCATCAACGCTCTCATAAGGTTTGTAAACAATGGTCACATTAGTCTAAAACCTTTTTATATTGTGATTTTTTATCTACTAAATTATATTTAGAAAACAAAATTTTTATTATAATTATACAATGTCTAGAAAAGGGAATTTCTTTACATGTAGTGCACATGCATTTTATTAATAAAGGGTATGAGATAGAGATTTTAGACTAATCTGCACTGCTTATAAATTTCGAAGGATATCAATTCTAGATCAATATTATTGGGGTTAAAGTATAAGAATGCTAAATCTAGATAGAATAGTGGTGTCAACTACTCTTTATTTCATGACATTTTATACATTAAAGGTTAATTAAACTTTGATACTTTTCAATTTTAGAATGTTATAATTTAAATCCTATGTTTTAAAAGTTACCACATTGAGCCATATTTTTCTTTTATTTGGTGCATATTATTTTAATTGTTTGAAAATTCTTCAATATTAACCAATAAATTATTATATTTAGAATGCTCTACATAACTAAGCATATTATAAAACACCAGTTTTCAATTTGTAAAGGTCATAACCAATATTCCATAATTACATTAGGGTTTAAAAATAATAAATATTAAATTTATAAAATAAAAAAATAAACGGCTTAATGTGGTAAATTTAAAATTAAAAGGCTTTTTTTTTTTGGTAAAGAAAAATTAAAAGACTTAGTTTGTAAAATTCCAAAACTAGTGATATTAAAGTGTAAACCTTTAAATTAAATATATACATTTTATATGACATAAATATTTTTTTAAAACTTATGTGTAGTAATAAAACTTTATTTTCCTGCAAAAAAGAAAAGTTAATGTATTTGGAGAGTTTTATATATATTTTTTAAATTTAATAAAAGAAACACGTAAAATTTATTTTTGAAATTTAATAAAAAGCATGCATAATCTTTTGAAAGCTGCGAAAACAAGCAATTTGTCCATTAACCCCCCAAAAAAAAAAAGTTTATATTATTTCCTCTGTGTATATATATTTATATATATAAGTACAGTTAAATTAGTGATCATTTTTATTTTATTCGCCAAAAAAATATAATTTTTCTGTTTGATTATCAAATTAATGATAATTGATAAGGGGTAATGTTGGCTTAAAAAAAAATAAATAAATTGTAGGCTTTTTTCAGAATTTCACAAGACGAGGCTGTATTGTAGAATTAAGAAGTAGATGATCCGTCGTGCCATCGCTTTTGGTTTTGCTATTGTTTAAATGTTTTATCAAATAATTGTTTTATAAAAGTATTATTTATAAAAAAAAATTTATTAAATATGTACTTTTTTGAAAATCGTTGATTTAAAAGGTTGCGATGGGCGTAAAAACGACGCCGTACGGGTAGAAATCAGGAGGAATTTTCAGTATTTCCACTTCCATGGCATCGAAAGAAAAGCCCTAGAACTGCCAGAACTCTTTGCCAGATTTTCGGATCGCTTTTCGATTTGGTATCGTAGTTCATCGCTGATAATTTATATTTCTTCGTAATAAAAAAGGAAATGGAAGCTTTTGGTTAACTGCGCTATCGTATTCAACTCATTTTGCTCGATTTCAAAGGTGAGTGAGTATTTATTTATTTATTTTTTCCGTAACTTTTTAGAAAACCAAATCAAATAAAGTGACTTTAAATTTTAAGAATTATACGAGTTTTCTCGCATTAAATTGTTTTACTGGAAGCCAGACATCACTGTATAGAGGATCTGATGGAAAATCGGAGGTAGCATGAACGGCTTTGTACCGAGTGTAATTTTGTTTTTTAATTAATTGATTTATTTTTGTTTGGGTTGGTTGGTAATTTTGAAACATATGGATATGGTTGAGCGATTTGTAAATTTCATTTGGGAAATTGGAAAGAACTGAGGTTAATCAAATATAATTGCAGAGAGTGTATTGGATTTTTAACTAATTAGTGAATATGGGTTTTTAATTCAACAAGAGTTTTGACGTTTTCGCTCATGTAGGAGAGGTGGTAGGCTCAAATTCATTTTGGGATGTTCGTTTAGATGTATTATGGATAGTGAAGTGCTTTGACTTTTATTTGCTGGGATTGATTTTATTGCCTTTAATAATTCCCGTTGTAGCTTGAATGAGATGGCGTCTTCGCATAATGTCGAGTTGGAGGCAGCAAAGTTTCTGCACAAACTCATTCAAGATTCTAAAGATGAGCCCGCAAAATTGGCTGCGAAACTTTACGTGGTTCGTGTAAATATATATATATATATATATATATATAAATATATTTTCCCCCTCTTTATAATTGCTCTGTATGTGTCCCCCCCTTTTCCATCTCTTCTGATTTTTGTTTCACATATCTTGTGCTAATCAGATATTACAACACATGAAGTCAAGTGGGAAGGAGCATTCTATGCCTTATCAAGTAATATCAAGGTAAAGATCAAGTGTCTTTAGGTTGATTTAAATGTTTGTTTTTAGCTTCACATTTATGGCATCTTATGTGGTTGAAGCATTAAACTATTGTTATATTTATAGTGGGAAAATGTGATACATTTATGATCTGCCTGCATGGTTGTATTGATGCATTTACACTATGTGTATCTTTCTGGTACTTTCAGTGCTCATTTGATACTTATTGTTAATCTCATTTTTCCTTTTTTTTTTAGTGTATCTTTAGCAGTTGTAGATTCTAAGTGCTTGATATGTTTTTAGTTGACTAATGTTTGTATTTTCTACCTCATGTCTTTTGCCTCATTATTTCCTCTTAACTTGTGGTTGATCAAAGGGCAATGGAGACTGTTATCAATCAACATGGTCTTGATATTGAAGCCCTGAAGTCATCGCGCCTTCCTATGGCTGGAGGAACTCAAACAGGCGATTCCGCAACCGCACAATTTGGAGGTATACTGTTCCTTGTTAATATCCTATTTTGATATTTTGGTATCAATTTGAAGAAGCTCCTTTATCATGTTCTTGCATTTGGACCTATTATATAACCTGAATCATTTTATTGTAGGGTCTTCTCAAGCTGCTGGGGTTTCAAAAGATTCCAAAGCGGGCATGGCTGAAAATGAGATTGCGAAAGTTGATCCATTTGGATCAAGTAGGCCGCCTGTTGGTCCAAGTAGTGGAGGACACGACTATTATCAAGGAGCTGGACCCCATAGGAGTAGTCAGTCTTTTGATCATGAAAGTCCATCTAGTTTGGACTCTAGGTCCGCTAACTCGCAATCACAAGAAAGGCGTGATACGGCAAATTGGGAAAAACAGGTGAATCAAAAAGACACCAAAAAGACAACTAGTAAGCGAAAGAGGGTAGATACTTCAGTTCCCATGGAACCACACAATGAAAATGCTCAGCAACTTGATACCCGCAGCACTGTAGGTAATTCAAGGAAGGGAAAGATGAACAAAATTGAACCGTCTTCTACTTTTAATATTCTTCCAAATAGTGGCCAAGTGGAAAACTTCTCGTCCTTGTCTGGTAGCATGAGACAGGTGATTAGATCCAAACAAGAGGCTCAACATTTGATAGATAAACAGTTGGATTCACCGAACATTAGCAATCCAATCTCTCGGGCTCCAAGTTCAAAGTTCCCCGAAGATTTGGAAGTTTCCTCTATGCAAAGTCCTTCGACACAGCAACAGGTTGGTTCAGTACCATCTACACATGACATTATGGGTGTGTGGAATCAAAATAAACTTGGTGTACCGTTTGAAAAGTCCCAGGTTCCCAGATTTCCATCTAATCCAGTTCCTGGCACCATGACAGCAGAAATTCCAATGCAGCAGTCAACAGTTCCATCTGTTGGATTAAGTAAGGATCTATGAGATACTGTTTTAAAGCATTTGACCTTTTTTTCTTTCTATGGGGTCATTAATCTGATTTTTTAACAAGCAATTCTGAAAACATTATAAATTGAATCAGGGTAACAGTTGGGGCTTAAAGTTTAGTCTTACGAACTATGTGATAGAAGGTTGTCTTAGGCTTAAAACTGGCTTAATATCTATTTCCTATAAAATATTATACAATATTTATCAATTTCTTCCTTTCTTCTCTAGTACTAGAAAGTCAAAAATTTGAATAATTAGTATGAGTTGGAACATCTCTTGAGTCCATGAATAACTATACCTCATTGTGAAATTCATGGAAATTTAGATCCGTTTGCGAAGGTTCATGGAGGGGTTCCTGTGGCTTCTAATCCATTTCCAGTTGCAGAGTCTGGATTCTCAAGTCCAATGCAATTTGGTGGTGCAATGCCTGGAAAGGTTATGGAAAACGATGGAGGAAGTTCAAATATGTTAGCAGATGCAAGTAAACTTTCTCAGGTATCTGATTCTAGTCATCACGTTTTTAGTTGTACAGATCCTTATACTATTTTTTTTTTCCCTGAGGATTCTTATCATGTTCTTTTGTGTAATTTGCCTTCTTTGCTTAAATTTAATTGATTATCTTTAATTTTATTGTATGCGTGGCATAATCTGTGTGCAGTATGTATATCTGTTAACTTGCCTGTGTATGGTGTTTCTGCAGGGTGCCAGGGAAAGCAGCATATCTGAGATGAATATGCTTAGAAGTGCAACATCTAGAGATCCTGGAAAATCTCCTGTAGCATCTGGTATGCCTTTTAAGGAACAGCAGTTGAAACAGCTGAGGGCCCAGTGTCTTGTATTTTTAGCCTTCAGGTAGATAGCATCGTATTGTTTGAATTTTGTGGAGAATAATAATACGTGATTCTAAACTTACTCGTAGTTGAATTGTATTGAGTACTGCTTTCTATGTGTAGAAATGGGTTGATGCCAAAGAAGTTGCATCTCGAAATTGCTCTTGGAAACATATTTCCTAAAGAAGGTGTGTACATTTTTTTTCCCTTTTCTAAATTAGGTGGTGTCTTATTATTATTAATATTGTTGTTTGTTATTATCATTAGTATCTAAACCAATCATTATTTATTAACTTGTTGAAATTTAGGTACTAATACTGATGGACCTCGCAAAGAGTTGATCGACCATAAAGGGAAAGCACAATCTTCTAATGATCCAAATATTGTTCCTGAGGTCATGATGCCACCTGTAAGACTGAACAACACCAGGGAAGCTGATAAAATACCTTCAGGTGCCTCATCCACTGGAAGATTCCAAGAAACTGAATCCTTATCTATAGAAGCTGGGAGCTCAAAAATGGAGGACAAAGGTGGCCCACCTTCAGACCATTCTGTACTTGCAGAAGAAAGAAAACTTCTACTTTCAAGAAAGCCTGATGCTGAAATACAAACACAGGAAACAACATCTTCCCTAGCAATGGCATCGCAAAAGAATGATTTTTCTGGTGGAAGGGGTGGTATAACTGTTACCATGCCTGGGGAAAATATGGAAAATGGCCACCTGCTAGTTGGAAAGGCTAACCAAGCCTCGTATATAGCCATGAATAGGCAGATGACTCCTGAGATGATTGGTTGGACTGGAGTTGGTAATCCTAATGATGTTTCTAGAGGACCACTACCAACCTCCAGTGTTCAGCGTGAGATGGTGCCTGCAAGAAAGGATAATGCACCTAGTGAGTGTCAAAAGTTTGATATACCATAGTTCTTCAAGGAATCAATATGCTGATAATAGTTTTTCTTCTTTTTTCAGTAAGAGATCGTTGGAGACCAGTTTCTGGAATTGAAAATGATCACCATGCAGTACCTCCTATGAAGGATGTTAATATGATGCAAAAGCATGTATTGCAGGGTTAGAACTGTGACTTGTTGCTAAATTATGTAGTTAAAAGCTAATTTTTCTTTCATTATGCTCATAACATGTGGTATCTGTGTTACAGATGATTCTAAAGTTTCTGCTATTCAAAATGGATGCTTTTCAGATGGACGGAAAGTAGTTCATTTTTCTGAAACACTGAAAAATGGCACTAGTTTTACTGCAGAGCAAGTTGAGGAAGATGACTCATTATCGACTGATGTGCCACCTTCTCCTAAGTACACCATGTTAGAGAAATGGACCATGGATCAGCAGAAAAAGAAACATTTAGAAGAGCA
Source organism: Ziziphus jujuba (assembly GCF_031755915.1). NCBI lineage: Eukaryota > Viridiplantae > Streptophyta > Magnoliopsida > Rosales > Rhamnaceae > Ziziphus > Ziziphus jujuba. The sequence continues at coordinate 25,239,596 of NC_083389.1, forward strand.
AAATTGGATTCTAAAACAGCAGAAAGCAAAGCAAAGAATTGCAGTGTCTTTCCACAAGTCAAAGGTCTGTGCTTGAGACTTGGTAGTACTTTGTAATCTTTATGCACATTTCTGTTATAATCCACGGATTGAGGAATGTGCCTCTTGTTCATTTGAAGTTAATTCGTTAAGTTATAGTAGACAAATAAGATGTCTTCTTTGAAGCTCACTAAGGAAGGAATAGTATTACGTCCTAAACCACTGATTTTATGAGTAACCATAGATTTTATGAATAACCATAAAAGGATTATATTTCTTGTTTTTTCCTTGGCCTTGGAATGTTATTAATATAATAAACCTTGTTGTGGAAACATATTTATTTTGAAATGTAAAAAGATTGAAGTTAATTGGTTACAAGGGGTATCTCAAAATGATTTACTAAATTTTTCCATGAAAGTGGCTTCGATTTAGGTGATTAGGAGTGAGTCTTGAAGGCAATGTTCAATTCAAGGATGCCCTAGAATTACTTGATAAATGGAGTTTTGACTAACTTCAAGAGTTGTTTCTGTTGAAAGAGTTATATGTTTGGTGTTACTTTACTTTGATATAAGGGAAGCTTCCTGATTTTATTAAAGAACAACTCTCTTGTAACTTATGAATTTGATTATATGGTAGAGAAGGCACTCACATGGAATAGAGACGAAAAGAATTAATATATTCTCTAAAATATCCTTAGGTCGTAGCTGCCTGCATGAAATAGAGGGAAAAATATATTGGTATCTATGTCTAGTAAACAATAATCTTGGTGGAAATTGGCTAAAAAAGGTGGATATTTGCATGTTTTTTATGGATATACCAGTGGAAATATTGCTAGAAGCATTGATTGAAGCTAATGTTAAAAAAAGGTTGGTGGTTAGGATGTTGTATGTATTGTATGTTGTATATTGTTTACATGTCTTAATATGTGTACCTATTTATCCATTGATGTTTCTTTTAATCTTAGTTTATTCTGCAGCTGTCAATGTATTCATTTGATACTTGATACATATATTTTCAGCTTCATTTCATAAAGTGCACATCATTAGAGGGAAATTTGTATATTATACATTTCATTCTATCGTGTTCTCCAACTTGTTTCTAGAATGTTACATAATACATATGTCTTACCTTCCAAATAAGATAATTGTCATGCAAAGGATATTGCAATATAGATGTGTATTTACTTATAAATGATGATTTCTATAAAAATCTCTATGTCATGATTTTACTTAGTTGTTTTTGTTAGTGTTTATATATATGTGTGTATATATATATATATATATATTTTTTTTTTTTTCTTGCACTACCGAAAAGCCCATGTATCTGATTTCGTTGGGTAACAATCAGGAGAAAAAAGTTTACTTTTTTGGATGATGAAGATTCAAAGTACAGTGGTTTTTGATACTGGAGTACTCTGTTAAATTGTTAATCCTGTTAAATTGTATTTTAGCTGTAGTACTTGTGCCAGAATATAATTTCCTCTCAACTTTTGTTTTTCAGAACCAATGTGTTATGCCTGTATGGCCTTGGCTTATTAAATCTCTTGTTATTGACTGCTTATTGAACTATTTGTGTGTGAACTTTCTATGTTTTAAACTAGAACCAATGTGTTATGCCTGTATGGCCTTGACTCATTAAATCTCTTGTTATTGACTGCTTATTGAAGTATTTATTTGTGAACTTTGTATGTTTTAAACTAAGTGGTTTGCCATTTCTAGCTATCCTATGGATATGCCTATGTTTTTTTAACACATAAACATTGTCTTGCAATGTACATTGAACCTAATGAATGGCTTAGTGATATTTTTGAAGTTATATATACCTCACACTTTGTGTGTTTTTACTAAATGTAGGAGAATGTGAGCTCGTCTGAAGATATATCTGCAAAAACAAAAAGTGTCATAGAGCTTAAGAAACTACAACTATTGGAGCTTCAACGTCGTCTTCGGAGGTTATTTATATTCTTTTTATGCATCAAGTGGTTTTCTTTTACTCCTGTTGTCCCTTATCAAATGTCAACTTTGAGAATATGAAAGTCACATAATATGGAACTGCATAAATGCTTTCTCTTCACCTTCTCATGTATTAGAATTAAAATAAATTACTATCATTCAGGAGTTGATATCATGAGTAATGTTAATGAGGGAGATTGGGAAAATAAAATTTTCTGTCTTTTTAACATGGATATAAAACTTTTGAGGCTACTAAAAACTACGATGTGAGTTACTTTTTGGAATGGAGGTAATATTTGTTTATCTGGTTTTTGGTAAGATTATGACATTTTATTTTGTGTTAGTCTAATTATGGTATCTTCTCTCAGTTTTCAGTAATCTGTCACTTCTTAATGGTGTTTCTGTTTATTTGGGCAGTGATTTCCTGAATGACTTTTTTAGACCAATCACGACTGAAATGGATCGCTTGAAATCATTTAAGAAACACAGACATGGCAGGAGAATAAAACAATTAGAAAAGTTTGAACAGAAAATGAAGGAAGAGCGACAAAAGAGAATACGAGAAAGGCAGAAGGAGTTCTTTAGTGAGATAGAAGTTCACAAGTATGCAGTGCTACTTTTAGATAAATTTGCTTTTTGCATTTATTTCTCTTAATACATTTCTCCTGAAATGATCTGCTTTTGAGGATACTGCATGTTGGTTTACCATTTCCCTGCATCTCAGGGAAAGACTTGATGATGTGTTCAAGTTTAAGAGAGAACGGTGGAAGGGTTTCAATAAATATGTAAAGGAATTCCACAAGAGGAAGGAACGCATCCATCGTGAGAAGATTGATCGGATCCAACGTGAGAAGATTAATTTGTTAAAGATCAATGATGTGGAAGGATATCTTCGAATGGTGCAGGTTTGTTTAACTGTTTCTTACTGACGTGAAAGTTGTGTCCTATTATTTTTATTCTATTTGCATGAAATCTTTTTGTATACATGATAGGATGCCAAGTCTGATCGTGTTAAGCAACTTCTTAAAGAAACAGAGAAATACCTTCAAAAGCTTGGATCCAAGCTACAGGAGGCAAAGTCTATGGCAAGTCGATTTGAACATGATATGGATGAGACAGGAGCTCCAAGTGTTGTTGAGAAGAGTGAGACTGCATTTGAAAATGAAGATGAAAGTGATCAAGCAAAGGCAAGCTCATTTTCTTTGCTCCATCTTTTTGTTTAATTAAAAATTTTCACTCATTCAGTTATTGACTAACACCAACCGCCTTGCAGCATTATTTGGAAAGCAATGAAAAGTACTATTTGATGGCTCATAGGTATGGACATGGCTTTGTTATATTCACAAGTGTGCTGCTTAAAATTAGGTTTAATTTGGTCACTGTTGTTATGCTTATTTAGCAGTGGTTGAACTTAGCCTTCTTGGTTCTTTTCCTTTCATTATTGTTTATCTTAAAATGTTTCACTATGTTATTGTATAATATGGAGTTCACTTTGTCTTGGTGAAATAAAATTTTCCATGGATTTAGACTGCTGACAATTTTGAATTACATGCTTTATCATAGTATCTCGTGAACTACATTTCTTTTGCAGTATAAAAGAGAGCATTGCAGATCAGCCATCTTGTCTTCAGGGTGGAAAATTAAGAGAGTGAGTGAATATGCATATTCTAATATTAGGTTTTTAATTGGTTGGAAGTTTTTGTTTCTTATTTTTTATCACTGGAAGTATTAATTTTTTATATCTATTGCTTTCTACATTTTCTAATTTTTAGCTGATATAGACTGAGGCAAAAACTTAATTCTTGTCATTCTCAGGTTTGAATTATTTACATTGTAGTTTCTGATTTTCAGGTATCAAATGAATGGTCTAAGGTGGTTGGTTTCGCTATACAATAATCATTTGAATGGTATCCTGGCTGATGAGATGGGCCTTGGTAAAACTGTTCAGGTATAGGTTGGTTATAGTTCTGTCTTACTTTGGCTGCATTCTATTTCCAATTTATGTGTTTGGAATCTGATAGCATGTGTGCTTATAGGTTATTGCTTTAATTTGTTACCTGATGGAGACCAAAAACGATAGAGGACCCTTTTTAGTGGTTGTGCCATCTTCAGTTTTACCTGGATGGGAAACAGAAATAAGCATATGGGCACCTAGTATACATAAGATTGTCTATTTCGGGCCTCCGGAGGAGAGGCGTAAGTTATTCAAGTAATGACGTGAACCCCAGACATCTACTTTATTCTTCTTCCTTCCTTTTGTCATGTTATTTTTAAGCATTGTGATTCCTTATGTTGCAGGGAAAAAATTGTTCACCAGAAATTCAATGTCCTCCTGACAACATATGAGTATCTGATGAACAAGCATGACAGACCAAAACTAAGTAAAATACACTGGCGTTATATAATAATTGATGAAGGACACCGTATAAAAAATGCTTCGTGCAAGTTAAATGCTGACCTGAAGCATTATCGGAGCTCTCATAGATTGTTATTAACTGGAACTCCACTACAGGTTAGAAGCTTTCTTTTTGTGTGCTTCTTTGATTTTTTATTTACATGCTGGTTTATGCTCTAGTATCTCAAATATAGAATGGCTTTCCTTTTATATGCATTGATTTTGATACGCCAAGTAATTTTTGTCTTTCTCCTTCAAATAGAACAACCTTGAGGAGTTGTGGGCATTGCTGAACTTCCTGTTGCCTAATATTTTCAACTCTTCAGAGGATTTTTCTCAGTGGTTCAACAAACCATTTCAGAGTAATGGTGATAACTCAGCGGATGAAGTAAGAGTTGTTTTTGCTTTGCATTCTAGAAATTGATTTTCTTTTTCCTCGTTCTTTTGCTATTGTTGGTATTATTATTATTATTATTTTGTAATTGCATGGATATTTAATAATCTATGTTTTTGTTCTTGGATCATCATGACCAGGCTTTGCTCTCCGAGGAGGAGAATCTCTTGATCATAAATCGTCTTCACCAAGTACTTCGACCATTTGTGCTTCGGAGGCTGAAACACAAGGTCCTTAAAACATATCTTGCATTTATCAGTTCTTATTTTCATTTGGGAAGTGCTTTTAGTATGTCCTGATACGTGGAAGTTGATTTATTTGCAATATATAGCTCTGTGCATGTATGCTATGTATGGCTTTAAAAGTTTTAGTTCTTACTCTGTAAATATACAGCTTAAAAGAAGTTATTTCATAACAGTTTGCGATTATACATCACTGGTTAATGGAGGTGTTCGTGTCTTACATACGCATACATGTGCATTCATGTCTCTATTGCTCTAAAGTCGTTTGTTGAGTTTATATTTGTCAAGGAAAATGCATTTGCTACCCAACAACTTATGGCAAAGACATTTGGTGGTAACATGGCCATTCATCAAATGTCTTAGACATGCTTAGTGCTAAAATTTAAATTTTGCATGCGTTTGCTGAGATGTTCAGGCACTATTGAGAGGTTTGTTAGTTTCACCTTTTGTAACTTCAGTGATGGTGAAACTAGTGGTGGGTTGAATTATGATGTGTGATTTTCAATATAACAGTACGGTGGTCTTAGTGTATTTCTTTGGTCTAGATGGTTGCATTTGGGGATTCTCATCTTTTCTTTTGTAATATTTTTCCCATCATAATAAAACGTTCCTAAAAAATGAGAGATGTTTCAAATTAATTAGCCTAGGCATTTGCCATTATTTTTCACTTATGAATGCTTAGAATGGTATTGCTGAGGTTTTTATTCAATAAGTTATTTGGTTTACAAATCTTAACTTTTCAGCTCTGATGTTCTTGCATTCTTAAATTCTATTACTAGGTTGAAAATCAATTGCCAGAAAAGATTGAGAGACTTATAAGATGTGAGGCTTCTGCTTATCAGAAGCTTTTGATGAAGAGGGTCGAAGAAAATCTGGGATCGATTGGAAGTTCTAGGGTAAGATTCTTTTTCCTAGTTTGCTTTTTTCCTTCAAAATGTGAAGGAATTCATAACCTATGCTATCTCTTGTGTATTTACTATTCTCTTATCTAACCTTTAAACACTCGATTTTTACAGTCTCGGTCAGTGCATAACTCTGTTATGGAGCTTCGCAATATATGCAATCATCCTTATCTTAGCCAGCTTCATGCAGAGGAGGCATGTTTTATCTCTATTTCATTTGATCTCTTTTTGCTTTTTTAAAATCCTGTGGGAGGACCGAAGAAAATAATTTTTCTCAGTGGCTTGAGTTTTCTTCTCTCAAGTGCCTTTCCTTTCTTATATGCTTTTGCCTCTCACAAGTTATTATTCATGTTTTCACTATTTATTATTTTTTTGGGCTCATGTTAGTTTGCCTCTAAATACATGTTTATCATATTTCCTCTGCAGGTCAATAGTTTGATACCTAAGCATTATCTCCCAACTGTTATTAGACTTTGTGGGAAGCTTGAAATGTTAGATCGGATACTACCCAAGTTAAAAGCAACAGATCATAGGGTGTGCAATTATTTTTGTCTGTTTTCAGGCATTTGTGTTGAAATATTCTAGTTTTGGATATATTGTGACCAACTGCAAATTGTAACTCTCCAGGTTCTTTTCTTTTCCACAATGACCCGACTACTTGATCTTATGGAGGAGTATCTCAACTTCAAGCAATATCAGTACCTTCGGTTGGACGGCCAGACATCTGGGAATGTTCGTGGTGCCCTCATTGACCAGTTCAACAATCCAAATTCACCTGTATTTATATTTCTTCTCAGGTGATTCTGAATGTTTGTTATGTTCTTAGTGTCCTATCTCTAGTTTCACCGTAGCAAGTGGTCGGGACTTTGCCCCTTAAAGGGTGGTGATGTATGTCTTACTATGCATTTTCCCCTCTTTTTATGCTTGGGGCAAGTAAGGAAGTGGTATAAGGTGTTAACATTGGAGGAAGTAACAGAGGGACGGTGCTATTATATGGCTCTATGTGGTTTCTCTGAGAGTGCATTTGTTGATTGGATCCTTTGTTAGCTCTTACAAGTTTCAAATAATGAATATTTAGCCAATATACTTTGCCTCTTTTAACTCTAATTTCTTGCTCCACCCTTGTTCCACCAGTGGACAATGTTACTGAGAAATGAAAATGAGTTTAAATTATTATTTGCCTTTTCTTTCTAATGATTACATTTATTTGAACCTAGTCAAGAAAGATTTCATATCTGACTTCTGGAATGTCATGATAGTATTCGGGCTGGTGGTGTTGGAGTAAATCTTCAAGCTGCTGATACAGTGATCATATTTGATACTGACTGGAATCCACAGGCAATATTTTGAATTACCATTTCTTGATTTTGTAAAATTGAAACCATTTGTTGTTAAGTCTAAAGCTGGTTTTGTTTTCTGGTTGATATATGGTCAGGTGGATTTGCAAGCTCAGGCGAGAGCTCATAGAATTGGCCAGAAAAGGGATGTGCTTGTTCTTCGATTTGAAACGGTAATTAGCTTTCCCCTTTGTAAGATTGTGATGCTTGGTAAATAACTAAATATATTAGGCTTTATCTTTTTAACATCTTCAGCTTTCATTTCCATTTTGTATGTTTGCCTTTCTATCCAATTATGGTTCCAAGTGATGAATATCTTCTTCATAATTTCTATTGGCAGCTGTAGGTTTCTTTAGCTTTTGGTTGTAACAGATTTTGTTTTTTCATTTAAGGTGTCTTTTAAAAATTTCATGTAAATTGAATTGGGGAACTAATTGGTCAAATGGAGATGGACAGACATTTGAGTGCTGTAATGTCACGTTATATGTGTGGGATTCTGCATTTGTAGTTTTTTGTAGAATGCATATGTTCCTGTAATGTCACATTATATGTGTGGGATTCTGCATTTGTAGTTTCTTGTAGAATGCATATGTTCCAATCTTTGGTTGCTCACCGTCACGCTTCCGTTCTATTTCATTAAAGGTCCAAACTGTTGAAGAACAAGTCAGAGCTTCAGCTGAGCACAAACTGGGAGTTGCTAATCAGAGCATAACTGCTGGTTTCTTTGACAATAATACCAGGTTAGTTGTGACCCTAACTGAATTAGACTTTTTTTTTTTTTTTAACATAATTTAAAAGAATGTCTAAGTGCTTCGTCAAATGATTTATCTCAGTGCTGAAGATCGAAGAGAATATCTAGAGGCACTTCTCCGAGAGTGTAAGAAAGAGGAAGCTGCACCTGTTTTAGATGATGATGCACTAAATGATCTCTTAGCCCGCAGGTAGATATTTGGAATTTTCTGTTTTTATCTGTCTTCACTTGGTATGATGGTTCTGTCAGCCACATTGTGCTTGGGCCTTGTAGAAGCCTATATTTGGGAGGAAACCTGGAGGATTTGTGTTTGTGAACGATGAATGTTCATGAAATTAAATTTTCTTTATGTTGAATCTTACCCGACTTAACAGGTGTTTGGTGGGCTACATATTCTTTTTAGGTCTCATTTGCTGCCCTATTACATTTGCAAAATAATATGAGTCATATAAGATGTATCATGGATATTGCCGCTGGAAGGCACTTTTATATTGGAAAATGAATATCATAGATTTGTTAATTCCGGGGGCTGTTTCAGTATCATAGCTTGGTACCAATAATGCTGTGCCCTGTGTATGTTTGTGTTAATAGCCTGGACATCATTATTACCTTTGTTTTGCTTGAAGTGCTATTTTTTCCCTTCCCTCCTTGAACAAGTTTATATTCCTTTGCTTCAAAGTTGTTTCATTTCTGCCCTTTTTCCAATTGCAGTGAGCCAGAGATTGATATCTTTGAATCTGTTGATAAACAAAGGCAGGAAGCAGAGATGGTATGCATTTAAACACTTGAACTCTGGCTGTATATTGATTTTGAGCTATATGAGAATGCATTTGTATGTGTGTTTACCTCTTTTTGATGGGAAACTGCTGACTTGATTACTCAGGCGACATGGAGGAAGCTGGTAATTGAACGAGGGTTAGATAGTTCTGAACCTTTACCTCCTCTGCCTTCCCGCCTTGTTACAGAGGAAGATTTGAAGGAATTCTATGAAGTAATGAAGATATACGAAGTGCCAAAACCTGGGCCTGGTATGGTGTCAAATGTTGGTGTCAAGCGGAAGGGTGAGTATCTTGGGGGCCTTGATACTCAGCAATATGGAAGAGGAAAACGAGCAAGAGAGGTATTCTTTATATCTGATTCCCACAGCCTGTTGCTTGCTGTATCACCACCTTTTTCCTTTTTAGCTTGGTCCTGCAACTCTATAATTAATTATGATGTTTCTCTTTGTTGAAGGTTCGTTCCTATGAAGAGCAATGGACGGAGGAGGAGTTTGAAAAGATGTGTCAGGTTGACTCCCCTGAATCTCCTAGCAAACCGAAGGAAGAAGTTAAAGACACAAATTTGCCAACAGATGCCAGTCGATCTATTGTGACTGTTAAGACAGAAATTCCTGCTCCACTTTCATCAGAGCAATCCCACTCAACACACCAACCAGTCACATCAATCCCACCACCTCCACCAGCACCCACTGTCCAACCTGCACCGATTATCCAACCAACACCGACTATCCAACCACCACATCTGCAGCAAGGCAAAGAGGTAACACCACCAGCTAAGCGTGGCCGTGGGAGGCCAAAAAGAGCTACTACAGATCAATCACCAACTGCTGTGGTTCTTACAGCTCCCTCTGGAACTGACAAAGTGGATTTGGCATTACAGAGAGGAACAACATCTAGCTCTGATACAACCTCCTGTCCCAATCCTTTAGCGGTCAATGTAAAAGGTGTCATTGGGACTGTACATCAAACTGGTATAGGGGTTACACCTAGTTCTCAACCAACCACTCCCCCTTCTGCTACTTCTGGAGCACAAGTAGCTGCTGTCCCTTCTGTTCCCGTGCAAGGAAGAGGACAGGGTCGGAAAATTCAAAGTTCTGGAGAAGCACCCCGGCGTAGGGGAAAGAAACAGGGGCCAGTATCACCTGCTGTTACTAGTGGTTTGACTGGATCGGATCTAAAACAAAATGAGATTCAACAGAATAAATCAATGAATCCATCAGTAAATCAGGCCACTGTCATTACTGCAACTGTTTCTAGTACTCCTCTGGTCCAGTGTCCTGATTCTTTACCAGGTTCTGCTGCTTCACAAGGTACTGATGTAATAGATCCTCATCATGGCGAGGGTACAGGTTTGAGCTCTCCTCAAACCCCTACTTTGCAAGGTGTTAATCCTGTATCTCAATCCTCTTCTCCTTGCCCTTCTGTGCCCATGCAAATGAAAGGGCAAGGTCGGAAGACTCAGAGTGGTGCAGGTGGAACCCGGCGTAGGGGAAAGAAACAGGCACTAGTATCACCTCCTGTTCCTGATGTGTCACCTGGTCAGGATTTAAAACCAAATGTAAATTCACAGAATAAATCTGGTGATTTGAGTGAGAGTCAAGCTGTGAAAAGCAAGCAAGATGTTGCTAAGGAGCCAACCAATGCTATACAAGAGCAAGTATGTCATGCACCTGATAGTTTGGCAGGTCCAGATCAAGACGTAAAATCAACCAAACAGCCGGTTGGCTTAGCTCTAGCTAAGCAGTCAGAAGTCTCATCAACCACACATGACAGTGATCAGATCTCCATGGGTAAGCATTCTCAATTTGTCCATCATTTCCAAGCACTAGGACTGAAAATCGATATTAAAGATCTCCAATCCTGTGCAGGCCCTACATCCGGAGAGAGTCAAAATGCTGCTGTCCTCAATGTTGCATCTCTGACAAAGGATGCTTCCAATGAAAATTGCTCATCCAAACTGGAAGCAAATAAGCTTTCAGGAAATGAAGCTGTTGTTGCTCCAGCTGTAGCTTTATCAAGCACGACTTCCCCTGAGGTGACCAAGGACTCATGTTTAGTGGATAGAACTGTTACGGCTACATCTACCGTAATGAGTGCAGCTCTAGTTGTTCCTTCAACTGATTCTTTTGCCACTTCCACTACAATGGAAGGTATCACTAAGACAAAGCATCTTGTTGCTGCAGAAATTGCTATCAACCCTCAGTCTACCCCTCCTTACCCTTCTGTTCCTGCAGCCTCTCAATCTACTGGTGCTTTACCAACTGAATCTATACAAGTCAAAAGACAAGGTCGAAAGGCTCCACCTAGAGGAGAAACACCTCGTCGCAGGGGAAAGAAACAGGCTTTAACAATGTCTGCTGTACCTGATGGTTCAGCAGCTCACGCTTCAAAATTAAGTTCTCAATCCCAGAATAGGTCTGATGATGCAATTGGAAGCAAGTCTGCTATCCTAAGGGGTAAGCATGGAACTGACACACAGGAAAACAATGTTATTCAGGCTCAGATATCTGAGGTCAATTTGCCTAGTGGTTTAGCTGGTCAGGATCCAAAAAGAAAAGAGCAATCTGGTCATACTCCCCCAGTGAAGCAGTTAATAAATCCTCCGACAACAATTGACAGTGCTCTTGGATCCTCTGATAAAAATTCTGCTTTAGGTCGAATTCAAACAGCTAATGTAAATGATGTTGCACGAGTTATGAAAGAGGTTTTTTCTGGAACTTGCTTGTCAAAAAATAAAAGTGGGGAGACTGCTGGGAAAGAAGGTAGGGCTGTCCATAATTTACCGGTAGTAAGTAAGACTGTTATGGAAGTGGCCAAAAATCAAACTTTGGAGGATAAAGCACATTCATCTATGCCTACTCTGACCACAGCTTCTGTTCTTGACCTTCCGGTGAATTATGAAAAACGATCTGGAATGGAAGCAGATGGCACCCGTGTTCTCATGACTGATTTGAGTAAATCGGAAATCAAGACAACTGCAGTTTCAGTTGTGAAAATGGCAGACTCAGAAAAACATTCTAATGAAGATGCAATTTCACTGCCTAACACAGGAGCTCTATGTACAGCTTCTCTTAGTGCTGGAGAAAGGGATGATGGGCTTTCTGAGAGAGAATCTCCTGATGCTGGTCCACCTGGTTTTACTACAAGGGCCTCTGGCAATGATGTAAGTTCATCTTTGGTTCCTCCAAGTGTGGTGGAGCCTGTGGCAATGTCAAATACTTCTGGAAACAAAACTGAAATGTTGACAAAGGAGTCTCCAAACTCTTCTCACCTTGATGCCAGAGGATTTGAATGTCAGACAATTTCCACAAAAACAGACAAGTCCAATGATTATCCTGAAACCACTCCGCCTATTCCTGTGACTCCAGAAAATTTAGGCATAGTGGTCACTTCTGCTATGATTGTCAGTGGCTCTGAGAACAAAATAGAGCCTTCTGTTAAAGAGCTTCAGTTAACATCTCCTGTAATTTCAGAAAAGGCTGATGATGATGATGGTGAGCATCCTAAATCACCAATTTCTCAAATTCTGGATCATTCCAGTGTGGTAGAGCTTCAGTTAACATCTCCACAAGATGAAGGCAATCCTGAAGCTCCTGTAATTTCAGAAAAGGCTGATGATGATGATGATGGTGAGCATCCTAAATCACCAATTTCTCAAAGTCTGGATCATTCCAGTGTGGTAGAGCCTCCTATGACTGAGATTCAGTCTGGAAATGATAGAGAGCCTGCTTTAAATGAGGTTAAAAATTGTTCTCTTGATATTGGAATTGATGAAAATGCTCCAACTATTTCTTTGACTCGAGATCGATCCACTGGTGTTAAATTTGAGAAGCGTTCCTCTGAGAGTGTTATTCTGTGCTCTACAGAAGCTGAGTTTCAAAAATCTTCTCTTGAAATTGGAAGCCTTGGAAATCCCTCATCTATTCCTGTGACTGGAGATCAACCTCCTAGTATTCATTTTGAAGAGGATGCCTCTGAGAAAGATGTTCTGCCCTCTAATGATGCTGAAGCTGAATCATCTATTCCTGTGACTGGAGATCAACCTCCTAGTATTCATTTTGAAGAGGATGCCTCTGAGAAAGATGTTCTGCCCTCTAATGATGCTGAAGCTGAAACAGCTGCTGAATGCTCTGGTCAAGCCAGTGTTGCAGGTTTAAAATTTTCACCGAAAGTCGAAAATAGTGGAGCTGCTCATGGACCATCTGATATTGCCTTGGGAGATAGTAGTGAGACTTTGCAGGACACTTCTGAAACTGGCAACTTGGAAGCTAAATGTGATGCTTCTGAAGACAAAGAGGAAACCATGCCGGACCCTTTAAAGTCAGTCATAGCTGAATCTAGTGGTGCCAAAGTCATCCCAGAAGCTCATGTTGGAACACTGCTGCAAGAAATTGAAACTACTGATCATAGCGATGAAGCTTGCAATATGGAATTGGACCCTTCTAAGGGTGATCAAATGGATGGTTCTCAGAATGTTTTGATGGAACATGAAAAAATATCAAATGAGATTACTTTGCCTTCTTTATTGGTCACGGAGGAAGACAAACTCAATAACTCTGAGAGAAGTCCAGTTGGCAACTCAGTAGCAGTTGGGGAGCAGAAAGGACCTGATGACGCCGAATCTGGTGATCAGTTGGATGTTTCTTGTGAGGGTGGTTTTATGCCAGAAAATATATCAGAAGTCCCACCTTCATCTTCCTCGGTGAAAGAGGAACAAATGATTGAGAGTTCATTTGAGAAGTTTCCTGTTAGCTGCTTGGTGGCTTTGAAGGAACCAAAAGATTCTGAAGCTGGGATGGATATTCAACTTGATTCTGCGGGGGGCAGTGAGACTTTGCCAGATCAAGTTATTTTGTTACCTTCTTGTTTAGAGTCCGGAGAAGAGATTGGATGTTCATCTGAGAAGGGTCCAGCACTTGAGGAACCAGAGAAACCAAAAGATTCAGAAGCTGAAATAGATGTACAATTAGATTCATCAAATAACAACGAGGTATTGCTAGAAAAGGTTGTATCAGGTTCTATCATGGAAGATAAGATTGAGGGCTCATATCAGCAGGATCCAGCGGGCAGCTCAGTGCCTGAAGAATCAAAAGATTCTGAAGCTGAAGGGGCTGTGCAACCTCTAGACAGTTCTGAGGGTTCTAAAGATGTTCAAACTGATTCGTATCTTGCTGGCAAGATGTCACAAGAAATTTTTTTATTAGAAAATGCACATCCTCCATCTTCGTCAGTGACAGATGCAGAAAAGATTGAGAGTTCATTGGAGAAGTGTTCATTGAGCCTGTCGGTAGAACTTGAGAGGTTGGAAGGTTTTGAGGCTAAGGTGGAAAATAGAGTGGATGCAGGTCATGATGTTGTTGGTTCTCCAGAAAGTAAAAAATCGGAAACCATGAATCTGCTTTCATCTTCTTTAGCATCAGAGGGAGAAAAGATTGAGGGCTCAGTTGATAAAGCTCTGTGTAGCAGTCCAGTAGCATTTAAAGAATCAGAAGACTCTGTGGTTGAGATTGTTAATGATATGGGTGCTTCCCAGATTGGTGGAATTTTGCCCGAAAGTAATTTAGAAAATATAAATTTACCTTCATCTCCCCTGGCAACTTTGGATGGAAAGACTGCTGGGTCACCTGAAAAGCATCTGATTGGCAGTTCAGAGGAACAGGTGGAACGAAAAGGGTCTGAAAATGATGTTGATGACCAAATTGATGTTTCCCATGCTGGCGAAATTCTTCCTGTAAATTCTCCCACTGCAGAAAAAGAAATGAAAATTGAGGATTCATCTGAGGAGGGCCATGTTGACTGTTCCATGGCAGTGGAGGAACCACAAATTCCTGTAGCTGAGGTCAGGGATCTAATCGATGCTTCTCATGTTGGTGGTTTGGGTCTGGAAAATTTGTTAGAAAAGAGTGATGGCTTATCTGAGAAGAGTCAGGAGGAGGGCAGCTCATTATCCCTGAATGAATCAAACAAGAACGATGATAAAATCAGTCATCAAATGGATACAAATGATATACCCCAGGATGCTGGGTTAATGCCAGAAGATATTGTATCAGAAAAGGTGGATGTTGTTACATCTTCTTTAGAGACTCAGGAAGAAAAGGCTGAGGGTTCTTCCGGAAATAATCGAATGAGCAGCTTAGAAGCAGTAGTGGAATCAAAGGGTTCTGAGGTTGATGGTCAATTGGGTGCATCCCAGGTTAGTGTGATTCTGTGAGAAATAAAACTCACAATTCTTTTAGTGCTAGAAATCTTCTAAATTATCCATCCATGTTGGTTAGTTCCAAAATTAAGAGATGAAAAGTATTTAATAAAAAGTTAAATCAGCCCTCCAGGTTATAACTACTATCCATGGGAGCTAAATTGTTCGAATATGAAAATATGGCTTAAAATCTAATAGTATTGCCTGCTTTTTCTAATTACGGTGGAAGATAAAAAGGGGAAAAAAAAAAAAAATGTTCAGGCTTCTTCATTTCCTATTGTAGATGTATATGTTTTTTTTATTTATTATGATCTCAAAATGGTGTGCTGTCTTCAACTCAGGTTAGTACAGTCTTGCCAGACAACGATAGGTCAGAGAACATGGCTCTGCCAGCACCCTCTATGGTGACGGAGGAACAAAAGCTTGAGGGCTTGTTTGAGGATGGTATAGTCAGCTTAGTGGTATTGGAGGAATCAAAAGGATCTCCAGCTGAAATGGGTGATAAGGTTGATGTTTCTCAGGATTGTAGGATGGTGGCAGAGATTGAATCTGAGAATTTGGATGAGCCTCCACCTTCAACATCAGAGGGTGATAATGTTCTTGGCTCATCTGAAGTGGAATTGGTTGTCATCTCCTCTGAAAATTTGGATCAGCCTCCACCTTCGTTGACAACTGAGGGTGATAATGCTGCTGGCTCATCTAAAATGGAATTGATTGGCAGCCCCTCAGTGCCTGAGGAATCAGAATTGAAAGATGAAGCTGCAACTGCTCATGTTTCTGAGTCACAGCCAGAGGGCGAAAACAAGGATTTGCCTCCATCTACTTCGGCCCAAGACAGTGAAAATGTCAAGGGATCACCAGACCGAGATCCATTGACGGGTCATGTTTCATTGCCACAGAATGAAAACAAGGATTTGCCTTCATCTTCATCAGCACAAGAGGGTGAAAATATTGAGGGATTATCAGCGGGAGCTGAACTGGGAAGCTCCGTGGATATGGAGGGTGCGGTAGGGTCTGAAGAGTAAGGTTTTTATGAATGTAGAATTTTGTACAGTAGGAATATATTGTTGATTCAATTCAAGTGGTTCTACCACAGCTGAATTTACACCATATGGTAATTAAGAATTGTTATGTGTTGTATAAAAAGGTTATTGTTACTAACTTTCCTAAAATTATAAGAAAGTAGAGCATTTATACATACTATGTGTTTTGTTATTCTCTTGCAAGTTTACATTTTTCAGAATGATCAGTGTTTCAACTTGCATTAACCCAGATTTCCTTATCTAATATCAGTAGGGATTCTTTTCACAAGCTTTTCAGAGACCCTTCCCTGTCTACAATAAAATTTTCAGCCTCATAAAAACTTGCTGTAAATACTTTATATGTATGACCTTCTCTTTATCTCTCTTGCAAACTGATATACATTTAGAAATTTGAATTTTCAATAAATGGAAATCTGATTAATTGATGATGATGCCTCTTCAATTTTGTTTATGTAATATTCAATAACCAGGGAAGTTGGAGGAGGTTTGGATTTGGGATTTCATTGTTTCTTCTTTGGATTAATAATTTTTTAACATCTTAATAAGAACAAAAAAAATTAAAAAGTATCTAAAGCAGGGAACAATTTAATTTATAATGCTTGATAATCTAAATGCTATAAAAACTGAAAATAATATTTATAATGGTACTGAAAATATATTTTGAACTACGATACTCTCATTCATCACTTCATCTACCTCTGAGATTTGGAATAAATTCAATAAGTAGGTATTATTTGGGGAAATTATTGTTCAGTAGCTGACTCAGTATTTTCCGATTGAGCCATAAATGGAAAATTCCTTTTTTTTATTTTTTTGACTAATCTGACTTATAAAAAGTCTGTTTTACCTTTTTATGCATAAAGGTGAGAAGTATGTCCATTGCATAAAAATTCTTTTTATGCAAGGGCAAAATAGATAATGTGGATGTTAACTTGGTCAACAAGAAAATTTTTCAACCATGGTTAACTGTTTTTCTTAGAAATAACCATAGTTAACTTTAATAGTGTAAACTCATATTTTTTTCAATCTACTTTTTATAATTGCATTTTTGTCAAATCTCTAAAATACAAATAAATTGTTTTTTTAAAAATTAATATATTCTGACAGAGAAATTACACGAGAATTGTATGTGTGAGCGATTTTTCTCATACTTAGAAGGGAGGGAAAAAAGAAAAAAAATTCTCACGCTAGGGCAATAAATAGAGCAATTCACTGAAAAAACCCTTCAATTTCACTGGAATTACAATATAGTTCACAGTTCCCATAAACCCAAACAAGTGGCATAATAGAAATTAATCCGAACCTTCTATAGTTATTCTTCCCCAATTTCGAGAATCCCACTCTGTTTTAGTGTTCTCTCTCAACACCCACCTGCCCTTTATTCCCTGCGATTTCTCATCCGAGACAAAGGAGTAAGCGTTGATCTTTCTAAAAATTGTTATCTTTTTCTTCTACCCAATATAGTCTTCGTCTTAATCAGTATTTTTTGTTTTTTATTTTTAATTATTTTTTAAAAATATATGTTTAATTTTGTATCTTTAACAACCCTTTATTTGATCATTGCATAACATTTTATGGGTTTGTTTCATTTTTCTTTTTTGGGGTCTATCAATGGGTGTATATATGTATATAAATGAATATTTTTTCCTTTGATAAAAATTCTGACTTGGGTTTTGGCCTATCTGGATTACATGTTGTTTCTGGGTCTCCATTTGCCACTTTGCAGACAGTTTTTCTGCTAGTGTTGTTCAGTTTTTTAAATGGTTTTGTTTTTATTTTCTCGGTGAGCCTCTGTATATAAGTTAGTTACTTTGATGGGTTTGGGCTACAATGTTGAATTTAGGTTATTATGAAGCAGTGGTGGTGTATTTGTTTTGTTTAGTAAGTGTTATAATGTATTTGGTTCATGCTGTGGAACTAGCCTACGACATTTTTTAATTAAATTCTGTTTGGGGGATAAAGATGAAAGGGTTGTGATATTGCTCTCTTCCATAAATTTCATTTTAACCGCTAAAATGCATCTTATTATGCCTGTCTCTTTCAGATGGGTGAGTTAAAGTTGTTGATATGTATCTCTTTTTTATTATTTGTTTTTATGTTTCTATAATGGCAGGGTTTTAAATCCACGCTTCATAGATAAAATATTTGCATGGTCAATACTTGATGTGAGAGATGAATGTATGAGGTGAAGTTTGGTGAGGATTTATGTTTTCTAGAAGCTGCTAGAGGCTTTGCATTTTAACTTGGCTGCATTAATTTCCAATCTTTTGTGTGGATTTAATGTAGCCGGGTTGTCTTTGATTACATAAGTGAACAAGGTTTTCCTAAGACTGATGGAGTGTAATAAAGAAGAGGCCGTCAGGGCCAAGAAGATTGCTGAGAAGAAGATGCAAAGCAAGGACTTTGTGGGGGCTCGTAAGATTGCTTTGAAGGCTCAACAACTCTATCCTGATTTGGAGAATATTTCTCAGATGCTTGTTGTGTGCGATGTTCATTGCTCTGCTGAGCGGAAATTATTTGGGGATGAGATGGATTGGTATGCCATTCTTCAGATTGAGCAAACATCCAATGAGGCAACAATTAAGAAGCAATACAGAAAGTTTGCTCTCCAACTTCATCCCGATAAAAACAATTTTGCTGGTGCAGAAGCTGCTTTCAAACTAATTGGAGAAGCTCAGAGAGTGCTCTTGGATAGAGAAAAACGTGCCATGCATGACAGACGCAGGGCTTTTGTAGTTAAACCAACTGTACCTTATCAACCCCCACAGGGTCCTCGTTGGAACTCAAATATTATGTCTCAAAACAATTTTAGAAGTAATATGTCAGGTTTGAATCCGCAGAACTGGCAGTCACAAGAGGCTGCTCAAGCTGTGCCCTTGAATATCCGCTCGACATTTTGGACTCAATGCCCATTTTGTTTGATTAGATATCAGTTTTACAAAGATGTTATCAATAGATCTATACGTTGTCAAACATGCGAGAAGCCGTTCACTGCATATGATATGAATGTGCAAGGTGCAGCACCAACAGCTTTTAGCCAGCCAGTATTCCCGCAACAGAAAAACAATGGTAGCAGAAAAGTGGAAATGCATTGGCAACAGAATTTTAGTCGTGTGAATCCCAGAGCGGAATCAGTTCATAGTTCTGGTAAGAAAGTAGATTTAAATTCTTATGCGACCTCGGTAAAGGTTAATCGAAAGAGAGAAAGGAAGCAGGTTGTAGAATCAAGTGAAAGCTCTGACTCTGACTCTGAAAGCAGTGCCGAGACTGAAGAAGCTATGGAAATTGATGAGAATGGCGACATTAAGGGTGTACAGAACTTCGGATATTTTGGAGAACAAAATCCACGGAGATCCTCCCGCCGCAAGCAGCAGGTTTCCTACAAGGAAAATTTAAGTGATGATGATGATTTTGTGAGCCCTTCAAAAAAGCCAAATGGTACTGGATCATCTCATGCTACTGAAGAGGGAAATGGTGATACATCTAAAAAGGAGGAATCAAATATCAATAATTCCAATTCTGTTGCTGGCTTTAAAAAAGATCAGAAGGTTAAACAGAAGAAAATTGTTGAGGAATGCTCACTGAATGGAGGTAGGACAACCCAGAAGAGTACAAGGTGTAAAGTACCAATGGAAGATGATGGCTCAGATAAAATTTTTGAAGTTCATGATAACAAAAATTCAGTCTCAGATGATGATCCGCGTCTGCAGTCATTTGATTTACCTTATCCAGATTTCAGTGACTTTGAAAAGGACAGAAAAGTAGAATGTTTTGCAGTAGGGCAGACATGGGCTCTTTATGATGTTCAAAATGCCATGCCTAGATTCTATGCTAGGATCAAGAAGGTTCTCAATCCTGGGTTCAAGGTGGTGATAACCTGGCTAGAGCCAGATCCGGATCCAGATGACAAGGATCAAATTAAATGGATCAAAAGGGACCTGCCAGTTTCTTGTGGCAAGTTCAGATATGGGAATTCTGATACAATAACCAATCGACTTATGTTCTCTCATATGGTTTCTTTGGTGAAGGGTGGCCACAGAAATAGGTGCAAGATAAATCCGATGAAGGGAGAAACATGGGCACTTTTCAAGAATTGGGATATCAAATGGAACTCTGATCATGTTTTACATGATAAGCGTAAGTATGAATATGAATTTGTTGAGATCTTGTCTGAGTTTGTTGAGGGTGTTGGAGTAAATGTTGCATTGTTGGAAAAGGTGAAAGGCTTTGAGTGCCTATTCTGCCGGGCTGTAAAGGAAGGGAAGGAAAAATTTCTAGTTACAGCAAGTGAATTATTGAGATTCTCCCACAGGGTTCCATCCTATAAAATGATAGTTGATGAAGTAGAAGGAGTGCCACCAGATTCTTTTGAACTTGATCCTGCTTCACTGCCCACATATTTCAGGTCTGCACGTAACAATAAAGCCAAGACAGGGTGTGATAAGAACACATCTGTATACCAGAATGACGTGAAGAGGAGCCATTCACAGCCTCAGGACAGTAATTCTGGCAGTGACATTGAAGACTCTAGTGATCCTTCATCTCCTAGTACAAGAGACATTGAAATTCCAGAACCTGAATTCTACAACTTCGATGATGATAAATCCCAGGAAAAGTTTCAGATGGGTCAGATCTGGGCATTGTATAGTGATGAGGATGGCTTGCCAAAATACTATGGTCAGATTACAAAAATTGATTCATGCCCAGTTTTCAGAGTGCATATTGCATGGCTTGCCTCCTCCTCACTACCAGATCATGTGATTAGATGGAGTGATCAAGACATGCCCATTTGCTGTGGCTTATTTAGGGTTAAAAGGGGCAGTACCCAGGCCTATGATCAAATTAATTCCTTTTCGCATCAGGTTAAAGCATATTCTATTGGTAAGAAGAATGAACATGCCATTTATCCTAGGAAAGGTGAAGTTTGGGCATTATATAGGGACTGGAGTGCTGATTTGAAAAGCTATGAGTTGCAAAATTGTGAGTATGACATAGTGGAAGTCCTTGAGGAAAATAACAAGGGGGTAAAGGTTATGGTTTTGGAGCGTGTGGATGGTTTTAACTCAGTTTTTAAGGCTCAAGTTCAAGAAGGATTGACTATCAGCAAGGTTATTGCGCAGATGGAGCTTCTTAAGTTCTCCCACCAGATACCTGCTTTTCGGCTGAAAAATGAGAGAGAAGGCAGCCTGAGAGGCTGCTGGGAAATTGATCCTGCTGCATTGCCAGTTAATTATTTTTCTTCTACTTAATGCTGTATACAAGCACTGCCTTAGGAGGGACGAGTTTGCTTGGTATCAGAGGGAGCAAGTTATATTTTTGTACAAATGCATCAGCCATTGTCCTTTTGAGTATTTATGTTGTTCCTGGCTCAGATGCAATGTGGAGAAAGATGGTTTTGTTCGAACATTGTTGCCTTCTAAATTTCTTGTTCTGATCCGATATTTTCTATGTGGGATTGACTAGTTGGGTTGTACTTACGACTTGTTGATGGGGCTGGAAATTTAGCCAACCATGAGAGAAGGTTAAAAGCTTTTTAACTTGGCGAAGTTACTCTTGTTTTAACTGCACTCGTTTGAATCAAAGTTTACTCGTTAGCTCTTCTTGGTTTGAAGTAGATAGATTTAGCATTTAGCTTTTAGCTTTTAGCCGCTAATGTTATTGTTTTGTACCTTTGATTTCAGCAATTTGTCTGTGGTCATCGGATGTGTAAACCTCGTAGACTCTTACGAAATGAGCTTAAAAGGGGTTGCTCTCTCTCTCTCTCTCTCTCTCTCTCTCTCTCTCTCTCTCATTTTATGCTATAAACCCATCACTCATTAGACAAGCTTTGCTTGGTAAAGAGGCAATATTAACTAAAAACCATAATTGCTAATCTGATACTGTAGTCATTAATCCATGTTCAATCATCCCGAAATTCTGACTTAACATAATCCCACAAAATAGAAGTAGTAGCTCCTTTTTTCTTTATAAATATATAAATAAATATATATATAAAACTTTTGACACTATAAGATTATGGCATAAATTATATATGACATTCTGCCATATTAGTAGAGTCCCATGAATGTTAAAACATTCTTTTGCAGAAAATGGACTGTCAAAAAGGATTTATTAGGGAGAGAAGCTTATCATTTTGTCATGCAGGCTAGGGCCTAGGTAGTAGTTTGGCCGCTTATTTCGTGTGGAATGTAAGTATTTCTAGGTTTATTTTGGTGATAAACAAAGAGGGCATTTGGTCTAGTGGTATGATTCTCGCTTTGGGTGCGAGAGGTCCCGAGTTCGATTCTCGGAATGCCCCAATACCTTTTTATTTTACTGGGGGTTCATTTTATTCATGTAAGTATATATAGATTTTCAAGATTTTGAAGGATTTAAAGAAATTTCGTAGCAAATTAATTTTCTATTGCAATTTTTTTTCCATACAGATTTTTTATTTAAGAAAATAAAAAATGAAAAAATATTAAATTAGCAATTAATAATTTAAATTTTAATCCAATAAAAAAAAGTCAAAAATACGAAATAATAAAAAAAATAAAATAAAAAACGTTCAGGGGCATTCCGAGAATTGAACTCGGGACCTCTCGCACCCTAAGCGAGAATCATACCACTAGACCAAATGCCCGCTGTTTGCCATCTTCACCTGTCAATATAACTTAGTTGTTAGACAGTAAGACCAATGGGTAAATTCAATCCCTTTCGTCCCATAAAATAGGGTAAATTAAATTCCCACCGTCTCTCAGTAAAATGAAAGGGACTTGTAGTGTATATATATCGATTTTCCCTCCAAAACAAATAAGTTGTCCACAATCTCTACTTTCTACTGGTTTTTTCCCTCCAAAGCTCAACCCTAATCCATCTCTCTCTCTCTCTCTCTCTCTCTTAACTGGGTTAAGTTTGGCTCTAGGTATTTTCTTTGATAATCTCCAGTAATTTGTCAGGTTTTTTTTGCTTTTATTTTTTTTTTAAATTGTAATTTTGTTCATTGTGTTGCAGATGAGGAGGAATGGGTTCTGTTGGGGGCGATAATGGTGGAACTAAGCCATCGATGAAGACAAGTTCGCTTGTTGATCATGGAAATAGCGAGACCCAGTCCTTCGATGGTCAGATTTCAACCCCTCCATTATATGGTATTGTTTATATAAACATTTTTTTTTTCCTTTTTTCTTTTAACCAAGCAGTATGGCAATTAAGGTAAACGATCCAAAGGGGAAAAAAAAAAAAATTCAGAAAAAGAAAAAAGTAGATGTGGTTTTTTAGGAATATTTGAGTGAAATTTTGCATGCGGGCATACTCTGTGATTTCTTGGTTAAGATAGATGAAATGTTTTTTATTGTTTTAAGCTTTTTAAACTTTTCAATGGACATGTGCTTTTTCCATTGATTTTCACAAATGGTGGCAAGCAAATGAAGTTCTGTAGATAATTATTTGGGAGGATGAAAATGGGATTGTTTAATTCCTTTTTGTGCCCATCAGTTACTATTGCATACTATATTATAATTTGATAAATTATATTTTCTTTTTTTGTATTTAAAAAAAAAAAAATTCTAAAGAACAATCTTTTTTCTGTGGTTTTTATTTTTATTTTTAAACCGTAAATAGATGGAAAAGTCAAATTTGGGGATGCTGATGAGTTACTACAAAGTACTGAGCCTTTTGATAATCCTGCTATGGTTGACGATGCATTTGAGACCCAAATACTAGATTTTGGTGGTGAAACCCAAGTAATTGATTTTGGTGGCGAAACCCAGTTAATGGATTTTGGTGGTGAGACCCAAGTATTCGAGGATGTCAGTATTGAGCATATGGAAACCCAGCTATTAGATGAGTTTGCTGATGAAGTTTTCATTGATAGTGACGGCGAAGAAACAGATGAAACTGAAGTTTTGGGTGATAACAACGAGCTCTCTGATGATGAGTCTATTAGAAGAGATGGTGGTCAATCAACAAATGAGAATAAGATACAGGGCACTTCTCTTTGCAAACATGGTGAGAAAGGGCTAATGGAGCAATCTGATGTGTTAAGCAATGGGCAGCACAGTTCAGGTAGTCCTTTCAAAACCACTTGAGAATATTATCATTTTGAGTGTTTCTGTTTCTAAAGCTTAGTATGTTTTGTTTGAGCATCGATATTGTTCTTGTGCATCATCCGCTGGTGCGTTGGCTTTGGTGGAAAATGGGTTATAGATTATGTGTTGTTGGTTTGGTAATAGAATTTTTTTTTTTTTCCCTATGTATATATATATATATATATATAGAATTTAGGTATCAAACTTAAATTTGCATTCTCGGGCCAAAACATTTGTCTACTATTTCTAAAGGTAGTTAGAATTTCTGTGTTTCAGAGCACCATACTCCCATTGCAACTCCTGTGGCTCAAGTTTCCCCTGTAGTGGAACCTAGTATGGTCTTCGCATATAGAAAATCCATTTCTGCATCCAACATTGTATAAAAGTTCATCGGTGGAAGATCAAAATTTTAATTACTCCTCGAAACAGCATGTCTCTAGCTTGAGTTAAAACATAAGTGATCAGACTGGTTACTTTTTGAGGTGCTACCAATTTGTGTAGTTTCTTTTTCAGCTGTGTGCCATTCATTAATATCTTCTTTGTCATTTTTTTCATGCATGCATTCAGTGGGTTATTTTGCATGTCTAGTCGGTGGAAGGTGGCGTCTGTCATGGCTCCTCTATAGGAATGTTGTGATTCTTGGTCAACTTAATGATTGGGTTTATGAGTAGAATAGCTATTAGCATGTTGGTTTTTATCTTTTAATTGTCTCCTCCCTGTCTTTTTCAGGATCTCGGAGAATGCGGTTTGCCTCACTTGGTGTGGCCTCTCTCCGGGCCTCAGGTTTAGCAGCTCGGAATAAGGCTCTGAAAAATGCTAGCAACGGGTCATGTTCTATGCCAACTAGTTGCCAGTCTCCAAAGCAAGTTAAAGATACTGCAGTTTCTTTAATGGAAGTTGAGGGTAAAGTCGATCAGGACAAGAATTCGGGATTCAATGAGGTAGAGAAGATATTAAAGAGTGAGAACAAATGCAGGATTGGAATGCCAGCAGCAAGAAAACTCTTTACTGAAGATTTGGATACTGAAGGCATGGCACTTCCCGGTGATACTAATGGAGAAGAAAACTTGAATCACTTGCCTGCTTATGATTTAGCAGATTTAAGCTATATTGAGTCTCAAGAACCTGGAGAACTATCACAAGCAAATGCACTTGATATTGTGGATAAGTTCCTCAAAGACAATGCTATGGAACTTGATAAAGAGGTGGACCATGGAAAGAGTACCAGTGGGAATTCAAAATGTGTCTCAAGTGTAAAAGGGCCACAAAGGCTGGCCAAGAAGGTGAATGATAAAACCTCCACCGGAGAAATAGGTATTTATGATTGGGATGACAGTCGTGAGGATGAAGGAGGAGGTGACATTTTCTGCAGAAGAAAGGAAGAATTCTTTGGTAGTGGAAGTCAAGGGAAGGAACCTCGAAAGCCCCAATCAAATGAACTAGAAAAGCAGAGGTCTCGTAAAGAAAAGTTAAATGGAAATAATAAAACCATGGGCCTAGCTTATTCTGATTCTAGATTAGTCACACGCAATTTAAAAGTCGATGACATAACTTTCCATGACGCTGAAAAGGAATTGAAGAGTAATCTTGTTAATGAGTTCAACAAAGAGTCTAATATTAACTCCTCGACAAGACACTTGGAAAATAATGCTATCAATAAAGATGTACCACAAATGTCAGATGTAGGTTTTGATACTCAGATGGCTGCTGAAGCTATGGAAGCTTTATTTTGTGGTGAGGACGGTGCCAATACCAACGCTAGTGATACCCATCAAGGTATTGAAAAAAAATCAATCAGTTCTACAAAAGGTTCAATTGGGAAAAAACAAAAGAATATAATTTGCTCAGAACAACCCAAATCTCTAAAAAGAGCATGGCTTACTGATGTAGAAGTTGCTTCAAGGAAGTCCAAGAAAACTAGGGGAATGGGTGCTAACTTAAAGGAGTCTTTGTTTTCATCAAAGGAACAGTTTAACAATGTCAGGAAGCAGCATGAGACAGAGCTGGTGGTAACAAAACCAAGGAAGGCCAAGTCAAAAGCTAAACAACAGCTTAACAGCAACAGAAGTGAAAACTCCAGTAAAATGCCTTGTGAGATTATTGAGCAAAGAGAGGCAGGACCTTTGACAAGTGGCTGCAATGCATTTGATAAACGAGGGGAAATTAGTGATTTTGCACCTGTTGCACGTCGAACTAGGTCCAAGGTTGTATATTTGAAAAGGCCATCTAATGCAACTGGTGGGTGTGGAGAGGGGATAAACTATGTGACAGAGGTTTTTGCATCCGAGGAGAAGAAAAATAGCATGAGAGGTGTTCAGGCTTCTAAAATATTGAATGTAAGATCTTCAAAACTGGGAGATACTCCATCTATAGAAGTTGGTAATATCAAAGCAAACCAACATCAGCATTTAAATCGTAAAATGGCAGCTCTTACTGATAAGGTTAATGCATTAAGCTGTCCCAGAGGAAGAAGATCTCTTCGAAATCTGTCAAATCAGGTTAATGAGTTTGGCAACTTAGATGGTCCATGTGAGTCATCTATTCAGCCAGAAGAAGTTGAACGATCTATTACTAGGCATAATAGGTCATGCAGGAATAAACAATCATCTAGATGTGGTTGTCCAGTTATGTCTTCTTTGTTGGAAGGAAAATTACCTCAACAAAGACCAGACGTGGTGGCTTCAGACGATAAAAAAAGTGCATGGCCAAGCGCTGGGATGGAAGAAAAATTGCCCACACAATCTAAATCATCTTCTTCATGTGAAACTCCACTTAAATGTTCAATACCTGCCAAAGATGCCTCACCTGTTTGTATGGGTAATGAATATTTCAACCAATCATGTGAGAGGAGTCTGTCAAGATCAAAACTACTAAAAGAAATCAGTAGCTTAGGCACCACTTGGCCTGAACCTGCTACGCCATCAAAAGATTTACGAAGGAGGAGAGAAATGACTGATGTGCGAGTCTTGTACAGTCAGCACTTGGATGATGATATAATTAAGCAGCAAAAGAAGGTACTATTCCATTTATTCTCTCATTTAGCAATACACGAACTGATTTGAACCTTATATGTTGTCTGGCGTTCTTATCTCTCAGATTATTGCCCGTCTAGGAGTTTCCATAGCATCCTCTATTACAGATGCAACACATTTTATAGCAGATGAGTTTGTGCGTACAAGGAATATGTTAGAAGCTATTGCTTCTGGTAAACCAGTGGTGACACATTCATGGCTTGCCAGCTGTGGCCAAGCTAACTGCTTCATTGATGAGAAAAACTACATGCTACGGGATGCCAAAAAGGAAAAGGAATTTGGCTTTAGCATGCCAGCTTCTTTGACACGAGCAAGTCAGCATCCACTTTTAGAGGTAAATATCTATTTATGTTGGTTTATAGTCACTACTTGTTCCACTTTTCGGAACTCACAAGAATGGATCTCTTCAGGGTTGGAGAGTATTGGTCACTCCAAATACAAAGCCTGGGAAAGAAACAATTTCGTGTCTGGTTAAGGCAGTCCAGGGCCAGGTATGCAATCTTCCCAACACTTTCTTCTTCATTCTAGCTGTATATTTAGAAATTTACTTGTTTTTAGTTGTATATCTATTTATCAGAATGATCTAGTTGATTAGTTATCTCCAATAAATGTCTTGCATAGTTTCAGCATGAAATAATGGATTTATAACTCTTTCTCTCTCTCTCTCTCTCTCTCTCTCTCTCTCTCTCTCTCTCTCTCACACACACACACACACACACACACACAATGTTTGTACTTTGTGTTTTAATTTTGACTCATTAATCATGATTCTCATTACTTCCTGCAACTGTTACTTAGAAGTATCTGATGAAAGATGGTTATATTGAATTATTAGGCAGTTGAGAGGATTGGTAGAAATGCACTGAAGGATGGGAAAGTTCCAGAAGATCTCTTGATTCTATCTTGTGAAGAAGACTTTGAAATCTGTGTGCCTTTCCTTGAAAAAGGTTAAGCATAATCTTTATTTAATATCTAACTTTATCCTCAAAAAAAATATGTAGACTTAATATTGTAATGCTGCTTTATACTTTTCAGGAGCAGCAATTTACAGTTCCGAGCTGTTATTGAATGGGATTGTTACTCAGAAACTGGAGTATGAAAGGTAGTCATCATTTGCTTCGCTTCATGGCTTTTTATTCATCAACTTGCATTCCTGACAAATAAATTATAGTTGGCTGTTTTGGTTTTAACACAAAATAAACTATAGTTCCTTATGGTATTCCTTTAACAGGCATCAGATATTCGTGGATCACGTTAAGAGAACCCGTTCAACGATATGGATGAAGAAAGATGGCAAGAAATTCGTCCCAGTGACTAAAACCAAATGAGCTTTATTATTATTATTATTATTATTTTGTCTGTATTTTTGCGCAGTTTTGTTTGTTGTGCAGTCATCTGTATATGGCAGTTGTATATCCTAATTTGATCAGTTTTTTTTTTTTTTTTTCTTCTTTTAAGAAAAATGTCTCTTAATATGTCTATAGTTCTTTTTCATCTCCGTCTTCCCTTTATTTTTTGGTTGGTCATCAATGCTTCTAATGATCAACATACTGAACTCTTTTTCCTCTGGTAATAGTTTTTTTTTGGTTTTTTCGGAGATGCTGATTAGAAGAGTTGGAAGGAGATACAAGTAGATGCTGCACTCGGAAAAATAATAAAAATTTATTTAATGGAAGTGAAACATACAGTGCATGATTGTTCTTCACATATATATAATCCTTTTTTTTTTTTTTTTTTTCCCGAATTCCATGATAACAAACTTATATATCATAGCAATTATCAAGTCCATTTAACTAATTTCACGATTGGTGGAATAAAATGATTTTGACAGTCGATGACAACGAAGCCAGTTCTTTCAACTCTGCCACCCCATCTTCAATCATACTGGACTAGTGTTAGTGTTATGAGAAACCTGGATTCTCCAAGTATAATACTGAATATACAAGGAGTTGATACTCATAGATATTCCAAAACCAAGAACTGAAGCAAGCAATATTGCATAAATGGCCTTCAAATTAAGCTGCCAGATAAATCAAAAAAGCTTTTTTTAACAAGAAACCAAGGGTTGAAACATTAACAGCGCATCAAAGATGAGAAAATAAAAGAATCAGGAAGTCCACCTACTACCAACTTGATGCTTGGAATCTTGTATTTTAGTCCTTAGCAGGAGCAAAATATTCAGACTTTCCAAGGTAAACAATATATTGAATGAAAGATTACAATTAGACATCGCCACTTACCAAGGTATAAAATAGGTGGAGGGTGATGGCCACAAGTGCAAATTCAAGAGCCGCGTATGTCCATATATATTCCTTGATGGCTGCAAGACAAACACCATATGTTAAGAAATTCTTTAATTGCACAAGAAGTGCTGGTGAAAAGGAAAGCTCGACTGTACCGAGGATGACTGCAAAAATGGACGCCAAAAGGCCCAATGTAAACGCAAATGGTGCTGCAAGTATTATTGCTTGACTTTTCATGTCATGAATCTACAGCATTTAAAGAATATAACAACTCAGTTATGCTGTTTACTACAGAAAATGCAAATAATTGAATATAAAATGTGATAACAAGTAAGATTCCAAGAAGTGAATCCTTTCTTTCATCATGTGCACTTCCTTTTTGGGACCCTAAATAAGCTGTAATTGTTTATGGACCATACAAATATACCATTGAATATCTCATGACATTGCTGGAATATTTTGAGTGGTCTGACATGAAATTTTGCACCATACTGGGCATGGTTTAGGCCAAAACCCAACAGTTTGAAATGTTAGCTGAATCTAATAGAGTTTCGATTTTCAACTAATCAAAATGAGAAATGACCAAAGTCTAGCTTACTCAAAGGAGCAAGTTATTTGGTTTTAAGCTTTCTCTCATGGAAAAATCACATACCAGTAGCTGCTCAAGAAAGAAGAAATAGCATATTGTGCTAATCAAGACAAGTACCACAAAATCCTGCCATGCACTGTATAAAAGTAGATTTCATTAGCTAAGAATAGAAAATACACAAATTTAAAATTAAAAAAAAAAAAAGATGAGAAAAATTTGCAACTATTATATGACATGAAAATTTACATGAGCGAATATGAGTGGCATTATCATTAACTATATAAACACACTAATAATGGTGCCTGGGACCAACTTAGCTGATTATTGTCAGACATCTCTATTTAAGTCATAGATGAAGAGGAACCTAATCACAAACTATCTCACCTTATTGATTGTGAACGTGGACTCGTTTGGCTGCGATCCTGTCTGTTATCCCTCCGAGTGGAGGTTGGTATCCGAAGCAAAGTCACAGGCAAATTCTTTACCTCTTGCCCACATACCTCACATTTCTTGTTTCCTTTTGTGCTAAACCATTTAATTGCGCACTCTTCATGTACTAGCCTAAGGGCACCTTTGCAACTGCATTCCATTTTGAGTGTATTTCCTTCTTGACATTCATCAAGACAAATCCTGCATACTGCTTCCTCTTCAGGAATCTCTTCATCATCATCGCCCTCACCCATGGGAACTGGATTTATTTGATCTGATTTCCCCCCCCCCCCAAAAAAAAAAAAAAATAAAAAAAAAATAATAATAATAATAATAATAAATAAATAAAAGTCACAGAGGAATATATTATCTTCACATATCGATCAGCATTTTTGATATTTCATATATGATTGATATAAGACATAGGGCAAGGAAGAGACCAGTGTACCGAAATAAAGAAAAGCATGAGAAAGACTCAATTAACTCTATATGGAAAAGTTTAAACAAGTCATAAAATTTCTAACTTTATATATGTTTTTGAAACAACATGATAAATAAGGAACTATGATGGGCTGTTACATACCATCACTAGTATCTTCTGTGGTGTGCTCATTACGGGTAGCAAACGATATAGATCTTACTATAACAACATTTCGCCCAGGTACAGACAGGGACCTTGAAACTGTAGCCTCAGCAGCTCCTTTCTGCATAAAATTGACCATAATCAATTTAAATTTCAAGAAGTTCATGATTTACAAGCCACTGAAAAGAGCAAAATCCTGCCTGAATCAGAGTTCCATTTGGACAGCACACAGTCTTGAGATAAAAAATTTCAAGAATTATACAACCTTCAAGGAATTTCTCCGTTGCATTTTACAAATTTTCCCTCCTTTTAGATAGCCTCAAATTGCAACTAAATTACATAACATTTTGTTTTTGGAAGTACCATAAAATATATAACCTGCAAAGTATGCAAAAACTTACATGTAACTTAGGTTGTTCATTAGGCAATCTTGCTGACATAGGTGTAGTAACCGAAGGTGACAAGTTTGTTGCTGGTCTAACAGGAAGCGAGGTACATCTTTTCCAAGAAAATGCAGCTTTGATATTGGCCAATATAGGACTTTCTGGAGCTGTCCTGGGATCAGAATCAAGGAGGGAACTTCTCTCACCTTCTGGTACATGACCTCTTTTCTTTAAGCTTAAAGCCCTTAACAACCCTCCTAATGAACTACCTTTAGAGGAACCTTGAGATTGTAAATTCTTTCCACTGCGGCTAGTGCCAAAACCTACAGGCCTGGGAGGAATTTGAAGTGATATATCTGGCTTCCTCCCACTTGGTCCGGGGTCTGAAACTCCATCCTTCGAGGATTTTCCAGATTGGAGACCGGTCTACATTAAGCCAATTATTCAACATCACTTATACGGCAGCTCATATTCTTAAGCTTTAGACTTTTCCTTTATTATAATTGTTCCTCTATATCACTATAGTTAACATTAAAGTAAACTAAATTATACTATCGCAAACAATAAAAATCAACATAAAACTTACTTTTTTTGGACAGAACATTAAACTTACTGCTAAATTTATAAGACGAATGTGGGATATGCAGGGGATCAATTAAAAATGGCAATGGTTCACTGACAAAATTCTTTAAAAGAAAATAACCAAGATCTGCAATTAGCCAACCACCCCAACCCCATTGTTATCCCGAAGAAAGCAAAAGTAAGATCACACTTAAATCACAAACATCAATGAAGATCTGAAAAATACAAAATTTTACCCAACCAACGATCTTAAATAAAGCAAAAATATACACTGACAAGAAAAAAAATTGTTAAGAAAACGCACTTGCGAAGCAGAACAAAGAATTATGTAAAACAGATCCTCAAGAATAATTCCAATCAATAAAAATCTGAAACAAGAACATCCCTCAAACTTAAAGGCAAACTTAATTTTCTCATAGAATATCCATGATTATCTATAAACTAACAACCAAAATCAACATAAAAAGCCAAAAAGGATTCAGCTTTAATCAAACCAAGTAAAATTCAGATAGCATATATATGCCTAGAATAACTACCAACCTGGGGAGATGATTCTTCAGAAGCTCCATTAGTGACTGTTTGAGCTGCCTGCATGATTTGCCACAGCCACAAGAACCCCCCAAAAGTTGCCTTGATTCTGTAAAAACTAAAGAAAGTAAAACAATACCCAGAACCCAGATGCTAAAAATACAAATATCTAAGATGATAAACAAAGATCGAGAAATAAAAGGAATCAAAGAGTTTGGAACAGACTAGTGAAGCTTGCTAAGAAGGTTTTGTTAGTACACTAGGAAAATATGAAATGGGTTAGCAAGAGAGAGAAGACTATGGTTTGGTCAGGTCGCGTGGAAGATGACGAGAAACTTGTCCGCTGTCCAACATGTCTTATTGTCTTATCGTCTCTCTTTCCCGCATTGGATCATTTCCTTACTCGCACTCTCATTGGTTCACTGTCTACTCGCTTTTGAACCACGCTAACCTAAAATTCTAATCTTTTTCAGTTTTGTTTTTCTTATTCATCATTTTACTTTATTCCATTTTGATAAAATATATTTCAAAAAAGTTGATATTCTTTTTTATAAAAAAATAAAAAAATTCTGCCCCGCCCTTTAAATAACGAATTATGTGTAAAGTTTTCAAAATCTTTTTTTTTTTTTAAAAAAAAATAGGTGTAAGAGTTAATATTTGTCAAGCCCTGGGCCAAAAAGATTAAATATATTTTTTTAAAAAATTTTTAGCCACGGACAATATGAGGGAGGGTAGGTCCATGCATTCAATGCGTTCATTATTTCATATTATATTTTTTCCAACCATAATGCAAATTGCGAGGGAACTTTAATCATTTCTTTCTCTTTTTCCCTTGATAAGCTTCATGTTTTTATGATAAAAGTTATTTAAATTACATTGGAAGAAAACAATTATGTATTTTTTGAATAAAAAGTAAATTTTTTTTTCCAAAAATAGCTTAGTGATTTATACACGGTGGGTTTTTTACCATGAGGAAATTGCAGTCAATATTCGGAAGAAAGATGGAAGGTTTGACTAAAAAGCAGTCAAATAGTTTTATTTTATTAGCTACGGGACTTTGCTTTGATCACAATTCTTATGCTATTATTTTAAGCAATTATAAATTTATGGATATTCTTCATTATACAATTATTTATTCTAATTGAAGAATTCTATTACTATTATTTCTCCCTTATCCAATATGCATATTTTCGTAATTATGCCTATGTTTATTTTTTCCCTTATCCAATAAATATCCAATATGCATGTATTTTCATAATTATGCCAATATATTTATTAAAAATTGAAAAACTTTATACTGAGAAAACATAGTAAAAGTTATATTATAAATTATATATTTATTTATTTTTTTAAATTACATTCAAAAAGATGATTACAAATTCAATTACAGTTTTTCGGGTGTAAATAGAAGCAAAGTGCGAGGTCAATGAGGTCCATTGCTCCTAACACAGTATAGAAGTCAAAGACTACTTGAACAGTGGCGGCTGATCTTTAGCCCCTTCGCCGCCGTTGCCTTCTTCCTCCGTCGCTTCTTCCCGCTTCGCCTAAATTCCCATCAATGGCACGAGCTTTTTGGTAATATTGGATATACCAAAGCTTGAAATTTAGCTTCATATTTTTAGCTTGAAATCCTTTACATGCTTTAGATTTTTTTTTTTTTTTTAATGGTTTTTCATGTTTTTGATGAAATGGTCCATTTTTCTCGATCTGGGTATACCATTTTTGCTATCATGTCGACAAAAAACCCAGTCTTTTGATCTTTTGAGTGCTTGAAACAAACACTCCATTGATAAAGTCTGAATGATTTCTTTCTTTTCCTGTTTGGATTTATGAATAGATTTCTATGTATGTATGCAGTAAAAGGGAAGTGAAGTTTCTAGATTGGTATTTGAAGATTTCAGTTGGGGCGGCTTTGGTTGGAGCTTCCATGGAGTTGTTCATGATCAAGACTGGTTTCTGTGTGCGAACCCTCCTTTTTCCCCTCATTTTCTATTATAACCTTTTATTGCTGATATATATTATATATGTATATATTCTTGTAGTTTCTCAAGAAAGGTTCAATTTCTGACAATTTTTTAATAATTAAAAGGGTGGTTTCAATTTTTAGTGGCTTGGTGTGAGGGATTATGTATCATAGATTAGATGATGATGATGGTTATTAGAACGCAGATAAGTAAGTAAACCATAATTATTTTGTGATACCGTCTTGGTATCATTGCAAAAAAAAAAA
The DNA here is from genome assembly GCF_031755915.1 of Ziziphus jujuba. Classification (NCBI taxonomy): domain Eukaryota; kingdom Viridiplantae; phylum Streptophyta; class Magnoliopsida; order Rosales; family Rhamnaceae; genus Ziziphus; species Ziziphus jujuba. The sequence continues at coordinate 25,274,270 of NC_083389.1, forward strand.
AAAATGTTTTCATTATTTCGAAATTTGGGAATTTCACCTCAAAATTGATCTGCAATTTGGGTAGAATATACTACCATCGTTATGATTTGAATAGTAAAGGCTTCTTATTGTATAATTATGTTTGTGAAAGCTGTCTTGTACAATGTACTAAAATCTTGAACATGAATTTTTAGCTGGGAATGGTACTGTATATTTAGCAATCTATTTCTTACTTTGATCTAAATAACCTTGCAAGTGAAAGAACGTAGTTGAGATATCACATCCATATGTTCTTAAATGAAGTGTCGTGCTCTCTTGGTTTCACACGTGAGGCAATTACCAAATGGTGCATTTCTACCCAATGGGAACCTCCATTATGACCATCATTCCTAGTGATTGTAGTTTGTCTATTTACAGTCTTGTTATTCTTGTATTTCTATAAAATTCTTGTTTGTCTTTTGAATTTTTCAATATAACTACAACATTTGGTGGAAAGCGCTTGTCCCGTTCTTTAACTTGTTTTCTACATTTAATATGATGTGATTCTATTCTCACATATTGTTTGTCTACCATGCAGATGATAAAGTAACTGTCTTGGAGTCAGAGAAGCGGAGTTGGGAGAGTTCTCCAGAGGCTCAGGCTATTAGAGATGCACTAAATCCTTGGAGAAATCATGATGCAGTGGCGAATAAAAAATCTTCAGCTTAAGGTTTTCTTCAATTAAACTATTATGAGTGTTGCATGGTTCATATGGGTGTTATTGTTACACTAGTTATAGTTGTGATGTAGGACAGGTAGGGAAAGAAAGAAAATAGAAAAGAAATAGATACGATTCTAGTATCACACTAGATTGATTTTAGGAATCACTCCCAAAACCTTAGGCATCACACCTAAGTTTGTTTTGCATCACACAAAACCAGAGAAAATAATCTCATAAAATTCTTGTAATATTGATTAACTTCTCCAAGAATTACAAAGAACCCTATTTATATTAAAATCATCTAATAACATTAGAAAACTAAAATAATAGGAAACCTAATTAAATAAGGAAACTAATAACATTAAGAAACTGAAAATAATAGGAAACCTAATTAAATAATAAAATACTCTAATTAAAAATAGGAAACTAAATTAATCTACTAAAATCCTTGAAGATCCCAAATAAGCCCATCTTGTCCTAGATCATGCCAAATTAATGTTTGGGCCTTAGAATCTGTTTTTCCTTTTCTCTGATAAGTTTTCAGAGGTTGTTTCCATCTTGCATCAATTCCCCTTGGCTTAGAAAAACTCGACCCCGGCGAGTTGATGGCATGAAGTTGATCATAGAGGTCTTGATTGAGTTTCTGAAATTCTTGGTCAGTGATCCATGTGCAATCTGAAAGTGGTCGGTTCTTCCACTTGATAAGATACCGTTGATATCCTCCACCTCTAGTTGATACTATTTGATGATCAACAACATCTTCAATTTCCTCTTTTAATCGAAATGTAGATGGTAGACTTGCTGCCTTGCTACCACTTGCTGTATCATTTTCATGTCCCTCATAAGAACTTAGATCCTCAATATTGAAGACATTACTTATACCCATATCCTTTGGTAGATCAAGGACATAAACATTTGAGCTGATTTTCTTTAAAATCTTATATGGACCAACATTCCTTGAATGTAGCTTTTTATAAGTGCCCCTAGGAAAACGTTTAGGCCTTATCCGAACCATTACCATATCCCCTTCATTAAATTCAGCAAATTTTCTCTTCAAATCAGCATATGCCTTGTAGTTTTCATTACTTAGAGCAATTTTTCTGCGAATATCATCATGAATTTCTTGAATGTGTCTTCCAAAAGTTTCAGCTTCAACACTTGGTCTTGTTGCCAAAGGCAAATGAACCAAGTCAATAGGCTTCCTAGGGAGCATCCCAGTTACAATTTCAAATGGGCTGCGACCTGTGCTCCTATTTATGGAGCTATTATATGCAAATTCTGCCATAGGAAATATTTGATCCCAACTAGTTATGTGCTCTCCAACTAGACAGCGAAGTAAATCTCCCAAGCTTCGATTTACAATTTCTGTTTGACCATCTGATTGTGGATGAAAAGCAGAAGAGAACTTCAATTTGGTATTCATTGTCTTCCATGAGGTTCTCTAAAAATAACTCATAAACTTTACATCCTGATCTGAAACTATTGTCATAGGTAGTCCATGAAGAGGAACTATTTCTTTGAAAAATAATTTAGCTACGTGAACGGCATCCATGGTCTTTGAACAGGCAATAAAGTGTGCCATTTTTGAAAATCTATCAACCACAACCATTATGCAATCATGCCCCCTTATTGTTTTAGGTAATCCTAAAACAAAATCCATGCTTAACTCCTTCCATGGCTCATGAGGTATGGGAAGAGGCATATACAAACCTGTATTCTTCCTTGCTCTTGCTATATATCAATATATCATCAAAATATACTATCAAAAATTTACCAAAGAATGGCTGTAGAATTTGATTCATAAACCTCATAAATGTACTTGGAGCATTTGAAAGACCAAATGGCATTACCAGCCATTCATAAAGACCATCCTTTGTTTTGAAAGCTGTTTTCCACTCATCTCCGGGCCTTAGACGAATTTGGTGATATTCACTTTTTAGATCCAATTTTGAAAATATACACGAACCAGCCATCATGTCCAACATGTCATCAAATCGAGGGATAGGGAAGCGATATTGGATTGTAATCTTGTTAATCGCACGACTATCAACACACATTTGCCAACTCCCATCTTTCTTGGGTGTAAGCAAAGCAGGAACAGCACAAGCACTTAAACTCTCACGGATGAATCCCTTGGACAGCAACTCCTCCACTTGCCTCTTAAGCTCTGCATGCTCGCTAGGATTCATAAGATATGCTGGAAGATTAGGTAATTGAGCTCCTGGTACAAGGTCTATGGCATGCTGAATGTTACGTAAAGGAGGTAATTCACTTGGAAATTCTTCCGGAACCAAATCTGAAAAATCAGACAGCAACTTCTGAATCTCTACTGGAAACGTTTGCTTGCTGGTTGCTGTTTCCTTCTTTGTTTCCTTTGCTAGAACAGCATATATAACTCCATTTTTTTTACTTTCTCTCTCAAAATTCTTCTTAGTAAGAATATGTAGAGACTTTTGTGGATTATTAGAAACCTTACTTGGTTTTTCCACCTTATATTTATCCATCTCAGCTACCGTCATAGGCTTCAACACAACCTTCCTATCTTTGAACATGAAAGAGTAGATATTTTCTCTCCCACAGTGAAACACATCTCTATCATAAAGCCAAGGACGACCAAGAAGAATATGTGTTACTTTCATCGGAATCACATCACACCAAATTGAGTCATTGTAAACCCTACATGAAAAAGAAACTAGACAGCGTTGGGTTACTGGAATTGAAGTACTGTCAATCCATGCTACTTTATATGGATGTGGATGCGGTTCAATAGGAAGTTTTAATCGTCCTACCATAGATGCCGAAACAACATTCATACTACTACCACCATCAATGATAAGTTTTTGTGCTTGATTTTCACAACGAACCAACATTTGAAAAATAGAGGTGCGTTTCCAATCTTCCTTCTCATCTTTCGGAATTGAAAGGATACGTCTAACAATAGCATTTAATGAAGTATCTACTTCATCTTCTTCCAAGTCATCATAATTATAAACTTCATAGTTGAAATTGTCTTCATCTTCCTCTCTTCGTTGATCAGGTTCTTCATGATGTTCTACATCAAGATGTAGGTTTCTTTTAGGACAATTATATGCCATATGACCAGGCTGTCCACATTTGAAACATTGGTTGCCTTTTCCTCTAAGTTCAGAAGCATTAGGAAAAGGTACCTTGGCCTTCATAGGTTGTTTTGAAGGCTGATTTGCTATAACTCTGTTGCTGTGTTTTATATTAGGTCTTTTGAAACTTCCAAGATACTCCTCCAAATCCAAAGAAACTTGAAAAGCTTGCTCTAAGCCGTAGATAGGTTGTCTTAGTAGCTCCCTCCTAATGTCGGACCTCAAACCAGATTTAAATCTTGATAATCTTTGCCTTGGATCTTCAGGTAGTTGGCTTCAAGTCTTCAACTCATCAAACTTCTGCATATACTCAGCAACTGACAAATTACCTTGCTTCAAGTTGATTGCTTGCTCACATAATTTATCATAGTAATTGGTAGGCATGTATTTTTCCCTAAGCTTAGCTTTCATCTCTTGCCAAGTACCAATGGGTGGTGATCCCATTCTCCTTAAATTTCCTTCAACACCCATCCACCAAATTTTGGCAAGACCTACTAGCTTCATCTTAGCGAACCTTACTCTCTGATCATCATCCAGATCATACCAATCAAAATATTCTTCAATGGAAGAAAGCCAATCAGCAAACTCAGTTGGATTTACTTTGCCTTCAAAATTTGGTACTTCAATCTTTACCCTCTTTGTGATGTCATCAAAAGTATTGTGATGTCCTTGTGTTGATTGCAATATATCTCTCACCCAATTAGGTGTCTGTTGGGCTGTAGGGAAAGGCACTGGAGCAATTGTCTTTGCTGGCAGCTTCTCTTGACTTTTATCATCATTGGCTTCAGGATTCTCCTCTTGTTCATTGTTGGTTGAAGAACTGCAAGGTTGAGATATTTGGGCTTCAATATTACCAACCCGAACATTAAGAGACTCCACTTGTTCGACCATACGAATAAATAATTCTTCAAATTGATTGTCAGTTATTTTACCTCTAAAACTCTTTCCAGATCTCGTAGTCATGATTCCTTAATTCAAAGAAACAATTTGATCACCGGATACTGTTCACGTTGGATTACTGTTCATGCCGAAGAATTACTGTTGACGGAACTGCTTATGCGGCTAGGAACTAGGCTCTGATACCAAACTGATGTAGGACAGGTAGGGAAAGAAAGAAAATAGAAAAGAAATAGATAGGATTCTAGTATCACACTAGATTGATTTTAGGAATCACTCCCAAAATCCTAGATTGATTTTAGGAATCACTCCCAAAACCCTAGGCATCACACCTAAGTTTGTTTTGTATCACACAAAACCAGAGAAAATAATCTCATAAAATTCTTTTAATATTGATTAAATTCTCCAAGAATTACAAAGAACCCTATTTATATTAAAATCATCTAATAACATTAGGAAACTAAAATAATAGGAAACCTAGTTAAATAATGAAAACTAATAACATTAAGAAACTGAAAATAATAGGAAACCTAATTAAATAATAAAATACTCTAATTAAAAATAGGAAACTAAATTAATTTACTAAAATCCTTGAAGATTCCAAATAAGCCCATCTTGTCCTAGATCATGCCTAATGTTTGGGCCTTAGAATCTGTTTTTCCTCTTCTCTGATAAGTTTTCAGAGGTTGTTTCCATCTTGCATCAAGTTGCCTGTCATGTACAAGGGCTGGTGTGCAAATACGATATTTGGAATGTCTAATTGAAGTAGGTTTTAAATTGATAATATAGTTGCATAGTAGGCTGACCTTGAACTCTGCCTAGAAAGTGATAAATTTCTCTTGTTTTTGACTGCATTGTTATCATCTAACATGGGAAAATTTCCTTACTCGTAGCAATATCATGTTATGGCTAGATCATCATTCAAGATTGTCTATGACCAAGTTCTTTACTAGTGACATCTTTGTCAATAGGCGGAAGCTGATTCATCTACCTCATACAGAGCAATTGAAGTTGCTTTAGGAAGAACGCTGTAATCTGGAACATATTGTACTTAGGCAGAAAAAGGAGTTGGTCAATACTAAGCACTAATATATGACCAAAAATTAAAAGTACTAAAATAGTAATCAACTTTTTGTGAATTTCTGCAGGAGGAGCAAATATGCTATCGATGGCAGGAGATCACTGGGAGAATATTGGTACCCATTTTTTGTGGCTGCGGAGCATCTTGGTAGTTGAGATGCAATTATCATTTGGTCAAAAATTGAATTGTATTCTTCTAGCTGTAGAATAATTGAGAGTTTACCTTGAATATCATGCTAAAATCTTTTCATTCCATATGAATTGCTGTCAACTTATGTTCTTGTTCTAGAAATCATGACATATGAACCCCGAGCTATTATGATTAAGTGTGTTTGGTGATCAGAAAATTAACCATTTAGATGGGATTATCAACCATCGTGTCGTTGACAATTATGAAGCTTTGAGAGTGACCAATTCTACGTGGGTTAATTGCCCTTTGGCTTCACTACCCTCTAGGGGTTGTGCAATTTAGGCCATCTGTTTTAGAATCCACCAGATCAAGCTCTTAATTCTGGATTCTTGCACATTTGTCCAATTCATGTTCATTCCCTTGTCTAGTGCATGTTCAGGGACCAATTGAATTAATGTGCAAGAAATCCAAAATCAAGAGCTTAATATGGTGTATTTTTTTAACAGAAGGTCTAAACTTCTCAATCCTGAAACTCGAGGTCGTAAGGTGCAATTAATCCTTCTAACATTATCCAACAACGCTACTAGAATTAATTTACAACGTAAAAACTGAATGAACATAGTATGAGCTAAGAGTTTGGACCATGACTTTTGATTGACGACAAGAATGAACGAATAGAGAATGGTTTCCAAAGAGATACAATGTTTTGTACCTTTTTTTTTTTTTTTTTTTTTTCCTACGATTTTCATGTCCGTTCTTGCACGAAAATAAAAGCAGACAAAAATAAATAAATAAATTGAAAAATGACAATATATAGGGGAAGTCTTTACATAGGAAATTGACAGACCAAGTTATTAAACCAAACTGACTATTAATCTTTATATAAAACGCCTCTGCTTCTCTTTTCACTGTAAAACTATTCACATTTTCCTTGTTAAAGTTTTGCTTTGTAATTCATGGAATAAAATATTTTAGTTAAATTAAGCTGTGTCTTTAAATTTGGCTGCATTGCATGCACATATACGTACGCCGTTGGAAATATGATCAGGTGAGAAATTATGATATGGTAGAAAAAGTGTTCTAGGCATTATTAGGAATTATATTTTCTTCTTTTTGACCATGTGAAGAACACAAATTTCAACTTTGTCTAGAGTCTAGAAACCCAATAAAATCTACATCATTAGGTAAAAATAAATTATTATATATGAAAGCTTCAATTCATGGTTCATTATTTGAACAGCTGCATGCCCTTCAAATTATTAAGGGCTTCTAGTAGGTCTCATTTTATTAACTTTGAATTATAGAGAATGACTATTTAGTTTGATGTTAATGTTATCATAATTATTGATAACCAGCTGGCTTTTTATTTTATATATTATTAATTTCAATAAATGTAGTTGAGAATAGAAGCTCTAGTGCATACTCAGACTCTGTCATGATAACATGTTTATTGATAATTAATTTTAAATTGTTTTAGTAATTACAAGATAATTTACAGAGCGCATAAGTTGAAAATTCATTAATACCTTTAATATTTTTCTAGGATAAAAAATTTATTTCTTTTCCAAATCCTAAGGGCCTAAACGAAAGAGACCTTGCAACAAACTACTTCCAATTACCAAGTCTGTCACTGTTTCATTCTTTGATTCCTTGTGTTCAGGTAAAGAAAAGTAAGCCTGATACTCAAAACTCTTATATTCTCCACAACGTCGAGCAATTCAAGACTAGGTATAGTTTTCTCCCACTTTTTGTTTAGCTTTCTTTTTCCTTCCAATTTTTATTAATTAATGAATTGTTTTTCCAGCAAAGGACTTTGACAATTCCAATCCCTTTATAAACATGAATTCGGGTAATATATATATATATATATATAGCAGCAAAAACACACACAAGAAAAGCACATTATAGCTATAGCTAATAGTAAGAGAGATCAAAATGAGGCAAAGATTCTTAGTCTATATGGTAGTAGTTGTAGTATTTTTTGGAGTTGATTTTCTTGGTTTTTGCAATGGAGGGAAGTTGGTGAAAAACTTCTATAAGGAAAGTTGTCCTAATTCAGAGCAAATCGTGAGAGACATCACCTGGAAGCATGTTGCAAGCAAATCATCTTTGCCTGCTAAGTTACTAAGAATGCATTTCCATGATTGTTTTGTGAGGGTATGTATATTTCACATATCATTCTTATCCGTATAAAAAAAAAGTTATTACTCTTTGTCACCATTGGTAATAATAATAGACGGTTTATTAACTGTAACATCACTATCTTTAACAATATGTCATTGTTCATGTAGTACATGTGATTTTTTTTTCCTTAACTATTTAACCAAAATGTTATTAATTTTTAACAAATTCTTTCTGTGTGATTTGTTTTATTGTTTGTTTATAAGGGTTGCGATGCATCAATATTGTTGGATTCGACAGCAAGTAAAAAAAAGACAGAAAAAACAGCAATTCCAAATCTGTCTCTTGATGGATTCGATGTCATAGAGGAGATCAAATCCCATCTAGAGGAAACATGTCCTGGTGTAGTTTCTTGTGCTGATATCATTGCTTTAGCTGCTAGAGATTCTGTTTCTTTCCAAGTAATTAACTTCTACTTCTACATAAACATATATATATATATACACACATATATATATAAATATGAAAACCTGCGATGAAAACAAATTATTAACCAAAACTGTGATATATGTACAGTCAAAGACATCATTGTGGAAAGTGCTGACTGGAAGAAGAGATGGAAAAATTTCTCTTGCCTCAGAGGTCCTGGCCAACATCCCTTTTCCAACTTCCAACTTCGCCACCCTCAAAAAAGATTTTGAAAAAAAGAGTCTCACAGTTCATGATCTTGTTGTTTTGTCAGGTGCTTTTCTCCAGATACATGACTTTATAAAATAATAATAATAATAATAAATATAAAATTAAAAGAATTAATACTGGTTGCGCTTCTACCAACCGATTACGTGTAATTCAGGTAATATATCCTATTAATTACATGTAATCGAGTGCCCACCATAGCAGGACTATTTTTATATATATATTTATATATATATATATATATAGATTAAAATATGTTTTACTGAATAAAGATAAAAGTTTGGTAAAAAATTTGAGAAATTGGGTACGCATGGCAGGTGGACATACAATTGGTGTAGGGCATTGCAATTTGTTTAGCAAGAGACTGTACAATTTCACAGGAAATGGAGATGCAGATCCTTCTTTAGATGCAGAATATGCTGCTTTCTTGAAAACCAAATGCCTAAACCTCTCAGACAATACAACCATAGTTGAAGTGGACCGTGATAGCTCACTTTCCTTTGATAACCATTACTTCAAACAGTTGAAGCTCAATCAGGGTCTTTTCCAATCTGATGCTGCACTTCAGACTGACAATGAAGCTGCCAACATTGTTGAAGATTTGGGAGCTAGCTCTGATAAATTTTTCACTGAGTTTGCTCAGTCAATGAAGAGGATGGGAGCTATTGGAGTTCTTACAGGAAGTTCTGGAGAGATTAGGAAGAAATGTAATGCGGTCAATTCTTGATCATCTAAATGGTTCATTACTATGTGCGCAAAATTAGTTTTCATGGCCCAAAAAAAAAAAAAAAAAAAAAAAAAAAAAAACTACTGAAAAAACAAGGAAAAAATAAAATGTTTTTTTAAGTGTGTAAATTTCATCTTCTTTAATGTGTATGAATATTATAGTTTAATAATAAATTTTGAAATAGTTTTTATGAAGCTAGTCAGAATCATTATGGATGATTGGTTATTTATTTACTTCTTTATTTTCCTAGAGGGAAGGGAAAAAAAAAAAATACAGAATAACTTCTATGAATTAGAGGTTGTAAGTATTTCTAACAGTTTGTATTCAGTGGAGTATACTTACTTCAGAGAGAGATGTATTTGAAGTACTAAATAATTCTTTTTTTAAGTATCACCGATCTAATATTAGATTATTTTCAACTACTTTTGAAAGAAAGTTATTTGAAAGCTCATCTCTGTTTCCTTGGTGGCAACCCTTATCCACAGAAGCAAATACCATATTAGGAATAAAAAAGAAATGGAATTCTTCACTAGAATAAGATTTTGACTCCTGTAACTTATTAAATGGTGGTTTATTTTTTTAATAGGTAGCACAAAATTGATTTAAGATTGGCTTGTCCTTTAAAACAGCATGATAACTTTTTGCCATTGTAATTCCCTTCAAATACAAGATACAATAGAATAGATCAAACTGCTAATTTTTTATGTCCAAGCTCTGTACAGAGTGCAGGCATTTGACAGCTAATGCCCATAAATGACCGTGTATATTAAGCATAGTTTTTAATTATTAAATAAGGTCAGCAATTTCATTCCAGAAAAAGACAACACAGAGATTCTTGGAGGTGTAGTGCAAAAGCATGCATTTATTCATAAAAATGCTAGGCCGGTTCACGTACCTTGAACATGCTCTAATAATAAGTAGATAAATGTTGAAAATGGAAACCCCCTCACTTCATGGCCTTCACACACCACTCTCTCTCTCTCCTTAATGAAGTTTTAACCAACTTAATGAGAATCTTAGATAAACTGTTAATTTATTTTAAATCTGTTTATTTTAAGTAAATCTACACATAATCACCATAACTTCTTTGCAAATTGTATGGTTTTTCCACATTACAGAGTTAGCTTGATTTTCTTGTTTCATTATGAAGACCAGTGAAAGGGAAACTACATTTCATAAAGAGGGTTCATGAAATTCTTGGTTAAATTACTGGTAAATCTGCATGAATTATGGGTCTGGTATTAGAATCGCAGAAGGTCATAGTTTAGTACTTATATAAGAAGCAACCCTTCCTTTGTTTCTGTAATAAGGAAACCCATTGACTTTGTTGGATCATGTATATTTAATATTAAAGTTGACTTGAGCATTAATCATTTTTCAATTATAGATTTATCATTTCCAGGAATTCCAAAATGTAACAAGAATTAAGACGGACTTTTGGGTTTCCATTGGCTATAAAAACTGTCCCATGGTAAGCTTACCTTGTTCATTCAAACTAAAGCAGAGAAAAATCCAAGATGAGGCCTAGGACTGTTTCTGTGTTAGTTTCTCTTCTTTTGTTCATAGCTTCTAGTAATGTCTGCAACGGAGGGAAACTGAAGAAGGATTTCTATGGCAAAGATTGCCCTCGACTTGAAGAAACAGTGAGGCAAATCACTTGGGAAAAGGTTGGAGAAAACCGCAGTGTAGCAGCTAAGCTACTAAGGCTTCATTTCCATGACTGCTTTGTCAGGGTACCGTTCTTTATTCCTCACCATCATGCTGCTCTTCATGCAAATACAATATACATATATATATTTATACACCCACACTATTTGTATAAACACATATAAAATGTTACAAGCATTTCTATTGACTTGGCTTGGTTGTCTAATGGAGATCAGCTTCGATGGATTTAAAACTTGGAACCCTTTTCCTTATCATATACTTTTTGTTTGGTTTACTGGTTTAATGTCACTTATATAGCATATTCATATGCATAATTGGATCTACTTTCTAGTTCATGTTAGTTTTGTATGAGCTTTTTAAGATTGATGCTAACTTGGCAATGTGCTTGTCTATGCCTTGCAGGGATGTGATGCATCACTGTTATTAGATTCAGTGGAAGGTAATTCAACTGAGAAAAAGGCAATCCCTAACGGGTCTGTATCAGGTTATGAAATCATTGATGAAATCAAAGCCAAATTAGAAGAAGAGTGTCCTAACACTGTCTCATGCGCTGATATCGTTGCCCTAGCAGCCCGAGATGCAGTCTCTTACCAAGTATGTATATTATATATGTATATGTATGATGTTGATGATGATGATGATGAACATCATGAACGTGTATGACATCCATATGTCTGACTGATAGATGCAAATTGTATCGAAAATTGTGCAGTTTGGGAGATCAATGTGGCAGGTTTTTACTGGAAGGAAAGATGGAAAAGTGTCGCTAGCAACAGAGGCTGCAAGGGACTTGCCATCAGCATTTGCAAACTACACTACACTCAAACAGCAGTTTGCTAATAAAGGACTAAACGTATTTGATCTTCTAGCTTTATCAGGTAATTAGCAGGGGTTCTTAATTACTCTTTAACTTTTCACTTCTACCTTAAACAAAGATTTGATTTCCATTAGCATTTCTTGTATTAATGGGAAAAGGACCTTATGAATATAAAGAAGTCAAACATAAGAGAGAACGACTAGTCGATGACACATCCCTGTCTCATAAGTTAATCACTTCCTACAAAACCATTTTCCAACAAGGATTAGAGATTGTTAAGCATGCTAATTACTGATGAAAATGCATTAACAAATATATATTTTTTTTTTCTTCTCTTCTTTGCAGGAGCACATACAATTGGCGTGGCACGTTGTGGCGTATTTGCAAGGAGAGTGTTCAATTTCACAGGAAAAGGAGATAAAGATCCTGCATTGGATTCATCATATGCAAAGGTCTTGAAAACAAAGTGCTCAAACCCACCAAATCCTAATATTACTGTGGAGTTGGACAGGAACAGCGAATTTCGGTTTGACAGTCACTACTTTGTGGCTCTAAACCGAAACCAAAGCCTATTAGCATCAGATGCTGCTTTACTCACAGACCGGAATGCAGCTCGGATTGCAAGAGACTTTGAGAATTTTTTCGTTTTTATGTCTCAATTTAGTCGTTCTATTAAGAAAATGAGTGAGATTGGAGTCATTACAAGGGTTGGTGATAAGGGTGAAATCAGGAAGAATTGCAGAAAAGTTAATGCATAACTAAAACTTTATGTTTGATTACTTAATTTGCTTTTCTTGTTGATTGGTTCAAACAGCAATATTGTAGCCGGAGGACTACATACATAATATATATATATATATATATATATATATGTTCTATTTTCTGCATAAGTATGTAATAATCATGCATTTATCCCCCCCCCCCCCCCCAAAAAAAAAAAAAAAGAATAAATGTAATAGCACTCTTTAATTTCTTTTTCTTTTTTTCTTAATACTGAGTGTTAATGATGGTTATAGTTAACATGATTGAATATATACTTATTATAAAATTAATTTTAGCATTCATACAAATATAAGAACGAAATACGAGAGAGAAAATCAACATTCGTCTCTAAGACATCTATTATGAATTTTTTTTTTTTTTTTTTGGTGGAACCAAATGAGAAAACCTACATGTTATTATATATATATATATATATATATAAGTAATCAACTTTTACTTTATAAAAGCCATCCATTTTTAACTTAAAAAATTAAAGTTGGAGATGAAAATGATGCCTTTTTTCCTCAAAATGATAAAAAGATTTAATTCAAAATCCCTACCATATCAATCTTGCAAACCAAGCTAATAAATATTTATTTTTGTTAAGGTTTAGTGATTATTATTGTTATTATAATTATTATTCTAAGTTGGAAGTCATAGTTGACAGCTTCCTATCAAATTAAGAATGCGTTTTTGATGACGTAAAAGAATTTGGAAAGTGTATTTCAGAGTCTTTACAAGTTTAATCGCAAGTCAAAATGTCTTATCCACCAAAATACCCTTTTCCCCTTCTCCATGAAACCAAATACATGTTGTACTACTAACGCTGGTTTCCCATGCAGTAACGGCACTACGGTCAATGTGGATCAGCTTGACTGTTTTAAATTTATTAAAAAAAAAGAAAAGAAATTCCCTGATTACGTGGTAATTTAAGTATTAAGGGCCATTATTTATCATTAATTTATTTTTAAATATTTTTTAATCTAATGATACATGGCAATTAAATATTAAGGTTCATAATTCATCCTTTTTACTTTAATTTTTTTCCTTTAAAACAAAAAAAAAAAAATGCCTTTTTCGAATTTTTGTTCTTTGCGTCTCTTTTTTATTTTTTTATTTTTTATGCATCAGTTTAAATTTTCCATATGCAACAAATCAAATTTTAGTTCACGCAGAAAAAGTTTCCACCATATTTTGCTTTCGAAATATATCTTAATCATTTTCCTTAAAAGTGATTTCAAATATATATATATATATATACACTGTGCAAAGAGAAAGCAGAAGGAAACTAATCCTACTAGGATATAAATTGTGTTACGGAAAGTCGGTGGAGAGAGAGAGAGAGAGAGAGAGAGAGAGAGAGAGAGAGAAGGAGTCAGAATTCAGAAATATATTTCAGGTTTGTTTCATAGAGAGCTTTTTTAAGGCTACAGAGAGACAGACAGAGAGGGGTAAGGGAAAAAAAAAAAAAATACATTGGTGAATCTGAGTGGCAATGGCGGTGCTGAAGCTCATGCGCGCTTCAAGCAGTACGAGTACAGAGCCAACGCTAGCCTCGTCCTCACCTCTGACTCTCGCCGGCTCGAAACCGACGAGCCAACCGGTGAGGCAGAGTCACTCTGGGGAAAAATTGATCCCAAAACCTTCGGAGACGGAGTTTCCAGAGTAAAGCTGACATTGATGAAGAAAAGGAAGGAGCTTGACCAACCCGAAAGTGTGCTTTCCACCGGAAGACAAAGAAGCAGCGGCGAGTACTTAGCGAAGAGAGTGTTCTCAGTGCCTTCGATGGAGGCCTATACAAGTCCATGACAGACAAGACAGAAGCTGTTTACAATCTCGTGCTCGATATCATTCAGAGACAGTTGGGAGGATACCCTGACAGTGTTCTTTACTGTGCAGCAGATTAGGTCTTGGCCGTGCTGAAGAATACGAGAATCAAGAGCTTTGACAAGAAAAAGGAAATTGAGAAGGTATTGAATTCTTTATCTGATTCCGATTTTAATGATCTGGTTTCAATTGGGAATGAAATTACTGATTATAATCAATTTGAGGATGATAATTCTGTTTTGTCTAATGCTATCGACATTGACGATGATATGGGTGTTGCAGTTGAATTTCAAGAAGATGAGGATGATGAGGAGGGAGTGAGTGATCTTGATATGGTCCATGAGGATGACGATGAGGATGATGATGATGATGATGTTGACAATGGTGTGGCCGAACCCGCGACTCTGGAAGTGGGAGGCGGGATTGATGATGATGATAATGATGATATGAAGGAGGCTAATAATGGAAGCATGAGCCTAATTGATGCATATTGGCTTCAGAGGAAAATTTCTCAAGCTTATAATGATCAAGAGCAGGTACTGGATCCACAGCAATGCCAAAGGCTTGCAGAAAAGGTTATTGGGATTCTTGCTAATATTGGTGATGATGACAGAGAGGTTGAAAACAAGCTGTTGAAGGAATTACAGTTTGATAAATTCAGCCTCATTAAGTTCCTGCTTCTTAACCGGCAAAGCATTGCCTGGTGCACCCTTTTGGCAAGGGCTCAAAACCAAAAGGAAAAAAATTGAGGAGACCATGATCCTCTTGGACCGTCCTGATTTGGATGCAATTCTGAATCAGTTGCATGCTACGAGGGCAACGCCAAAAGAGAGGCAAAGGAAGTTGGAGAAGACTATTAGAGACGAGGCTCGTCGTTTGAAAGGTAGCAACCGAAAGGTTAGTAGTAGTGCTGGTGTTGCTGATAGAGATAATAAACATGCAGAGAGTGGTTGGTTTAAAGAACAATGCAAGTTGCTTGATCTTGATAGTCTTGCAAAACAAGGTAGTCTTTCTTCAGACCATAAGTGCACACTTCCAGCTGGGTCTTACAGGCGCTATATATGGAAATGGTTATGAAGAAGTATATGTGCCTGCGTTCAAACCGAAACCACTCGATCCCAATGAGAAACCTGTAAACGTATCCGACATGCCTACTTGGGCGTAACCGGCTTTTAATGGAATGAACCAGTTGACTAGGACACAAAGTAGAGTTTATGAGACTGCACTTTTTCAGGCAGATAATATTCTGCTGCATTGTATGCACATATACGTACGCCATTGGAAATATGATCAGGTGAGAAATTATGATATGGTAGAAAAAGTGTTCCTGGGCATTATTAGGAATCATTTTTTCTTCTTTTTGACCATGTGAAAAACACAAATTTCGACTTTGTCTAGACTTTAGAAACCCACCCAGTAAAATCTACATGATTTGGTAAAATGAAATTATATTTTAAAGCTTCAAAATCTTGCATGGTTCATTATTTGAACAGCTGCATGCCCTTCAAATCAAAATCTTCTAGTAGCTCTCATTTTTTTAACGTTGAATTATAGACAATGATTATTTAGTTTGATGTGATCATAATTCATGATAACCAGCTGGCTTTTTATTTTATTTATTAATTAATTTCATTAAATGTAGCCGAGAACAGAAGCTCTAGTGCATACTTAGACTCTGCCATGATAACATGTTTATCGATAATTAATTTTCAAGTTTTTTAGTAATTACAAGACAATTTCCGGAACGCATAATTTGAAAGTTCATTAATACCTTTAATATTTTTTGAGGGTAAGAATTTTTTTTTTTTTATCCCCAAATCCTAAGGGCCCAAATGAAAGAGACCTTGCAACAAATAAACTAAACAAACTCCATCCAATTACCAAGCCTCTCACTCTTTCATGCATTGATTCCTTGTGGTTAGGTAAAGAAAAGTAAGCCTGATACTCAAAACTCTTATATTCTCTCTCTGGAGCAATTCAAGACTTAGTATAGTTTTCTCCCACTTGCTGTTTAGCCTTTCTTTTTCCTCCCCATTTTCATTAATTAATGAATTGTTTTTCCAGTAAAGGACTTTGACAATTCCAGTCCCTTAGTAAAGATGAATTCGGGTGATCTATATGGCAGCAAAATCACACACAAGAAAAGCACATTATAGCTACAGCTAATAGTGAGAGAGATCAAAATGAGGCAAAGATTCTTAGTCTCTGAACTGGTAGTTGTAGTAGTTTTTGGAGTTGATTTTCTTGGTTTTTGCAATGGAGGGAAGTTGGTGAAAAGCTTTTATAAGGAGAGTTGTCCTAATGCAGAGCAAATTGTGGGAGACATCACTTGGAAGCATGTTGCAAGCAAATCATCTTTGCCTGCATTTCCATGATTGTTTTGTGAGGGTATGTATATTTCACATATCATTATTAGTCGTTAAAAAAAAAATGTTATTACTATTTGTCACCATTAGTAATAATAATAGATGGTTTATTAAACTGTAATGTCATTATCTTTATCAATATGTCATTGTTCATGTAGTACTTGTGATTTTTTTTTCCTTAACTATTTTGCTAAAATGTTATTAATTTTTAACAAATTCTTTCTGTGTGATTTGGATTATTGTTTGTTTATAAGGGTTGCGATGCATCAATACTGTTGGATTCGACAGCAGTTAAGGGAAAAAACAGAAAAAACAGCAGCTCCAAATCTGCCTCTAGAGGGATTCGATGTCATAGAGGAGATCAAAACCCAACTAGAGGAAACCTGTCCTGGTGTAGTTTCTTGTGCTGATATCATCGCTTTAGCTTCTACTTCTACATAAACATATATATATATATATATATATATGAAAACATGCTATGAACACAGATTATTAACCAAAACTATTATATGTGTACAGTCAAAGACATCATTGTGGAAAGTACTGACTGGAAGAAGAGATGGAAAAATTTCCATTGCCTCAGAGGCCCTGGCCAACCTCATTTCTCCATTTTCCAACTTCAACACCCTCAAAAAAGGTTTCGAAAAAAAGAGTCTCACAGTTCATGATCTTGTTGTTTTATCAGGTGCTTTTCTCTATAGATACATGACTTTATAAAATAATAATAATAATAATAACAATAATAAATATAAAAAATAAAAGAATTAATATTGGTTGGGCTTCTAGCTACTCATTACATGTTATTCAGGTGATATATCAATTAATTACAGGTAACCGGATTGCCCACCATAGCAGGACCGTGTATATATATATATATATATACAGATTCAAGAAGGTTTTACTGAATAAAGATGAAAGTTTGATTAAAAAAAAAAAAAAAAAATTTGAGAAATTGGGTATGCATGGCAGGTGCACATACAATTGGTGTAGGGCATTGCAATTTGTTTAGAAAGAGACTGTACAATTTCACAGGAAATGGAGATGCAGGTCCTTCTTTAGATGCAGAATATGCTGCTTTCTTGAAAACCAAATGCCTAAACCTCTCAGACAATACATCCATAGTTGGAATGGACCGTGATAGCTCACTTTCCTTTGATAACCATTACTTCAAACAGTTGAAGCTCAATCAGGGTCTTTTTCAATCTGATGCTGCTCTTTTGACTGACAATGAAGCTGCCAACATTGTTGAAGAGTTGGGAGCTAACTCTGATAAATATTTCTCTGAGTTTGCTCAGTCAATGAAGAGGATGGGAGCTATTGGAGTTCTTACAGGAAGTTCTGGAGAGATTAGGAAGAAATGTAATGTGGTCAATTCTTGATCATCAAAATGGTTCAATATTATGTGCGCAAAATTAGTTAAAAAGGAAAAATAAAGTGTTTTTTGAAGTGTGTAAATTTCATCTTCTTTAAAGTGTATGAATATTGTAGTTTAATAATAAATTTTAAAATAGTTTCTGTGAAATTAGTCAGAATCATTATGGATGATTGGTTATTCTATTTACTTCTTTATTTTCCTAGAGGGAACCAAAAAAAAAAAAAAAAATTTACAGAATAACTTCTATGCATTAGAAGTTGTAAGTATTTCTAACAGTTCGTATTCAGTGAAGGTGTACGCTTACTTCAGAGAGAGATGTATTTGAAGTACTAAATAATTTTTTTTTTTTTTTTTTTTTTTAGGTACCACCTATCTAATATTAGATTATTTTCATCCGCGTTTGAATGAAAGTTATTTGAAAGTTCATCTCTGCTTCCTTGGTGGCAATCTCTATCCACGAGAAGTAAATACCATATTAGGAATAAAAAGGAAATGGAGTTTTACACTAGAATAAGATTTCGTTTCCGATAACTTATTAAATGGTAGTTTATTTTTTAATAGATAGCACAAAATTGATTTAAGATTGGCTTGTCCTTTAATACAGCATAATAACTTTTTGGCATTGTAATTTCCTTCAAATACAAGATAGAATAGAATAGATCAAACTGTTAATTTTTAATGTCCAAGCTCTGAATTATTTGCTTTTTCATCTTAGTCTGAGTACTGATTTCCTATCTAAAGAGTGCAAGCAAGCATTTGACAGATAATGCCCATAAATAACCGTGTATATTAAGCTTAATTGTTAATTATATAATAAGGTCAGCAATTTCATTCCAGGAAAAAGACAATACAGAGATTCTTGGAGGTGTAGTGACCTGTGAACCTTCTCCCCATAGCTGCTTGGTAACTCGATTCTATTACTTGAATCAAGCTTGTAAAACACTTGATCCAGAAGACTGTATTGCTACCATATCCTCACAGTCTGGGCTCTCATACCAGATGATAACAATTTTCAACTCCAGTTGAATTAGAGAAGAAACTCTTCCTTTGTTGACAATGCAAGTCCATCTTTCCTCTCTTCCGATCGACATATTGTGGAGTGAAATAGACGTTGGAGTGTGAATCGGTAGATTTACAGTGCGGGATTTTGAGTCCTAGTCGTTGCGCTGCGGTCCGTTTCCCCAAAGAATCAAAGTATTAGCATCGATATTCTTCTATTTGACCATCTCTATTTGAGAAAAGTACTCAAGCACCCATGTGGCTGCTCCGTTCTTTCCTTGCTCCAACTGTTTCTTCTACGGAAGGAAGGGCAACTAAAACTTCAATAGGAGGGGCAACGAAAGAAAGTCCAATTCTTGAAAAATGAAAGCGACTGGGCAGCTAAGATTACAACCTCAATTGAGAGTATTCTATACATTTAGATTGAAAGTTTTTCTTTCTCCATGAGCGCACACTGGGCAGCTAAGATGGTATGGAAGAACTACTGCACCGCGGGAAATCCTTCTCTTACACCATCCGGGGACTGGCTTAGGCTTTCGCGAAAGCACCTTTGGGCGGAGGCTTCTCATCAACTGACAATAAAGGAGCATGTCCACCAGCTAGACTCACTTTATTTGGGCCGTGTGAAGACCACCAATCAGCCCAGGAATGGAGTTCTTAGGGAGAAAAGCCTTATAAAGAACAGCAAAAACTTCAAGCATAGGAAACTCGAGGATCTATTATCCTCCTTAAGAAACGGGTCCTTTAGATTTTTTCTTATGTACCGATCCTAGATTCCAAAACCGAATAAACCAGGTGAAACTCGCCCTATCACACAACCCCACAAAAAGGACATAATTATTTTAGACGCTTTGTCAAGTCTTTTAAACTAGTGTTTGAAATATCTTCCTACCGAAATCTCACCCTCTTAATCTAGTTGTGCAATTCCTCCTTCAAATCAAAGAGCAGTGGATTCTATCACCAGGGCATCCAACTATGAAATAGCTCTTTCTTTCAAAGATCTTATTGGAAATTATTGACTTGAAAAGACTGATTCTACTCGGGGATATATCTTTGGATAGAAGGAATCAGTCTTGGCCCCCCTTATAAGATACTCGCTACTAACTAAGGTTCTGAAAGAAGGCAAGATGGTCTAGCTAACCAAAAGAGACTCTTTCTCCTTTCTCCTCCTCTCCACCTTTTCCTTCCCCACCCTCTTACTTTAAGGCCTTCTCTAATGAATCATCTTCTT
This sequence comes from Ziziphus jujuba, assembly GCF_031755915.1. Taxonomy (NCBI): domain Eukaryota; kingdom Viridiplantae; phylum Streptophyta; class Magnoliopsida; order Rosales; family Rhamnaceae; genus Ziziphus; species Ziziphus jujuba. The sequence goes on from NC_083389.1 coordinate 25,294,761, forward strand.
GTCCATAGTGAGTACTTGATATACGCTGATACTGAACTTCACTCCCTTTTCACCGTACATGCTCTATAAAAAGTAGCCTTCTACTTCAGTTAGTTGTCCCACTCTCTTACGTAAAAAATTTGGTTTGCAGCAGATCTGCATTCGTGGGAATGACCTACTCCAAGGCCATTTAGTGAAGCAGACCTTCGCTAATGGGGATACCGTAAACCCACCCTTTCAGATGAGGAAAGAAGCCAGCCCAATTCTCACAAAAAAAGAAAGTGCCAATTTAACCTAAGAAACATTATAGTTTCCCAACCGGATCTAGGTATTGTTTCGCTTGTTCTTCTTTCAAGGGAAGCATTTATTCCCACTTGGAGTTTAGATTGATGCCTTAATCCACTCTGAGATAGAAATATACCAATAATGGTGCAACAGTAGGTTGATTAGTTACTATCGGTGGGGACAAGAGAAAAAACTGCCACTATGGGAAAGTGCCAAGAAGCTCGAAAGCGATTCTAACACAAGATACGATGACAGGGAGGGAATTCGATCAGGAATAGATAGATAAAAGGCTGCTACGCTCCTTTCTTTCTCATGGGAGGGGTTCACATCCAACCCTTATCGATACCCCTCTCTAGGACATTTAAGTGGGTTGGGTTTTGATCTGGTTCCGAAATGAGGCGGTGTTACCAATGACTCGATACCCCGCTGCTACCGAATGAAGTTCATCCTTCTCCCCTTTCCTATAACAAAGTGCAGGCCCCCGTAGATAGATGCCCCATATAACCCCTCCTTCTGATTGAAAAAAGAATCAAATTGGGTTGAGAGAAGTTTATGGATCAAGTAAAAAAAAAAAAATCATAAATATAAATGGGTAAGGCAAGTGTGCTTGCTTTATTATATTATTATAATTCAAAAAATACCAAAAATATGAACAAGAACTAAGGCACTTGCTTCAGCAAAACCTTTCTTCGTCGTTACGGAGTTCTTTTGCTATAATCTCTGAAATCGAAGGTTAGCTGACTGAGGAGTTAGTATTGATTCATCCAAAGATGCTCCTCTGGAGCTAGAGTAAGGGATTGTCCACCTCACCGCCCCGAGGAGCAATAGCTTCGTTGTTTTACATGCCTATAGAGAGATATTCCAAAAGTACCAATGCTCAATTGAAAGAAAAAGCAATCAACTATATGCTTAACTCATGCCCCAAGACACAGGGGGTATAAAAGATAGAATAAATTACTGGAAGGAAAGCTGGGGAAAAGCATAAAGTGTGCAGGCTCAGCTCCCCCCCCATCTTGGTGATGCTCCTAAACCGATCACTATCATTTTCTTGCTTTCTTGTTGTCTTGAATTGTTATAGAACGACTTTATCGTAGGTATAGTTGGTAGGATGAAGTATTAATGGATATAGCAAGTGTACCAGGGAAGCAGCTCGAGCGTTGTTGGTTTGGACGCCTAGCATGAAATAGCCTTCTCTGGTAGCAGCACTATACCTTAGTATAGTATCTCTCCAGCTTCCAGTCTATATAAAATGTCGTTAGCAGAGGTTAGTCTGTCTGGCGTTCCCTCACATAAAGGGCTGCTTTGGCATCGACTCTCTCTTGTTAGGTAATTACCGAGGCAAAAGCTACTCTCTCGGAAGTTAGTTTCTCGGCCATCTTAGTGGTACGAGTCTAATAAACTGTCACTTGAATTGCCAAGACTCGGATTTTTTTATTCTTTTTTGTGGTAACACCCTTCTAGAATTACATTTAACGTCCCTTTATTACTTTCCCAATCAGCACCTCGACTTGGTAGCTGGGCTCCGGGACATTGCTACCACGGTGACCATCTACCCGAGCCAAAAGAAGGAAAAGAATTGACTAAAGCGAGGAGTTCGTTAGCCATACATAGTGAAGGGGGATGGGGGTCAACCTCTTTCATGACCCATGGCCCTAGTGTGTCACTTGGTTAGCATTTCTAAAACAAATTGAGTAGGGATGAGGGTCAACCTCTTTCATGACCCATGGCCCTAGTGTGTCACTTAGTTAGCATTTCTAAAACAAATTGAGTAGGGTTGGTTTTTCGATAGGGTAACAGGGGAGTTAGATGTGGTTGAGACACGTTTTTCGAATGGATGATATGGATTTTATCGAGATGGTTAACCACTCTTTTTATCGTGAGAGGGAGTTCATTTAGAACCCGCTGGCTCTAGAACCGGTGGAAGTTCCCCATGTGAGGCACTTCGAACTTCCATTCACACTTTGATTCTTGAGCTAGTTCGGGAACATTATGAGAAAGGGAAAGGGAAGCTGTCCATTCACTTTTTCAAAATGGTAGAAAGATATTCCAGTGCTGCAAAGAACATTATGTCTCGCAATCTGGAAATATCTGCGGAATGGATACTGAAACCTGGGTGGAGGAGATAAAGGAGAACCCTAATCTCCTAAAATCCTTCATTAGGGAACACCTGTAAGATGAGTATTTCATAATAGAGCCGAGAATAATGGCTGGCATAGAAGTCTCTCACACGCAAGGAGGTGCTACTGCTGGATGTCACAGTTCCGGGGTGCCATGATCTTTCTCTCTGGAACAATCGAGGGCACTGCCTTCCTTCAGCTTTCAGAGATAGGGGCTCCCTCAGTGAGCTATTTATTTCCACCAATAGCACTTCGCTTGCATGCAAGGCGGCACGCCAGGTAGAGCTATCGCGCGTGGGCGAAGGAGATGCATTTCTGGTACTAGTAGTACTGGACAAGCTCTTAGGGAATAATCTCTTTCTTATTTCTTCCTTTCTTTCCCATGACGACTAAGAACGGGCAAATAAAAAATTTCACTTCGAATTTCGGACCTCAACATCTTACTACTCATGGTGTTTCACAATCAGTATTGGAAATGAACGGAGAAGTGGTGGAATGTGCGAAACCACATATTAGATCACTCCAGTGCAGCACGAAGCTGCTGATGCCGAGTTGGCTCTTATACTGCTAGCTATGCCCTGCTTGGTCCCCTAGCACAGTGGAGGTTCCGTAGCACATTTAGCACGGGGCTAAGGGACGGTTGAGCAACTCAAGAGAACCGCCCTACCTCACTACAACACAGGGACAGAAGGGAGAATGTTGTGAAGGTGGCCTCATTATACACACCTCTAGTTGGATGAATGGAGGATCGACTGACTCCGGTTTTCATGAGCGTTGGGGGGTCCTGGAGTGCCTGTCAAGGGCGCTAGCGCATACCCCGGGGTGATCATCACCACCTGCACCTCACATCTTAATACAGTGGAACGTGTAACCCGCCTGCTGTCTCATTCAACTACATTTGTTCCTGTAATCCATAGCCTAACAGAATGCAGCAGTGAGGGACAAACTGCCCATACAGCCAATGGGGAGGATGGTACTACTGGCAAAGACTGTCTGGCGAAAATGCCTCAGGGGTGAAGCATGGTAGGCTTGTGCCGGGGGAGCATAGGGAGGAAAGGGAGCCTGGACGGTGGAAGAGCCAGGGGAGGCTGAAACCGCACAACTGACAACCCGTTGGGGTGCCGACCCAATACGAATGAAGACTGGGCTGATCACTAGGGTTCAAGCTAAGAGGTTTAGGGACCAAATTGCTTCCTTTATCCAGGGAATAATTGATTCTCAAGAAGGCTTGTCCATACCCAAAGATCCAAGACCTGTTTTGAGCATACAAATGGTGAAAGCTGATACGAACCCGGGTAACAGTTTTGGTGCATTTATGGAGTCCGGCAGCATAAAATGGTTCCGACACTTTATGGTTCAATAAATATCTCTAATAGGCCATGGAATCAAGTCAAGGTAGCTTCAAAGGCAATCAAATAGGTGGTGTGCGCATAAGAGGAAGCTTGGCCGGTTTTGCTGTATTTTCCGCGGGCTTTACTGTATTTTGCTAAGTTGGCTTTTTCTCTTTACTTTAAGCGAGGGCAACATGTGGGACTTCATGATTAGCCTATTTGGCATCCTAAAAAATATATGGAACCTGATTTGGAGCTTAAGTTGGTCAAAGATTGGTCAAAGTCAACTTAGTTAAAAAGCTAGTATTTTAGATTTCTAATTTGCTTTCTACTTTTTATTTTAGGAAATTACCTTTACTTTTTAGGTTTTATTTATCTATTTTTTAGAAAAATAAGTTAAGGAAAGTTATTATTTTATTCTCTTCATTATAAATTAATTAATTCCTAATTTAAAATAAAGAAATTAATTAATCAAAATTAGATTAGGAGAGATAGTTTCGACCATAATAGGAATCTTCATTGCATGGCTGGTTTTACCTATTGTAATTAAGGTTTATTTTTGTTTTCTATTAGCCTATATAAAGGCTTGTTTTTAAGGAATAACATACCATTGATAATATTCAAAATTTATTTTGTGAGATTGAATTTCTCTTTATTCTTTTGAATACCTAAAACACCATTAGTGAATGAATGTTTTAGTTTGACTTATTAATAGGCCTTCCATCACCTATTATGACGTCTTCATTAGATACCCAGGTTTATAATCACAGGTTGGTTAGGGGTCAAAGTGACCATTAGAACTTGAACATAATTAGATCCAGACTAATATAATACGGATTTAGGCGCAGGTCATCCTAGGTTCGTATCATTTGGTATCAGAGCCAAATTTTGTTCAGGTTTGATCTATCTTTATTTGCTTTATTTGTTTTTGTCTTAATATAAAATTTTATCATTAGGTTAAGGTTGCTTCTATCATCATATACATTCTACATATTTAAAAAAAAAAACAAAAAATTCATTCCTAGTTGAATTAGGATTTCCTAGTTTTACCGTATTTTTGCTTCCTAGTTTGTTGGTTGTTTTTCATCATTGTTCTTGTTAATTTTGGTTTTTGTTGATTTTTTTTTACTGTTTTAGTCTTAAATATTTGCATTCATATATTCAAAAAAAGAAAAAGAAATGCCACACAGATATAAAAAAAAAAAAACTGCACAATTTGTATTTTGTTTGGGAGGTCACGAGTTTGGTTATTATTTGGTGTTGGAATTGCAAATTTTGGTGTTGATTCTTGCTACTACAATTGTTTTATGATCTGTGAGTGAAAAAAAAAGGGAAGAAGAAAAGCCGAATTAAAAAAAAAATTTCATTTTGTTGGAGTTTGATTTATTTGCTGGAAATTATTGGAGCTGCTGTTTGTTGATTATTTATTCAATATTTGGAGTTGTTGGAGAATTATTTTTGTTGCTGGATATTTGAATTTTGTGTGTTTAAATTATTTGGATTAAAATTATTTGAAGGATTTGATATAAAACTTGAATTACAAGGACAACAACCAACACTATTCTATATTTTTGTTCGATTTGATTCTTGTTCGTGTTTGAAATTATTTTTCCTAAATTTTATTCTTGAATCCTTAATCTCTTACCATCTGGTCCAGTTCTTTCTAATTCCAAAATTTTCCTTATTATTTTGCTTTATTTTGCCTAGAAAGCCGAAAATTAGGTTTTGTTAATTCATTCGGTATTGCTTACTTTTTGCTATTGTTTTGTTGATAAGTTTAATTAAAACATACTTGTGATCTAATTGCTGTTTTTGGGGTGTTTTAATTAGAAATTTGAGATAATTCACTGACTGGAAAAATGCAAGAGTGTGTGAGCTAAGAATTAATTTTATTTTGCATTATTTATACTAACATGGCAGATTCAAGGATGAGGAGAGGAGATCCACCACTAAGAATTAATGAAGAAGAATCCGTAGGATTCCATGGTGATTCCCGAGCTACGGGTAGTAGTGAGCAAATGGACATGAGGGCTGTCTTGGAACAATTACAGCGGATGAATGCTCAATTTGACCACATAAATCAAATGATGGATAGAATAGAAACATCTCATGGTGGACCGAATTTGAGACAAGAGTTCCATGGAGGTCGAGGAGGTCGTGGACGACCTAGAGAGGAGTTTGAAGAGGAATATTTTAGAGATGATTTCGAGGAAGGGATGGATAAAACACTTGCTGTCCAAGAGAGGCTAGGCCGTGGGAGGCATTGGAGAGAGGAATCCAGAGGCTTACTTGGAATGGGAGGAGCGTATGGAGATGATTTCGATGCCACAACTATTTGGAGGCTAAGAAGGTGAAATTGGTAGCAATGGAAGTTGGTCATTATGCACTTCAATGGTGGACCAATGAGCAAAACACCCCGAAGGAGAGTTGGTGATGACTTGATCATTACATGGCAACAAATGAAAGGAGCCATGAGGTTGCTGCATCACACTATCATAGGTTGCTGCATCAAAGACTTCAATCTTTATCTCAAGGAACTAGGTCCATGGAGGATTGTTACAAGGAGATGGAGATGCTTATGATGAGGTTAAGCATGAATGAAGATAGAGAAGTAACCATGGCAAGGTTTCTTGGTGGTTTGAATCGTGAAAGAGCCAATCAACTAGAATTACAACAATATGTGGAATTGAAGGAGATGTTGCATATGGCTATTAAATTAGAGTATCAATTCAAGAGGAGGGGTGTAGGCTCACGGTTTGGAGGTGTTTTCAATAGAGGAAGATCAAATCCAAGTGGCTGGAGAAGTAATCCTACCTTTGAAAACAATGGAGAGTTCGATCCTGGCTCAGGATGAATGCTGGCGGCATGCTTAACACATGCAAGTCGGACAGGAAGTGGTGTTTCCAGTGGCGGACAGGTGAGTAACACATAAGAACCTGCCATTGGGAGGGGAACAACAGCTGGAAATGGCTGCTAATACCCCATAGGTTGAGGAGTAAAAGGAGGAATCCACCCGAGGAGGGGCTTGCATCTAATTAGCTAGTTGGTGAGGCAATAGCTTACCAAGGCGATGATCAGTAGCTGGTCTGAGAGGATGATCAGCCACACTGGGACTGAGACACGACTCAGACTCCTACGAGAGGCAGCAAAGGGGAATTTTCTATAATGGGTGAAAGCTTAATGGAGCAATGCCGCGTGAAGGTAGAAGGCCTACGGGTCATGAACTTTTTTTCTGGAGAAGAAACAATGACGGTATCTAGGGAATAAGCATCGGCTAACTCTGTGCCAGCAGCCGTGATAATACAAAGAATGCAAGTGTTATCTGGAATGATTGGGCATAAAGCATTTGTAGGTGGCTTTTTATGTCTGCCGTCAAATCCCAGGGCTCAACCCTGGACAGGCGGTGGAAACTACCAAGTTGGAGTACGGTAGGGGTAGAGGGAATTTTCAGTGGAGCAGTGAAATGTGTAGAGATTGGAAAGAACACCAATGGCGAAAGCACTTTGCTAGGCTGACATTGACATTGAGAGATGAAAGCTAGGGGAGCAAATGGGATTAGATACCTTAGTAGTCCTAGCCGTAAACGATGGATACTAGGCGCTGTGCGTATCAATCCATGCAGTGCTGTAGTTAACGCGTTAAATATCCCATTTGGGGAGTACATTTGTAAGAATGAAACTCAAAGGAATTGACGGGGGCCTGCACAAGCGGTGGAGCATGTGGTTTAATTTGATGCAAAGAGAAGAACCTTACTAGGGCTTGACATGCCGTGAATCCCCTTGAAAGAGAGGGGTGCCTTTGGGAACCCAGACACAGGTGGTGCATGGCTATCATCAGCTCATGCCGTAAGGTGTTGGGTTAAGTCCACAATGAGCATAACCCTCGTGTGTAGTTGTCACCGTTGAGTTTGGAATCCTGAGCAGACTGACGGTGATAAGCTGGAGGAAGGTGAGGATGATGTCAAGTCATCATGTCCCTTATGACCTGGGCAACACACGTGCTACAATGGCTAGGAAAAAGGGTTGCGATCCCGCGAAGGTGATCTAAGTCCAAAAACCCATCTTCAGTTTGGATTGTAGGCTGCAACTTGCCTACATGAAGCTGGAATCGCTAGTAATCGCCGATTAGCCATACATCGGTGAATTTGTTCCTGGGCCTTGTACACATCGCCCGTCACACTATGGGTGCTGGCCATGCCTGAAGTCGTTACCTTAACCGCAAGGAGGGGGATGCCGAAGGCAGGGCTAGTGATTAGAGTGAAGTCATAACAAGGTAGCCATACTGGAAGGTGCAGCTGGATCACCTCTTTTTCAGGGAGAGCTAATGCTTGTTAGGTATTTTGGTTTGACACTGTTGCACACCGAAAAAGAAGAGAGCTACATCTAAGTGAAACTTGGAAATGGAAGTCTTCTTTTGTTTCTCAACAGTGAAGTAAGACTAAGCTCATGAGCTTATTATCCTAGGTCAGAACAAATTGATAGGATCCACTTTTTTAGGTCCCCATGTCTTTCACGTGTGGTGACGTGGGGGAGTAAAAGCCACATTAGCATGGCATACTTCTCTTGTTCGAACTGGGGTTTGAAATCGAACTTCTGCTCAGGAGGATAGATGGGACGGTCCGTGAGGGACCACCACGACTCCTCTTTTCTCGAGAATCCATACATCCCTTATCAGTATATGGACAACTATCTCTCAAGCACAGGTTTAGTTTCGGCCTCAATGGGAAAATAAAATGGAGCACCTAACAACATAGCTTCACAGACCAAGAATGACGAGATCACCCCTTTCATTCTGGGGTGACGGAGGGATCGTACCATTCGAGTATTTTTTTCATGCTTTTCCTGGAGTCTGCAGAAAGCTGCAATCAATAGGATTTTCCAAATCCTCCCTTCCCAAAAGGAAGAACGTGAAATTGTTTTTCCTTTCTGCAGGGACCAGGAGATTGGATCTAGCCTTAAGAAGAATGCTTGGCTGATAAATAACTCACTTCTTGGTCTTTGACCCCCTCAATCACTATGAACGCCTTCGATCAGTGCAATGGGATGTGTCTACTTATCTATCTTTTGACTTAAAATGGGAGCAGGTTTGAAAAAGGATCTTAGAGTGTCTAGGGTTGTGCCAGAAGGGTCTTTTAATGCCTTCTTTTTTCTTCTCATCGGAATTATTTTACAAAGACTTGCCATGGTAAGGAAGAAGGGAGGAATAAGCACATTTAGAGAGCACAGTACAACAGAGAGTTGTATGCTGCAGTCGGGAAGGATGAATCGCTCCCGAAAAGGAATCTATTGATTCTCTCCCAAGTGGTTGGACCGTAGGTGCGATGATTTACTTCACGGGCGAAGTCTCTGGTTCAAGTCCAGGATGGCCCAGCTGCACCAAGGAAAAGAATAGAAGAAGCATACTCCACTTGGCTCGGGGGAATATAGCTTAGTTTGTAGAGCTCTGCTCTTGTAATCGGGTCGTTGCAATTACAGGCTAGATGTCTAATTGTCCAGGTGGTAATGATAGTATCTTGTACCTGAACCGGTGGCTCATTTTTTCTAAGTAATGGGGAAGAGGACCGAAACATGCCACTGAAAGACTCTATTGAGACAAAGATGGGCCGTCAAGAATGTAGAGGAGGTAGGATGGGCAGCTGGTCAGATCTAATATGGATCGTACATGAACGGTAGTTAGAGTCGGTGGCTTTCCTAGGGTTCCGTCATCTGGGATCCCTGGGAAAAGGATCAAGTTGGCCCTTACGAATAGCTTGATGCACTATGTCCCTTTAACCTTTTGAGTCAAATGCGGCAAAAGGAAGGAAAATCCAAAGACTGACCCTATCGTTTCCACCCCGTAGGAGCTACAAGATCACCTTAAGTACGCCTTCTCCATCCAAGGGTCGAGGACCGACCATAGAATCTTATTCAATAAGTGGAACCCATTAGCTGTCCGCTTTCAGGTTGGGCAGTAAGGGTCGGAGAAGGGCAATCATAAATCCTAAAACCAGCATTCTTAAGACCAAAGAGTCAGTGGAAAAGGGTGGGAAAGCTTTTTGTTCCTAGTTCTCCTGTAGCTAGATCCTCCAGAACCATAATAATTCTTAGTTAGAATGGGATTCTAACTCAGCACCTCTTAAGATTTTGAGAAAAGTTGCTCTTTGGAGAGCACAATACGATGAAAGTTGTAAGTTGTGTTCGGGGGTAAGTTATTATCTATCATTGGCCTCTATGGTAGAATCAGCTGGGGGCCTGAGAGGCGGTGGTTTACCCTGTGGCAAATGTCAGCGGTTCGAGTCCACTTATCTACAACTCATGAACTTAGTCGATACAAAGCTATATGATAGCACCCAATTTTCCTGATTCGGCAGTTTGATCTATGCTATGATTTAGCATTCATGGATGTTGATAAGATCCTCCCATTTAGCAGCACCTTAGGTGATGGCATAGCCTTAAAGTTAAGGGTGAGGTTCAAATAAGGAAAGGCTTACAATGGATACCTAGGCACCTAGAGATGAGGAAGAGCGTAATAAATGATGAAATGATTCGAGGAGTTGAAAATAAGCGTAGATCCAGAGATTCCTGAATAGGTCAACCTTTTGAATTACTATTGAATCCATGGGTAGGCAAGAGACAACCTGGAGAACTGAAACATCTTAGTAGCTAGAGGAAAAGAAAGCAAAACGATTCCCGAAGTAGCGGCGAGCGAAATGGGAGCAGCCTAAACCATGAAAATGGGGTTGTGGGAGAGCAATACAAATGTCATGCTGCTAGGTGAAGCGGTGGAGTGCTATACCCTAGATGGAGAGAGTCCAGTAGCCGAAAGTATCACTAGCTTATGCTCTAACCCAAGTAGCATGGGACACGTGGAATCTCATGTGACTCGGCAAGGACCACCTTGCAAGGCTAAATACTCTTGGGTGACAGATAGTGAGGTAGTACCATGAGGGAAGGGTGAAAAGAATCCCCATCGAGGAGTGAAAATAGAACATGAAACCGTAAGCTCCCAAGTAGTGAGAGGAGACCAGGGCTCTGACCGCGTGCCTATTGAAGAATGAGCCGGTGACTTATAGGCAGTGGCTTGGTTAAGGGAACCCACCGGAGCGGTAAGGAAAGTGAGTCTTCATAGGGCAATTGTCACTACTTATGGACCGGAACCTGGTTGATCTATCTATCACCAAGATGAAGCTTGGGTGAAACTATGTGGAGGTCAGAACCGACTGATGTTGAAGAACCAATGGATGAGTTGTGGTTAGGGGTGAAATGCCATTCGAACATAGACCTAGCTGGTTCTCCTCGAAATGGGTTAACGCATAGCAGTTGACTGGGCATCTAGAGGTAAAGCACTGTTTCAGTGTGGGCTGCGAGAGTGGTACCAAATTGAAGCAAACTCTGAATACTAGATATGACCTTAACATAACAGGGGTCAAGGTCGGCCAGTGAGATGATGGGGGATAAGCTTCATCGTCGAGAGGGAAACAACATGGATCACCAGCTAAGGCCCCTAAATGACCGCTTAGTGATAAAGGAGGTAGGGGTGCAGAGACAGCCAGGAGGTTTGCCTAGAAGCAACCACCCTTGAAAGAGTGTGTAATAGCTTACTAATCGAGTGCTCTTTCATCGAAGATGAACTGGGCTAAGCGATCTATCGAAGCTATAAGATGTAAAAATGCATCGGTAAGGGAATGTTCTGCCTAGAGGGAAGCACCCACGTGAGCTGTGGTAGATAAAGCGGAAGTGAGAATGTTGACTTGAGTAACGCAAATATTTGCAAGGTTCATCCATAGAGGGTGAGTCAGGGCCTAAGATCAGGCCCAAAGGCATAGTCGAGGACAACAGGTGAATATTCCTGTACTACCCCTTGTTGGTCCCAAAGGACGGAGGAGTCTAGGTTAGCCAAAAGATGGTTATCGGTTCAAGGATGCACGGTGCTCCTACTTTTTTAGGGTAAAAAGGGGTATAGAAAATGCCCTAGGCTAATGTTCGAGTACCAGGTGCTATGGCGCTGAAGTCACCCATGCCATACTCCCAGAAAATGGGTGCCTCCTCACAAAGGGGGTTGCAGTGACCAGTCCCGGCGATTGTTTACCAAAAACACAGGTCTCCGTAAAGTTGTATGACCATGTATGGGGGATGATGCCTGCCCAGTGTCGGAAGGTCAAGGAAGTTGGTGACCTGATGATAGGGGAGCCGGCGACCGAAGCCTCGGTGAATGGTGGCCGTAACTAACGGTCCTAAGGTAGTGAAATTCCTTGTCAGGTAAGTTCTGACCCGCATGAAAGGTGTAACGATCTAGGCATTGTCTCAGAGAGAGGCTCGGTGAAATGGACATGTCTGTGAAGATACAGACTACCTGTACCTAGACAGAAAGACCCTATGAAGCTTCACTATTCCCTGGGATTGGCTTTGGGCCTTTCCTGCATAGCTTAGGTGGAGGGCAAAGAATGCCTCCTTCCGAGGGGGCCCGAGCCATTAGTGAGATACCACTCTAGAAGAGCTAGAATTCTAACCTTGTGTCAGGACCTACGGGCCAAAAGACAGTCTCAGGTAGAAAGTTTCTATGGGCTATAGGCCTCCTAAAAGATAATGGAAGTGTGAAAAGGTTTCCTCAGGCCAGACAGAGATTAGCCCTCGAGTGTAAAGGTAGAAAGGAGCTTGACTACAAGACCAAACCATCAAGCAAGGATGAAAGTCAACCTTAATGATCTAATGGTGCCGAGTGGAAGGGCCGTCGCTTAATGGATTAAAGGTACTCTAGAGATAATAGGCTGATCTTCCCTAAGAGCTCACATCGACGGGAAAGTTTGGCACCTCAATGTTGGCTCTTCGCCACCTGGGGTTGTAGTATGTTCCAAGGGTTGGACTATTCGCCCATTAAAGCGGTATGTGAGCTGGGTTCGGAACGTCATGAGACAGTTTGATCCATATTCGATGTGGGCGTCAGAGCATTGAGAGGACCTTTCCCTAGTATGAGAGGACCTCTAGTTTACTAGTTATCGTGCCCATGGTAAACACTGGCTAGCCAAGTGCGGAGCGGATAACTGCTGAAAGCATCTAAGTAGTAAGCCCACCCCAAGATGATTGTTATCCTATTCTGCCTATTCGACTTCCCTAAAGCTTCCGGTAGCACAAGCAAGACAGCGATGGGTTTTCTGCCCTTGCGGGGGTGGAGCGACAGAAGTTTTAAGAATTTAAGAGAAGGTCATGGAGAGACAAGCCGTTTATCATTACGATGGGTGTCAAGTGGAAATGTAGTGATGTATGCAGCTGAGGCATCCTACCAGACCGGTAGACTTAAACCTTGTTCCTACATGACCCGATCAATTCGATCAGGCACTCACCATCTATTTTCATTGTTTAACTCTTTGACAACATGAAAAAACCATTGTTCAACTCTTTGACAACATGAAAAAACCAAAAGCTCTGCCCTCCCTCTCCATCTATCCAAGGGATGAAAAGGGAGAGGCCTTTGGTGTCCCCTCCAATCAAGAATTGGGGCCTCACAATCACTAGCCAATATGCTTTTCTCTCATGCCTTTCTTCGTTCACGGTTTGATATTCTGGTGTTTTAGGCATAGAGGAACCACACCAATCCCAAACATGGTGGTTAAACTCTACTGCGGTGACGATACTATAGGGGAGGTCCTGTGGAAAAATAGCTCGACACAAGGATGATAAAAAGCTTAACATCTCTCATTCTTATTATTTTATTTTTGTAATATGAAAAAAAAAATTGAAAAATGAAAAGGTCGTCTTATTCAAAACCCTAATTATGAAATCCCTTCTCTCCCACTTCGCACCTCGGAACGCACCGTTCTTATATAGAAAAAGGCATTTTCACATCTTCTTAACCCGAAATGACTGGGGAGACATGTTGGGGCCTGTAGCTCAGAGGATTAGAGCACGTGGCTACGAACCACGGGGTCGGGGGTTCGAATCCTTCCTCACCCACAACCGGCCTAAAATGGAAGGACCTTTCCCTTTGGGGTTAGGAAAATCATGATTAGGATTGCGGACCCCAAGCTATGGAATTTGGGCGTGGGTCTTTTGTCGAAATGGAACAGCCTTACTCTTCCTTTTTTCTTTCATTTTATTTATCATTAATGGTGGATAAATTAAATATAGTATGCCCGGCCCGAAGCCCGAATCGGCATATTCTTTTTAGTTTTATGCCATGTAATTCTTCCTCAGCCAATTTGTGACAGAATAGCGGAGAAAGTACAAGTATTAGTAGCACAACAAAAATGCATTCCTCATCATTAATATGTTTGCTCGCGGTAATTGTGGCCTCCCGAGTGAATCGATGACTGCATCTTTGATGTACTTGCTAGTACATTTAAGAATTCTTAATTGGATAGTTGTAAATAGCCCAAGCCTGTTCAACAAAGGATTATCTCGGACCTACGCCGAGGTATTGACGACGATTTTCAAATATCACAGAACAAAATGTGATACAATGAGATAGAATGCAATCGAAACAAAGACACAGGGAACGAGCTACCTACTCTTAACAGTCAAAGTGAACCTTTTCATTCTGAATTCTTTAATTCGAAATGAATCAAATCTCCCTAAGTAGGATTCGAACCTACGACCAGTCAGTTAATAGCCGACCGCTCTACCATTAAGCTACTGAGGAACAACAGGAGGTTAGATCTCAAAGAGTTCAATTCCCATTCTCAAGCCATGACCAATATGAGCTCGAATTTTCCTTTGTAACTCCTGGAACTTCTTCGTAGTGGCTCCAATCCATGCCTCATGTCATAGGGAACCCAAAAGTGGCTCTATGTCATTATATTCCATCGATATCCTAATTCCCTTCATTTAATATCCCTTTGGTGTAATTGCGATAAGAGATGTCGTTTCTAGTCTATCTCTTTCTATATATATATATATGGAAAGTTTAAAAATCATCATATAATAATCCAAAAATTGCACTAGAAAAGAAAAAAGGGAGGTTTGTGATGATTTTTAAATCTTTTATACTAGGTAATCTAGTGTCCTTATGCATGAAGATAATCAATTTGGTCATTGTGGTTGGACTCTATTGTGGATTTCTGACCACATTCTCCATAGGGCCCTCTTGTCTCTTCCTTCTCCAAGCTCGCGTTATGGAAGAAGGAGAAGAAGGAACCGAGAAGAAAGTATCATCGACAACCGGTTTTATTACGAGATAGCTCATGATGTTCATATCGATCTATGATGTGCCTATGCATCTAGCATTGGGTAGACCTCATACAATAACTATTCTAGCTCTACCGTATCTTTTGTTTCATTTCTTATGGAACAATCACAAACACTTTTTTGATTATGGATCTACTAACATAAATGCAATGCGTAATCTTAGCATTCAATGTGCATTACTGAATAATCTCATTTTTCAATTATTCAACCATTTCATTTTACCAAGTTCAATGTTAGTCAGATTAGTCAACATTAATATGTTTCGATGCAATAACAAGATCTTATTTGTAACAAGTAGTTTTGTTGGTTGGTAAATTGGTCACATTTTATTCATGAAATGGGTTGGGTTGGTGTTAGTCTGCATACAGCAAAATAATTCTATTAGATCTAATGTACTTGTTAGATCTAATAAGTACCTTGTGTTAGAGTTGAGAAATTCTATGGCTCGAATCTTTAGTATTCTCTTATTTATTACCTGTGTCTACTATTAGGCAGAATACTGTCACCCATTGTTACTAAGAAACTGAATGAAACCTCAAAAACGGAAGAAAGGGGGGAAAGTGAGGGAGAAACAGATGTAGAAATAGAAACAACTTCAAAACGAGGGGGACTAAAACAGGAACAAGAGATATCTATTGAAGAAGATCCTTCTCTTTCCCTTTTTTCAGAAGAAAGGGAGGATCCAGACAAAATCGATGAAACGGAAGAGATATGAGTGAATGGAAAGGAAAAAACAAAGGATGAATTCCACTTTAAAGAGACACGCTATAAAAATAGACTTGTTTATGAAACTTATTATATGGATATGGATGAAAATCAAGATCTACTCTAGTTTCAAAAACCTCTTGTTAATATTCTTTTTGACTATAGCGATGGAATAGGCCATTCTGGTATATAAAAAACAATCAATTTGAAAATGCTGTAAGAAAAGAAATGTCACAACATTTTTTTTTATATATGTCAAAGTGACGGAAAAGAAAGAATATCTTTTACATACCCGCCCAGTTTGTCAATTTTTTTGGAAATTATACAAAGAAAGATGTCTCTGTTTACAGCAGATAAACCCTCTTCTACCGAAATTATATAATAATTGGAGTTCTAGCAATGAACAAAAAAGAAAAGACCTGAACAAAAAATTTATAAATAGAGTCAAAGCTTTAGATAGGATTTTTTTTGTTTGGAATATACTCGAAAAAGAGACTAGATTTTGTAATGATAATCCTCAAAACAAATACTTACCTAAAATATATGATCCTTTCTTGAATGGCCCTATCGAGAACGAATCACAATTTTTTTTTCAACTGCAATCCTAAATGAAACTTCCAGAAAAAACAACATTGACATAGAGGGTTTTAGGATAAATAAGATTCATAGTATCCTTCTTATTTTTAATTATCTAAAATTTGAACAGATAAAAAATCCATTTGATAAAAAACCATTAACAACAAAAATTTTACATTTCTTAAACTTAATCAATGAACTTACTGAAAAACCACCATCATGTTTAAATTTTAAAGAGCTTTCTTTACTTCCCGAAGAAGAACAAATAAAAATTGATTAAGAAGATAACAAAAAAAATTATAAATTTCTATTTGATGCAGTTATAAGAGACCCTAACGATAAAAAAAAAAATTAGAAAAAAACCTATCGGACTAAAAGAAATTAGTAAAAAAGTTCCTCGATGGTCATACAAATTAATTAGTGATTTGGAACAACAGGAGGGAGAAAGCGCAGAGGGAGTGGCAACGGAGTATGAGATTCATTCACAAAATTCCAAACGTATAGTGATTTTTACTGATAACCTACAAACTGCTGACACTAATACTAAAGATACTAATAATCCTGATAAAATGCAGCAAGTGGCTTTGGTATGTTATTCACAACAACTGGATTTTCATCGACACATAATAAAAGCTTCTATGCGCGCTCAAAGATGTAAAACAGTTATTTGGAAATTCTTTCAAGGAAATGTACATTCACCCTTTTATTTGGATAGAATCGAAAAAGACATTTTTTTTTCTTTTGATATCTCTGAGCCTATGAAAATGTTTTTAAAAAATTGGATGTGGAAAAACACAAAATTAACAATTTCAGATTATACAGAAAAAAAAGCCAAAAGGCACTGAGAAAAACAAAGAAAAATACAACATAGAAGAAGACAAAAGATGAGAAAAAGCACGTATAGAAATAGCAGAAGCATGGGATAATATTATATTTGCTTAAATACTAAGAGGTCTTGTGTCAGTAACCCAATCTATTTTTAGAAAAAATATTCTATTACCCTTCTTGATAATAGGTAAAAATATTATACGTATACTATGTTTCAATTTCTTAAATGGTCTGAGGATTTAAAGGATTGGAATAAAGAAATGCATATTAAATGTACTTATAATGGCATCCAATTTTCAGAAACAGAATTTCTAAAAAACTAGCTAACAGACGGTATTAAGATAAAGATCCTATTTCCTTTTCGTATAAAACCTAGGCACAAAGCTAAGCTACAAAAAACGTCTAACGATCCATGAAAAAGAAAGGAAAAAAAACATGATTTCTATTTTTTAACAGTTTAGGGAATTGAAACTGAACTGCCTTTTGGCTCTCCCAAAAACTACCTTTTAGTTTTTGAACCTATTTTTAAAGAACTCAACAAAAAAAATTAGAAAATGGTAAAAGCAGCATTTTCTAGTTCTAAGAATTTTACAGGAAAAAACAAATTTTTTTCTAAATGTTTCAAAAGACATAAAAAACCAGTTTAGTAAAACCATTCTATTTCTAAAAAAAATAGTAAAAGAACTCGAAAAAATAAACCCAACTCTATTATTTGGCTTGAGAGAACTAGAAATATATCAATTAAGTGAAACTAAAAAAGAAAAAGATTCAATAAGAAATAATCAGCTAATTCTTGAATCGTCTAGTAAAATTCGACCTACAGATTGCACAAATTATTCATTAGCAAAAAAAAAAAAAAAATACAAAATTTAACTTATGGAACAAATACACTCATAAATCAAATAGAAAAAAAAAAAGAGAACAAAAAAGAATTTATAATACAAAATATAAGTTCTAAAAAAAACAAAATGAGTTATGATGATAAAAGATTAGAATCGCCAAAACATATTGGGCAGGTATTAAAAAGAAGAAATGCTTGACTAATTCGTAAATCATATTATTTTATAATTTTTTTCATTGAAAAGATATACATAGATATCTTTTTAGGTATCATTGATATCCGGAATATTAATGCACAATTTTTTCAAGAATCAACAAAAAAAATTCTTAATAAATATATATACAACGATAAAAATATTTCTAATTCTAATAATGAAATAAATCAAAAAATAATTTATAGAAAAAATAAAAGTCTAATTCACTTTATTTCAACTATAAAAAAGTCCCTTTCTACTATTAGTAAAAAAAGCGCACAGACTGTTTTTTACTTATTTTACATGTCACAAGCATATGTATTTTACAAATTACCACAACCTAGCCCTTAACTTATACAAGTTAAGATCCGTTTTTCAGTATAATGGAACAACTTTTTATCTTAAGAATGAAATAAAGAATTATTTTGGTTGAACACAGAAACTATTTCATTCCAAATTGAGACATAATTCTCTTCGAAATTCGGGAATGAATTAATGGAAAATTTGGTTAAAAGGTCACGATCAATATGATTTATCTCCAATCAAATGGTCTAGCTTGGTACCAACAAAGTGGCGAAATAGAGTCAATCAACACTTTATAGCTCAATCTAACCATTTAAAGAAATGCAATTCATATGAAAATTAAAAAAACTGATTAATTCACTACGAAAAACAAAAGACTTTTGAAGCAGCCTCATTACAAAAGGAAACAAAGAATTTTAAAAAACACTATAGATATGATCTTTTATCATATAAATTTATATCATCTAAATCTATTAATTATGAAGATCAGAAGAACTCATCTATTTATGGATTACCATTACAAGTAAATAATAACCAAGAAATTTTTTATAATTACAGTACATATAAATGAAAATATTTTAATGTGCTAGGAGATATCCCTATCAATAATTATCTAGTCGACGATGATATTATAGATATGGAGAAAAATCCGGATAGAAAATATTTTGATTGGATAATTCTCAATTTTTGTCTTAGAAGGAAAGTCGATATTGAGGCCTGGATCAATATTGATACTGACACAACTAGTAATAAATATAGTAAGACTCGGGGGAATAATTATCAACTACTTGATAAAACCGATACGCAAGGTCTTTTTTATCTCACGATTCCTCAAAATCAAGAATTCAACCTATCCAATACAAAAAAAAAAAAAAAACCTTTTTGATTGGATGGGAATGAATGAAGAAATACGAAGTTGTCCAGTATCAAATCTGGATCGTTGGTTTTTCCCAGAATTTTTGATACTTTATAACACGTATAAGATTAAACCATGGGCCATTCTAATCAAATTAATTCTTTTTAATTTGAATATAAATGAAAATGCTAGTGAAAATAAAAGCATCACTGGAAAGAAAAAAAGAAATATATCAATATTTTCGAATGAAAAAAAAATCTCTTGAATCAGAAAATAGAAATCAAGGAAAAAAAAGAATCCGCAAGCCAAGTAGATTTTGAATCACCTCTCTTAAAGCAAGACAAAGATATTGAAGAAGATTTTGTGGGATTAGACATGAAAAAAGATAGAAACAAAAAACACTACAAGAACAATACGGAAGCGGGGTTTGATTTCTTCCTAAAAAGGTATTTGTGTTTTCAATTGAGATGGGATGGTGTTTTAAATAAAAAAATGATCGATAACATCAAAGTAATTGCCTCCTGCTTAGACTGATAAATCCAAGAGAAATTTTTATATCCTCTATTCAAAGGGGCGAATTGACCCTAGATATTCTACTAATTCAGAAAGATTTAACTCTTATAGAATTGATGAAAAAGGGAATATTGATTATCGACCCAATCCGTCTATCTATAAAAAATGAAGGACAATTTATTATATATCAAACCATAGGTATTTCATTGGTTTATAAGAGTAAGCATGAAATAAATCAAAAGTACTTAACAAAAAGCACTGTTGATAACAAGAATTCTGTTGAATTCATTGCAAAATATCAAAAAATGACTGGAAATAAAGACAACAATCATTATGATTTGTTTATGCCTGAAATTTTTTTATCCCCTAGACGTCGTAGAGAATTGAGAATTCTAATTTTTTTAATTCTAGGAACAAAAATGGTATGTATCGAAATGCAGCATTTTGCAATGGTAAGAACAAAAACAATAAAGTTTTAGATAAAAGCAAAAGAGATACAACAAAACTAATTAAATTAAAATTCTTTCTTTGGCCTAATTATCGATTTGAAGATTTAGCTTGTATGAATCGATATTGGTTTGATACCCATAATGGCAGTCATTTCAGTCTGGTAAGGATACATATGTATCTGCGATTCAAAATTCATTAGTTAATGGTAGATTTTTTTTTCCTATATTTCCTATAGTTTGATCTATGAAAACAAAGAAATGCACACATGCATTGGCTTACATTTCATTCTGATACATGATTCATTGACATATCAATTAGATCAATAAATTATCACCAAAATCTTCTTTTTTTCATTTGAGGTCTAAATTTTTATCTTTTGTGAGTGCCGAAAAGAAGATTTTGGTATACCTATTCGACTACAATTTTATTTCATCAAATTTGGAATTATTAACAAAATTAAGATTATTGTATCATGTATACTAAATTAAAATGAATGGCATTATTATTATTGATCAATAAAACCACCTAACACTAAAAAAAGGATAGGAACAAAGTGGGGGGGGGGGGGGGGAGTGGGGGCTGATATGAACCTAGGACGACCTGCTCCTAAACCCGTATTATATTAGCCCGGATCTTAATTAAGTTCAAGTTCTAATGGATTTGACCTCAACCCCTAACCAACCTGTGGTTAGAAACCTTGGTATAATGTAGACGCCACAATAGGGGATGGAAAACCTATTGATAAGTCAAGCTAAAACAACCAATTCTCTAATGGTGTTTTAGGTGTTCTCAAAGAACAAAGAGATAATTAATCTCACAAGTATTTTCTCAATCAAATCAAAGTTGTATTCTTATTGAAAAATAAGCCTTTAAATAGGCTTTGAAAGAAACAAAATAAACCCTAAAAATCCTAGGTAAAACCGACCACACACATAAAGAAACCTAGTTGGCCGCAACTATACTTCCTTTCCTAATCTAAGTTTGATTAATTAATTCCTTTATATTAAATTAAGAATCAATTAATTTACAATAAACTAAAAACCTATAAATAAATAAAAACCCAAAAAGAAATAAAATCAATCGCAAATTAGGTAACGAGTTGACTTTGACATCTAGGTTGAATTATGTCTTCAACCGAGCTAACTTATGTCTGCCTGATGTCCGAGCTAACTTATGGCCTATCCGAGCTAACTGATGTCTGTCCGAGCTAACTTGTGTCTGGCCGAGCTAACTGATGTCTGTCCGAGCTAAGTTATGTCTGGCCGAGCTAAGTTACATCCGATGTCTGAAGTTCGAGATTAAATGTCCGAGGCAAGGCTCCGATGTCTGAAACAAGTGATACGAACCTAGGACGACCTGCTCCTAAACCCGTATTATATTAGCCCGGATCTTTAATTAAGTTCAAGTTCTAATGGAATGGACCTCAATCCCTAACCAACCTGTGGTTAGAAACCTTGGTATAATGAAGACGCCACAATAGGGGATGGAAAACCTATTGATAAGTCAAGCTAAAACAACCAATTCTCTAATGGTGTTTTAGGTGTTCTCAAAGAACAAAGAGATAATTAATCTCACAAGTATTTTCTCAATCAAATCAAAGTTTTAAAGTTATATTATTAATGAAAAATAAGCCTTTAAATAGGCTTTTGAAAGAAACAAAATAAACCCTAAAAACCCTAGGAAAAACCGGCCACACAATGGAGAAGTCTACCTTGGCCGAAACTTTCCTTTTCCTAATCTAATTGGGATTAATTAATTCCTTTATTTTGAATTAGGAATTAATCAATTTACAATGAAAATAATAAAATAATAACTTTCCTAATCTTATTTGTCCAGAAAATAAATAAATAGAAACTAAAAATAATGGTAGTTTCCTAAAACAAAAAGTAGAATAAAATTAGGAAACTAAAATACTAGCTTTTTGACTAATTTGACTTTGACCAATCTTTGACCAAAGTGAGCTCCAAATCAGCTTCTAGATGCTTTGTAGGATGCCAAATAAACTGAATATGAAGGCCCACACGTTGCCCATGCTTGGAAAAATAAGAAAAGGCTAATACAGTAAAATACAGTAAAGCCAGCAAGCAATACAGCAAATTCGGCCAAATTGTTGAAGCTGTCCGTACAAGCCCTTTTTGATTGCATTTGAGGCTGCTTTAACTTGATTCCATGACCTCTTAGGCATATGTATTGAACCCATAAAGCATTGGAACCATTTCATGCTTCTCGGACTCCAAAAATGTACCAAAACCGTCACCCGGGTCCGTATCGGCTTCCACCACTTGGATGCTTAGAATAGGCTTTGTATCTTCAAGTATGGACAAGCTCTGTTGAGATTGATTACCCCCTGTATAAATACTCCCAGGTTGTCCTTAAATCTCTTAATTTGAGCTCTTGTGATTGGCCTAGTCTTCATCCGTGTCGAGTCAGCACCCCAACGGGTTATCGGTTGAGCGGCCTCGGGCGGAATCACATCATTCCCCTCCTCTTGAAAAGGATTTGTCCTCAAATCAAGATCATCACCTGCAGAAAAAGGAGTTAAATCAGTAACATTAAATGCAGCACTCATGTTATGCTCACCTGGTAAATCAAGCTTGTAGGCATTCTTGTTATTCGGCTCCAAAACTTGAAAAAGTCCATCCATAGGCGGCATGAGCTTTGACTTTCTTTGTTTAGGAAACCTTTCCTTTCGTAAGTGCAACCAAACCAATTCTCCTGGGTCAAACACTATTACAACAAAATCTAGAAATACATGCTCATTATGGTAAAAATTACACTTTTTAAAGTTAGCAAACAATATTTCCTAAATTTTCAAATTGCCATTAAGTAAAGCTCTCAACAATGCAGATAAAGTTCGATGCAATAAAGACATCTTTAAATAAGTATCTTTAAAATTCATGGTCAGCAATGATTTCTTATTCATAAGTACTTTATTAACATCACCAAAGCTAAGATAAAAATTTATATTCTTCCTTTCTTGTCTTCCTTTTCCTTTCTCACTCAATGCCATCTCACCTTCCTCACTCTCGACTTTTGCACCAAATTTTTCACTCTTAGTTTTATTAAAATCTTTCCACACAACCTGAGTATTAGAAGGCTTACCTTGGATAGCAAGCTCACCTTTTCCCTCTTGATTGGATGGTAGTCCACTTGGAATTTCATTTGGGAAGACATCTCCAAATTCCTTCAAAAGAGAAATCATTGAACTTGGCAATTCAAGTTCTTCAAAGTTAGTTTGATCATTAAAATAATTTTCTTTATAAATCATGACCAGCAAAGGTTTCTCACACTCAATAACCTTATTAATATCCCCTAAACTCAAATAAAAATTCTGGTTTTTCCTCTCTTTTCTTTCTTTTCTTTTTCTTTCCTCGGTTTGGCTCTCATTGGCGGAAGTTTCCAGATTTTTTGTGCTCTCGGGTTTGCTCTCTTTTCTCACCCCTTTCTCAACTTTTTCTTGATCTTTCCACTCAATATGAACCTTAGAAACCTTACCTTGGTCAGCAACCTCAATCTTACCTTCTTGAAAGGATGGGGAAGCCGTTGGTGCCATACTTGCTTTTTCCTTGAGCTTTTCGGCTTCTCTCCTTTGTTGCATTTGTAATTGGTCTTTGTAAACCTCTTTATGAGATAATGGTTCCAGCTTGATCTTCTTCCCTTTAAACCTGAAAACAATACTATTTTCTCGACCAAAATGAGTAGCATCTTTATCAAATTGCCATGGTCTACCTAATAGTATATGTCCAGCAATCATAGGCACAATATCACATAAAACTACATCCTCATATCTACCTATATTAAATTTTACTTTGGCTTGTTTGTTTACTTTCATCTCACCACTATCATTAAGCCATTGTAATCTATAAGGTTCTGGATGTTTAATTGTTTTCAAGCCTAATTTATCAACTACAAGATTACTTATCACATTAGTACAACTCCCACTATCTATAATCATGCTACAAATTTTACCTTGTATTTCGCAGCGAGTGTGGAAGATGTTTTCTCTTTGTATCTGCTCTTCATCTTTGTAGACAGCAAGTACTCTCCTTGAAACCAAGCTCAACTCGGCATTAGATGTATCTACAGGTTCGGTTTCATCTTCATTACAATCCTCCTCTTGCTCGGTTTTAGCTCCACTTTCTTCACTTGCGGATTCCAGCTCACCATCACCCTTTAATACCATGATTCTTCTATTTGGGCATTGGCTGGATATGTGTCCTCTTCCTTGGCACTTAAAACAAATTATTTCTCTAGATTTTTGAGGTTTAGGATCAGATTTTATCTCACCTCTAAGTGCTTGGACAGATTCGGTCTTGACCTCCCTTCTTGGCCGGTTGGTAGATTCTTCTCCTAATTTCGGCCTCAACTTGTTTTCATAAGTGGAATTGTTTTTCCAGCCACTTGAACTTGTCCTTCCACTGCTAGAAACTCCTCCAAACCATGTACTAACACCCCTTCTCTTGAATTGGTTCTCAAGCGTAATGGCTACATGCAACATCTCCTCCAATTCCAAGTATTGTTGTAATTCAAGTTGGTTGGCAATGTCACGGTTTAACCCTCCAAGAAATCTTGCCATTGTTGCCTCTCTATCCTCCCTCATGTTTAACCTCATCATTAACATCTCCATCTCTTTATAATAATCCTCCACGGACCTACTTCCTTGAGACAAAGATTGAAGCCTTTGATGCAGCGACCTTTGGTAATGGGATGGCACAAACCGCTTCCTCATGACTCCTTTCATTTGTCGCCATGTTGTAATTAAGTCTTCACCAACCCTCCTTCGGGTGCTTTGCTCATTTATCCACCATTGGAGTGCATAATGGCCAAACTCCATTGCTGCCATCTTCACCTTCTTACCTTCCGAATAGTTGTGGCAGTCAAAAATCATCTCCATTTTCTCTTCCCACTCCAAATAAGCTTCAGGATCACTTTTACCCATAAAAGGTGGGATATTAACCTTGATATTTCCCAAATCTTCATCTGTATCCTCCCTCCTATATCTCCCACGGCCAGCTCTATCTTGGACAGCAAAGGTTTCGTCCATACCTTCCTCAAAGTCACCGTCCAATGGCTCCTCATCAAATTCCTCTCTCGGCCTCTCGCGACCTCCTCGTTCTCGGCCTCGTCCTCCATGGAATTCTTGCCTATTTTTTGTATTCGGCCTTCCTTGTGAGGCTTCTAATCTTCCCACTCTTTGATTTACATGCTCAAATTGAGCACTAACCCGCTGTATTGATTCCAAAATAGCTCTCATGTCCACTTGGTCTCCACTCCCGGTAGCTCGGTCATCGCCATGAAATGCTACAGACTCTTCCTCATTGATCTTCAAGGGTGGATCCCCTCTTCTTATTCTAGAATCTGCCATGTTAGTAAAAATACTGCAAAAATAAAATAAATCCTCACAATATTCACTCCCTCACGTGTTTCACTCAAACAAGGTCTCGACACTCGTGTTTGCACACTAGTTTCGGCTTTTACCCTCTTTTAAGCTCACACACTCTTGCCTTTTTCCACTCAATGAATTATCTCAAAGTTCTAATTAAAACACCCACAAAACAGCAATTAGATCACTAGTATGTTTTAATTAAACTTATCAACAAAACAGTAGCAAAAAGTAGGGAATACCGAAAGAATCCAACAAATCCTAATTTTTTTCGGCTTTCTAGACAAGAAAACACAAAATAATGGTAAAACGTTGGAATTTTTGAAAACTGCACCAGATGGTAGTAGATTATGAGTTCAAGAATAAAATTCTAGGAAAAGAAATTCAAATACGATCAAGAATCAAAGAGAACAAAAATATAGAAAAGTGTTGGTTGTTGTTCTTGTAATTCAAGTTTTGTATCAATTCCTTTAACTAATTTTAATCCAAAAAATTTATTCACCCAAAATCCAAATATCCAGCAGCAAGAATAATTTCCCAGCAACTCAAATATTGAATAAATAATCAAAAACCAGCAGCTCCAACAAATTTCCAGGAAACAAATCAAACTCCAACAAACTGAATTTTTTTTTTTTTATTCGACTTTACCTCTTCTTTCTTTTTTTTTTTTTTTTCACTCACAGAACACAAACAACTGCAGTAGCAAGAATAATTACCAAAATTGCAATTCCAACTCCAAAACAAACACCAAACCCGTGACCTCCAAATAAACAAAATGTGCAGTTTTTTTTTTTTTTTTTTTTTTTAAATGTTCCCGCAAACTTCTTTTTTTTTTTTTTTTTTTTTCTGAATATATGAATGCAAATATTTAAGACTAAAACAGCAAAGAAAAATCAACAAAAACCAAATTAACAAGAACAATGATAAAAGACAACCAACAAACTAGGAAACAAAAATACGATAAAACTAGGAAACCAAATTCAACTAGGAATGAATTTTTTTTTTTTTTTTTTTTGTTTAAGATGCAGAACGTGTATGGGATGGATGCAACCTTAACCTAATGCTAAAATTTCAGAATAACACAAAAACAAATAAAGCAAATAAAGATAGATCAAACCTGAACAAAATTTAGCTCTGATACCAAATGATACGAACCTAGGACGACCTGCTCCTAAACCCGTATTATATTAGCCCGGATCTTTAATTAAGTTCAAGTTCTAATGGAATGGACCTCAACCCCTAACCAACCTGTGGTTAGAAACCTTGGTATAATGAAGACGCCACAATAGGGGATGGAAAACCTATTGATAAGTTAAGCTAAAACAACCAATTCTCTAATGGTGTTTTAGGTGTTCTCAAAGAACAAAGAGATAATTAATCTCACAAGTATTTTCTCAATCAAATCAAAGTTTTAAAGTTATATTATTAATGAAAAATAAGCCTTTAAATAGGCTTTGAAAGAAACAAAATAAACCCTAAAAACCCTAGGAAAAACCGGCCACACAATGGAGAAGTCTACCTTGGCCGAAACTTTCCTTTTCCTAATCTAATTGGGATTAATTAATTCCTTTATTTTGAATTAGGAATTAATCAATTTACAATGAAAATAATAAAATAATAACTTTCCTAATCTTATTTGTCCAGAAAATAAATAAATAGAAACTAAAAATAATGGTAGTTTCCTAAAACAAAAAGTAGAATAAAATTAGGAAACTAAAATACTAGCTTTTTGATTAATTTGACTTTGACCAATCTTTGACCAAAGTGAGCTCCAAATCAGCTTCTAGATGCTTTGTAGGATGCCAAATAAACTGAATATGAAGGCCCACACGTTGCCCATGCTTGGACAAATAAGAAAAGGCTAATACAGTAAAATACAGTAAAGCCAGCTAGCAATACAGCAAATTCGGCCAAATTGTTGAAGCTGTCCGTACAAGCCCTTTTTGATTGCATTTGAGGCTGCTTTAACTTGATTCCATGACCTCTTAGGCATATGTATTGAACCCATAAATCATTGGAACCATTTCATGCTTCTCGGACTCCAAAAATGTACCAAAACCGTCACCCGGGTCCGTATCGGTTTCCACCACTTGGATGCTTAGAATAGGCTTTGTATCTTCAAGTATGGACAAGCTCTGTTGAGATTGATTACCCCCTGTATAAATACTCCCAGGTTGTCCTTAAATCTCTTAATTTGAGCTCTTGTGATTGGCCTAGTCTTCATCCGTGTCGAGTCAGCACCCCAGCGGGTTATCGGTTGAGCGGCCTCGGGCGGAATCACATCAACAAGGGTGTCCGATATAAAATGTCCGATGTATGGGTATCCGATGTATCAGCCTCCACCACTTGGATACTTAAAACAGATCTTTTATCCTCAGGTATGGACAAGCCCTTTTGAGAATGAATTACTCTCTGGATAAAGGCAGCAAGGTTATCCTTAAACCTCTTAGCTTGAGCCCTAGTGATCGGTCCAGTTTTCATCCGTATCGGATTAGTACCCCAGCGAGTTGTCGGTGGTGTGAGCTCGAGCGGATTCGCATCAGGGGCAGATTTCATTTTATGGTAAAAAATTTATTCATCTCAGTTATTTTGCAAGAAGAAAAAGAAGAAAAAAATAGGATCTGTTGAATTTCAAATACGCAGCCTCAGCAATATGATATGAAAACTTTCTTCACATTTGGAATTGTATAGAAAAGACTATTTATCTTAGAGAGGACTACGTTAAATTTTGGGAAAACGCCAATGGCTGCTATCTTATTTGTAAAAAAAGAAAAATAGAATATGTTATGAAGAATTAATTAATCAGTTGGATATTGGGGAATCAAAAACTCGCTAATTTGAAAAAGCAGTTTATTTTGAATTATTTGATTTATTAGATCTTGAATTTGAATTTTAATGAACTTATTTTAGTTTTCAACAATTCATGAAAGACTGAATCGAGGAAAAGCTTATGAATATACCAGCTACAAGAAACGACCTCATCGTAGTAAATATGGGTCCCCACCACCCATCAATGCATGGTGTTCTTCGACTCATCGTTACTCTAGATGGTGAAGATGCCATTGACTGTGAACCAATATTGGGCTATTTACACCGAGAGATTGAAAAAAATTGTGAAAAAGTAAACAATTATACAATATCTGCCTTATGTAACGCGTTGGGATTATTTAGCTACTATGTTCATAGAAGCAATAATCACAAATGGCCTGGAGTAGTTGGAAAATATTCAAGTGCCTTAAAGAGCCAGCTATATTAGAGTAATTATGTTAGAGTTGAGTTGTATAGCTTCTCATCTGTAATGGCTCAACCCTTTTATGGCAGATATTGGTGCATAGACGCCTTTCTTCTATATTTTCCCAGAAAGAAAATTAATATATGATCTATTCGAAGCTACCACTGGTATGAGAATGATGCATAATTATTTTCGTATCGGAGGAGTAGCTGTTGATCTACCTCATGGCTCAATAGATAAATGTTTGGATTTTTGCAATTATTTTTTAACAGGAATCGCTGAATATCAAAAACTTATTACACAAAATCCTATTTTTGTAGAATGAGTTGAACGAGTAGGCATTATTGGTACAGAGGAAGTAATAAATTGGGGTTTATTAGGATCAATGCTGCGGGCTTCTGGAATACAATGGGATCTTCGTAAAGTTGATCATTATGAGTGTTATGACGAATTTGATTGGGAAGTCCAGTGGCAAAACGAAGGAGATTCGTTAGCTTGTTATCCAGTCTGAATTCGTGAAATGACAGAATCCATAAAAATTATTCAACAGGCTCTAGAAGGAATTCCGGGAGGGCGATATGAGAATTTAGAAATTCGATACTTTGATAGAGAATAGATCCTAAATGGAATGATTTTGAATATCAATTTATTAGTAAAAAAATCTTTTCCTACATTTGAATTATCAAAATAAGAAGTCTATGTTAGTGTTGAAGCCCCTAATGGAGAATTGGAAATTTTTCTGATAGGGGATCAGGGTGGTTTTCCTTGGAGATGGAAAATTCACCCACCAGGTTTTATCAATTTGCAAATTCTTCCTCAGTTAGTTAAAAGAATGAAATTGGCTGATATTATGACGGTACTAGGTAGCATAGATATCATTATGGGAGAAGTTGATCGATGAAATGATAATTGATACGACAGAAGTATAAGATATCAATTCTTTTTCTAGATTGGAGTTTTTAAAAGAGGTCTACGGAATTATATGGGCCTTTATTCCTATTTTTACTCTTGTATTGGGAATCACAATAGGCGTACTGGTAATTGTATGGTTAGAAAGAGAAATATCCACAGGACTGCAGCAACGTATTGGACTTGAATACGTCGGCCCTTTGGGAGTTCTTCAAGCTCTAGCAGATGGGACAAAACTTCTTTTCAAAGAAAATCTTCTTCCATCGAGAGGAGATACTCGTTTATTCAGTATCGGACCGTCCATAGCAGTCATATCAATTTTAGTAAGCTATTCAGTAATTCCTTTGGCTATCACCTTGTTTTAGCGGATCTCAATATCAGTGTTTTCTTATGGATTGCCATTTCCAGTATTGCTCCTATTGGACTTCTTATTTCAGGATACAGGTCAAATAATAAATATTCCTTTTTAGGCAGTCTGCGAGATGCTGCTCAATCAATTAGTTATGAAATACCATTAACTTTATGTGTGTTATCAATATCTCTACGTGTGATTTGTTGAGATATAAATTTTTCTCTATTCCTTCCTTTCTATTCTTCTCTTTCTAGGAAATGGGTAGAATGAATTGAGTAGATATCTTCATTTTTTTATTCATTAGTTGGATTGATGAACTAAATCAGATTAGTTCGATGAGTGAAAGAGAACAGCTTCTATATAAATTCGTAGTATAGATATTGAGTCTCATTTTCTATGTATAAGAGTTAGAGAGTTGAGTGAAAATAAACCAAAGCAGAAGATATCGTTTACCCCAAGATTGGTTGATTAGTCATCCTGACTTGAAGCGGGCTCAAAAGATCAACCGTATTGAGTTTTCACTATCGTTTGTATGTATTTTCATACATGTATTACCATAAAAGAAAAGGCGATTGAACAAAAACGAGTGGATAGGTAGAAACACCAAGATATGTAAAGGATTAGTAATGTAGATCCTGTAAATTATCCAAAAGTAGACGTTTTCTACATAATATACAAAGGATACTAATTGAGGCTTTAAATTTGTAGA
Organism: Ziziphus jujuba; assembly: GCF_031755915.1. Classification (NCBI taxonomy): domain Eukaryota; kingdom Viridiplantae; phylum Streptophyta; class Magnoliopsida; order Rosales; family Rhamnaceae; genus Ziziphus; species Ziziphus jujuba. The sequence continues at coordinate 25,325,482 of NC_083389.1, forward strand.
AGTTATAAGGCAGTACTCCCCTTGATTTCGATCCAAAGTATGCTCCTCTTTACCGATTAAATAAATGACTATTGGGAACAAAATAATCCCTTTTTTGATTTTGTAAGCTCCTTTTTTTCAGAAATAGAAAGAAGAATAGGAACGAAAAAAGAAAGGAACACAAAAGAATAAATAAGATCCTTGTTGTTCTTTTTTTCTTATATCTAGATTTATATCGATACAATTCATGTCATAATTCATGAATTAATGTACTATATAATTCTTTTTCATAAGTGAAAACGATGGGTTATTGATTTTTTTTTTTTACAAGGAGTATTTTATTGAAGAATCAAGTTATTACTCAACAAAGAAAAATTTAAATGATTATGGAAATTTTTAAAAAAAGGATGAGATCAATTCAGAAGTATTTTATTTATTTATTATTAATTCAGTTTATTAATTTATTAGATTAATAATAAATTGAATTCTTTATTATTAATTTTTAACTTAATTATTAATTATATTAATTATTATTTTTTAATTAAAATTTATTAAAGCATAACAGACAGAATCCAATTGGTCTAATTTTGGACTGTTTGATAGATTTGAATCTTATCTATCGTATAACCAAGCACCACAAGATAAAAGGATTCAGTCCTTAGATTTTTTTATGGCCTTTCAAAAGCAATATGAGGTGAAAATCTCTTGTACGGTTTTGGAATAATGATGGAAATAGTGATGGTACCGCCAACTATGATTATCTAATAGTTCAAGTACAGTTGATACAGTTGAGGCACAATCAAAATATGGTTTTTGGGGATGGAATTTGTGGCATCAACCTATAGGGTTTATCATTTTTCTAATTTCTTCCCTAGCAGAATATGAGAGAGTGCCTTTTGATTTACCAGAAGCGGAAGAAGAATTATTAGCAGGTTATCAAACTGAATATTCGGGGATAAAATTTGGTTTATTTTATGTTGCTTCCTATCTAAACCTATTAGTTTTGTCATTATTTGTAATAGTCCTTTACTTGGACGGTTGGAATGTCTTTATTCTGTATATATTTGTTTCGGAGCTTTTTGAAATAAATCAACGATATGAGGTTCTTGGGGCGACAATTGGTATCTTTATTACATTAGCTAAAACTTATTTGTTTTTGTTCATTCCTATCGCAACAAAATGGACTTTACCTGGGCTAAGAATGGACCAACTGTTGAATCTTGGATGGAAATTTCTTTTACCTATTTGTCTCGGTAATCTATTATTAACAACTTTTTTGCAGCTTTTTTCACTGTAAAGGAATATGATATATTCTATATTCACAACTTGGCTTAAACAAGAGAAATAAACAAACATTAAATTATTCATATACATTCACGATATGTTCCCTATGGTAACTGGATTCATCAATTATGGTCAACAAATAGTACGAGCTACAAGGTATATTGGTCAAAGTTTCATGATTACCTTATCTCACGCAAATCGTTTACCTGTAACTATTCAATATCCTTATGAAAAATTAATCACTGCCGAGCGTTTCAGCAGTCGAATCCATTTTGAGTTTGATAAATGTATTGCTTGTGAAGTATGTGTTCGTGTGTGTCTTATAGATCTACCCGTCGTCAATTGGAAATTGGAAACTGATATTCGTAAGAAATGGTTGCTTAATTACAGTATTGATTTTGGAATCTGTATATTTCGTCGTCAATTGGAAATTGGAAACTGATATTCGTTGAGTATTGTCCAACAAATTGTTTATCAATGATTGAAGAATATGAACTTTCCACTTATGATCATCATGAATTAAATTATAATCAAATTGCTTTGGGTCGGTAACCAATATCAGTAATTGATGATTATACAATTCGAACGATTTTGAATTCGCCTTAAATAAAAAATAAGTAACTCCAATGATTCAAGAAAAATTTTGAATTACTACGTACTACGGTTCCTTTCATTTTTTTTGGTCACACCCTACAAATCCCAACTATTCATTAGTTGGTAATAATCACATCTTAATTTGGATTGAAAATCGAGTAATTAATGTCCATATAATTATTTCGAAATATAGTTTCAGATTTGAACTACTCTTTTTTTCAGATAAAGAATGAAATTAGTCCAATATCTATACCCACACTAATTCACGTCCCCAAGGATTTCATTCAATTAGGAATTGGTTATAAATCATAAAAGAAAATTTCTGGTCGGGTCTCAATAAGGTCATTAAAAAAATTTTGATTTTTTATCTCTTTTTTTTACATATAATGATTTTCCTGGACCAATACATGATTTTCTTTTAGTCTTTCTGGAATTCAGTCTTATATTAGAAGGTATAGGAGTAGTATTATTTACCAACCCAATTTATTCTGCTTTTCATTGGGACTCGTTCTTGTTTGTATATCCTTATTCTATATTCTATTAAACTCTTATTTTGTAGCTGTGGCATAAATCCTTATTTACGTGGGAGCTATAAATGTTTTAATCATATTTGCTGTGATGTTCATGAATGGTTTAGAATATTACAAAGATTTTAATCTTTAGACTGTTGGGGATGGGGTTACTTTGCCGGTTTGTACGAGTATTTTGGTTTTACTAATGCGTACTATTACGGAGACGTCATTTATGGCATGAAACAACTCGAAGTATGGGGCTAGCTTATTGATACGTTTCAGAAAACCTTACTTGAATATATTTATTTATTTTTTTTTTTACCAACAAAAACCTACACTCAAAATAATATATTTTATTTTATATTTTTGAGCATAGGTTGTTTTGGTCCAGGTGTATCTTGTTTTTACCACGAATGATTTTCCTTGGTTAACGATAGTTGTAGTTTTGCCAATATCTGCAGGTTCTTTAATTTCTTTCTCCCTCATAGAGGGAATAAGGTAATTAGGTGGTATACTATTTGTATATGCATAATAGAACTCCTTCTAATAACCTATACATTTGGGTATTATTTCCAATTGGACGATCCATCAATCCGACTTATAGAGAATTATAAATGGATCCATTTTTTTTTTAATTTTTACTGGAGATTGGGAATAGATGGAATTTCAATAGGACCTATTTTACTGACAAGATTTATCACTACTTTAGCTACTTTAGCGGCCTGGCCGCTTACTCGAGATTTCCGATTATTCCATTTCATGATGTTAGCAATGTATAGCGGTCAAATAGGACCATTTTCTTCCCAAGACCTTTTACTTTTTTTCGTCATGTGGAAGTTAGAATTAATTCCACTTTATCTACTTCTATCCATATGGGGTGGAAAGAAATGTTTGTATTCAGCTACAAAATTTATTTTTTACACTGCAGGAGCGTCTATTTTTTTATTAATAGGAGTTCTATGTATCGGTTCATTTGGTTCTAATGAACCAACATTGAATTTTGAAACATTAACTAATCAATCGTATCCTGTAACACTGGAAATCATTTTTTATATTGGATTTTTTATTGCTTTTGCTGTCAAATTGCCGATTATACCCTTACATACATGGTTACCAGACACGCATGGAGAGGCACATTACAGTACTTGTATGCTTCTAGCTGAAATATTATTAAAAATGGGAGCGTGTGGAGTGGCTCGGATAAATATGCAATTATTATCTCATGCTCATTCTATCTTTTATCCTTGGTTGATCATAGTAGGCACAATTTAGATAATCTATGCAGCTTCAACATCTCCGGAGCAATGTAATTTTTAAGAAAAAGAATAGCTTATTCATCCGTATCTCATATGCGTTTTATAATTATAGGAATTGGTTCTATAAATGATACGGGACTTAAATAATCTCTCATGGATTTATTTGTGCTGCACTTTTTTTCTTGGCAGGAACGAGTTATGGTAGAATACGTCTTGTTTATCTCGAGGAAATGGGTGGAATGGCTATCGTAATTCCAAAAATATTCATAACTTTTAGTATCTTATCGATGGCTTCTTTTGCATTACGGGCATGTAAATAAAAGAGCTGCTTATGTTGTCCTAGGTTTGTATTCGTCAAGCCCTTTCTTCAATTCAATTTGATATTGATGTAAATGAAGCATAACTATGCAACCCTATTCCTAATAGATTAACTCCAAAATGGCATATCCAAATTATAAGAAATCCCATCGATGCCACAGTTGTGGAATCTACGCTTTTAAAATTTGTTCGAGTATGTAAATATATCGCAAATATAGTCCAAATAATAAATGCCCAAGTCTCTTTAGGATCCCAATTCCAATATGATCCCCATGCTTCATTAGCCCACACCGCTCCCGAAAGGATACCTATGGTTAAAAAGATAAAGCCGAGGCCAATAATACGATAGCTCCAAAGATCCAATTATTGAATCAATTGAGATCTGTAATAATTCCTAGAAGAAAGAAACGAAGTGATTTGTAAAACATTTTTTCTTTCATTGACATATTGAATCTCACCAAAAGAAAGTGGATCATTTATGAAATTGCTGCTTTTACTAAAAATCCTTATTAATTTTCGAAATGTAATGACTAGAAGAGCTATTGATAATAACGATCCACATAAAAGAGCTACGCAGCCTAATACCATCATATTAACGTGCATCATTAACCAATGGGATTGAAGAGCTGATACTAATATTGCGGATTGATGCATTTCAGTTAAAAGACCCGAAGTAGCAAAACTTGGGGTTGTTATTGCATTTAAATTAAAATGGTTTTTTTTTTTGTTTTTTAAAATAGGGAACCAGATGAATAATGAAAAAGCTCCGTGAAAGAAAGATTAATGATTCATATAAATTACTTAATGGTAAATGTCAAAATAAATCCATTGGGTAACTAATAACCCTTTTATACAGAAAAAAGTAGTTATCGTGCCTTGTCTAACAAATCATATAGGCCTACGATTTCATCGACTAATAAGGTTATTAAATGAATTGTAATTACAACTGAAACGATCAAAAATGATATATGAGTTAATATATGCTCTAAAGTTGAAAATATCATAAACTTTTGAAATTAAAAATTGGGTATCTCAATTGTAGGAATGGAAATCGGGAATTGATTTCATTGTAGGACTTATTCTTGTAGAAGATGCCATGCCGCCACTCGGACTAGAACCAAGATGCTCTAGCACTGCTTTCTAAGAGCAGAGTGTCTACCGATTTCACCATAGCAGCTTGCTAGAAATCATAATAACCTATTGTTATTCAATCGTCAAGATTAAAGGAAACAATTTAATGTAATATATTTTAGGAAACATTAAAATTGATGATTAAAAATTTTTTTTTGAAAATTTCAAAATTAGGGATTTGAACGTATCTTTTTCAACAAGAATCCTTACTTTTCTCAGTGTATCATTATATTTAGTATTAGGGTGTCAGTTTTATTTAACTTATCAATGGGATTTTTTCATAATTTATTATTTTATGCTCGATTAAACAAGGACTGTTGTACCTAGATATTTCAGACTTCAATCCATGGATAAAACTCAAAAATGTTCTTTATCTTTATAATGTGCATTTTTTAATGATTCATTTCTCGTTTATGGGATTTTATGAATCTACAAAAAAATTATCCACGAAGAAAAAATTGGTAGAGTCTTTGTATAATCACCTAAAAAAGGTAAAAGGGTGAAAGTTAGGGATATATAGTGATACGAACCTAGAGAAATAAGAATTTAGAAAGTGATAAGACATATTTTAAACTTAATCAATTAGTTTCAATGATCTATTATATTAAATGATCCATTAATTTTGACTAAAGATCTTATACCTGCTATTCTATATTCTATAGTACTCTAAATATATTAAAATATGAATATATAGTATAAAAATAATATAAATAAAAAAAGACAAACCTTTGTTCTTATTGAATTATCAAATTGACGGGGAAAATAAGAATCCCCACCTCGAAAATTATAAAACATACTAAAAAGAAAGGTGAAATCTTGTGCTTGCTTTTACTCTTTTTTCAAAAAAAAAAAAAAAATACCATTTTTAGATTTTCAAATTCAGTCAACACAAAATTCTTATTCGACTATAAAGGCAAAATAACTTCAATTTATTTAATATTACTATTGATCAGATCAAACCATTCAAGAATATAAATTATTCCTTTTATTAGTTTAATTATTTTAACTTTGATAAATTATCAATTTTTTTATTTCTATAACTTATAAAAAATAAAATAAAAATCAAACAAAAAAAAATTAAACATCTTAAAAAAAAAAAATTGAAACTAGATTACTTTTCGAGTTAAATCAATTCAGATTTTTCTCAATCTTGGATTATTTATTTGTTGCACAAAAAAAAAACTTTTTGAATTCCTCATAGAAAGAGATGTCGCTAACGAAAAACCTTTCAATGCTGCCGAATATCCCTTCCTTTTCCAAATATTTTTTGATATAAAGGTGTGCTTTTTTGGAACTGCCATTAAAAAATTCTAATAGGTTATTCATTACTAGGGTTGGATGTCAAAGACGTCTATTGTTCAAAACCAATTGTTCTTTACTATTAATTATAATTATCGCTCTATTTATTTTCTATATTGTAGTTCCTTTATAAAAATATGGATCTAGAAAAATCGCATAAAATACTAGCAACATAAACAATATGGTGGTTTTTAAAAATTAAATACAAATTTTTTTTATTTGTTTTTTTTTTCTATTCCATACAATTTGGAAGAAAGATTTGTATTTATTTTATTGGTACTCTTATATCTTCCTTCAAATTGATATCTTCTATATCTATAGAATCTACTATGCGATAGAACTAGAATTGATTGGAGTTGGTATGAGAAAAAACAAATACAAAGAAAAAACTTGTGCCTTTCCATCTCTGTCTAGTTTTTTTTTTTTTTGTCATCCGAAATTTTATACATGGAATAAAATACATCGAAATGTTTAATAACCCAACCCCTATCTTTATTTAAAAAAAAAAAAACTTTAGTAATTTGTTTCTATTAATTATTCATTTTATTTAATTGGTGAAGCTCGATAAATGAGTAAATCTAATTAAATTTTAAAAATTAGAATGAGACTAGTAGTTAATCTGCAAAAGATACAGGATAGATGGTTTTAGAAAAGCTATTTTAGGAATTCCTTCTCTGAATTTTATATAAAGTTACCTGTTGGAGTCATAGTTTCTTTATCATAACCTTTCTGACAAATGTCTTTTATTGGCATAGAAGACGATCAATCGGTTCAAATTCGTTATTGATTCTGAATAATCCAACTAAAACTAAAATAAATAACTTTTATTTTATGAGTTAAATTAGGGTTATTTACGCTTCATATCACAATAAAAAACTGGTTTTGGTGAAATTTTCTATCCTTGCTCTATATGTATAAATAAATTATTGTAATACGTAATAGTAGTAAAAATTTAAATTTTCATTTTTTGTATCTTCATAAAATTTGACTTAATAATTTAATAAAAAAATGTATTTCTTTTTCATAGTAACTTGGTCATATCGTTTGACCAACTCTAACCTCTTGATTTGAAATATTTGAAGTAGTTGAGAAAGATTCAGAATAATCAAAGCTAGAAAATTCTATTTCAGTTTTATATACTTTCAAAAGAAATAAAAGCCAGTGAATCACGAACAATTAATTAAGATAAAAAGATTATTTTTAATGGAATATACATATCAATATTCATGGATCATACCTTTCATTCCCCTTCCAACTCCTATGTTAATAGGAGTAGGACTTCTACTTTTTCCAACAGCAATAAAAAATCTTTGTCGTATGTGGGTTTTTCTTAGTGTTTTATTGTTAAGTATAGTTATGATTTTTTCCGCCCATATATTTATTCAACAAATAAATAACAGTTCTATTTATCTATCTGTATGGTATTGGACCATCAATAATGATTTTTCTTTAGAATTTGGCTATTTAATTGATCCACTTACTTATCTTATGTTAATATCAATCACTACTGTTGGAATTATGGTTCTTATTTATAGTGATAATTATATGTCTCATGATCAGGGATATTTGAGATTTTTTGCTTATATGAGTTTTTCTAATACTTCAATGTTAGGATTAGTTACTAGTTCAAATTTGATACAAATTTATTTTTTTTGGGAATTTGTTGGAATGTGTTCTTATCTATTAATAGGTTTTTGGTTAAACCAATCTATTGCAGCAGCTGCTTGTCAAAAGGCGTTTATAACTAATCGTGTAGGGGATTTTGGGTTATTATTAGGAATTTTATGTTTTTGTTGGATAACGGGTAGTTTAGAATCAAGGGATTTGTTTGAAATATTCAATAACGTGGTTGATAATAATGAAGTTGATTTTTTAGTGGTTATTTTGTGTGCCTGTCTATTATTTGCTGGTGCAGTTGCTAAATCTGCCCAATTCCCCCTTCATGTATGGTTTATTCATGCTATGGAAGGACCTACCCCTATTTCCGCTGTTATACACACTGCTACTGTGGTAGTAGTCAGAAATTTTCTTGTAGCTCTGCTTCTTCTGTTTTTAGTTATACATTTTCATAATGAATTTAATAGCTTTTATTGGGAAAATAACATTACTTTTAGTAGAAACTTTAACTCTTGCTCAAAAAGATATTAAGAGGGGTTTAGCTTATTCTACAATGTCTCAACTGGGTTATATGATGTTGGCTCTAGGTATGGGGTCTTATCGAGCAGCTTTATTTCATTTGATTACTTATGCTTATTCGAAAGCATTGTTGTTTTTAGGATCCAGATCAATTATTCATTCCATGGAAACAATTGTTGGATATTCTCCAGATAAAAGCCAGACTATGGTTCTTATGGGCGGTTTACAAAAACATGTACCAATTACAAAAACTGCATTTTTATTAGGTACACTTTCTCTATGTGGTATTCCACCCTTGCATGTTTTTGCTCCAAGGATGAAATTCTTAGTGATAGTTGGTTATATTCATCGATTTTTGCACTAATCACTTGTTCCACAGCTGGCTTAACTGCATTTTATATGTTTTGGATCTATTTACTTACTTTTGAAAGACATTTAAATCTTCAGTTTCAAACTTATAGTGGAAAAAAAAAATAGCTCGTTCTATTTAATATCTCTATGGGGTAAAGAAGGGCAAAAAGTTAATTAAAAAAAAATGTTACTTTATTAACTTTATTAACAATGAATAATAATGAAAATGCTACTTTTTTTTTTTTTTCTAAAAATGCATATCGAATTGATAGTAATCTAAGAAGCATGATGCGCCCTTTTACTACTATTGGTCATTTTGGAACTAAGAACACTTTCTCATATCCTTAGGAATCGGACAATACTATGCTATTTTCTTTGCTTGTATTAGTACTATTTACTTTGTTTATTGGATTCATAGGAATTCCTTTCTTCAATCAATTCAATAAGGAAGCTATGGATTTGGATATATTATCAAAATTTTTAAACCCAGCGATAAACCTTTTACATCCAAATCCAAATACTTCTGTGGATTTGTATGAATTTATTTCAAACACAACTTTTTCATTTAGTATAGCTTTTTCTGGAATCCTTATAGCGTCTTTTTTATATAAGCCGGTTTATTCCTCTTTACAAAATTTGAATTTCTTTAATTCATTTGTTAAAGTTATTCCTAAACAAAGAAAAATTCTTAGGGAAAAGCTATTAAATGGGATATACGATTGGTCATATAATCATGGTTACGTAGATGGTTTTTATGCAATATGCTGAACTAAAGGTATAAGAGGATTGGCTCAACTAACTTATTTTTTTGATAAACGAATAATTGATGGAACTACGAATGCTGTCGATATTGTAAGTCTTTTCATAGGAGAAGGTATCAAATATGTGGGGGTGGTCGAATTTCTTCCTATCTCTTAGTCTATATATCTTATGTATTAATCTTTTTATTAATTTATTTTTTATTTTCTTTTAATTTATAAAAAATTTATAAAAAATAAAATAAAAAAACTTAACTCAACTTAAGTTAACTCAATCAATTATTTAATTTATAGATTAAAATTAAACTTATAGTAAAAACGAATATTAACAAGAGGTTTTTCAACCCAGAGTAGATCTTTTTTTTTTTCTGTAAATATTTTTAACTTCGAATTTTCTTGATTTTCATCCACATGCATATAATAAGTTTCATAAACGGGTCTATTTTTATAGCGTGTCTCCTTAAAGTGGAATTTATCCTTTATTATTTCCTTTCCATTCACTCGTATCTCTTCTGTTTCATCTATTTTGTCCGGATCCTCCTTTTCTTTCAAGAAAAAGGAAGGAGAAGGATCTTCTTTGGTGGATCTCTCTTGTTCCTATTTAGTCCCCCTCGTTTCTGAAGTTGTTTTTATTTCTACATCTGTTTCTTCCTCACTTTCCCCTATTTCTTCCATTTTTGAGGTTTCTTTTAGTTTCTTAGTAACAATGGATGATGGTATTCTACCTAAATACTAGACACAGGTAATAAATAAGAGAATACTAAAGATTTTAGCCATAGAATTCCTCGATTCTAACACAAGGTACTTATTAGAACTAATAAGTACGTTAGATCTAATAGAATTATTTTGCTGTACCCAGACTAATACCAATCCAACCCATTTCATGAATAAAATGTGACCAATCAACCAAACAACAAAACTACTTGTTACAAATAACATCTGGTTGTTGCATCGAAACATATAAATGTTGACTAATCTGACTAACATTGAACTTGGTAAAATGAAATAGTTGAATAATTGAAAAATGAGATTATTCAGGAATACACATTGAATGCTAAAATTACGCATTGAATTTTTGTTAGTAGATCCATAATTAAAAAAGGGTTTGCGATTGTTCCATAAGAAATGAAACAAAAGATACGGTAAAGCTAGGACAATTATTGTATGAGGTCTACCCAATGGTAGATGCAGAGGTACATAATAGATCGATATGAACATCATGAGCTACCCCGTAATAAAACCAGTTGTTGCTGATACTTTCTTCTCTGTTCCTTCTTCTCCTTCTTCCATAACGCAAGCTCAGAGAAGGAAGAGATAAGAGATCCCTATGGAGAATGTGGTCAGAAATCCATAATAGAATCCGACCATAATGACCGAATTGATTATCTTCATACATAAGGATACTAGATTACCTAGTATAAAAGATTTAAAAATCATCACAAACCTCCCTTTCTTTCTTTTCTATTGCAATTTCTAGATTATTATATGATGATTTTTAAGCTTTCCATATATATATATATATATATATAGAAATAGAAAGAGATAGACCAGAAACAACATCTCTTATCTCAATGACACCAAAGGGATATTAAATGAATGGAATTGGGATATGGATGGAATATAATGAAATAGAGCCACTTTTGGGTACCCTATGAAATGACGCATGGAACGGAGCCACTACAATGAAGTTCCAGGAGTTACAAAGGAAACTTCGAGCTTATATTGGTCATTGGTTTAGAACGTGAATTGAACTCTATGAGATCTAATTTCCTGTTGTTCCTTAGTAGCTCAGTGGTAGAGCAGTCGACTGTTAATTGACTGGTCGTAGGTTCGAATCCTACTTGGGAAGATTTGATTCATTCCAAATTAAAGAATTCGGAATCAAAGGGTTCACTTTGACCATTAAAAGTAGGTAACTCGTTCCCTGTGTCTTTGTTTCTATTCCATTCTATCTCATCGTATGACATTCTATTCTGCGATATTTGAGAATCACTGTCAATACCTCGGTGTAGGTCTGGATAATCCTTTGTTCCACAGTCTGGGGCTATTTACAATTATCAAATTAAGAATTCTCAGATGTACTAGCAAGTGCATCAAAGATGCAGTCGTCGATTCACCCGGGAGGCCACTGTTACTGTGAGCAAACATATTAATGACGAGGAACGCATTTTTGTTATGCTACTAATACTTGTACTTTCTCCGCTATTCTACCCCAGACTGGCTGAGGAAGAATTACGGGGCGTAAAACAAAAAAATATGTCGATTCGGGCTTCAGGTCGGGCATACTGTATTTAATTTATCCACCATTAACGATAAATAAAAAGAAAGAAAAAAGAAAGAGTAAGGCCGTTCCATTTCGACAAAAGATCCATGCCCAAATTCCATAGCGTGGGGTCTGCAATCCCGATCATGAATTTCCTACCCCCAAAGGGAAAGGACCTTCCCTTTTTGGCTGGTTGTGGGTGGGGATTCGAACCCCCGACATTGTGGTTTGTAGCCACATGCTCTAATCCTCTGAGCTACAGGTCCCATCCCATCTCCACTAGATCTGTTCCCAAGAGTACCCTAAAAAAAGGGAACATTTCCTCTCCCTAGTCATTTCGGGTTAAGAAGATGTGAAAGCGCCTCTCTTTATATAAGAACGATGCGTTCCGAGGTGTGAAGTGGGAAAGAAGGGATTTCATAATTGGGGTTTTTGAATAAGACGACCTTTTCACTTTTCATTTTTTTTTCATATTGAAAAAAATAAAGTAATAAGAATGAGAGGTGTTAAGCTATTTTTCTGCAGGACCTCCCCTACAGTATTGTTACCGCAGTAGAGTTTAACCACCAAGTTCGGGATGGATTGGTGTGGTTCCTCTACACCTAGGACACCAGAATATTGAACCATGAACGAAGAAAGGCATGAAAGAAAAGCATATTGGCTAGTGATTATGAGGCCCCACTTCTTGACTGGAGCAGACACCAAAGGCCTCTGCCCTTCTATCCCTTGGATGGATAGAGAGGAAAGGCAGAGCTTTTGATTTTTTGTTGTTGTCAAAGAGTTGAAAAATGGTTTTTTGGTGTTGTCAAAGAGTTAAACAAAGAATGGTGAGTGCCTGATCGAATTGATCGGGTCATGTAGGAACAACGTTCAAGTCTATTGGTCTGTTAGGATGCCTCGGCTGCATACATCACTACACTTCCACTTGACACTTATCGTAATAATAAACGACGGCTTGTCTCGCCATGACCTTCTCTTGAATTCTCAAAATTTCTATCGCTCCACCCCCGTAGGGGCAAAAAATTCATCGCTGCGTTGGCTGTGCTACCAAAAGCTCTGGGGAAGTCAGAATAGGAAAGCACTCAACTTGGGTAGGCTTACTACTTAGATGCTTTTAACAGTTATTCGGTCCGCACTTGGCTACCCAGCATTTTCCATGGGCATGATAACTAGTACACCAGAGGTGCGTCCCTCCCGATCCTCTCGTACTAAGGAAAGGTCCTCTCAATGCTCTAATGCCCATATTAGATATGGACTGAACTGTCTCACGACATTTTGAACCCAGCTCACGTACTGCTTTAATGGGCGAACATCCCAACCCTTGGAACATACTACAGCCGCAGGTGACGAAGAGCTGACATCGAGGTGCCAAAGCACCAAACTTTCCCGTCATTGTGAGCTCTTAGGGATGATCAGCCTGTTGTCCTTAGAGTAACTTTTATCCGTTGAGCGACGGCCCTTCCACTCAGCACTGTCGGATCACTAAGACCAACTTTCATCTTTGCTTGACCAGTGGGTCTTACAGTTAAGCTCCCTTCTGCCTTTGCATGTAAGGGCCAATCTCCGTCTGGCCCGAGGAAACCTTTGCATGCCTCCATTACTACCCATAGAAACTGTCTACCCGAGACTGTCCCTTGCCCCATAGGTCTTGACACAAGGTTAGAATTCTAGCTCTTCCAGAGTGGTATCTCACTGATGGCTTGGGCTCCTCGGAAGGAGGACTTCCTCGCCCTCCACCTAAGCTGCACAGGAAAGGCCTAAACCAATCCCAGGCTCCCCTATCATCAGGTCACCAACTTCCTTGACCTTCCGACATTGAGCAGGCATCAGCCCCCATACATGGTCTTATGACTTTGTAGAGACCTATGTTTTTGGTAAGTAGTTGCTTGGGCCTGATCACTGTGACCCCCTTTGTGAGGAGGCACCCCTTCTCCCGAAGCAACGGGGCTATTTTGCCTAGTTCCTTAGAGAGAGTTGTCTCGTGCTCTTAGGTATTCTCTACCTACCCACTTGTGTTGGTTTCAATTACAGGTACCCTTTCATTGAAGGGCGTTCGAGCTTTTCCTGGGAGTATGGCATGGGTTATTTCAGTGCTATAGCGCCTGAAACTCAAACATTGGCTCGGGGCATTTTCTTTACCCCTTCTTACCTTGAAAAAGCAGGGGCACCTTGCATTCTTAAACCAATAACCATCTTTCAGCTAACCTAGCCTCCTCCATCCTTGGGGACCAACAAGGGGTAGTATAGAAATATTCACCTGTTTTCCATTGACTAACCTTTCGGCCTGGTCGTAGGCCCTGACTCACCCTCTGTGGATGAACCTTGTGGAGGAACCGTTAGGTTTTCGGGGCATTGGATTCTCACCAATGTTTGCGTTACTCAAGCTAACATTCTTGCTTCTACTTCATCTACCACTGCTCGCGCTGGTGCTTACCTCTGGGTGGAACGCTCCCCTCCAAATGCATTTTTACATCCCACAGCCTCAATAGATCACTTAGCCCCATTCATCTTTGGTGCAAGAGCGCTCGATTAGTGAACTATTACGCACTCTTTCAAGGGTGGCTACTTCTAGGCAAACCTCTTGGCTATCTCTACACCCTTACCTCCTTTATCACTGAGAGGTCATTTAGGGGCCTTAGCTGGTGATTCGGGCTGTTTCACTCTCGACGATGAAGCTTATCCCCCATAGTCTCATTGGCCGACCTTGACCCCTGTTATTTTGAGGTCATATCTAGTATTCAGAGTTTGCCTCAATTTGGTACCGCTCTCGCAGCTCGCATCGAAACAGTGCTTTACCCCTAGATGTCCAGTCAACTATTGCACCTCAACGTATTTCGGGGAGAACCAGCTAGCTTTGGGTTCGAGTGGCATTTCACCCCTAACCACAACTCATCAGTTGATTCTTCTACATCAGTGGGTTCGGACCTCCACTTAGTTTCACCCAAGCTTCATCTTGGTCATGGATAGATCACCCAGGTTTGGGTCCACAAGCAGTGACAATTACCCTATGAACATTCACTTTCACTAAGGCTCTGGTGGGTTCCCTTAACCAAGCCACTGCCTCTAAGTTGCCGACTCATTCTTCAACAGGCACACGGTTAGAGCCCTGGTTTCCTCCTACTGCTTGGGAGCTTACAGTTTCATGTTCTATTTCACTCCTCGATGGGTGTTCTTTTCACCCTTCCCTCATGGTACTACTTTACTATCAGTCACCTAGGAGTATTTAGCCTTACAAGGTGGTCCTTGTTAATTCACATGGGATTCCACGTGTACCATGCTACTCGGGTCAGAGTGTAAGCTAGTAATACTTTCGGCTACTGGACTCTCTCCATCTAGGGTGCAGTACTCCACCGCTTTGCCTAGTAGCACAATGCTTGTATTGCTCTCCCACAACCCCATTTTCATAGTTTAGGCTACTCCCATTTTTCTCGTCGCTACTACAAGAATTGCTTTTGTTTTCTTTTCCTCTGGTTGCTAAGATGTTTCAGTTCACCAGGTTATCGCTTGTCTACCCATGGATTCAGTAGCAGTTCAAAAAGTTGACCCTTTCTCGTCTCTGGGAGCCTAGGTATCCACCGTAAGCCTTTCTTCGTTTGAACCTTGCCCTTAGCTTTAAGGCTATGCCATCACCTAACGTGCTACTAAATGGGAGGATCTTATTAACGTCCATGAATGTTAAATCATAGCATAGATCGAACTGCTGGATCGAAAAAATTGGGTGCTATCTATAACTTTGTATCGGCTAAGTTCACGAGTTAGAGATAAGTAGACTCGGACCATTGACATCACCACAGGGTAAACCACCGCCTAAGGCCCCCGGCTGATTCTACCATAGAGGCCAACGATATACAATAACTCCCCCATGAACACAGCTTACAACTTTCATGATATTGTGCTCTCCAAAGAGCAACTCTTCTCAAAATCTCAAAAGGTGCTAAGTTGGAATCCCATTCTAATTAAGGATACTTATGGTTCTGAATGATCTAGCTAGAAAAGAACCAGGAATAAAGAGCTTTCCCCCTTTTTCCACCCGACTCTTTAGTCTTAAGAATGCTGGTTTTAAGAATGAGTGATTGCCCTTCTTCAACCTTTACTACCCAACCTGAAAGTGGACAGCTAAGGCGTTCCATTTATTGAATAGGGTTCTACAGTCGTTCTGCGACCCCTGGATGTCGAAGCCATTGTAGCACGTGTGTCACCCAAGGCATAACGGGCATGATGACTTGACGTCATCCTCACTTTCCCGAAGGCACCACTCTCTTTCAAGAGGATTCGTGGCATGTCAAGCCCTGGTAAGGTTCTTCGCTTTGCATCGAATTAAACCACATGCTCCATCACTTATGTGGGCCCTCGTCAATTCTTTTGAGTTTCATTCTTGCAAACATACTCCCAAGGCAGGATACTTAACGTGTTAGCTACAGCACTGCACGGGTCGATACGTATAGTGCCTAGTATCCATCATTTATGGCTAGGACTATTCGGATATCCAATCCCATTCACTCCCCTCGCTTTCGTCTCTCAGTGTCAGTGTCAGCCCAGCAGATTGCTTTCATCGTTGGTGTTCTTTTCGATCTCTATTCATTTCACCACTCCATTGAAAATTTCGTCTGCCCCTACTGTACTCCAGCTTGGTATTTTCCACCACCTATATAGGGTTGAGCCCTGGGATTTGACAGTGGACTTAAAAAGCCACCTATAGATGCTTTACGCCTAATCATTCCAGATAATGCTTGCATCCTCTGTATTACCGTGGCAGCTGGTACAAAGTTCACGACCCGTAGGCCTTCTACCCCTATGCGGCATTGCTTTGTCAGGCTTTTGCCCATTGTGGAAAGCTCCCCACTGCTACCTCCCGTAGGAGTTTAGGCAGTGTCTCAGTCCCAGTGTGGCTGATCATCCTCTTTGACCAGCTACTGATCATCTCCTTGGTAAGCTATTGCCTCACCAACTAGCTAATCAGACGCGAGCCTGTCCTCGGGTGGATTCTTCCTTTTGCTCCTCAGCCTATGGGGTATTAGAATCCGTTCCAGCTATTGTTCCCCTCCCAAGGGCAAGTTCTTACGCGTTACTCACCCATCTACCACTAGAAACACCACTTCTCGTCCAACTTGCATGTGTTAAGCATGCCATCAGCGTTCATCTTGAGCCAAGATTGAACTCTTCATGAGATTCATGTTGCATTACATATAGCTTCCTTATTCTTAGACATGTTGAAATGTGGTGATCTTGCCACAATGTGCAAGGTAGTTCGGTTACACTTGCACTCTTTGTTTTGCAACATCAAAGACCAAACATTATTTATGTTTATGAATTTTATTTTATCTTGTAATGTTTAAGAACAATATCCTTTTTGTAATGCCCTAAGCTCATTATCTAGCTTAAGGCCTTTTTTGTCTAGTTGCTGGAATTGTATTTCCAGAAACATAAGTCCACTTCCTTGGATGCCGTTTGAAGTAGGTTTGGGATTTGGAACTGAATTTTGGATATGATAAACTAGATATGCAGAGGAAGTAGCAGCAAAAATAATGGCCGAATTTGGAGCTGGAAAGGCTGAGTTAAGCCTAAAACAATCTGACCCTTGTGCAGTTTTGTTGCCCAGAAAACTAGGCAAAACTGCCTCGGGTTTGATTACTTTTGAATGGGTAAATGGACTTTGTTTTATCTGATTTTTTGCTAGAACATATTTTAATATTCAAAAAGGCTTTCCTCCAATTTTCAAGTCAAATGGAACTGGTTTTCAAATTCAAATGCCTTAGACAAGCTGAACTGCCCATTAAAGAAGGTTTCTTGCATGCCTAGCACATTGATTAGAGTTAGTTGAGGTAGTTTGGCTTGGTTGGTTCTTTTAATGCTTTAGTATTTATTGCTCAATATGGCAGCATGCCTTATTGTCTTTTTGATGTATTTAAAAGTATGAAAATTGTAATGAAAAACGTTAAGAAAGAAAATATTCAAAAACAGATTTTAAAAAACAACATTTTTGGCTCTCTCTCTCTCAACTACTACATTTTGGTTTCTTCTTCTTCCCAAAAGCTAAAAACCTTCTCAAGAACCCTAAACCTCCATTAAAACCAGAAAAAAAACCTTAACAAACCCAAAAAAAACAAAATCAAGAACCAAGAACCAACAACAATCATTCTTGACTAACACCTTGAATGATTGTGCTTTAGGGTACAACAACATAAACCTACACCAAATTCCATCAAGACAAAGTGGATTCAGAATTGTCTTTCATTTCAAGACATAACTTGTATCCATGCACTTCATATTCGCTTGGAGTTCGCTCCTCCCTAGCCCTTCATGTCAATCCCACGAGCCTCTATCCATTCTCGTTCGATCATGGCGGGGGGGCAAGTAAAAATAGAAAAACTCACATTGGGTTTAGGGATAATCAGGCTCGAACTGATGACTTTCACCATGTCAAGGTGAGACTTTACCGCTGAGTTATATCCCTTCCTTTGCCCTCCATCGAGAGAAATAGAACTGACTAATCCTAAGGCAAAGGGTTGAGAAACTCAATGCCACTATTCTTGAACAATTTGGAGTCGGGCCTTCTTTTCGTACTATTATGGATATGAAAATAATAGGAAAAATTGGATTCAATTGTCAACTATTCCTATCGAAAATAGGATTGACTATGGATTCGAGCCATAACACATTGTTTCATAAAGCCGTACGATTTTCCTGATCTAAATAAAGCAAGCAGGTTTTACATGAAGAAGATTTAGCTCAGCATGTTCTATTCAATATGGGTAGGAGAAGAGCCAGACTCAATATTCTTAAAAAAAATAGAGAAATCACAACCAAGTCAAGATGATACGAATCAACTCCTTCTTCTTGCGCCAAAGATCTTACCATTTCTGAGGGAACTAGATTTATATCTCTTTTCAATTTCCATTCAAGAGTTCTTATGTGTTTCCACATCCCTTCGAGACCTCGAAAAATGTACAAATTCCTTTTCTTAGGAACGCATTCCAAGATTCATCACTACAAAAATGATAATGGTAACCCTGCCATTAACTACTTCATTTATGAATTTCATAGTAATATAAATACATGTCTACCGAGCCAGAATTTGTAACTTGCTATCCTCTTGCCTAGCAGGCAAAGATTTCCCTCCGTGGAAAGGATGATTCATTTGGATCGACATGAGAGTCCAACTACATTGCATTGCAAGAATCCATGTTGTATATTTGAAAAAGGTTGACCCCTTTGCTTCTCTCACGTTACAATCCTCTTCCCGCTGAACCCCTTTTCTCCTCGGTCCACAGAGACAAAATGTAGGATTGGTGCCAATAGTTCATCATGGAAGAAAGGACTCATTGAGTCGAGATTACTAAATAATACTAATCTAATACTAATACAATAGAAAATGCTAATATAATAGAAACAAATTGTCTTTTCTGTAGACTTTCCCAGGTTCTGTTGCCACTGCGGGCTTTACGTAATTGATCGGATCATACAGATATCCCTTCAACACAACACAGGTCATCGAAAGGATCTCGGAGACCCACCAAGCACAAAAGCTAGGATCTTTCATAAAATGGATTCCTATTCAAAGAGCGCATAATCGCATGGATAAGGTCACACTAACCCATCAATTTGGGATCTACTTCGGGATTTTCCTTGGGAAGTATCAGGAAGGATTTGGAATGTAATAATATCGATTTATACAGATACATTTATAAAGAAGAAAAGGTTCTCTATTAATTCAAATGCTGTACTTACGGGATAGGGATAGAGAAAGAGAAAAAAACCAAGAATTTCACATAACATTGTACTTTTGATTGAAAAATCAATCCGATTTATTTCATACCTTTCGTTCAATGAGAAAATGAGTCAGATTCTATAGGATAAAACCTATGGCACTTAAGCAATGATGGAAAGGAATAAAAAAAAAAAAAAAAAGAGATGGAAAAATAAAAAGTAAAGTAGAAGAGCCCAGATTCCAAATGAATGAAAACGTGACTGAATTGGTCCTAGTTACTCTTCGGAATAGAGTGGAAGATGGGAAGAGATTCTCAAACAAAGAAAAAGATCCAATGACTTCAAAAGAATTGAACGAGGAGTCGTAAGAGATGAAAATCTCATGTACGATTCTGTAGAGTGGCAGTAAGGATGACTTATCTGTCAACTTTTCCACTATCACCCCCAAAAAACCAAACTCTGCTTTACATAAAGTTGCCAGAGTACGCTTAACCTCTGGATTTGAAATCACTGTTTATATCCCTGGTATTGGCCATAATGTACAAGAACATTCTATAGTCTTAGTAATACGAACCTAGGATGACCTGCTCTTAAACCCGTATTATATTAGCCCGGATCTAATTATGTTCAAGTTCTAATGGTCACCTTGACCCCTAACCAACCTGTGATTAGAAACCTTGGTATATAATGAAGACGCCACAATAGGTGATGGAAGGCCCATTGATAAGTCAAACAAAAACAATCATTCACTAATGGTGTTGTAGGTGTTCAAAAGAACAAAGAGAATTCAATCTCACAAATAATTTTATGTATAAAATTCAAGCTTCCCTTTTCTCATTGAAAATAAGCCTTTAAATAGGCTTTGAATGAACAAAATAAAATCCTAAAAGGATTAGGAAATTTCGGCCAACATAGAATCCAATTAGGAAATTAACTAATTTCACATCCTTTCCTAATCTAATTTGGATGAATTAATTCCATTATTTTGAAGTAGGAATTAATTAAATTATAGTGAAAATAATAAAATAATAACTTTCCTAAACTTATTTGTCCAGCAAATAAATAAATAAAAACCCAAAAAAAAAAGTCAAATGCAAATTAGAAAATTAGTTGACTAGTTTGACAGCTAAGCTGACTTATATCTGATGTTCGAGCTAACTTATGTATGCCTGATGTTCGAGCTAACTTATGTCTGTCCGAGCTAACTTATGTCTGCCTAATGTCCGAACTAAGTTATGTCTGGTGTCCGAAGTCTGAGGTCAGATGTCCGAGGCATGGGTGTCCGATGTATGGGTGTCCGATATAAAATGTCCAATGTATCAGCCTCCACCACTTGGATGCTTGAAATAGGTCATTTATCTTCAGGTATGGACAAGCCCTTTTGAGAATGAATTACGTTTTGGATAAAGGCAGCAAGGTTGTTCTTAAACCTCTTAGCTTGAGCCCTAGTGATTGGTCCAGTTTTCATTCGTATTGGATCAGTACCCCAGTGAGTTGTCGGTTGTGCGAGCTCGGGCGGATTCGCATCATTCCCCTCCTCTTGAAAAGGATTTGCCCTCAAATCAAAATCATCACTTGCAGAAAAAGGAGACAAATCAGCAACATTGAATGTAGCACTAACATTATACTCACCTGGTAAATCAAGTTTGTAAGCATTGTCATTTATCCGCTCCAAAACTTGAAAAGGTCCATCGCCTCTCGGCATCAATTTTGATTTCCGTTGTTCGGGAAACCTCTCCTTCCTCATGTGTAACCAAACCCAATCCCCAGGTTCAAAAACAACCTATTTTTGGCCTTTGTTAGCATTCCTTGCATATTGCTCGGTCCTCCTCTCATTATTTGCCTTAGTTTTTTCATGAATCTGCTTAACAAAATCAGCTTTTTGTTTCCCATCTAGATTAGCACTTTCACTTAAAGGTAAAGGTGCTAGATATAATGGAGTCAAAGGATTAAAACCATAAACAATTTCAAAAGGAGTAATTTAGTTGCTGAATGCAAAGACCTATTATAAGCAAATTCAACATGTGGTAAACAATCATCCCAAGTTCTCAAATTTCAACTAATTAATGCTCTCAACAATGCAGACAAAGTTCTATTCACTACTTGGGTTTGTCCATCAGTTTGTGGATGACAAGTAGTTGAAAATAAAAGCTTAGTACCTAACTTAGCCCATAAAGTGTTCCAAAAATAACTTAAGAACTTAGCATCCCTATCAGAAACAATAGTTCTTGGCATTCCATGCAATCTCACAATTTCCTTGAAAAATAAATTAGCAATATTGGACGCATCATCAGTTTTATTACATGCAATAAAATGTGCCATCTTAGAAAACCTATCTACTACAACAAATATTGAATCCTTACCTGTCCTTGACCTAGGCAAACCAAGAATAAAATCCATAGACAAATCTACCCAAGGATAGGTAGAAATCGGCAAAGGCTTGTACAATCCATGCGGCTTCAATGTTGATTTTGTTTTTCGGTACTTTAAACATCTTTCACAAATTCTCTCAACATCTCTCCTCATGTTAGCCAATAAAAGTGTTCTTGTAGCAAGGATAAGGTTTTAAAAACACCAAAATGCCCCATTAAACCACCCCCATGTCCTTCCCGAACCAATAATTCCCTAATGCTACAATTAGGCACACAAAGTTTGTTTTCCTTAAACAAATACCCCTCAAATATATAAAATTTATTAAATCCATGGATCACATATGGAAAGGTTTCAATAAATTCAATCCACTTGGCATGCCTTCGGTTGAGCTTTCCTTGACCCTTAATATGCTTCAAAGACTCATGATCCGTATGAATCACAAACTCCTTTGGCACGAGATAATGCTGCCACGTCTCCAAAGCCCTCACCAAAGCATACATCTCCTTCTCATATGTCGGGTAGTTTAGTGCAGCTCCATTTCATTTTTCACTAAAGTAGGCTATGAGTTTTCCTTCTTGTATTAAGACAGCTCCAATACCTACACCCGAAGCATCACATTCAATTTCAAAAGTCTTAGAAAAATTTGGTAAAACTAATAAAGGTGCATTACACAATTTTTCTTTCAACAAATTAAAAGATTTTTCTTGTACTTCCCCCCATTTAAAGCCAACATTCTTCTTGACAACTTTATTCAAAGGTGCGGCTACGGAGCCATGGAAACTCCTCACTTGGGTGATTGTTGTAGGAATCGACCACTCTTTGATTGCTTGCACTTTAGCTTGATCCACTTTGATTCCTGCAGCACTTACTACAAATCTTAGAAAAACAAGCTCATCTTTGCAAAAATCACACTTGTTCATGTTAGCAAACAATCTTTCCTTTCTAAGAACTTGCACAACTTGTCCTAGTTGATCCACATGCTCATCCAAGTTTTGGCTATACACCAAAATATCATCAAAATAAACAACCATAAATTTACCAATAAATGGACGCATTACATGATTCATAAGCTTCATGAAAGTACTAGGTGCATTAGATAATCCAAAAGGCATAACTAACCATTCATACAGCCCATATTTATTTTTAAATGCGGTTTTCCATTCATCACCTTCTTTCATTCTAATTTGATGATAACCACTCCTAAGATCAATTTTAGGAGCATCTTTGTCCTAAACCCGTATTATATTAGCCCGGATCTAATTATATTTAAGTTCTAATGGTCACCTTGACCCCTAACCAACCTGTGATTAGAAACCTTGGTATATAATGAAGACGCCACAATAGGTGATGGAAGGCCTATTGATAAGTCAAACTAAAACACTCATTCGCTAATGGTGTTGTAGGTGTTCAAAAGAACAAAGAGAATTCAATCTCACAAATAATTTTCTGTGTAAAATTCAAGCTTCCCTTTTCTCATTGAAAATAAGACTTTAAATAGGCTTTGAATGAACAAAATAAAATCCTAAAAGGATTAGGAAATTTCGGCCAACATAGAATCCAATTAGGAAATTAACTAATTTCACATCCTTTCCTAATCTAATTTGGATTAATTAATTCCCTTATTTTGAAGTAGGAATTAATTAATTTACAATGAAAATAATAAAATAATAACTTTCCTAAACTTATTTGTCCAGCAAATAAATAAATAAAAACCCAAAAAAAAAAGTCAAACGCAAATTAGAAAACGAGTCGACTAGTTTGACAACTAAGCTGACTTATGTCTGATGTCCGAGCTAACTTATGTCTACTTGATGTCTGAGCTAACTTATGTCTACTTGATGTCCGAGCTAACTTATGTCTGTCTGAGCTAACTTATGTCTGTCTGATGTCTGAACTAAGTTATGTCTGGTGTCTGAAGTCTGAGGTCAGATGTCCGAGGCATGGGTGTCCGATATAAAATGTCTGATGTATGGGTGTCCGATATAAAATGTCCGATGTATCAGCCTCCACCACTTGGATGCTTAAAATAGGTCTTTTATCTTCAGGTATGGACAAGCCCTTTTGAGAATGAATTATGTTCTGGATAAAGGCAGCAAGGTTGTCTTTAAACCTCTTAGCTTGAGCCTTAGTGATCGGTCCAGTCTTCATCCGTATCGGATCAGTACCCCAGTGAGTTGTCGGTTGTGCGAGCTCGGGCGGATTCATATCACTTAGTAAGAGGTGGAAGGGTTAAGGAGTTACCCAGTGTGAGATATCACATTGTTCGAGGAACCCTAGATGCTGTCGGAGTAAAGGATCATCAACCAGGATGTTCTAGTGCATTGTAGATTCTTATCCAATACTTGTATCATTTGATGATGCCATGTAAATCACTAGAAACATGTGAAGTGTATGGCTAACCTAATAACGAAAGTTTTGTAACAGAACAGGAGCAGGCTACCATGAGATAAAAGATTTTCTTTCTAAAGAGATTCTATTTGAAACTATTCTATGTCCAAGGTCCAATATTGAAATAATTTCAGAGGTTTTCCTTGACTTTGTTTGTGTGAACAAACAATTCAAAATGCCTCAACTTTTTTAGAATAGGTTCGAGTCAAATAGCAATGATTCGAAGCACTTCTTTTTACATTATTTCGAAAACCGAAGGACTCAATCGTATGGGTATGTAAAATACAGGATTTCCAATCCTAGCAGGAAAAGGAGAGGAATTGATACTCAATTTAAAGTGAGTAAACATAATTCCATACTCGATCTCATAGATCCATATAGAATTTTATGGAAAGTCGTATTGGATGAAAGTCGTATGTACAGCTTGGAGGGAGATCTTTCATATCTTTCGAGATCCACCATACAATATTGGATCAAAAAGGAAAAATAAATTATTTTAGCCTTTATAAAAAGAAAATTGATTCTTGAACCCCTTTCACGCTTATGTCACGTCGAGGTACTACAGAAGAAAAAACTGCAAAATTCTATCCAATTTATCATAATCAATTAGTTAACATGTTGGTTAACCATATTCTGAAACAAAGAAAACAATCGTTGGCTTATCAAACTATCTATCAAGCCATGAAAAAGATTAAACAAAAGACAGAAACAAATCCACTATCTGTTTTACATCAAGCAATAAGTGGAGTGATGTGATTCCGCCCGAGGCCGCTCAACCGATAACCCGCTGGGGTGCTGACTCGACACGGATGAAGACTAGGCCAATCACAAGAGCTCAAATTAAGAAATTTAAGGGCAAACTGGGAGTATTTATACAGAGGGTAATCAATCTCAACAGAGCATGTCCGTACTTGAAGATACAAAGCCCATTCTAAGCATCCAAGTGGTGGAAGCCGATACGGACCCGGGTGACTGTTTTGGTACATTTTTGGAGTCCGGGAAACATGAAATGGTTCCAATGCTTTTATGGGTTCAATAAATATGCCTAAGAGGTCATGGAATAAAGTTAAAGCAGCCTCAAATGCAATCAAAAAGGGCTTGTACGGACAGCCTCAACAATTTGGCCGAATTTGCTGTATTGCTTGCTGGCTTTACTGTATTTTACTGTATTAGCCTTTTCTTATTTTTCCAAGCATGGGCAACGTGTGGGACTTCATATTCAGCTTATTTGGCATCCTAAAAATCATCTAGAAGCTGATTTGAAGCTCAAAGAGGTCAAAGATTGATGAAAGTCAACTTGATCAAAAAGGCTAGCATTTTTAGTTTCCTAATTTGTTTTTACTTTTTGTTTTAGGAAACTACCATTACTTTTTTGCTTTTATTTATTTATTTTCTGGAAAAATAACTTTAGGAAGGTTTTTATTTTATTCTTTCCATTGTAAATTAATTAATTCCTAATTTAATATAAAGGAATTAATTAATCAAACTTAGATTAGGAAAGGAAGTATAGTTTCGGCCAACTAGGTTTCTTTATGTGTGGTGGCTGGTTTTCTTTATGTTCTAGGGTTTTATTTCATGGCTTTGAAGCCTATTTAAAGGATTATTTTTCAAGATGAATACAACTTTGATTTGATTGAGAAAATACTTGTGAGATTAATTATCTCTTTGTTCTTTGAGAACACCTAAAACACCATTAGAGAATTGGTTGTTTTAGCTTGACTTATCAATAGGTTTTCCATCCCCTATTGTGGCGTCTACATTATACCAAGGTTTCTAACCACAGGTTGGTTAGGGGTTGAGGTCCATTCCATTAGAACTTGAACTTAATTAAAGATCCGGGCTAATATAATACGGGTTTAGGAGCAAGTCGTCCTAGGTTCGTATCATTTGGTATCAGAGCTAAATTTTGTTCAGGTTTGATCTATCTTTTTTTGTTTTATTTGTTTTTGTGTTATTCTGCAATTTTAGCATTAGGTTAAGGTTGCATCCATCCTATAGACGTTCAGCATCTTAAAAAAAAAAAAAAAATTCATTCCTAGTTGAATTAGGATTTCCTAGTTTTATCGTATTTTTGTTTGCTAGTTTGTTGGTTGT
Organism: Ziziphus jujuba; assembly: GCF_031755915.1. Lineage (NCBI taxonomy): Eukaryota > Viridiplantae > Streptophyta > Magnoliopsida > Rosales > Rhamnaceae > Ziziphus > Ziziphus jujuba. The sequence goes on from NC_083389.1 coordinate 25,351,925, forward strand.
CTTTTATCATTGTTCTTGTTAATTTGGTTTTTGTTGATTTTTCTTTGCTGTTTTAGTCTTAGAAATTTGCATTCATATATTCAAAAAAAAAAAAAAAAAAAGAAGAAGTTTGCGGCATCATTTAAAAAAAAAAAAAAAAATCTGCACATTTTGTTTATTTGGAGGTCACGGGTTTGGTGTTTGTTTTGGAGTTGGAATTGCAATTTTGGTAATTATTCTTGCTACTGCAGTTGTTTGTGTTCTTTGAGTGAAAAAAAAAAACAAAAAAGAAAAAAAAGAAAGAAGAGGTCAAGTTGAATAAAAAAAAAAAAATTCAGTTTGTTGGAGTTTGATTTGTTTGCTGGAAATTTGTTGGAGCTGCTGGTTTGTTGATTATTTATTCAATATTTGAGTTGCTGGGAAATTATTCTTGCTGCTGGATATTTGGATTTTGGGTGTTTAAATTATTTGGATTAAAATTAGATAAAGGAATTGATACAAAACTTGAATTACAAGAACAACAACCAACACTTTTCTATAATTTTGTTCTCTTTGATTCTTGTTCGTATTTGAATTTCTTTTTCTCAAATTTTATTCTTGAACTCATAATCTACTACCATCTGGTGCAGTTTTCAAAAATTCCAACGTTTTCCCATTATTTTGTGTTTTCTTGTCTCGAAAGCCGAAAAATTAGGATTTGTTGGATTTTTTCGGTATTGCCTACTTTTTGCTACTGTTTTGTTGATAAGTTTAATTAAAACATACTAGTGATCTAATTGTTGTTTGTGGGTGTTTTAATTATAACTTTGAGATAATTCATTGAGTGGAAAAAGGCAAGAGTGTGTGAGCTTAAAAGAGGGTAAAAGCCGAAACTAGTGTGCAAACACGAGTGTCGAGACCTTGTTTGAGTGAAACACGTAAGGGAGTGAATATTGTGAGGATTCATTTTATTTTTGCAGTATTTTATTAACATGGCAGATTCTAGAATAAGAAGAGGAGATCCACCCTTGAGGATCAATGAGGAAGAGTCTGTAGCATTTCATGGCGATGACCGAGCTACCGGAAGTGGAGACCAAGTGGACTTGAGAACTATTTTGGAATCAATACAGCGGATGAGTGCTCAATTTGAGCATGTAAATCAAAGAGTGGGAAGATTAGAAGCCTCACAAGGAAGGCCGAATACAAGAAATAGGCAAGAATTCCATGGAGGACGAGGCCGAGGACGAGGAGGTTGCGAGAGGCCGAGAGAGGAATTTGATGAGGAGCCATTGGACGGTGACTTTGAGGAAGGTATGGACGAAACCTTTGCTGTCCAAGATAGAGCTGGCCGTGGGAGATATAGGAGGGAGGATACAGATGAAGATTTTGGAAATATCAAGGTTAATATCCCACCTTTTATGGGTAAAAGTGATCCTGAAGCTTATTTGGAGTGGGAAGAGAAAATGGAGATGATTTTTGACTGCCACAACTATTCGGAAGGTAAGAAGGTGAAGATGGCAGCAATGGAGTTTGGCCATTATGCACTCCAATGGTGGATAAATGAGCAAAGCACCCGAAGGAGGGTTGGTGAAGACTTAATTGCAACATGGCGACAAATGAAAGGAGTCATGAGGAAGCGGTTTGTGCCATCCCATTACCAAAGGTTGCTGCATCAAAGGCTTCAATCTTTGTCTCAAGGAAGTAGGTCCGTGGAGGATTATTATCAAGAGATGGAGATGTTAATGATGAGGTTAAACATGAGGGAGGATAGAGAGGCAACAATGGCAAGATTTCTTGGAGGGTTAAACCGTGACATTGCCAACCAACTTGAATTACAACAATACTTGGAATTGGAGGAGATGTTGCATGTAGCCATTAAACTTGAGAACCAATTCAAGAGGAGGGGTGTTAGTACACGGTTTGGAGGAGTTTCTAGCAGTGGAAGGACAAGTTCAAGTGGCTGGAAAAACAATTCCACTTATGAAAACAAGTTGAGGCCGAAATTAGGAGAAGAATCTACCAACCGGCCAAGAAGGGAGGTCAAGACCGAATCTGTCCAAGCACTTAGAGGTGAGATAAAATCTGATCCTAAGCCTAAAAAATCTAGAGTAATAATTTGTTTTAAGTGCCAAGGAAGGGGACACATATCCAGCCAATGCCCAAATAGAAGAATCATGGTATTAAAGGGTGATGGTGAGCTGGAATCCGCAAGTGAAGAAAGTGGAGCTGAAACCGAGCAAGAGGAGGGTTGTAATGAAGATGAAACCGAACCTGTAGATACATCTAATGCCGAGTTGAGCTTGGTTTCAAGGAGAGTACTTGCTGTCTACAAAGATGAAGAGCAGATACAAAGAGAAAACATCTTCCACACTCGCTGCGAAATACAAGGTAAAATTTGTAGCATGATTATAGATAGTGGGAGTTGTACTAATGTGATAAGTAATCTTGTAGTTGATAAATTAGGCTTGAAAACAATTAAACATCCAGAACCTTATAGATTACAATGGCTTAATGATAGTGGTGAGATGAAAGTAAACAAACAAGCCAAAGTAAAATTTAATATAGGTAGATATGAGGATGTAGTTTTATGTGATATTGTGCCTATGATTGCTGGACATAAACTATTAGGTAGACCATGGCAATTTGATAAAGATGCTACTCATTTTGGTCGAGAAAATAGTATTGTTTTCAGGTTTAAAGGGAAGAAGATCAAGCTGGAACCATTATCTCCTAAAGAGGTTTACAAGGACCAATTACAAATGCAACAAAGGAGAGAAGCCGAAAAGCTCAAGGAAAAAGCAAGTATGGCACCAACGGCTTCACCATCCTTTCAAGAAGGTAAGATTGAGGTTGCTGACCAAGGTAAGGTTTCTAAGGTTCATATTGAGTGGAAAGACCAAGAAAAATCCAAGAGAGGGGTGAGAAAAGAGAGCAAACCCGAGAGCACACAAAAACTGGAAATTTCCGCCAATGAGAGCCAAACCGAGGAAAGAAAAAGAAAAGAAAGAAAAGAGAGGAAAAACCAGAATTTTTATTTGAGTTTAGGGGATATTAATAAGGTTATTGAGTGTAAGAAACCTTTGCTGGTCATGCTTTACAAAGAAAATTATTTTAATGATCAAACTAGCTTTGAAGAACTTGAATTGCCAAGTTCAATGATTTCTCTTTTGAAGGAATTTGGAGATGTCTTACCAAATGAAATTCCAAGTGGACTACCATCCAATCAAGAGGGAAAAGGTGAGCTTGCTGTCTGAGGTAAGTCTTCTAATACTCAGGTTGTGTGGAAAAATTTTATTAAAACCAAGAGTGAGAAATTTGGTGCTAAAGCCGAGAGTGAGGAAGGTGAGATGGCATTGAGTGAGAAAGGAAAAGGAAGACAAGAAAGGAAGAATATAAATTGTTATATTAGCTTTGGTGATGTTAATAAAGTAATTATGAATAAAAAATCATTGCTGACCATGAAGTTTAAAGATACTTATTTAAAGATGTCTTTATTGCATAGAACTTTATCTATATTGTTGAGAGCTTTACTTAGTGGCAATTTGAAAATTTGGAAAATATTGTTTGCTAACTTTAAAAAGTGTAATTTTTACCATAATGAGCATGTATTTCTAGATTTTGTTGTAATAGTATTTGACCCAGGAGAATTGGTTTGGTTACACTTACAAAAGGAAAGGTTTCCTAATCAAAGAAAGTCAAAGCTCATGCCGCCTATGGATGGACCTTTTCAAGTTTTGGAGCCCAATAACAAGAATGCCTACAAGCTTGATTTACTAGGTGAGTATAACATGAGTGCTGCATTTAATGTTGCTGATTTAACTCCTTTTGCTGCAGGTGATGATCTTGATTTGAGGACAAATCCTTTTCAAGAGGAGGGGAATGATGTGATTCTGCCCGAGGCCGCTCAACCGATAACCCGCTGGGGTGCTGACTCGACACGGATGAAGACTAGGCCAATCACAAGAGCTCAAATTAAGAAATTTAAGGGCAAACTGGGAGTATTTATACAGAGGGTAATCAATCTCAACAGAGCATGTCCGTACTTGAAGATACAAAGCCCATTCTAAGCATCCAAGTGGTGGAAGCCGATACGGACCCGGGTGACTGTTTTGGTACATTTTTGGAGTCCGGGAAACATGAAATGGTTCCAATGCTTTTATGGGTTCAATAAATATGCCTAAGAGGTCATGGAATAAAGTTAAAGCAGCCTCAAATGCAATCAAAAAGGGCTTGTACGGACAGCCTCAACAATTTGGCCGAATTTGCTGTATTGCTTGCTGGCTTTACTGTATTTTACTGTATTAGCCTTTTCTTATTTTTCCAAGCATGGGCAACGTGTGGGACTTCATATTCAGCTTATTTGGCATCCTAAAAATCATCTAGAAGCTGATTTGAACCTCAAAGAGGTCAAAGATTGATGAAAGTCAACTTGATCAAAAAGGCTAGCATTTTTAGTTTCCTAATTTGTTTTTACTTTTTGTTTTAGGAAACTACCATTACTTTTTGGCTTTTATTTATTTATTTTCTGGAAAAATAACTTTAGGAAGGTTTTTATTTTATTCTTTCCATTGTAAATTAATTAATTCCTAATTTAATATAAAGGAATTAATTAATCAAACTTAGATTAGGAAAGGAAGTATAGTTTCGGCCAACTAGGTTTCTTTATGTGTGGTGGCTGGTTTTCTTTATGTTCTAGGGTTTTATTTCGTGGCTTTGAAGCCTATTTAAAGGATTATTTTTCAATATGAATACAACTTTGATTTGATTGAGAAAATACTTGTGAGATTAATTATCTCTTTGTTCTTTGAGAACACCTAAAACACCATTAGAGAATTGGTTGTTTTAGCTTGACTTATCAATAGGTTTTCCATCCCCTATTGTGGCGTCTACATTATACCAAGGTTTCTAACCACAGGTTGGTTAGGGGTTGAGGTCCATTCCATTAGAACTTGAACTTAATTAAAGATCCGGGCTAATATAATACGGGTTTAGGAGCAAGTCGTCCTAGGTTCGTATCATGGAGTAACTCCCGATATAGCAATAAATGAAACATCTTGTTCTTTCTTTAACAATTTTTGATCTCTAGTGGACCTCTTAGTAGGATTCAAACCCAGATGAAGTTCTGACCCTCTGTCAGAAAAAAGAACGAATGGATCTTAGAGGATTCCCAAGAAATTCTTCGATTTCTTCTAGAACCAGATGATTATTCATCTGCTTCTCATGTTTTGTGAATAGCCGAGACATTGAGGAATATCCAAAAAGGCATTTAGGGAAACAGTCTGATTCTATCTCTGTTCGTTACGTTTGAAGAAAGGAAGGATCCCAAAGAATCAATCTTTCTTTTAGTTGTTAAATCTCTCTTTGATTGATCAATGTATGATATTATGAATCCTCATTACTAATGGAATCGAAAATGATCTCTGGATCGATCAGAACACCCTTTTAATTGGCTAGAATCTGTTACTTGCACAAAACTGGATCTTTTGGAATCATATTGAATATCTGACGATACATTTTGTACCTTGCTAAAAAATCGATCCTTGTTTACCAACCACACATTGTCTAACCAAATCCAATTTTCTCTCGGTATGTTCCTCAAAAAATCCAATTCATGCAGATTCTTCCCCCAACTAAAGAAGAGATCTTGGCAGAATTGCCATATATGAAATTGAGCACAGTTTTACAAAGAAATCGCCCACTTGTTTCTCAAGAAGAGATGGGAAACATGCTCAATATCATTTGATTGAATAGTTGACCCAGCTCCTTGCTGTTTAAAGAAACCCTCTGCTTCAAATGGTATTTTTTTACGAAAAGCAAATGTGAGATAACAAATCTAGTCTTTCACTAAGATTTCGAATAGCTGTCCCGAATTCAGGTTGATTATGTTCCGCCTCTTCCTTGGAGAAAGACGATCAAACAATTCCCAATCATGGTCCTTGCCGATCGGATCATCCATAGAATATACAAAAAGAAACTCCAGATATTTGATATCTTTCTCTTTGAATGAGATCTCAACTTCGACAATGATTTAATTAGATATCTTACAACTAGAATCCCTTTTTTTTTCCAATCCAGTTCCTCCACCACCACAAACCCCAATTAGATTCAGGAATGATACACTTTTTAGTCATTGGGAGAACCTAAGTACTCTCTTTCGAATCTAGGAAATAGCTCTTAGAGATCTTTTTTCCTTTTGGTAGATACAGGAGTGAAACAATCAACCTATTGATATTGGAAGACCTAAAAGATTCTTCCAATGTATCATTTATGGGTCCAATGAAATTCAAAGGTATAGGAAGAAGCCTTATAAAATAGAGATTTGAAAATAGTGAGAATTCTTGATCTCTCTCAATATCTCTCTTAATTTGAAAATCCATATTTGAATTAATGTCCTTTCATTGAGTCCTCCTAAATTGCATTGATTTATCCTAAAGATTTCAATTGAATTGGAATTTGGTTATTCAACATGTACGAGGATACCTGCTAAGCATCCATTGCTGAATGGTTAAAGTGCCCAACTCATAATTGGTGAATTCGTAGGTTCAATTCCTAATGGTTACATACCAATGGGACCCTCCAATAAAATAAGTCTATTGGAATTGACTCTGTATCAATGGAATCTCATCATCCATACATAACAAATTGGTGTGGTATATTCATAGCATAACATATGAACAGTAAGAACTAGCATTCTTATTGAGACTAGAACTCATAGTGAAGAAAATAGATTTATGGATGGAATCTAATATGCAGTATTTACAGACAAAAATATTCGATTTTTGTTGAAAAAGCAATATACTTCTAATGTTGAATCAGGATCAACTGGGACAGAAATATTGCATTGGGTCGAACTCTTCTTTGGTGTCAAGATAATAGCTATGAATAGTCATCGACTCTCGGAAAAGTGTAGAAGAATGGGACCTATTATGGGATATACAATGCATTACAGATGTATGATCATTACGCTTCAACTGGGTTATTCTATTCCACCTATAAGAAAGAAAAGAACTTAAATCAAAATACTTAATAGCATGGCGATACATTTATACAAAACTTCTAACCCGAGCACGCGCAAAGGAGCCATAGCCAATCAAGTGAAATCCAATCCATGAAATAATTCAATCTATAGGTAGAATCGTTGTGGTAAAGGTCGTAATGCCAAAGAAATCATTACCGTAGGGCATAGAGGGGGAGGTCATAAGCGTCTATACTGTAAAATCGATTTTCGATGGAATGTAAAAGATATATATGGTAGAATCGTAACTCTAGAATACTGTCCTAATCAAAATGCATACATTTGTCTCATACACTATGGGATGGTGAGAAAAGATATATTTTACATCCAACAGGGGCTATAATTGGAGATACCATTGTTTCTCGTACAGAAATTCTTATAAAAATAGGAAATGCCCTACCTTTGAGTGTAGTTTGAATTATTGATTTACGTAATTGAAAGTAACCAATTAGGTTTACGACGAAACCTAGAAATCGATCACTGATCCAATTTAAGTACCTCGCAGGATAGACCTCAATAGAAAACTGAAGAGTAACGGCATCAAGTGATTGAGTTCAGTAGTTCCTCATATAAAATTATTGACTCTAGAGATATAGTAATATGGAGAAGATAAAATTGTTTCAAGCACTGACAGAACCAGAAGTGCCCTTTGTTTTAAAGAGAGGAGGACGAGTTATTCACATTTCATTTGATGGTTAGAGTTGAATTGCAAGCTAGCAGTTGTAATTCTAAGGATTCCCGGGGGGAAAACTAGAGATGTCTCCTACGTTACCTGTAATATGTGGAAGTATCGATGCAATTTCATAGAGTCATTCAGTCTGAATGCTACATGAAGGACATAAGCCAGATAAAGGAATGGGAAGACCTAGGATGTCGGAGATCATAACATGAGTGATTCGGCAGATTTTGGTTCCTACGTATCCACTCATGTGGTACTTCATTATATGATATATATAAGAATTATACGATATATATAAGATCCATTAGTATAGATATCATCATCTACATCCAAAAAGCCATATGCTTTGGAAGAGGCTTGTACAGTTTGGGAAGGGGTTTTGATTGATCAAAAAGAAGAGTCTACTTCAATCGATATGCCCTTAGGTACGGCCATACATAACATAGAAATTACACTTGGAAAGGGTGGACAGTTAGCTGGAGCAGCAGGTGTTGTAGCGAAACTAATTGTAAAAGAGGGGAAATCGGCCACATCAAAATTACTTTCTGGGGAATGTTAAGGTGAACCAGAAAAGTTTGGATAGAGCTGGATCGAAATGTTGGCTAGGTAAGTGTCCTGTAGTAAGAGGAGTAGTTATGAACCCTGTAGACCATTCCTATGGGGGTGGTGAAGGGAGGGCCCCAGTTGGTAGAAAAAAACCTGCAACCCTTTGGGGTTATCCTGCACTTGGAAGAAGAAGTAGAAAAAGGAATAAATATAGTGATCATTTGATTCTTCGTCACTGTAGTAAATAGAATTTGTTTCTTCGTCTTTACCAAAAAAAAAAAAAAAGAGTAATTAATTGTGACACGTTCACTAAAAAAAAAAAAAATCCTTTTGTAGCGAATCATTTATTAAGAAAAAATAAATATGCTTAACACAAAAGTAGAAAAAGAAATAATAGTCACTTGGTCCCGACCGTCTACCATTATATCGACAATGATCGGGTATACTATTACTATCCATAATGGAAAGGAGCATTTGCCAATTTATATAATAGATTGTATGGTAGGACATAAATTGGGAGAATTTTCACCTACTCTAAGTTTCTGAGGACATGCAAAAAATGATAATCGATTTTGTCGTTAATAATTTTTTAATAAACACAAAAAGTGAATATAGATACTTATTGTTCATTAGTGAGAGGTAAACCTTATGAGAAAGAAGAAAAAGATGGACCGATATATAGAAGAATACGCTATAGGTGAATTTATAGATATGTTTGCTCATAAAGTGCAAAGAGTAATTAATCAGATTCATGGGCGTTCTTATGAAGAAACACTTCTAATACTCGAACTCATGCCCTATCGAGCATGTTTTCCCATTTTAAAATTGGTTTCTTCTGCAACATTAAATGCTAATCACAATAGAGGTTTCACCAAAGCAAAGTTAAAAATTAGTAAAGCAGAACTCAACGAAGGCATTACTGTGAAAAAATTAAAACCTCGAGCTCGGGGACGAGGTTATCCAATAAAAAGACCAACATGTCATATAACTATTGTACTGAAACATACAGCTGTACATTATTATACAGACTATTTAAAGAACAAAATTGTCTTTGAAGAATTTTAAGGTTAAATTACAAATATTTTTTTATAATAAAAAATACAAATAAATATGCCATATTATGCTTAAAAAAACATGGATGAATAAGAAAAAGAAGTACAACGATATGACATGTCATGATATGTATAGTAGCGGGGGATTATGGGACAAAAAATAAATCCACTCGGTTTCAGATTTGGTTCAACCCAAGCTCATCATTCTTTTTGGTTTGCACAACCAAAAAATTATTTGGAGGATCTATAAGAAGATCAAAAACTATGAAACTGTATCAAGAATAATGTACAAAAAAATATGAAAATATCTTCTAGTGTCGAGGGAATTTCTTGTATAGAAATTCAAAAACGAATCGATTTGATTCAAGTCATAATATATATGGGATTCCCAAAGTTATTAATAGAACCTAAAAGAATCGAAGAATTACAGATGACTGTACAAAAAGACCTTAATTGTGTGAACCGAAAACTCAACATTGCTATTACAAGAATTGAAAACCCTTATGGAAACCCTAATAATCTTGCGGAATTTATAGCCAGGCAATTAAAAAATAGAGTTTCATTTCGCAAAGCAATAAAAAAAGCTATTAGATTAACTGAGCAGGTGGGTACAAAAGGAATTCAAGTACAAATTGCAGGGCATATTGACAGAAAAGAAATTGCATGTGTCAAATGGATCAGAGAAGGAAGGGTTCCTCTACAAACCATTCGAGCTAAAATTGATTACTGATCCTATACAGTTTGAACTATTTATGAGGTATTAGACATCAAAATTTGGATATTTATAGAAGAGGAATAATAGGCCTTTACTCGACTTATCTTTAGGTCTATTCCATCCATCCAGTAATAGAATAAAAAATGACAAATTCTTTCATTCTTTTTCTCTTAACTCAAAACAAAAATGAACAATTCTACAAGGTTGAATAAAAATTCGATTAATCATTTGATATAATTGCTATGCTTCGTGTGTGACTCGTTGGTTTATTTAGGATTAGGATTCAAAAAAAGAAAGAAGTACCAGCCCATAGTATGAACTAATAACTATTATAGAACTAATATAGATATAGAACTAACATAGAACTAATAACTAACTATCATTTCGCATTATCTGGATATAAAAAACCGGTCGAGATATGATATATTGGTCATATCAACGTAGCAATTGAAATCTTTTTTGCATAAACAAACAACAAAAAACAAAAAAACTAATCTGAGTATGAGTTGTAAAGAAAACAAAATGCAGATAAATGGAAGGACAAGAGAAAGAGAGAAAAAAAAAATATCAATGATATATGATTCCAATATGTAAGGTCTATGATTCCTCTCATAATGAGGAATGTAATAAAGCATTAATACTGATTGGTCTATAATTATACAAATTTGTTCATAGAAAAAGAATCAAAAGCCCCGAGCCAATAAATACTGAGAGGATTGACTTGAGAATAAATCAAATTTCATTAGGGGCTCCGTTGTAGAAGTCGGACTTAACCATTAATCAAGACGCGATGGGAACGATAGAACCTATGAATACATAAGATTATATTGAAAATGAATCTTAATGATTCAGTAGGTAGGATCGCGGGAACGAACCAGAAACCAATTTATTTATTCTGAAAGGTCATGTTATAGACTGCTCCTACAACTGAATATTGAAAGAGTAAATATCCACCCATGAAAATTTTGATTTTATTGGATTTCTAAATTTTAGCCGATTTGATATGATAATAAAAAGCAAAACAAAATAAATATTCATTATAACCTTATAACAAAATGACTTTATCTATACTATTATCTCTAAATGTATCTTTAAATAAAAATTCTCTATAAATTGAATCCATGTTTAGTTATATATCAAAACAAGATATACAAATTTCTAATAGATTAGATGAAATTTCAAAAAATCTCATGAATCAATATATTTTTTCAGTATATTATTCATTAAAAACATAAATGTAAATACATAGATATTATTTTTTAATAGTTTCAGTAGCGAGGAGCTGGATGAGAAGAAACTCTCATGTCCAGTTCTGTAGTATAGATGGAATTAATAAACAACCATCAACTATAACCCCAAAAGAACCAAATTATGTAAACATCATAAAGGAAGAATGAAAGGAATATCTTATCGAGGTAATCGTATTTGGTAGATATGCTCTTCAAGAACTTGAACCCGCTTGGATCACATCTCAACAAATTGAAGCGGGTCGATGAGCAATGACATGAAATGTCTGCCGCGGTAGGAAAGTGATACGAACCTAGGACGACCTGCTCCTAAACCCGTATTATATTAGCCCGGATCTTTAATTAAGTTCAAGTTCTAATGGAATTGACCTCAACCCCTAACCAACCTGTGGTTAGAAACCTTGGTATAATGTAGACGCCACAATAGGGGATGGAAAACCTATTGATAAGTCAAGCTAAAACAACCAATTTTCTAATGGTGTTTTAGGTGTTCTCAAAGAACAAAGAGATAATTAATCTCACAAGTATTTTCTCAATCAAATCAAAGTTCAAAGTTGTATTCATATTGAAAAATAAGCCTTTAAATAGGCTACAAAGCCATGAAATAAAACCCTAAAATCAAAGGGAAAACAGGCCACACAATAAAGAGTTCTATGGTGGCCGAAATTGTCACTCCTTTCCTAATCTAATTTGGATTAATTAATTCCTTTATTTTTGAATTAGGAATTAATTAATTTACAATGAAAATAATAAAATAATAACTTTCCTAAACTTATTTTTCCAGAAAATAAATAAATAAAAAAACTAAAAAGTAATGGTAATTTCCTAAAACAAAAAGTAGAATCAAATTAGGAAACTATAATACTAGCTTTTTGACTAAGTTGACTTTGACCAATCTTTGACCAAATTGAGCTCCAAATCAGCTTCTAGATGCTTTGTAGGATGCCAAATAAACTGAATATGAAGGCCCACATGTTGCCCATGCTTGGAAAAATAAGAAAAGGCTAATACAGTAAAATACAGTAAAGCCAGCAAGCAATACAGCAAATTCGGCCAAATAGTTGAAGCTGTCCGTACAAGCCCTTTTTGATTGCATTTGAGGCTGCTTTAACTTGATTCCACGACCTCTTAGGCATATGGATTGAACCCATAAAGCATTGGAACCATTTCATGCTTCTCGGACTCCAAAAATGTACCAAAACCGTCACCCGGGTCCGTATCGGCTTCCACCACTTGGATGCTTAGAGTAGGCTTTGCATCTTCAAGTATGGACAAGCTCTGTTGAGATTGATTATCCCCTGTATAAATACTCCCAGGTTGTCTTTAAATCTCTTAATTTGAGCTCTTGTGATTGGCCTAGTCTTCATCTGTGTCGAGTCAGCACCCCAGCGGGTTATCGGTTGAGCGGGCTCGGGCGGAATCACATCATTCCCCTCCTCTTGAAAAGGATTTGTCCTCAAATCAAGATCATCACCTGCAGCAAAAGGAGTTAAATCAGCAACATTAAATGCAGCACTCATGTTATACTCACCCGGTAAATCAAGCTTGTAGGCATTCTTGTTATTCGACTCCAAAACTTGAAAAAGTCCATCCATAGGCGGTATGAGCTTTGACTTTCTTTGTTTAGGAAACCTTTCCTTTTGTAAGTGAAACCAAACCAATTCTCCTGGGTCAAACACTATTACAACAAAATCTAGAAATACATGCTCATTATGGTAAAAATTACACTTTTTAAAGTTAGCAAACAATATTTCCCAAATTTTCAAATTGCCACTAAGTAAAGCTCTCAACAATGCAGATAAAGTTCTATGCAATAATGACATCTTTAAATAATTATCTTTAAAATTCATGGTCAGCAATGATTTCTTATTCATAATTACTTTATTAACATTACCAAAGCTAAGATAAAAATTTATATTTTTCCTTTCTTGTCTTCCTTTTCCTTTCCCACTCACGGCCATAAAACCTTCCTCACTCTCGGCTTTTGCACCAAATTTCTCACTCTTGGTTTTAATAAAATTTTTCCACACAACCTGAGTATTAGAAGGCTTACCTTGGACAGCAAGCTCACCTTTTCCCTCTTGATTGGATGGTAGTCCAATTGGAATTTTATTTGGGAAGACATCTCCAAATTCCTTCAAAAGAGAAATCATTGAACTTGGCAATTCAAGTTCTTCAAAGTTAGTTTGATCATTAAAATAATTTTCTTTATAAATCATGACCAACAAGGGTTTTGTACATTCAATAGCCTTATTAATATTCCTAAAACTTAAATAAAAATTCTGGTTTTTCCTCTCTTTTCTTTCTTTTCTTTTTCTTTCCTCGGTTTGGCTCTCATTGGCGGAAATTTCCAGATTTTTTGTGCTCTCGGGTTTGCTCTCTTTTCTCACCCCTCTCTCAGCTTTTTCTTGGTTCTTCAACTCAATTTGGGTTTTAGAAAGCTTACCTTGATCAGCAACCTCAATCTCACCTTCTTGAAAGGATGGTGAAGCCGTTGGTGCCATACTTGCTTTTTCCTTGAGCTTTTCGGCTTCTCTCCTTTGTTGCATTTGTAATTGGTCTTTGTAAACCTCTTTAGGAGATAATGGTTCCAGCTTGATCTTCTTCCCTTTAAACCTGAAAACAATACTATTTTCTCGACCAAAATGAGTAGCATCTTTATCAAATTGCCATGGTCTACCTAATAGTTTATGTCCAGCAATCATAGGCACAATATCACATAAAACTACATCCTCATATCTACCTATATTAAATTTTACTTTGGCTTGTTTGTTTACTTTCATCTCACCACTATCATTAAGCCATTGTAATCTATAAGGTTCTGGATGTTTAATTGTTTTCAAGCCTAATTTATCAACTACAAGATTACTTATCACATTAGTACAACTCCCACTATCTATAATCATGCTACAAATTTTACCTTGTATTTCACAGCGAGTGTGGAAGATGTTTTCCCTTTGTATCTGCTCTTCATCTTTGTAGACAGCAAGTACTCTCCTTGAAACCAAGCTTAACTCGGCATTAGATGTATCTACAGGTTCGGTTTCATCTTCATTACAAGCCTCCTCTTGCTCGGTTTCAGCCCCACTTTCTTCACTTGCGGATTCCAGCTCACCATCGCCCTTTAATACCATGATTCTTCTATTTGGGCATTGGCTGGATATGTGTCCTCTTCCTTGGCACTTAAAACAAATTATTTCTCTAGATTTTTGAGGTTTAGGATCAGATTTTATCTCACCTCTAAGTGCTTGGACAGATTCGGTCTTGACCTCCCCTCTTGGCCGGTTGGTAGATTCTTCTCCTAATTTTGGCCTCAACTTGTTTTCATAAGTGGAATTGTTTTTCCAGACACTTGAACTTGTCCTTCCACTGCTAGAAACTCCTCCAAACCGTGTACTAACACCCCTCCTCTTGAATTGGTTCTCGAGCTTAATGGCTACATGCAACATCTCCTGCAATTCCAAGTATTGTTGTAATTCAAGTTGGTTGGCAATGTCATGGTTTAACCCTCCAAGAAATCTTGCCATTGTTGCCTCCCTATCCTCCCTCATGTTTAACCTCATCATTAACATCTCCATCTCTTTGTAATAATCCTCCACGGACCTACTTCCTTGAGACAAAGATTGAAGCCTTTGATGCAGCAACCTTTGGTAATGGGATGGCACAAACCGCTTCCTCATGACTCCTTTCATTTGTCGCCATGTTGTAATTAAGTCATCACCAACCCTCCTTCGGGTGCTTTGCTCATTTATCCACCATTGGAGTGCATAATGGCCAAACTCCATTGCTGCCATCTTCACCTTCTTACCTTCCGAATAGTTGTGGCAGTCAAAAATCATCTCCATTTTCTCTTCCCACTCCAAATAAGCTTCAGGATCACTTTTACCCATAAAAGGTGGGATATTAACCTTGATATTTCCCAAATCTTCATCTGTATCCTCCCTCCTATATCTCCCATGGCCAGCTCTATCTTGGACAGCAAAGGTTCCGTCCATACCTTCCTCAAAGTCACCGTCCAATGGCTCCTCATCAAATTCCTCTCTCGGCCTCTCGCGACCTCCTCGTCCTCGGCCTCATCCTCCATGGAATTCTTGCCTATTTCTTGTATTCGGCCTTCCTTGTGAGGCTTCTAATCTTCCCACTCTTTGATTTACATGCTCAAATTGAGCACTCATCCGCTGTATTGATTCCAAAATAGTTCTCAAGTCCACTTGGTCTCCACTTCCGGTAGCTCGGTCATCGCCATGAAATGCTACGGACTCTTCCTCATTGATCCTCAAGGGTGGATCCCCTCTTCTTATTCTAGAATCTGCCATGTTAGTAAAATACTGCAAAAATAAAATAAATCCTCACAATATTCACTCCCTCACGTGTTTCACTCAAACAAGGTCTCGACACTCGTGTTTGCACACTAGTTTCGGCTTTTACCCTCTTTTAAGCTCACACACTCTTGCCTTTTTCCACTCAATGAATTATCTCAAAGTTCTAATTAAAACACCCACAAAACAGCAATTAGATCCCTAGTATGTTTTAATTAAACTTATCAACAAAACAGTAGCAAAAAGTAAGCAATACCGAAAGAATCCAACAAATCCTAATTTTTTTTCGGCTTTCTAGACAAGAAATCACAAAATAATGGGAAAACGTCGGAATTTTTGAAAACTGCACCAGATGGTAGTAGATTATGAGTTCAAGAATAAAATTCCAGAAAAAGAAATTCAAATACGAACAAGAATCAAAGAGAACAAAAATATAGAAAAGTGTTGGTTGTTGTTCTTGTAATTCAAGTTTTGTATCAATTCCTTTATCTAATTTTAATCCAAATAATTTAAACACCCAAAATCCAAATATCCAGCAGCAAGAATAATTTCCCAGCAACTCAAATACTGAATAAATAATCAAAAACCAGCAGCTCCAACAATTTCCAGCAAACAAATCAAACTCCAACAAACTGAAATTTTTTTTTTTTTTTTTTTATATTCCACTTTACCTCTTCTTTCTTTTTTTTTTTTTTTTTTTTCACTCACAGAACATAAACAACTGCAGTAGCAAGAATAATTACCAAAATTGCAATTCCAACTCCAAAACAAACACCAAACCCGTGACCTCCAAATAAACAAAATGTGCAGTTTTTTTTTTTTTTTTTTTTTTCAAATGTTGCCACAAACCTCTTTTTTTTTTTTTTTGAATATATGAATGCAAATATTTAAGACTAAAACAGAAAATGAAAATCAACAAAAAAAACCAAAATTATCAAGAACAATGATAAAAGACAACCAACAAATTAGGAAACAAATATACGATAAAACTAGGAAACCTAATTCAACTAGGAATGAATTTTTTTTTTTTTTTTTTTTTTAAAGATGCAGAACGTGTATGGGGTGGATGCAACCTTAACCTAATGCTAAAATTGCAGAATAACACAAAAACAAATAAAGCAAATAAAGATAGATCAAACCTGAACAAAATTTAGCTCTGATACCAAATGATACGAACCTAGGACGACCTGCTCCTAAACCCGTATTATATTAGCCCGGATCTTTAATTAAGTTCAAGTTCTAATGGAATTGACCTCAACCCCTAACCAACCTGTGGTTAGAAACCTTGGTATAATGTAGACGCCACAATAGGGGATGGAAAACCTATTGATAAGTCAAGCTAAAACAACCAATTTTCTAATGGTGTTTTAGGTGTTCTCAAAGAACAAAGAGATAATTAATCTCACAAGTATTTTCTCAATCAAATCAAAGTTCAAAGTTGTATTCATATTGAAAAATAAGCCTTTAAATAGGCTACAAAGCCATGAAATAAAACCCTAAAATCAAAGGGAAAACAGGCCACACAATAAAGAGTTCTATGGTGGCCGAAATTGTCACTCCTTTCCTAATCTAATTTGGATTAATTAATTCCTTTATTTTTGAATTAGGAATTAATTAATTTACAATGAAAATAATAAAATAATAACTTTCCTAAACTTATTTTTCCAGAAAATAAATAAATAAAAAAACTAAAAAGTAATGGTAATTTCCTAAAACAAAAAGTAGAATCAAATTAGGAAACTATAATACTAGCTTTTTGACTAAGTTGACTTTGACCAATCTTTGACCAAATTGAGCTCCAAATCAGCTTCTAGATGCTTTGTAGGATGCCAAATAAACTGAATATGAAGGCCCACATGTTGCCCATGCTTGGAAAAATAAGAAAAGGCTAATACAGTAAAATACAGTAAAGCCAGCAAGCAATACAGCAAATTCGGCCAAATAGTTGAAGCTGTCCGTACAAGCCCTTTTTGATTGCATTTGAGGCTGCTTTAACTTGATTCCATGACCTCTTAGGCATATGGATTGAACTCATAAAGCATTGGAACCATTTCATGCTTCTCGGACTCCAAAAATGTACCAAAACCGTCACCCGGGTCCGTATCGGCTTCCACCACTTGGATGCTTAGAGTAGGCTTTGCATCTTCAAGTATGGACAAGCTCTGTTGAGATTGATTATCCCCTGTATAAATACTCCCAGGTTGTCTTTAAATCTCTTAATTTGAGCTCTTGTGATTGGCCTAGTCTTCATCTGTGTCGAGTCAGCACCCCAGCGGGTTATCGGTTGAGCGGGCTCGGGCGGAATCACATCAGAAAGCATGGGTACGTATATTTCTAGACAAACAAGCTATAATAAGACCTACAGAAACCCACGGAAAGGATCTCCTAAATATTGGGTAGCTCTCGTCAAAGCCGGTAGAATACTTTATGAAATGAGTGGAGTAGCAGAAAATATAGCCAGAAGAGCTATTTCACTAGCGGCATAAAAAATGCCTATATTAACTCAATTCATTATTTCAGTATAGGAATGTATAACCAAAAGAAAAGGTTTTTTGGATGGACAAAAAAAAAAAAAAGAAAAAACAATTGTAGGTTTCCTTTCTTGTTTTGAGCAAACAACATTTCTTTTTTTTTTTTCCCCTTCACACTTTGTGTTAATTGAAACAATAGATAAAAAAATGATTGAACCCCAAAGCCATTTGAATTTAGCAAATAACAGTGGAGCCCGAGAATTAATGTGTATTTAAATCATAGGAGCTAGTAATCGACGATATGCTCATATTGGTGACGTTGTTGTTGCTATAATCAAGGAAGCAGTACCAAATACACCTCTAGAATGATCAGAAGTGATCAGAGCTGTAACTGTACGTACCTGTAAAGAACTCAAACGTGAGAACGGTATGATCATACGATATGATGACAATGCTGCGGTTGTTATTGATCAAAAAGGAAATCCAAAAGGAACTCGAATTTTATGTGCGATCCCATGGGAATTAAGATAATTAAATTTCACTAAAATAGTTTCATTAGCATCCGAAGTATTATAAGAAGAGACCATAGCATAATTAATATAATGAATATAGTTATAATATTTAACTTAGTATTTACTGAGTATTTAACTGAAATTGATTAAGATTATTTAGTAAATTGAGATTTACTATTAGTAGTAGATTGGTTGTGTCTCGCATATATGCCTTTAAGAATTCATAATTAAAAAATAAAGAAAAACAGTAAAAGAGCATGTTGATTATATCAAACTTCGAGTATAACCATAATCTGAGTTTATCATGAATAAAGACACTATTACTGACATAATAACCTCTATACAAAATGCTGACATGAATAAGAAAAGAACGGTTCGAATACCATCTACTAACATTACTAAAAACATTGTTAAAATCCTTTTACGCGAAGGTTTTATTGAAAACATGCGGAAACATCAGGAAAACAACAAAGATTTTTTTGGTTTTAACCCTACGACATAGAAGGAATATGAAAGGACCATATAAAGTTGTTTTAAATTTAAAATGGATCAGTCGACCCGGTCTATGAATATATTATAATTATCAACGAATTCCTAGAATTTTAGGCGGAATGGGAATTGTAATTCTTTCTACTTCTCGGGGTATAATGACAGACAGAGAGGCTCGATTAGAAGAAATTGGTGGAGAACTTTTGCATTATATATGGTAATCCTTCTGATATGCGAATTATATACAAAACTTTCATATTTGTGAAAAAAAGATTTGTTCTTTTTTCCCAATTATTTTCTTCTCATGACATGATAATCAAACCTAGGTTTTCAAAGTTTTCAAACAAAATGTAAATTCGCGTTTGAGTTCGGATTGGAATTTTATTTTGATTAAATTGAAGAGTTATTTATTTTTAGTTCTTAGACCAGCAGTTCAAGTGGTCAACTCACTTCTTTCAAATTGTTTCTCATTATTAAGAAAAGGTAATGAAGATAAAATACAAGCTTGTTTTATAGCGATGATAATTAATCGTTGATGTTTTAAAGTCAATTTATTCATCGTCTAGATAATATTTTTCCTTGTTCACTAGTAAATCAACTAATTAAACCCATGTTTTGATAATCAATTCGATCCCCCGACTGGATCGGGGGCAAACACGTACGAAAATATCGCTTGGATTTAAGAATGAATTGCTTGGATTTATCCATGGTTTGTTTATTCTTTATCCCGAAAATCCTACTACTATTTCGATCGGATCAAAACAGAAACGATAAAAAATGATTTAGAATTAATTAATAAATAGGATTTGTTTATATTTAATGTATGTTATAGAAATGGTTATGTTATATATAATATGTCGTTTTTCACCTTCCTTGGATTGGAAGGTGGACAGGGAGGCGATCGATTTGATCTATTTCTTTATTTCATTGTGAATCGTATGTTTGTAACAAAAGGTACAGAATTTTCTCATTTCCAATCGACTGAGCATATTATGTCGATTCTTTTGAGTAATATATTTGGAAATGCCCATTGATTTTTTATTAATATAGTTCATAACACAAGCGGTACATTCTAAAATAACCATTACTCGTACATCTTTACCCTTGGCCATGAACCTCCTTTGGGTTTTTGACTGACTCCATTTTTTTATTTTCCAATCCGAAGGGAAGAAGAAATGAATAGGAAGGAATTATTCAATTATTGTTTACTAATAATAAAAAAATCACTGGCGCAGAGTCAACGGGGGGTTATGATCCAATACTGTTGATAAAACAATTCAATAAATCCTATTATAACACGTTCTTATAATTATAAGATTTCTAGTATAATTGAAAAACATTAAGCACCAGAAAAATACGCAGGATAGCCTTTTGATTGAACTAGCAAATGGCTGTTACTAACATGTAGTAATAATAAAACCTATTCTTTCTTTTGGTGCCCTTCATTTTTATTTTTTATTAAATAAAAAGTATAAAAATATAGAATCAAGATAGATCACTATCTACTGCATACCCTTATTTCTTTCTTTCCTACCTTTCCCATTTGATCTACGTCTTTGATTGGCTCTATGAAACAATTGAAGACGCCTATTACACGTTCTTGATTAGAGATTAAAGTAAAAAATTAGAGATTAAAGTAAGAATTTCCTTTTGTATTTTATTTATAATTTCTATTTATAAATTTATATTATAAATATAAATTATAAGTTCAATATAACTAAAATATGGAAAAATATTTATATATTCTTTATATATTCAAATAAATACATAAACAAATACATAATATATTCAAATAAATAAATATATATATATATATAATAAATACATATATAAACAAGTCAAAGCCAATTATCCATTCAATCTAATTAATATTGAATGAATCCCGAAGTACTCAAAGACTTTCATGAGTATGTATATAAAGTATCTTCTGCCCTTTCCGCAACTAATAATTTCATTAGATTCCCCATCCGGCTATCCAATCTAATTCAAGACCCAATCAGTAGACACTGCATTAGTAGTGGAAGGGCCATCATATCAAGATTTACCAGTTCTTTTTCAATACTATAATCTTTCCTTAAACCCTAGACACAAGTATTTACAGCATTTTAAAGAACAAAGAAAACCTTCAGATGCTTAGAATCAAGCAAGTATCAAGAGTCCTTTTGCTCCGCTTGCTTCTGTTGGAAAAAAAATGGGTAAGTTTTATCAGCAAACCAAAATAAGGTATTTTGATTCTTTTGTTGATCAGGCAACACCCGTATTTGAACTGGGGAAAAAGAATTTGCAATCCCCTGCCTTATCTCTCGGCCATGCTGCTAAAGCGATACAAAATATATGAAAAAATTCCCTTCCCTTTTCGAGTGAAAAACCAAATGTGGATGTGGATCTTCAGTCACAAAAGCAAACATTCAAGATAAATTTGAACCGTTAACTATTGACTATGAATTTGTGAACGGTTCTTGAATTTGAATCAAAAATTTTATTTCCCTAATGATCTAAGAAAATCCAAATTGATACATAACTAATCTTTTTTTTCAATAAAAAAAAAAAGGAAGGCTTCTCAATTTCAATTATAACAGCAATTAGGGGTATATGTAAACCCCATAACATAAATTTTTTAAACAGATAAATAGGGTATCTTATCTCTATATGATGCCTATAGGTAATTTTAGGAAATTTTGGGAAACATATCAATTGGTAGAACCGTTGATAAAAGAAAGAGATGGTTAGAGGAACCATATGTGGAGCAATTAGGCATAAATTGATACCGACTCCTCAGAATTTGGTAACTTCAACTCCATTAATAGCTACTTATGAATCTTTTTTCGGATTGCACCCATTATCTCAAGTTTTGGGTCGAACTAATCCGTTGACACAAATAGTTCATGTTAGAAAATTGAGTTATCTGGGTCCTGGAGGATTGACAAAGCGAATTGCCAGTTTTTGGATACGAGATATCCATCTTAGTCACTATGGATGCATTTGCCCTATTACACATATGAAGGAATCAATATTGGACTTATTGGCTCCTTAGCAATTCATGCGATGTGTGGTCATTGGGGGTCTTTGGAAAGCCCATTTTATGAAATCTCTGAGAGATAAAAAAAAAAAGTACGGATGCTTTATTTGTCACCAAATTCGACTAAAAAAAATAGGTAAAAATCTCTCTCTTCTCTGCGAATTCTTTTTTGAACAATTGAATAAAAAAAAAAAGTTAAGTGCTAGGAGAAAGAAAATCTTGAATACATTTATGGTATCCAATCGGATTGGAATACGGAATATCATAATAATGGTAGAAATTAAATCACTTTTTGGTTTGGTATTCTATACAAATTGTTTGGATATTCTAGACAAAGCTCCATAAGACAAAGTAGAATTTATCATTTTCATTTGTATCTGTTGCAAATTGCAAATTGAGTATAAAATTCTCGTTATCCCTCCTTCATACTTATTTCATATATTCTATATATTATATGGAGTTAGGTCAAATTTCATGCGATTCAGTAAACAGAATATCAATTCCATCATTGCTATATTGATCCATATGATTTGATTAAGAATGAGCAAATAATGGGATTTTTTTTTCTATAAACGAGAAATATAAAAATGCTTGGGGATGGAACTGAGGAAATGTCTACAATACCTGGATTTAATCACATACAATTTGAAGGATTTTGTAGATTCATTGATCGGGGCTTAACAGAAGAATTTTATAAGTTTCCAAAAATTGAAGATACAGGTCAAGAAGTTGAATTTCAATTATTTGTGGAAACATATCAATTGGTAGAACCGTTGATAAAAGAAAGAGATGGTTAGAGGAACCATATGTGGAGCAATTAGGCATAAATTGATACCGACTCCTCAGAATTTGGTAACTTCAACTCCATTAATAGCTACTTATGAATCTTTTTTCGGATTGCACCCATTATCTCAAGTTTTGGGTCAAACTAATCCGTTGACACAAATAGTTCATGTTAGAAAATTGAGTTATCTGGGTCCTGGAGGATTGACAAAGCGAATTGCCAGTTTTTGGATACGAGATATCCATCTTAGTCACTATGGATGCATTTGCCCTATTACACATATGAAGGAATCAATATTGGACTTATTGGCTCCTTAGCAATTCATGCGATGTGTGGTCATTGGGGGTCTTTGGAAAACCCATTTTATGAAATCTCTGAGAGATAAAAAAAAAAGTACGGATGCTTTATTTGTCACCAAGTAGAGATGAATAATATATGGTAGTGGCAGGGAATTGTTTGGCACTGAATCGAGGTATTTAGGAAGAACATGTTGTTCTAGCTCGATACCGTCAAGAATTCCTAACTATTAAATGGGAAGAGGTTCATCTTCGAAGTATTTTTCCCTTTCAATATTTTTCTATTGGAGCTTCCCTCATTCCTTTTATCGAGCATAATGATGTGGATTGAGCTTTAATGAGTTCTAATATGCAACGTCAAGCAGTTCCTATTTCTCAGTCCGAAAAGTGCATTGTTGGAACTGGGTTGGAATGTCAAGTAGCTCTAGATTTCGGGGTTCTCGCTGTAGCCGAACATGAGGGAAAGATCATTTATATTGATACTGACAAGATCTTTTTATTAGGCAATGGGGATACTCTAAGCATTCCATTAGTGATATATCAACGTTCGAATAAAATACTTGTATGCATAAAAAAACTCAAGTTGCGTGAGGTAAATGTATTAAAAATGGACAAATTTTAGCAGATGGTGCTGCTATCATTGGCGGCAAACTCGCTTTGGGAAAAAACATATTAGTAGCTTATATGCCATGGGAAGGTTACAATTCAGACTTATGTAACAAGTCACGGTCGTAAAAGAATCACTAATGAAATACCGCATCTAGAAGGCCATTTACTCTGAAATTTAGACAAAAAAGGAATTGTGATGTCGGGGTCTTAGGTGGAGATGGGTGATATTTTAGTAGGTAAATTAATGGCCCAGATGGCAAAAGAATCATCGTATGCTCCAGAAGATAGATTATTACGAGCCATCATTGGCATTTAGATATCCACTTCAAAGGAAACTTGTCTAAAGTTACCTATCGGCGGTAAAGGTCGAGTTATTGATGTGAGATGGATCCAGAAAAAAAAGGGTTCTAGTTATAATCCAGAAACAATTCGTGTATATATTTCACAAAAGCATGAAATTAAAGTGGGGCATAAAGTAGCTAGAAGACATGGAAATAACGATATCATTTCAAATATTTTACCTAAACAAGATATACCTTATTTGCAAGATGGAAGACCCGTTGATATGATCTTCAACCCATTAGGAGTACCCTCACGCATTAATGTAGGCCAGATATTTGAATGCTCTCTCGGGTTGGCGGGAAGTCTGCTAGATAGACATTATCGAATAGCACCTTTTGATGTGAGATATGAACAAGAGGCTTCAAGAAAACTAGTCTTTTCTAAATTATATGAAGCCAGTAAGCAAACAACGAATCCATGGGTATTTGAACCCAAGTATTCGGGAAAAAGTAGAATATTTGATGGAAGAACGGGGGATCCTTTGGAACAACATGTTATAATAGGAAAGCCTTATATCCTAAAATTAATTCATCAAGTTGTTGATAAAATAGATGGACGTTCTAGCAGATATTATGCACTTGTTACATAACAACCACTTAGAGGAAGGGCCAAGCAGGGGGGCAGTGGGTAGGAGAAATTGAAGTTTGGGCTTTAGAGGGATTTGGTGTTGCTTATATTTTACAAAAGATGCTTACGTATAAATCTGATCATATTAGTGCTCGCCAAGAAGTACCTGGTACTACAATCATTGGAAGGACAATACCTAAACCGGAGGATGCTCCAGAATCTTTCCAGTTTCTTGTTCGAGAATTACGATCTTTGGCTCTGAAATTGAAGCATTTCCTTGTATCTGAGAAAAACCTCCAAATTAATAGGAAGGATGCTTAATCAGAATGAATCAGAATTTTTCTTCTATAATCGATCGGTATAAACTCAATAACTTCGAATCGGATCAGTTTCTCCTCAACAAATAAGTGCTTTGGCCAAAAATATCCTACCTAATTGAGAGATAATTTGAAAGGTGACAAAACCCTATGCTTTTCATTACAAAACCAATAAACCAGAAAAATATAGATTTGATGTGAACCCGCCCAAGCTCACACCACCGACAACTCGCTGGGGTACTGAACTGATACGGATGAAGTCTGGACCGATCACTAGGGTTCAAGCTAAGAGGTTTAAGGACAACCTTGCTACCTTTATCCAAAGAGTAATTCATTCTCAAAAGGGCTTGTCCATACTTGAAGATAAAAGACCTGTTTTAAGTATCTAGGTGGTAGAGGCTGATACATTGGATACTTATACATCGGACATTTTATATCGGACACCCTTGCCTCGGACATCGGAGCCTTGCCTCGGACATCTGATCTCGGACTTCGGACATCGGAAGTAACTTAGCTCGGCCAGACATAACTTAGCTCGGACAATCATCAGTTAGCTCGGCCAGACACAAGTTAGCTCAGACAGACATCAGTTAGCTCGGATAGACCATAAGTTAGCTCAGACATCAGGCAGACATAAGTTAGCTCGGTTGAAGACATAATTCAACCTAGATGTCAAAGTCAACTCGTTACCTAACTTGCGATTGACTTTATTTCTTTTTGGGTTTTTATTTATTTATTTTCTGGACAAATAACTTTAGGAAGGTTTTATTTTATTGTAAATTAATTAATTCCTAATTTAATATAAAGGAATTAATTAATCAAACTTAGATTAGGAAATGAAGTATAGTTGCGGCCAACTAGGTTTCTTTATGTGTGTGCCCGGATTTTCCTAGGGTTTTTAGGGTTTATTTTGTTTCTTTCAAAGCCTATTTAAAGGCTTATTTTTCAATAATAATAATACTTTGATTTGATTAAGAAAATATTTGTGAGATTAATTATCTCTTTGTTCTTGGAGAACACCTAAAACACCATTAGAGAATTGGTTGTTTTAGCTTGACTTATCAATAGGTTTTTCATCCTCTATTGTGGCGTCTACATTATACCAAGGTTTCTAACCATAGGTTGGTTAGGGGTTGAGGTCAATTCCATTAGAACTTGAACTTAATTAAGATCCGGGCTAATATAATATGGGTTTAGGAGCAGATCGTTCTAGGTTCGTATCATTTGGTATCAGAGCTAAATTTTGTTCAGGTTTGATCTATCTTTATTTGCTTTATTTGTTTTTGTTTTATTCTGCAATTTTAGCATTAGGCTAAGGTTGTTTCTATCATCATACACGTTTTGCATCATTAAAAAAATAAATAAATAAATAAATAAAAATTCATTCCTAGTTGAATTAGGATTTCCTAGTTTTATCGTATTTTTGTTTCCTAGTTTGTTGGTTGTTTTTTTTATCATTGTTCTTGATAATTTTGGTTTTTGTTGATTTTACTTTGCTGTTTTAGTCTTAGATATTTGCATTCATATATTCAAAAAAAAAAAAAAGAAAAAAAAAAAGAGAAGGGTTTGCGGCAACATATAAAAAAAAAAATATTAATCACACAATTTGAATTTTTGATTGGAAGGACACGGGTTTGGTGAATTTTTGGGGTTGGAATTGCAAATTTGTTGTTTATTCTTTATACTTCAGTTGTGTTTGATATTCAGTGAGTGAAAAAAAAAAAAAAAAAAAGAAGAAGAAAGCCGAACATAAAAAAATAATATTTATATACCGGTTTGTTGAAAATTGGTGTTGAAGTTTGTTGCTGAAAATTTCTTGTAACTGTTGCTTTGTTGATTATTTATTCCATATTTGGAGTTTCTGGAGAGTTATTTTTTCTGCTGGATATTTGAGTTTGAGTGCTAAATTATTTGGATTAAAATTAGTTAAAGGATTTGATACAAAACTTGAATTACAAGAACAGCAACCAACATTATTCTATATTTTTGTTCTCTTTGATTCTTGTTCGTATTTGAATTTCTTTTCCTGGAATTTTATTCTTGAACTCATAATCTATTACCATCTGGTGCAGTTTTCAAAAATTCCAACATTTTCCCATTATTTTATGTGTTTATTTCGTCTAGAAAAACCAAAAATAGGTATTTTCATTCCGTTCGGTATTTGTTCATTTTTGCTTACTGTTTTGTTGATAAGTTTAATTAAAACATACTAGTGATCTAATTTCTGTTTTGTTGGTGTTTTAATTAGAACTTTGAGATAATTCATTGAGTGGAAAAAGGCAAGAGTGTTGAGCTTAAAAGAGGGAAAAAACAAAAGGCCGAAACAAGTGTGCAAACACGAGTGTCGAGTTCTCATTTGAGTGAAACACGTAAGGGAGTGAAATTGTAAGGTCCTATTTTATTTCTATTGCATTATTATACTAACATGACAGAATCAAGAATAAGGAGAGGAGATCCACCCTTGAGGATCAATGAGGAGGAGTCCGTAGCATTCCATGGTGATGCCCGAGCTACCGGGAGTGGAGACCAAGTGGACATGAGAGCTGTTTTGGAATCAATATAGCGGGTTAGTGCTCAAGTTGAGCATATGAATCAAAGAATGGGAAGGCTAGAAGCCTCACAAGGAATGCCAAACACAAGAAATAGGCAAGAATTCCATGGAGGACGAGGCCGAGGATGAGGAGGTCGCGAGAGATCGAGAGAGGAATTTGATGAGGAGCCATTCGGTGGAGACTTTGAGGAAGGCATGGATGAAACCTTTGCTGTCCAAGAGAGAGCTGGCCGTGCAAGATATAGGAGGGAAGATACAGATGATGATTTGGGAAATATCAAGGTGAACGTCCCACCTTTTATGGGTAAAAGTGATCCCGAAGCTTATTTGGAGTGGGAAGAAAAAATGGAGATGAATTTTGACTGCCATAACTATTCGGAAGGTAAGAAGGTGAAGTTGTCGACAATGGAGTTTGGCCATTATGCACTCCAATGGTGGATAAATGAGAAAAGCACCTGAAGGAGAGTTGGTGATGACTTGATTACGACATGGCGACAAATGAAAGGAGCCATGAGAAAGCGGTTTGTGCCATCACATTACCATAGGTTACTGCATCAAAGGCTTCAATCTTTGTCTCAAGGAAGTAGGTCCGTGGAGGACTATTACAAAGAGATGGAGATGCTCATGATGAGGCTGAGTATGAATGAGGATAGGGAGGCAACAATGGCGAGATTTCTTGGTGGTTTGAACCGTGACATTGCCAACCAGCTTGAATTGCAACAATACTTGGAGTTAGAGATGATGTTGCATGTTGCCATTAAGCTTGAGCACCAATTCAAGAGGAGGGGAGTAGGATCACGGCTTAGAGGTGTTTCCAGCAGTGGGAGATTCAATTCAAGTGGCTAGAGAAACAATTCAACTAGTGAAATCAAACCAAAGCTGAAGGTGGGGGAAGAAAGCTCCAATCGGCCAAAGAAGGAGCATAAAACCGAATCTGTCCAAGCCTATAAAAATGAGGTAAAATCTGATCCTAAACCTTCAAAATCTAGAAAAATAATTTGTTTCAAGTGCCAAGGAAGAGGACACATAGCCAGCCAATGCCTAAATAGAAGAATCATGGTATTAAAGGGTGATGGTGAGCTGGAATCTGCAAGTGAAGAAAGTGAAGCTGAAACCGAGCAAGGGGAGGATTGCAAAGAAGATGAAGCCGAACCTGTAGATACATCTAATGCCGAGTTGAGCTTGGTTTCAAGGAGAGTACTTGTTGTCTACAAAGATGAAGAGTAGATACAAAGAGAAAACATCTTCCACACTCGTTGCGAAATACAAGGTAAAATTTGTAGCATGATTATAGATAGTGGGAGTTGTACTAATGTGATAAGTAATCTTGTAGTTGATAAATTAGGCTTGAAAACAATTAAGCATCCAGAACCCTATAGGTTACAATGGTTAAATGATAGTGGTGAGATGAGGGTAAATAAACAAGCCAAAGTAAAATTTAGTATAGGAAGATATGAGGATGTAGTTTTATGTGATATTGTACCCATGATTGTTGGACATATACTATTAGGTAGGCCATGGCAATTTTTTACAAAGATGCTACTCATTCTGGTCGAGAAAATATTATTGTTTTCAGGTTTAAAGGAAAGAAGGTCAAGCTGGAACCATTATCTCCTAAAGAGGTTTACAAAGACCAATTACAAATGCAACAAAGGAGAGAAGCCGAAAAGCTCAAGGAAAGAGCAAGTATGGGACCAACGGCTTCACCATCCTTTCAAGAAGGTAAGATTGAGGTTGCTGACCAAGGTAAGGTTTCTAAGATTCATATTGAGTGGAAAGATCAAGGGAAAACCGAAAGAGAGGGAAAAGGAAGTGGCAAACCCGAGAGCTTGGAGAACGAAGAGGAATCCGAAGGTTTGCGCCAATCCAAGGGAAAAAAAGAAAAAGAAAGAAAGGAAAGGTTAAATAGCAATTTTTATTTGAGTTTAGGGGATATTAATAAGGTTATTGAGTGTGAGAAATCTTTGCTGGTCATGATTTATAAAGAAAATTATTTTAATGATCAAACTAACTTTGAAGAACTTGAATTGCCAAGTTCAATGATTTCTCTTTTGAAGGAATTTGGAGATGTCTTCCCAAATGAGATTCCAAGTGGACTACCACCTATTCGAGGGATAGAACATCAAATTGACTTTGTTCCAGGGGCTTCCATACCAAATAGACCAGCTTATAGGAGCAATTCGGAAGAAACAAAGGAACTGCAAAAACAGGTAAGTGATTTGCTTGATAAAGGATACATTCGCGAGAGTTTAAGTCCATGTGCTGTTCCTGTTTTGTTGGTACCTAAAAGGGATTCTTGGAGAATGTGTGTTGATTGCAGGGCTATAAATAACATTACCATCAAATATAGGCATCCCATTCCTAGATTAGATGATATGCTTGATGAGTTGCATGGTGCTTGCATGTTTACAAAAATTGATCTTAGGAGTGGTTATCATCAAATTATGATGAAAGAAGGTGATGAATGGAAAACTGCATTCAAAACTAAATATGGGCTGTATGAATGGTTGGTTATGCCTTTTGGATTATCCAATGCACCTAGTACTTTCATAAGGCTCATGAATCATGTAATGCGTCCATTTATTGGTAAATTTGTAGTTGTTTATTTTGATGACATTCTAATATATAGCCGAAATTTGGATGATCATGTGGATCAACTTAGGCAAGTTTTGCAAGTTCTTAGAAAGGAAAGATTGTTTGCTAACATTAAAAAATGTGAATTTTGCAAAGATGAGCTTGTGTTTCTAGGATTTGTAGTAAGTGCTGCAGGAATCAAAGTTGACCAAGCTAAGGTGAAGGCAATTCAAGAGTGGCTGGTTCCTACTTTTATCACCCAAGTGAGGAGCTTTCATGGCTTGGCAAGCTTTTATAGAAGATTTTCAAGGATTTTAGTACCATAGCAGCACCATTGAATGAAGTTGTCAAGAAGAATGTTGGCTTCAAATGGGGGGAAGTACAAGAAAAATCTTTTAATTTGTTGAAAGAAAAATTGTGTAATGCACCTTTGTTAGTTTTGCCAAATTTTTCTAAGACTTTTGAAATTGAGTGTGATGCTTTGGGTGTAGGTATTGGAGCTGTCTTAATGTAAGAAGGAAGACTCATAGCCTACTTTAGTGAAAAATTAAATGGAGCTGCCCTAAACTACCCGACTTATGACAAGGAAATGTATGCTTTGGTGAGTGCTTTATCTCATGCCAAAGGAGTTTGTGATTCATACGGATCATGAGTCTTTGAAGCATCTCAAGGGTCAAAGAAAGCTCAGCCAAAGGCATGCCAAGTGGATTGAATTTATTGAAACCTTTCCCTATGTGATCTGCTACGAAAGAGGTAAAGAAAATGTGGTTGCTGATGCATTATCCCAAAGGTATGTACTCTTTTCTACCTTAGATGCTAGATTGCTTGGATTTAAACAATTGAAATAACTTTATGAGCATGATAGTGAATTTGGAGAAATTTTTAGAACCTGTTTGAAACATGGATTTAATAAATTTTACATATTTGAGGGATATTTATTTAAGGAAAACAAACTTTGTGTGCCTAATTGTAGTATTAGGGAATTATTGGTTCGGGAAGGACATGAGGGTGGTTTAATGGGTCATTTTGGTGTTTTAAAAACTTTATCCTTGCTGCAAGAACATTTTTATTGGCCTAATATGAGGAGAGATGTTGAGAGAATTTGTGAAAGATGTTTGAAGTGCCGAAAAATAAAATCAACATTGAAGCCGCATGGATTGTATAAGCCTTTGCCGATTCCTACCTATCCTTGGGTAGATTTGTCTATGGATTTTATTCTTGGGTTGCCTAGGTCAAGGACAGGTAAGGATTCAATATTTGTTGTAGTGGATAGGTTTTCTAAGATGGCACATTTTATTGCATGTAACAAAACTGATGATGCATCCAATATTGCTAATTTATTTTTCAAGGAAATTGTGAGATTGCATGGAATGCCAAGAACTATTATTTCGGATAGGGATGCTAAGTTCTTAAGCTATTTTTGAAAAACTTTGTGGGCTAAATTAGGTACTAAGCTTTTATTTTCAACTACTTGTCATCCACAAACTGATGGACAAACCGAAGTAATAAATAGAACCTTGTCTGCATTGTTGAGAGCATTAATTAGTAGAAATTTAAGAACTTGGGAAGAATGTTTGCCACATGTTGAATTTGCATATAATAGGTCTTTACATTCAGCAACTAAATTTACTCCATTTGAAATTATTTATGGTTTTAATCCTTTGACTCCATTAGATTTAACACCTTTACCTTTAGGTGAGCGTGCTAATCTAGATGGAAAACAAAAAGCTGAATTTGTAAAGCAGATTCATGAGAAGACACGAGCAAATATTGAGAGGAGGACCGAGCAATATGCAAAGATGGCTAATCAAGGCCGAAAATCAATGGTGTTTGAACCTAGAGATTGGGTGTCACTGCATTTAAGGAAAGAAAGGTTTCCTGAACAAAGGAAATCCAAACTCATGCTGAGGGGCAATGGACCTTTTCAAGTTTTGGAGAGGATAAACGATAATGCCTACAAACTTGATTTACCGGGTGAGTATAGTGTTAGCGCCACCTTTAATGTTGCTGATTTATCTCCTTTTGCTGCAGGTTATGACTTTGATTTGAGGGCAAATCCTTTTCAAGAGGAGGGGAATGATGCGAACCCGTCCGAGCTCACACCACCGACAACTCGCTGGGGTACTGATCCGATACAGATGAAGTCTGGACCGATCACTAGGGCTCAAGCTAAGAGGTTTAAGGACAACCTTGCTGCCTTTATCCAGAGAGTAATTCATTCTCAAAAGGGCTTGTCCATACTTGAAGATAAAAGACCT
This sequence comes from Ziziphus jujuba, assembly GCF_031755915.1. Taxonomy (NCBI): domain Eukaryota; kingdom Viridiplantae; phylum Streptophyta; class Magnoliopsida; order Rosales; family Rhamnaceae; genus Ziziphus; species Ziziphus jujuba. The sequence goes on from NC_083389.1 coordinate 25,384,245, forward strand.
GTTTTAAGTATCCAGGTGGTGGAGGCTGATACATCGGATACTTATACATCGGACACCCTTGCCTCGGACATCTGATCTCAGACTTCGGACATCAGAAGTAACTTAGCTCAGACAGATATAACTTAGCTCGGACAATCATTAGTTAGCTCGGCCAGACACAAGTTAGCTCGGACAGACATCGGTTAGCTCGGATAGGCCATAAGTTAGCTCGGACATCAGGCAGGCATAAGTTAGCTCGGTTGAAGACATAATTCAACCTAGATGTCAAAGTCAACTCGTTACCTAACTTGCGATTGACTTTATTTCTTTTTGGGTTTTCATTTATTTATTTTCTGGACAAATAACTTTAGGAAGGATTTTATTTTATTGTAAATTAATTAATTCCTAATTTAATATAAAGGAATTAATTAATCAAACTTAGATTAGGAAAGGAAGTATAGTTGCGGCCAACTAGGTTTCTTTATGTGTGTGCCCGGATTTTCCTAGGGTTTTTAGGGTTTATTTTGTTTCTTTCAAAGCCTATTTAAAGGCTTATTTTTCAATAAGAATAATCCTTTGATTTGATTAAGAAAATATTTGTGAGATTAATTATCTCTTTGTTCTTTGAGAACACCTAAAACACCATTAGAGAATTGGTTGTTTTAGCTTGACTTATCAATAGGTTTTCCATCCCCTATTGTGGCGTCTACATTATACCAAGGTTTCAAACCACAAGTTGGTTAGGGGTTGAGGTTAATTCCATTAGAACTTGACCTTAATTAAGATCCGGGCTAATATAATACGGGCTTAGGAGCAAGTCGTCCTAGGTTCGTATCAGGATTTTTTTGTGAAAGAATTTTTGGGCTTATAAAAAGTGGGATTTGTGCTCGTGGAAATTATCGAGTAATCGGAGATGAAAAAGAAGAACCGAAAATTTATGAACAATGCGGAGTTGAATTTGTTGATTCTCATATATGAAGATATCAAATGGGCTACATTAAACTGGCATGCTCAGTAACCATGTGTGGTATTTGAAACGTCTTCCTAGTTATATTGTGAATCTTTTAGATAAGCCTCTTAAAGAATTAGAAGGCTTAGTATATTGCAATGTGTAATTTGATCAAAATTATGATTTTACAAATTCAGAATGAGAAACTGTCATCCCATTCAATCGAATTAGGATGCCCTAGATCTGACATGTCTCTTGGTAGGAGTAACATGAAGCTTAGAATTATGGGTGTGTTCAATACCCCTAAGTAAAAAGGGAATTGGTCTATGGTCGATTCAATAACAAATAAATAGAAATTTGTACCTCGTGAAAAAAAAAAAAGATTTCTTTTATGGAATTAACCATTTCCTTTCTTTCTAAACAAAAGAAATTTTGTCGAAATAAGAAAAATAAGCAAACATGTCATGGTTGCAGGAGTCTATCCATCGCATATAGGCTTTAAGGATATCATGAAATAACCATCGAGGCAAAGTGGGGACCTAAAAGATTGAACGGAATGATACATAGACAAGTAAATACCTTATGAATTCTAAGGCCCTCCTTTACTTTAATTACAATGTAGGGGATTCATCATTCGAAGGGCAGTAGACTACTGAAGAATTTCACATTTCATTTATTTTATTATGCCATAATTAAATAAAGAATTCAATTAAGAAAATATACTAAAACAAATAAATAAAATGAATCAATAAAATGTTGCTTGACCTTCCTTTGGAACTTGAGTAAGGAGTAGATTTTTTGGGGTTTTTATAGAATTTGAAAGTGGAAACGAAGCCAGATGAGAGGAAACTTTCACATAGGATTTTAAGGGGGGGAAGATCCGATAAGATCCTTTCTAAATTTTTCTTTTGCTAGGCCCATAACTAAAAAACCCACTTTCTTACGATTACGAGGTTCATTCAAATATGAGATCCAACCTTGGAAATATAGCATCCCATTTTTTTTTTTTTACTACCCAAGGCTTCGAAACCTTTCAAAATCGAGAAATTTCTACTGGAGCAAGTGATATCCGAGAACAATTAGTTGATCTGGATTTGTGAATTATTATAGATTATTCGTTGGTAGAATGGAAAGAATTAGGCGAAGAAGGCCCCACAGGTAATGAATGGGAAGATCAAAAAGTTGGAAGAAGAAGGGATTTTTTGGTTAGACGCATGGAATTAGCGAAGAATTTTATTCGAACAAATATAGAACCCGAGTGGATGGTTTTATGGCTATTACCAGTTCTTCCTCCCGAGTTGAGACCTATTATTTAGATAGATGGGGGTAAACTAATCAGCTCGAATATTAATGAATTCTATAGAAGAGTTATCTATTAGAACAATACTTTTATCGATCCATTAACAACAAGTAGATTTACACCAGGGGAGTTAGTAATGTGTCAGGAGAAATTGGTACAAGAAGCCGTGGATACACTTCTTGATAATGGAATCCACGAAAAACCAATGAGGGACCGTCATAATAAGGCTTACAAGTCTTTTTCAGATGTAAATAGGTAAAAAAAGGAAGATTTCGTGAGACTCTGCTTAGCACACGTGTTGATTATTCGGGGTGTTTTGTCCTTGTTGTAGGTCCTTCATTTTCATTACATCGATGTGGATTGCCTCAGGAAATAGCAATAGAACTTTTCCAGACATTTGTAATTTGTGGTTTAATTAGACAACTGTTGGCTTCGAACATCGGAGTTGCTAAGAGTAAAATTCAGAAAAAAGAGCCGGTTGTATGGGAAATACTTCAGGAAGTTATGCAAGGGCACCTCGTATTGCTGAATAGGGCACCCACTCTGCATATATTAGGCATACAGGCCTTCCAACCCATTTTAGTCGAAGGACATGCTATTTGTTTACATCCATTAGTTTGTAGGGGATTCAATGCAAACTTTAATGGGGATAAAATGGCTATTCATGTACCCTTATCTTTGGAGGTTCAAGCGGAGGCTTGTTTACTTATGTTTTCTCATACAAATCACTTGTCGCTAGCTATTGGATATCCCATTTCCGTACCAACTGAAGATATGCTTATTGGGCTTTATGTATTAACGAGCGGGAATCACTGAGGTATTTGTGCAAATAGGTATAATCCATGGAATCACATAAATTACCAAAATGGAAGAACTGACGATAATAAGTATATGAAAGAAAAAGAACCCCGTTTTTGTAATTCCCATGATGCAATTGGAGCTTATCAGCAGAAAAGAATCCATTTAGATAGTCCTTTGTGGCTCTAGCGGTAACTAGATCAATGCGTTATTACTTCAAGAGAAGCTCCCTTCGAAGTTCACTATGAACCTTTGGGTACCCATTATGAGATTTATGGGCCCTATCTAATAGTAAGAAGCATAAAAAAAGAAATTCTTTGTATATATGTTCGAACCACTGTTGGTCATATTTATCTTTATTGAGAAATCGAAGAAGCTATACTAGGATTTTGCCTGGCCTACTCATATGATACCCAATAATATGGTATCTAAGCTAAGTAATTGTATGACACTAGTGTGAATTCAAGTCTCTCGGGTTCAAGTAGGACCATAGTTCCTGAATTTCTATGCAAATCAAGATCGAGAAAAGGAAGTTTTCCAGTCATTGAATCAAACCCATTGGCAAACCCCCCTCAGTGGAATATGGAGGTACCTATGGCAAAACGGGCTAATCTGGCCTTTCACAATAAAATGATAGATGGAACTGCCATTAAACGGCTTATTAGTAGATTAATAGACCACTTCGAAATGGCATATACATCACACATCCTGGATTAAGTAAATCCAATTTTAATCAATTTCAATTGATCCCTTGTTACTGCCCATAAGTAATAGGTAGGGATGACAGGATTTGAACCCGTGAAATTTTGTACCCAAAACAAACATGCTACCTATCTACGCTACATCCCTTTCAATTGGCCTACAGTGTCATTGTAAAGAATCTCTGTCTTGTTTTCCACTTCTTTATTTCTTCCATTAATATACATAAACTATCTTGCTATTTCTTCTTTTTTGTCTCATATATCATATAACCTATAATAATAAAAGACTTATATTAAATATGTATTAAATAAAGATAAAACATGCCGTAAAGTCAAAAAAAAAAAAAAAGACATGAATATTTTTTTGGGAATTCTTAGGTAGAAGTAAAAAGGGACTTATTTTTTTGTTTTAGGAAAAGGAATATCGACTATCTATTGTACTGAATCGTTGTACATTTCAAGTCAAGTTATACATTTCAATTTGAATTAGGGATTCTACTTACAAATACAAGTGGTCAATCGTTAACTACATGTACACATCGGGTCATGTATGTATTACCATTATGTAATACATTTTAGAATAAAATTACAATAACGAATAAAGGAGGAGGATCTGCAATGCGAGATCTAAAAACATACCTCTCCGTGGCACTAGTAGTAAGCACCTTTGTTTTAAAACATACCGCTCCGTGGCACAGATTTCCGGATGCATTGATATTTCCTTTTTTTTTTTTCCATTCTAGTTAGTGAGATTTGGGGGAGTTGGGGGGGGGGGGGTTGTTGAAGAAGATTAAAGATACAATCAAATATCAGTGACTAATCCCTCTCCTTCTCTTTTTTTTTTTCTTTTTTTTTTTAATAAACAGAAACGTGATGGCCGTAGCAACAATATCATACAAGATACTTAAATGAAATACTGTACAGCAATTTGTATTTATTATAAAATGTAATTAAATATAGTTAGAAATCATTATATTTCTTATTATTATTATATTGATTATTGATTGATTGAAATTAAAAGGAAATTGGGCTGCTGTAATGGTAGTCTTTACATTTTCCCTTTCACTTGTAGTATGGGGCAGAAGTGGACTTTATAAGTACTGCTAATTGAATTTAGAAACCAAACTTTATCAATTATTTTTATAGATCTTCCTGCAAAGCCTTTTTTTATTTTAATTTCACTATTTAAATTAAAATTCCATTTTGAAATTGAAATAAAAAACATTTTCATTTCGAAACGATATTTGATTCTAATGGAGCAATGGATTCTATGAATAATATATGAACTCTTTCAATCAAACAAATATTGCAATTATTCCCATGTTTATATTTCGAAAGGAATACAAATGGTAGGAAATTGATTCCAGCTGTATTCTTCATAACTTTTCTATTTCGATGACCCGACTCTTACCAAAGTTATATATATATATATATTTTTATTACTGTTCAAAGAGAAAGGAAATCTGTTATTACATGGATACACATTTTTTATGGAAAACAACATAGTGGTTGTCCAACGAGATACTACAACTCCACATAATAAAATATTGTCTTGGGCGAGTCACATATTGTGCACTTACCACTTGTTTTATTATGTGGTTTATTATTTTATAAATTTTATTTATGCTGTGCATGCTTTATTTAACTCGTTTCATATCATGGTTCAAACATAAAAAATCAGTGAGGTTTACTAATCGTTTTTGAAATCTGAAGAAGTTCCCACGGAACCTCTATCAACTGCTCAATCAATTATTCATTGTCGGAATGCTAACAAACAGATTACTTGATTTTATTTTATCCATACCCTTTTTTCCTTCATTGGTTTTTTTCTTTCTTTCAATGGATATTAGGATTCATATTAAAAATAATCCGAAATACAGGAATTAGAATTGTACGAATAAGAGTTGTCTTTTAATTACTTCCGATTATTAATTGGAATCAACACAAATTAAACAGAACTAGATGAAGAAATAGAATTGGGACACGACACTAAGTAATTTATATATGGAATTGATATCTATATATATGAACATAATAATGTAGATTGATATATATTAAATTAACTTGTATCTTGAGATAGTAAACTTTCTACAGTACAATGACAATACTAGATAGTATGGTAAGAAAAATATGAATCTTTCTCTCTACCATACTATCGTCTCTCATAGAGTAATGGTGATTCTATTTTCTTCATTTCATTCATTTAATATGTGAAATTGGAATCTTTTTCATTTTATTTCTTTTCTTCAATCATTGATAAGAACTAAAAAGTCAAGTTTAATTCAAATTAATCGCTCTGACTTACTGTTTTTACGTATATTATGAGTAAAAAAGCAGTAGGAACTAGAATGAATAGTGTAGTAGCAATAAATGCAAGAATATTGACTTCCATAATTTCATCGTTTCATGTTTCTTTAATTGGTAATAACTCGGGATTTAATCCCATAGAAATGATAAATCTTTCATTTTTCCATTCTTTTTTTCTATAACTTATCACCTTCCTTGTACAATCATCTGATGAAGTATCATCTAACCGCCTTTACATTTACCTTACGGTTAATTTTAACCAAACCCAAACAAAAAATCGAAATGAAAAAAAAGAGGGATTTGGTTGGCAATGAAATTTGGCTATTTGTACTCCCTTTCGCATAAAAATGGAGAGACAAATTGATGTATTTTGGTTATTTTATTGGATATGAATCCGTTGGGACTGATGGGACTCGAACCCACAGCTCCAGTCTTTATAGGGTGGTGCTCTGACCAACTGAACTACAATCCCAAGGACATAACATAATAAAATAAACTGTACAGTATACCTATCCTTAATGATTTCATTCAAACCCTTTCAATTTAGATTTTCAATTAGAATTGTCATGTTGGAACAAAGAAGTAAGTGATATATTTCTATCCATATGGATATGAGCTTTAGCGAAAGCGGCGTGGATTACTAATAATCTTTTCGTAATTGCTGGATAATCAATCTTTCAATGAAAAAGTTCATTTTTCTTTATTTTACTCTTGTCCTTAGCCTTTACACTTACCAATCTTGATATGAATCTAGATCATTAGAAAAATTAGAATTTATTGAAAAAAAATTAAAAAGAGTAACTAAATAGTGGTAGAGATATATCAAATTTTTTTACTTTTTTCCTATTGGGATCGAGCATTTCGGGAAAACAACAAATGGGTTATATCATGGCGGATCAATGAATTATTGGGCCGAGTTGGATTTAAACCAACATAGACATATTGCCAATGAATTTACAGTCCATCTCGATTAACCGCTCGGGCATTGACCTAGGACAGGAAGAAGCAATTTCATGCTTATTGATAGTCCATGATTAACTTCCTTTCATAGTACCCTACCTTAAAGGAAGTCGAATCCTTGCTGCCTCCTTGAAAGAGAGATGTCCTGAACCACTAAATGATGGGGGCATAGTTGCCCGACCGCCATCATATTATGCTCATAGTATGAATAGTTTTTCGAAATTGTCAACATACAATATAATAGAATGGGAATGGTATGACTCAATACAAAGGATAGCACTTTTCGATGAGTAATTGGTCTACCAGAATGGGGGATTAAACCCCATTCTTACCCTTTCATTCATCGATTCACTCATTGTTAAGTTTAGGCGGGCATATTTCTACCTCACACTAAGATAGGAAATTCAAATAAAAAAATGATAAGTTATTGAATTTTTTTCTCTAAATTTTTTTTGGTTCAAAGGACAGGCCGAATCTCTTTATCAATGATTGCTTTGAAAAAATATTTCGGAGCTATGTTGAATGGTAGGTACATGTATCAATCATATGAATTTCGTTATAATGGAAAATAATGGAAAGAAATCAGGGTCATCCGGTCTAAAAACAATTCATTGCATTGATATTTATCAAATCCAATATCAATAAACCTTTTTTTACCTACACTTACTAGTATATTCTATACTCACTACGTAAATCAAATTGAGCATTCCTGAATGACCCACTATGCATCTAAGATATATCTATTACATAGATTATAATGTATAAACGTATAAACGTATAAGATATGTCTATAGACATATAACATTTAATATGTATATACACTAAACTCATAGAAACTAGTGGCTTGTTTAGGAGTTGAAATAAATGAGCCCTTTTAGCTCAGTGGTAGAGTAAATCCATGGTAAGGCATAAGTCATCGGTTTAAATTCGATAAGGGGCCTTGTTTTTTTTTATAAAACTCCAACCGCAATATTCATATTTATAAAGATCTTGTTGCCATTTGTAATAAAAAAGTAACAAACCATAAAATGTAATTGTAATATAATTAATTTTTATATTGGAATTCTATTAAATACTAATGAAGTGTAGTAATTTCTAGTAATTATAGTTATAAAGTTGAACATTTGTTATTATGTTTATTATATTGTTATAAATATTATAATGATAAGTTTATAATGAACAATGCTAAGTTGTTTACTTGAATCTCCAAATATTCCTATTACTTTATTCTATTATTCCAATCAAATCAATTAGAAATCAATAAAAGAAAAATTATCTGGACCTAACCCATTTAATCATAACTATATCCACTATTCTGATATTAAAATTCGATTAGAGATAAAATTGGAATAGTGGATCTTTTTTTTTTTTTTCATTTTCGTATTTCTTTGGACTGCGTGGGAATCTGTCAATATTTCCAATTAAATCTTCTTGCTTCTAGATGTGGTATAGGAATGCCATTCCATTCCCTTACTTTACAGTGAAAGATTTATTCCAAGCACAACATACATAAGAGGTGTTTAAAATACCTTTCTTTGATTCCAACACACAAGACAAGATCACTTTCTATTTTATTATATATATTTCATAATTTATAAGTATCTATTTTAGATACTTAGATATCCATCAGATCGTGGTTTCATGTAACAAATATTTCCATCCATATGGATACATACAATATTTTTGTTCTGATAATCGGATGGAAAATGGATGCAAGAAAGAGACTTTTATTTATAGTCTCCTACTATTAAATTCAATACCCTATTAATTTAATTAAATATAAATAATAGAATAAAATAAATAGAATAGGAAGTTTATTTAAAGAAAATTAAAGAGTAAAATAGAAAGTAATAAAATATATGATACTGTAGTAGTTTAAGACACATACAAATTCTTATTTTTATTAATTTTTCCAACAGGATTCAAGAATAAGATTAGTTGATGGAATGGGAGGACTATATCTGGGGATCTATTGGTAGCGAGAAAAGGGATCGCTTGTTTCTTGAACAATTCTTTTCAAATCAAATCAAAAATGCATCTATCTGATTGATGAGTCATAAGACAATTAATGGTTCAGGTGGTTATTAAGAATAGGAAAGGATAACCAAATTGAGTTCAGGGATTTTACTTTACTAGGTTGAGTTAGAGACCAATAAATTTTTTTATATTCGAAACCTATTGGAAAGAAGGGGCAGTGGATGAGAAATAAAATCATACATAAATGATAGAAGCCCCAACATTCTGAAAATGCTACGAGGTGCTTGAAAATGGTTGAAGTAGTTGAATAGGAGGATCACTATGACTATAGCCCTTGGTAAATTTACCAAAGATGAAAATGATTTATTTGATGTTATGGATGACTGGTTACGGACGGACCATTTTGTTTTTGTAGGTTGGTCCAGTTTATTGCTCTTTCCTTGTGCTTATTTAGCCTTACGGGTTTGGTTTATAGGTACAACATTTGTAACGTCATGGTATACCCATGGATTAGCAAGTTCCTATTTGGAAGGTTGCAACTTCTTAACCGCCGCAGTTTATACTCCTGCTAATAGTTTAGCACACTCTTTGTTGTTACTCGTTGGTGTCGATTAGGTGGTATGGACTTTTTTTGCTCTTCACAGCGCTTTTGGACTAATAGGTTTATGTTATGTCAACTTGAACTTGCTCGATCTATTCAATTATGACCTTGTAATGCAATCACATTCTCCGGTCCAATTGCAGTTGTTGTTTTTGTATTCCCGATTTATCCACTAGGTCAGTCTGGTTGGTTCTTTGCACCAAGTTTTGGTGTAGCAGCTATATTTCAATTCATCCTCTTTTTCCAAGGGTTTCATAATTGGACATTGAACTCATTTTATATGATGGGAGTTGCTGGGGTATTGGGTGCTGCTCTGCTATGCGCTATTCATGGCGGTACTGTATAAAATACTTTATTTGGATATGGTGATGGTGCAAATACATTCTGGGCTTTTAACCCAACTCAAGCTGAAGAAACTTATTCAATAGTCACCGCTAAAGGCTTTTGGTCCCAAATTTTTGAGATTTCTTTTTCCAATAAACATTGGTTACATTTCTTTATGTTATTTGTACTAATAACCGATTTATGGATGAGTGCTTTTGGAGTAATCAGTCTAGCCCTGAATCTATGTGCCTAATACTTCATTTCTCAGGAAATCCATGTAGCGGAAGATCTGGAATTTGAGACTTTCTACACCAAAAACATTCTCTTAAATGAAGGTATTTATGCTTGGATGGTAGCTCAAGATCAGCCTCATGAAAACCTTATATTCCCTGAGGAGGTTCTACCATGTGGAAACGCTCTTTAGTGGAACTTTAGCTTTAACTGGTCGTGACCAAGAAACCACCGGTTTCGCTTGGTGGGTTGGAAATGTTCGAGTTATCAACTTATCCGGTAAACTACTGGGGGCTCATGTAGCTCATGCCGGATTAATCGTATTCTGGCCAGGAGCAATGAACCTATTTAAAGTGGCTCATTTTGTACTAGAGAAGCCGATGTATGAACAAGGATTAATTTTACTTCCCCACCTTGCTACTCTAGGTTAGGGGGTAGGTCCCAAGGGAGAAGTTTCAGACACCTTTCCATACTTTGTGTCTGGAGTAATTCACTTAATTTCCTCTGTAGTATTGGGCTTTGGCAGTATTTATCATTCACTTCTGGGACCTGAAACTCTTGAAGAATCTTTTCCATTCTTCGGTTACGTATGGAAAGATAGAAATAAAATGACTACATTTTGGGGATTCACTTAATCTTGTAGGTATAGGTGCTTTTCTTCTAGTGTTCAAGGCTCATTATTTTGGGGGTGTATATGATACTTGGGCTCCAGGGTGGGAGGGGGAGATGTAAGAAAAAATACGAACTTGATCCTTAGCCCAAGTATTGTATTTGGTTATTTACTAAAATCCCCTTTTGGGGGAGAGGGGTGGATTGTTAGTGTGGACGATTTGGAAGATATAATTGGAGGGCATGTATGATTAGGTTCCATTTGTATACTTGGTGGAATATGGCATATCTTAACCAAACCCTTTGCATGGGCTTGCCGTGCACTTGTATGTTTTTGAGAGGCTTACTTGCCTTATAGTTTAGGTGCTTTATCTATTTTTGGTTTTATTGCTTGTTGCTTTGTCTAGTTCAATAATATCAATTATCCTAGTGAGTTTTATGAGACTACTGGACTGGAAGCTTCTCAAGCTCAAGCATTTACTTTTCTAGTTAGAGACCAATGTCTTGGGGCTAATGTGGGATCTGCTTAAGGAACTACTGGTTTAGGTAACTATCTAATGCTCTCCCTGACTAGGGAAGTTATTTTTGGAGGAGAAACTATGCGCTTTTAGGGTCTACGTGCTCCCTGGTTAGAACCTCTAAGGGGCCCCAGTAGTTTGGACTTGAGTAGGCTGAAAAAAGACGTCCAGCCATGACAAGAATGGCGTTCTGCGAAATATATGACTCATGCTCCTTTAGGTTCTTTAAATTCAGTGTGGGACGTGGCAATCGAGATCAATGCAGTCAATTATGCCTCTCCTAGAAGTTGGTTAGCTACCCCTCATTTTGTTCTAGGATTCTTCCTATTCATAGGTCATTTATTTCATGCGGAAGGGCTCATACAGCTGCTGCAGGATTTGAAATAGGAATTGATCGTGATTTTGAACCTATTCTTTCCATGACTCCTTTTAATTGAGATGGGAAGCTTGATGCTTGAAGTAAGAATCAATTTGATTCCACCATACATATTAGCTTAGGTAGATCAAGTCAAATTTAAAAAGTATTCCCTTTTCCCTTATTTTCATCCCATGTATATCTAATATTTTTTTTGTCTGGCTCGGCTATCCCACTTAGCCGAGCCATTGCCCTTTATGATACTGAAAGGGCAAAACCAATAAAATAAAGAAAAGCAACAAATCTATTCACCAAACCAAGAAAGGAGAGAGAGGGATTCGAACCCTCGATAGTTTTTTGTTTCAAGCTATACAAGTTTTCAAGACTGGAGCTATCAACCACTCGGCCATCTCTTTGAAAGCTAATTTCTATTTTATTTTTTTCCACTGAATAGAACACAGACATATGAGTTGATACCATTACTATCTATATAAAGGTATCGGGTATGAATCTATAGGCCTATATATCTATATATATATATAGATGCATGATCCAGCATGCCTTTTTTTAAAGTAAAAAAACCACCCTCGATTCTATGCCTAATAAAAAAAGTGGCAAAAGGAGGTAATAAGTCATATAGAATCAATGATGGAGTCATGGTAAAATAATTCTATGATGCATTTTTTTATTTTTTTTACAATTTTTTGGTTGATAAAGAGATCAAATGGTATAATTCTTTGGTTGGTAGATTGGAGGATTAGAAACATGACTATTGCTTTTCAATTGGCTGTTTTTGCATTAAGTGCTACTTCATCAATCTTAATGATTAGTGTACCCGTTGTATTTGCTTCTCCTGATGGTTGGGTGGATAACAAAAATGTTGTATTTTCCAATACATCATTATGGATTGGATTAGTCTTTCTGGTGGGTATCCTTAATTATCTCATCTCTTGAACCTATTCGCTTGAGATCTACAACTGACCCCTCTCCTAATTCTTCCAGGTTGTGAGACACATTAAGCCCCAAAAATAAAATACAAATAAAGGAAAAAATTCTAAAAATTAGAGGGAGGGGTCAAACTTATTGTATTTGTGTATTTGTTTTGTAAATTTTCTTTATATAAATATGAAATAAAGATGTATTATAAATTATATATAAACTATATAAACAAATATTATATCGAAATAAAATATAATATATAAATATATAATAAGATATATAAACGAAAAAATGGTTATATATTTTTTTATTCACAATATATCATAATATAATAATTTTTAAAATTATATAAAATTATATTATATATACAATCATATATACTACAAATAATATAAAATATAAAAATGAAAGAGAGCATTTGGCCTATCTCTGCTATAATATAATCTATACATTTCGTATCAGGAACAAAAGATGCGGATATAGTCGAATGGTAAAATTGTTGGGTGAGAAGGTTATGACCAAGAGCAAGCTAGCTTGAAGTGTTAGCAACAAGCAAGCTTTTGGTGATGCTCTTGGGAATGGTTGTGTGTGAGTTGTGTTTTTAGGTTTTGGTTATGGTGTTTTCTGGTTTTTAGGGTTCCTAAAGTGTTCTAAGGTGTTGAAGAAGAGATAAGAAGAAGAGGAACACGTTGGCTTTTGAAAATAAGGCTTAGATGTGTAGCCATTTCATTCATTTTACAATATAAGCTTGAAATTACAACTAGTTCACACATGCCAAGCATGTGAGCTTACAAAATGAGTAAAGTATTTGAAATTTAAAAAGTAAAATGGTCAACACCTAACTTTTCATACACAAAAGAGTCAAAAACCAGCTGCAACATGTCTATTCCAAATATAGTAAAAAGTGGCACATGGTTTGAACTAAGTTCCTATTGTTTAACTAGTTTGGGTAAACAACAAAACTAGCTTCACCTACTTAGTTCCCCTTTGTATCTGCTTATGAAACTTGGTTTGAAGCATCCTTGGTCATTAATAAATATTGTTCCAAGAGCTAGGAAAGTTCTGGAACCGGATCATGGGCCAAACAGCTCCAAAACTGGCCCATACTCTGCATACTGGGCCCATCAGATACAGCAATCTGTTTGGAATAGAAAATGGACTTTCCCATGTCATTTTGACCTGACATTTAAACCATAGTCTTCTATATATGTCTGTAGACATCCCTCAAAATTTCAGCGCAAAATTCCATTTGCAACCTGAGATATAAGATAAATAGTGGAACTATGTTGCTGGAAAATATGAATCCAGCACCATAGGCATTTCAAGCATAACATTCCTACTCTTTTGTGCATAATCTTGCCTATAATTTTGCATACATAACTTAGGCACAAAACATTATCAAAATATACCTTGCATCAATTAAAAACATACAAAGAAATATAAACTCATAAAAGGAAAGGATTTGATACCAAGGTGTGCATGCTAGCCGGTGACATGCACCATCAAGTGGCAAAATTGCCACACTTCAACACTCCTCCTTGGCAATTTTGTATGAGACATTGAGAAGTCCTCTCAATATCTCAAATCTCTTCTTTCCCAATGGCTTGGTGAAGATATCCGCCAAGTTCTCCTCGGAAGTCACATACTCCAACTTCACTTCACCACTTGCTTCAAATTCCCTTAAGGAATGATACTTGACCGGTATATGCTTGGTCCTCCCATGTTGGACTGGATTTTGTGCAATTGCTATTGCTGAAGTATTGTCACACAATATCACCGTGGCTTCCTCTTGCTTCAAGCTCAAGTCCTCCAATAATTTCCTAAGCCAAACACCTTGATTAGCACAACTTGAGCAAGCAATATACTCGGCTTCCGCGGTGCTTTGTGCAACGGTTTGTTGCTTCTTGGAATTCCATGAGAAAGGACCATTTCCAAGAGTGTAAATGTAGCCCGATGTGCTCTTGCTATCATCCAAAGAACCAGCCCAATCACTATCACTATAACCAAGCAAAGCTTCATTCATGCCATCCTTGTACCATATACCAAAATCACTAGTACCTTTCAAATACCTTAGGATTCTTTTTGCACAACTAAGATGATTTTGTGATGGACTATGCATAAATCTTGACAAAACAGCCACACTAAACATGATATCCGGTCGAGTAGAGCATACATATAAAAGGCTACCAATTAAACTTCTATAGATGGAAGGATTTACCTTTGGAGAATTATCATCCTTCACCAACTTGGTGCCTTCATTCATAGGTGTGGCAACGCTATTACAATCCTCCATGTCAAACTTCTTGAGCAACTCCTTCACATAGCTTTCTTGAGATATGAAGATGCCCTTGGATGATTGGACTACTTCAATTCCAAGAAAGTATTTCATCTCTCCAAGGCTAGACATCTCAAAGTTCAATTCTAGCTCACCTTTGAAGTTGCTCACTTCTTTCTCATTACCACCGGTCACTAGGAGGTAATCAACATAAAGAGACACCAACACCATGCAACCATGAGTCCTAATATACAATGTAGGCTCATTAGGACTCCTCCTAAATCCATGCTTTGTCAAAAAACCATCTATCTTGGCATACCATGCCCTAGGAGCTTGTTTAAGGCCATACAAGGCCTTGTGTAGCTTGTATACCTTCTCTTCACTTCCTTTCTTCACAAAACCTTCGGGTTGCACAACATAGACCTCCTCCTTCAATATTCCATTCAAGAAGGCTGACTTCACATCAAGGTGATATACTTTCCAAGACTTTTATGCCGAAATTGCAAGAAGAAGTCTTATGGTTTCCATCCTTGCAACCGGTGCAAAAGTCTCTCCATAATCCACACCGGCTTGTTGTGCATATCCTTTGACAACAAGCCTTGCCTTGTGCTTATTTATGGACCCATCCGGATTGTACTTGGTCCTAAAGATCCACTTCACCCCAATAGCATTCTTTCCCTTCGGTTTTGTTACCAAGCTCCAAGTGTCATTCTTGTTTATCATATCGATTTCATCTTGCATGGCTTGTCTCCACTCTTTTCTTGCCATAGCCTCATGGACATTGATTGGATCACTCAATGCCACATTACACCTTTCATAAATCTCATTAAGAGGTCTTGTGCCTCTCACACCATCACCAATCTCCAAATCAGCCCCTATGGAGATTTCTAGCTCATTCTCATCATATTCATCATCATGGGCAGCACCTTCATCATTTCCTTGTTCCTCATCATTATCATGAGCTTCAAGCCGATTGTCTTCATCCATACTAGCCAACTCCTCCTTACTACAAACCCATTTAGCTTCCTCATTAACTTTCACATCTCTACTTATCACAAGTTTCTTGGTTTCCAAGTTATACACTCTATATCCCTTGGTCACATCACTATAGCCAACCAAAACACCAACTTGTGACCTTTCATCAAGCTTTCCTCTCTTCTCTTGTGGTACTAGGATGTAACAAATGCTTCCAAATACCCTTAGATGATCAAGAGAAGGCTTATATCCAAACCAAAGCTCAAATGGGGTTTTACTCCTCAAAGACTTGGAGTAAAGCCTATTTTGGATGTAGATGGATGTATTAACTCCTTCGGCCCAAAACTTCTTTGGCAAGCCACTTTTAAACAACAAACATCTAGCCATCTCCATGATGGTACGGTTCTTCCTTTCACATACACCATTTTTTTGTGGTGTGTATGGTGTAGTGAATTGATGAATTATACCATGATCCTTACAAAGTTGTTTGAAAGCCTCACTTGTGTATTCCCCACCATTGTCCGTCCTTAACACCTTTATAGTGCAACCGGATTGATTTTGCACTAACTTCATAAATTCTACAAACTTCTCCAAAGCTTGTGATTTTCTTTCAAGGAAATACACCCAACACATTCTTGAGTAATCATCAATGAAAGTTATGAAATACTTGCTGCCATTTAAGGATGGAACACTCATAGGACCACAAATATCCGAATGTATAAGTCCTAACTTCTCCTTTGATCTCCAAGAACAAGATTGAAATGCTAGCCTAGTATGCTTTCCTTTTTGACACACTTCACACACATGTTCTTGCTTCTCCACCAATGGCATGTCTCTAACAAGTTCATGTGTGCCTACCAATGACTTAAAGCTAGCATGGCCTAGTCTTTTATGCCAAAGTTGAAAGGTGTTGTCAACTTTGGTGTTCAATGCAACCGATGCACCATTTTCATCCATATTCAACCTAAAATTCTTGTTCTTCATTCCAACACACATTAATTCATTTCCATGTGGATCAACTATAGTGCATGTCATGTTTGAGAAGTGTAATGCATATTTGTTCTCAAGCATTTAACCTACACTAAGTAAGTTCTCACATAAAGAAGGTACATAGAGAACATCATGGATAGTTTTGATACCTTTGGTGGTGTGTATCACCACATCTCCTTTGCCTTTCACTTCCATCAAGGCTCCATTTCCAATTTTGACTTTGTTGTGGCTGCTCCTATCCAAGTTTGTGAACCACTCATGCTTGTGAGACATATGGTGTGTTGCTCCACTATCAATGATCCATCCTTCATCATTCTTGATGCTACTAAAACAAGTAGCAACAAACAACTCTTCGGATTCACTATCACTTGCATTATCTTTAGCAACATTTGCTTGTTGCTTATCTTTCTAGTTTGCCTTGCATACTCTCTCCACATGACCCTTTTGTTAGCATTTATGGCAAAATGCATCCGGCCTCCACCAACACCCTCTTGGATGATGACCTTTCTTCTTGCAATGGTGACAAGGTTCATAGGACTTCCTCTCGGGTTTGCTAGTTTCACCTTTCTCCTTTATGACCTTAAGCTTGTTCTTCTTTTGATTTTGTGTCTTTTGATGTTGTTTAGACACAAATGCAGCCTCCATTGATTCTTCATGTTTAATCCTCCTCCTTTGCTCCGTAGCTTGCAAGGCATTCACCAACTCGGTCAAGGAAATTTCATTTAGGTTCCTTGACTCCTCCAATGAAGATATCTTAGCTTCAAACCTTCGGGCAAGGAGACCAACACCTTCTCCACAATCCTTTGGTCACTTAATCTTTCACCTAGCACCCTAATTTGATTCACCACATTAAGAAGCCTTGTGGTGAACTCCTTAACCGTTTCTTTGTCTTTCATCTTGATAGTCTCAAACTCCCTCCTTAGGTTAAGGATTTGCATTTGCCTTGTCCTTGCACTCCCTTGGAACTCATCTTGAAGTTTGTCCTAAGCTTCTTTTGCACTCTCACATGCCATTATCCTTGTGAAAATGGTATCACTAATACAAGAATGAATGGCGGTGAGAGCCTTGAAACCTTTAGCCAATTCCTCCTCATGGTGCTTGATTTGGTTGACCGTTGCCCCTTGTCTCAAAGGCTCGGGTTCTTGGGGATTTATGGTGACCTCCCAAAGACCATAAGCCTTCAAGTAGGCTTGCATCTTGATACTCCAAATGTTGTAGTTCTCCCCATTGAAGATAGGAGGAGAAGGAGTTGAAAAACTTGAAGAAGCCATGTGAATGTTGCTTTCTAGTATGAAGGAATATGAAAATATATTTGTGCTTTCAAGTATCTGTTCACTCTCAAGGAACGAACCAGCCCAAAAACCTCACAAATCTCACAAAAATGTGCCTTGCTCTGATACCACTTTGTTGGGGTGAGAAGGTTATGACCAAGAGCAAGCTAGCTTGAAGTGTTAGCAACAAGCAAGCTTTTGGTGATGCTCTTGGGAATGGTTGTGTGTGAGTTGTGTTTTTAGGTTTTGGTTATGGTGTTTTCTGGTTTTTAGGGTTCCTAAAGTGTTCTAAGGTGTTGAAGAAGAGATAAGAAGAAGAGGAACACGTTGGCTTTTGAAAATAAGGCTTAGATGTGTAGCCATTTCATTCATTTTACAATATAAGCTTGAAATTACAACTAGTTCACACATGCCAAGCATGTGAGCTTACAAAATGAGTAAAGTATTTGAAATTTAAAAAGTAAAATGGTCAACACCTAACTTTTCATACACAAAAGAGTCAAAAACCAACTGCAACATGTCTATTCCAAATATAGTAAAAAGTGGCACATGGTTTGAACTAAGTTCCTATTGTTTAACTAGTTTGGGTAAACAACAAAACTAGCTTCACCTACTTAGTTCCCCTTTGTATCTGCTTATGAAACTTGGTTTGAAGCATCCTTGGTCATCAATAAATATTGTTCCAAGAGCTAGGAAAGTTCTGGAATCGGATCATGGGCCAAACAGCTCCAAAACTGGCCCATACTCTGCATACTGGGCCCATCAGATACAGCAATCTGTTTGGAATAGAAAATGGACTTTCCCATGTCATGTTGACCTGAAATTTCAACCATCGTCTTCTATATATGTCTGTAGATATCCCTCAAAATTTCAGCCTAAAACTCCATTTGCAACCTGAGATATAAGATAAATAGTGGGACTATGTTGCTGGAAATTATGAATCCAGCACCATAGGCATTTCAAGCATAACATTCCTACTCTTTTGTGCATAATCTTGCCTATAATTTTGCATACATAACTTAGGCACAAAACATTATCAAAATATACCTTGCATCAATTAAAAACATACAAAGAAATATAAACTCATAAAAGGAAAGGATTTGATACCAATGTGTGCATGCTAGCCGGTGACATGCACCATCAAGTGGCAAAATTGCCACACTTCAACAAAAATTTCTCTTTGCCAAGGAGAAGATAAGGGTTCGATTCCCGCTATCTGCCTAGAATAATAACTTAATGTATTTAAGTTAATAGAATAAAGGATTAAGTAAAGTTGATCACAATAGTATATTGGTTCTATCCCCCCTTCTTTTTCTCTTGCTCCCAAAAAAAAACGGTAATTAACAACTAGTTAACAAATTAACAAAACCAAACCTAAAATTTTTTGTCAAAAAAAGTTGCGGAGACAAGATTTGAACCTGTGACCTTAAGGTTATGAGCCTTGCGAGCTACCAAGCTGCTCTATCCCACGATGAAAAGACGAGTAGGAAACTAAAGGGCAAACAAGGATTGAATGCACCCCTCGACCATATCAATACAAATAGGATAGCCCATTTATATAGAATGGTAAAGGTGATCTCTATGGTCATCAATCATAGAAATGAATAGAAAAACGAAGAGATAGTTTAATCCTTACCAACTCGATCTTGTTGCTCCGGGCAACAAACATGCATAAACCATTTCACGAAGTATGTGTTCGGATAAACCGAAGTCTCGATAGTTGGCTCTTAGTCTTCTGGTCGAAAAACAACGTCAATGAAGGCATGTAAGTGCACTATTATGGGGTTGGGATTGTAACTTTCCATGAATTTCCCATTTTTCACTCAACGACTGAACTTTGCTTATTCCTTTTTTTGAGGATCGACGAATCAAATGATATTTTTGTTCCAATTTTTGCCTCTTCTTCTCCCTCTGAAACAAAATTTTTCTTGCCATAATGGTTCAATTCCTATTAGTTTAGTTTCAATGATACAAGTCAGATCCTAGACATAGAAATCTAAGAAGGTAGTCCCCTTTCTCCACCAAAAGAAATGATATTATCGAGGATAATACAACATATAAAAAAAAGAATTAACCAAATTTGCTTGATGTAGAGGCAATCAAGAAAGCCGCATAAGTGAATATATAACCTACAGAAAAGTGGGCTAACCCAATGAATCTTGCTTGCACAATGGAAAGAGCCACCAGTATATCTCTCCATCGAATCAAATTAGCCAAAGGTGTTCGTTCATGAGCCCATGCTAAAGTTTCAATCAATTCCTGCCAATATCCACATCATAAAATTTAGAACATAAACCCAGTAGCCCAAACAAGATGTCTAAAAAAAAAAAATCCATGCCCAAACTGATAAACTATTCATACCAAAAGGGTTATATCCATTGGTAAGTTGTGAAGAGTTTACCCATAAATAATCTTTTAGCCATCCCATCAAATAAGTGGAAGACTCATTAAATTGTGAAACGTTACCCTGCCATAATGTGATGTGCTTCCAATGCCAATAAAAAGTCACCCATAGAATGGTATTTAACATCCAGAAAACCACCAAATAAAATGTGTCCCAAGCTAAAATATCACAAGTACCACCTCGTCCCGGACCGTCACAAGGAAAACTATAACCAAAATCCTTTTTGTCTGGCATTAACTTGAACCACGTGCATTTTAAAGCCCATTTTACTTAGATAGGTGTAGTTGTATGTAAACCTAAAGCAATAGCATGATGAACCAAGAAGTCTTCGGGTCCTATTGTTAAGAATAGTGAATTACTATTCTTATTAACAACATTTAACCAACTAGGCAACCATATGCTTCGACCTACATTGAACATGAGACCATTCGTTGAAGATAAAAGTACATCGAACCCATGTGAAATTTTACCATGAGCTGATTGTCCATTGGACAAATATAGATTCGATCAAGATTCGTTTCTCCGGAATACCAAAAGCAAGCATGACATCATTACAAACATAAAGTCCCAAAGTATGGCCCCAGAAAGAGGCTGGCCTAACTTAAATGGGATATAATGGCTTCTTTATGGTCTAACATTCTTGGCAATACATTATCCTCAATCTGTTTCGGCTTGTAATCTCTAATAAAATATAGCTCCATGAGCAAAAGCCCTTGTCATGATGAATCCTACGATGTATTGGTGATGAGAATATAAAGCAGTTTCAGTAGTAAAGTCTTATGCTATGAACGCATAAGCAGGTAAAGAGTACATGTGTTAAGGGACCAAGGAAGTAATAACCCTTAAAGAGGTTAGAGCAAGCCCTAATTGAAAATGAATCAAATTATTTATTGTGTCATAAAAACCCTTATGTCCACGCCCCAATGGCCCCCACCCCCCAGAGGAATATGTGCTTCTAAAAGATTTTTTTTTACTATGCCCAATCCTGAAATTAGTTCTATACATATGACCAGCAATAAGAAAAATAAATGCAATAGCTAAATGATGATGAGCAATATCAGTCAGCCATAAACTTTGTGTTTATGGATGGGATCCTCTGAGAAGGGTTAGAATGGTAGTTCTGGCCCCTTAGGAGGTACCAAATAAATGACTACTTGAATCGGGGTTTTAAGCATAAAGATTCCACTAACCTGTAAAAAGTGGGCCTAATCCTTAGGGGTACGGTAATACATCTAAGAAATTATTCTAGTGAACGTATTCCCCCTGGCTCCCGGAATAGCGACATTCACTAAATGTCCTGTCCAAGCCAAGGAACTTACTTCGAATAGTCTTGATAAATGATGATTGGGGCACAATTTGGCACTTTTAAACCATGAAACGCTCGGTTTCCACGTTGGTTGTAGGTGTAACCAACTGGCTATTAAAGATATGGTAGAAAGAAATAATAGGAAAGGAGTTCCATTATAAAGATCTCCATTAGTATGTAAACCGATTGTATACCACCATTGATAAACACTAGAATAAGCAATATTCATTGGGCTAAGAGCACCCCCCCCCCCCCCCCCCCCCCGCGTAAAAGTCTTACCTGTACCCATGCCTCAAAGTTTCCTTACTGAGCCACATGAAATAGATTTCCAGAAGTCCACAGAAAAATAATTGCTAATTACCTAAAATGGCAAGCAAAAATATTCTGATAAAGACGCTCCTCGATAATATCATCATGACTTTCGAAGTCATGTGCGGTAGCAATACCAAACCAAATACGGCCAGTAGTGGGGTCCTGAGATAAGCCTTGGATAAACCTTGGAATTCTTAATGCCATAATGCCTTTCAAATCCTCCTAGCCATTATCCTACTATATTAATTCTTGTTAAGAAGAATGCCCACGTTGTGGCAATTCCACCCATGTCCTTGGACAATGCTCAAGGCTCTACACTGAGTAGTAAGAGCAACTTTTAATTTAGTATGAGCCCAAACGATGGATTCAATAAGTTCTTGCCAATAACCACGCTTGCTGAATATAAACATTAGACTAAAAGCCCATACAAAATGAGCACCTAGGAAAAAAGGTCATATGCAAATAATGAAGAACCATAGGACTGAATTACCTAGGATGCCAATGCCCATAAGAAATCATGGAGCCACCCATTAATCGTAATGGAACTTTGCACAAAGTTGCCTCCCATGATATGAGTTACCATTCCTTGATCACTTATACTACCCGAAACATCTGACTGCATTTTCCAACTGAAATGAAATATTAGTACCGAAATTGAATTATACATCCAGAATAGCCCTAAGAAGACATGATCCTAAGCGGATACTTGACATGTCCCCCCCTTCTAGGCCCATCACAAGTGAAACAAAAACTAAGATTTGCTTTATCTGGTATCAAACGTTAACCACTAGCAAATAGAACACCTTTCACAAGTATCAATACCGTCACATGAATGGCAAATGCATGAATGTGATGTACCAAAAAATCGGTGGTTCCTTGTGGAATAGGTAACAAAGCAACCTTGCCACCCACGGCCATTGAATCACCACCCCCCAAGTTAAACCGATACTTATTGTTGAACAAGGGGCCATTGCGCTAGGTGCTAAAGCATGGGTGTTTTGTATCCATTGAGCAAAGACAGGTTGTAATTGTATAGCAGTATCTGAAAAGATATCTTGGGGATGCCCTGAAGCGCTTATAGTGTCATTATGAATATACAAACCAAAATTATGAAAGCCTAAAAATATACATACCTAGTTGGTATGTGATATGATTGCATCACGATGTCTAAGGACACGATATAATAGATCATTGTATCTAGTAGTTGGATCATAGTCTATTACCATAAAAATGGCTGCATGCGCAGCAGCACCAACTATGAGAAATCCACCAATCCACATGTGATGTGTGAATAACGAAAGTTGTGTACCATAGTCAGTAGCTAGATATGGATAAGGGGGCATTGAATACATATGGTGAGCTACAACAATGGTTAAAGAGCCCAACATAGCTAGGTTAATAGATAATTAAGCATGCCATGATGTTGTTAGGATCTCATATAGACCTTTATGACCTTGGTCGGTAAATGGGCCTTTATAAGACTCTAAAATATCTTTTATGCCATGACCAATGCCCTAGTTGGTCCTATACATGTGGTTTGCTATTAGGAAAAAATTTGCAATAGCTAAATGATGGTGTGCTATATCGGTCAACCATAGACCCCTAGTTACTGGACCAAATCCTCCAGGAAAGGTAAGAAATTCTGCATATTTTAACCAATTCAAGGTGAAAAAAGGGGTTGCTCCCTCAGAAAAACTGGGATAAAGTTGAGCCAAAAGATCCTGATTCAAGACAAATTCATGAGGAAGTGGAATCTCTTTAAGATCTACTCTAGCATTTAGAAATTGATTAATCAGTATAGATACATGTACTTGATGCCCTACCCAAGAAAGATACCCAAAGCGGAAGCCCAGGTTATGAGGCTTTTAAAGAAAACTATAATTTCAGATACTTAGATGGAGGTAAACGAAGCCCCGAGCCCACCTCTTCTTCCATAGGCAACTCGAAAACTACCGCTAATGAACTGGTAGCAAAATGAAAGTAGAATTGGGAATGGTGCTTGCTAGGAATGAAGCAAAGATACTTAATAAATAAAAGGACTTTTCTGATGCTCAGGAAGAAATGGAAATTCCACTCAAAAGAGAGAGATTATGTACAAGATTTGGACCGGAAAGTCAAATCCTTAGAATGGAGATTCATAAGGATAGCAAAAGTGGGACTTTAGCACTTTCACAAAGGAGGTTTGTTGAGAAGTTGCTTTAGTTGTTTGGCATGAACAAGACAAAGCCAGTGAAAACACCATTAGCACCTCACTTGTTGTTGTCTTCTGAACAATCCCAAAGTCGGAAGAGGAAAAGAAGATGATGAATCGAGTTCCTTATGCGAGCCTTGTGGGAAGCTTGATGTTTGCCATGGTATGTGCTAGATCGGATATTGCTTATTCAGTTGGTGTTCTAAGTCGGTTTATGGCGAATCCAGGTAAAGCTCGTTGGGAGGCCACCAAGTGGGTCCTTCGTTATTTGAGAGGCACAAGTGGTTATTCAATGTATAGAAAAAGTTTTGAACTCATGCATGGTATTTTGATGCCCAGTGATCTCAATAAACGGAGATGCGAATCCACCCGGATCCGTACAACCGAAAACCCACTGGTCATTAAAGAGGTGTGTGCATGAGAGAGAAAATGGCCGGGTTTTGTTGTATTATTTGCTGGCTTTACTGTATTTTGTTGAGTTGGCTTTTTCTCTTTCCTCCAAGCAAGGGCAACGTGTGGGACTCCATAATAATCTAATTTGGCATCCTACAAAGCATATAGAAGCTGATTTGGAGCTCAAATTGGTTAAAGTCAACTTAGTCAAAGAGCTAGTATTCTAGTTTCCAAATTTGATTCCTATTTTTATTTTAGGAAATTACCTTTACATTTGGTTTTTATTTATTTTTTTTTCTGGAAAATTAAGTTTAGGAAAGTTATTATTTTATTATTTTCATTGTAAATTAATTAATTCCTAATTCAAAATAAGGGAATTAATTAATCCAAATTAGATTACGAAAGGGTGTGAAATTAGGCAATTTTCTAATTGGATTCCATGTTGCCAAAATTTCCTAATCCGTTTAGGGTTTTATTTTGTTCATTCAAAGCCTATTCAAAGGCTTATTTTCAATGAGAAATCAAGCTTGAATTTTATACAGAAAATTATTTGTGAGATTGAATTCTCTTTTTCTCTTTGAACACCTAAAACATCATTAGCGAATGAGTGTTTTAGTTTGACTTATCAATAGGAAATCCATCGCCTATTGTGGCGTTTCCATTATATACCAAGGTTTCTAATCACAGGTTGGTTAGGGGTCAAGGTGACCATTTGAACTTGAACATAATTAGATCTGGGCTAATATAATATAGGTTTAGGAGCAGGCCATCCTAGGTTCGTATCATTTGGTATTAGAGCCAAATTTTGTTCAGGTTTGATCTATCTTTATTTTCTTTCTTTGTTTTTGTGTTAATCTGAATTTTTAGCATTAGGTTTGATGTGATTCTACCAGATCTTGCTCAACCAATAACCCGCTGGGATGCTGACCCGACACGGATAAAGACCAAGCCAATCACAAGAGCTCAAATTAAGAGATTTAAGGATAACCTAGAAGTATTTATACATGGGGTAATCAATTATCAATAGAGCTTGTCCATACTAGAAGGTACAAAGCCTATTCTAATCATTCAAGTGGTGGAAGCCGATATGGACCCGGGTAGCAATTTTGGTGCAAATATGGACACCGAGTAGCATGAAATGGTTCCAACTCTTTATGGATTCAATACATATGTCTAAGAGGATATGGAATCAAGTCAATCCAGCTTTAAATGCATTCAAAAAAGGGTTGCACGGACAACTTCAAATTTGGCCTATTTCGATTGTATTTTGTGCTGTCTTTACTGTATTTTGCTGAGTTGGCTTTTTCTCTTTCCTCCAAGCAAGGGCAACGTGTGGAACTATATAATAAGCTTATTTGGCATCCTAAAAAGCATATAGAAGCTGATTTGGAGCTCAAAGAGGTTAAAGATAGGTCAAAGTCAACTTAGTCAAAAAACTAGTATTTTAGTTTCCTAATTTGATTCTACTTTTTGTTTTAGGAAATTAGTCTTTTATTTTGATTTTTATTTATTTATTTTCTGGAAAAATAAGTTTAGGAAAGTTATTATTTTAGTATTTCAATTTTAAATTAATTAATTCCTATTCAAAATAAAGGAATTAATTAATCCAAATTAATTTAGGAAACTAGGAAAAATTAGGCACTTTCCTTTTATCTACTTTCTTTTTCTCCACACTTTGAGTCCGATTTGGAATTAATTTTTTTAGGGTTTTTACTTTGTAATATTAGCCTATTTAAAGGCTTATTTTCAATGAGAAATCAAGCTTGAATTTTATACAAAAAATTATTTGTGAGATTGAATTCTCTTTGTTCTTCTGAACACCTAAAACACCATTAGTGAATGAGTGTTTTAGTTTGACTTATCAATAGGCCTTCCATCACCTATTGTGGCATCTTCATTATATAGCAAGGTTTCTAATCACAGGTTGGTTAAGGGTCAAGGTCACCATTAGAACTTGAACATAATTAGATCCGGGCTAATATAATACGGGTTTAGGAGCAGGTCGTCCTAGGTTCGTATCATTTGGTATAAGTGCCAAATTTTGTTCAGGTTTGATCTATCTTTATTTGCTTTAGTTGTTTGTGTGTTATTATGAAATTTTAGCATTAGGTTAAGGTTGCATCCATCCCATACACGTTCTGCATCTTAAAAAAAATATACAAAAAAATTCATTCCTAGTTGAATTAGGATTTCCTAGTTTTATCGTATTTTTGTTTCCTAGTTTGTTGGTTGTCTTTTATCATTGTTCTTGTTAATTTGGTTTTTGTTGATTTTTCTTTGCTGTTTCAGTCTTCAATATTTACATTCATATATTAAAAAAAAAGAAAAAAAAAGAAGGGTGTGCGGCAACATATAAAAAAAATAAAAATAAAAAAGCTGCACTTTTGTTTTTATTGGAGGCCACGAGTTTGGTGGATTTTTGGTGTGGAATTGCAATTTTTAGTGTTGATATTTGCTACTGCAGTTGTTTTATGATCTGTGAGTGAAAATAAAAAAAAGAAAAAAAGAAAAAAAAAAGAACAAGAACAACCCAAAAAAAAAAAAAAAAATTCGGTTTGTTGGAGTTTGATTTGTTTGCTGGAAATTTGTTGGAGCTGCTGGTTTGTTGATTATTTATTCAATATTTGAGATGCTAGAGAATTATTTTCGCTGCTGGATATTTGGAATTTTGGGTGCTTATATTTTTGGATTAAAATCAGATAAAGGAATTGATACAAAAACTTGAATTAAAAGAACAACAACCAACACTATTCTATATTTTTGTTCTCTTTGATTCTTGTTCATGTTTGAATTTCTTTTTCTATAATTTTATTCTTGAACTCAGAATCTATTACCATCTGGTCCAGTTCTTCAAAATTCCAAAGTTTTCTCATGAATTTGCCTTATTTTACCTAGAAAAGTTGAAAACTAGGTTTTGTTGAATTCCTTCGGTATTGCCTTTTTTTTTTTTTTTTGCTGCTGTTTTGTTGATAAGTTTAATTAAAACATACTTGTGATCTAATTGCTATTTTTTGGTGTTTTAATTAGAACTTTGAGATAATTCATTGAGAGGAAAAAGGCGAGAGAGTGTGAGCACAAAAGAGGGTTAAAAGCCGAAATTAGTGTGCAAACACGAGTGTTGAGTTCTTATATTGAGTGAAACACGTGTGGGAGTGAATCTCGTGAGAATTTATTTTATTTTTGTATTATTCGTACTAACATGGCAGATTCAAGGGTGAGAAGAGGAGATCCACCTTTGAGAATTAATGAAGAAGAGTCCATAGGATTTAAAGGTGATTTCCGAGCTATAGGGAGTGGTGAGCAAACGGACATGAGGGCTATATTGGAGCAATTACAGTGGATGAATGCCCGATTTGACCATTTAAATCAAAAGATGGATAGGTTAGAAACATCCCAAGGAGTGCCCAATATAAGGTTGGATGCTCATGGAGGTCGAGGTCGAGGAGGCCGAGGGCGACCAAGAGAGGAACTCGGGGAAAGTAACTTCAGAGATGACTTTGAAGAAGGAATGGATGAAACACTTGCTGTCCAAGAGAGTCTAGGCCGTGGGAGGCATAGGAGAGATGATGTAGATAATGATGTTGGCAACATCAAGGTAAACATCTCACCATTCATGGGTAAAAGTGATTCGGAAGCATTTTAGGAATGGGAAGAGAGAATGGAGATGATCTTTGATTGTCCTAATTATTCGGAGGCTAAGAAGGTGAAATTGACAGCAATGGAGTTTGGCCATTATGCATTACAATAGTGGACCAATAAGGAAAAGACCCGAAGGAGAGTTGGTGATGACTTGATCACTACATGGCGACAAATGAAAGGAGCCATGAGGAATCGGTTCGTATCATCACATTATCATAGGTTGTTGCATCAAAGGCTTCAATCCCTATCTTAAGGAAGTAAGTCTCCGGAGGATTAGTACAAGGAGATGGAGATGCTTATGATGAGGTTAAGTATGAATGAGGATAGAGAAGCAACTATGGCAAGGTTCCGTGGTGGTTTGAATCATGAGATAGCCAATCAACTCGAATTGCAACAATATGTGGAATCGGAGGAGATGTTGCATGTGGCTATTAAGCTTGAGCATCAATTCAAGAGGAGCGGTGTCAACTCACGGTTTGGAGGTGTTTCCAAAAGTGGAAGATCAATTCCAAGTGGCTGGAGAAGCAATCCTACCAATGAAAGCAAGCCAAAGCTGAAGGTGGGGGAAGAAAGCTCCAATCGGCCAAAGAAGGAGCATAAAACCGAATCTGTCCAAATCCATAAAAATGAGGTAAAATCTAATCCTAAGGTCAAGAGAAATAATTTGTTTTAAGTGCCAGGGATGAGGACATATCACAAGCCAATGCCCGAATTGAAGGATCATGGTGCTGAAAGGCAATGGTGAGCTAGAATCGAAAAGTGAGGAAAGTGAGGATGAAGCCAAGCAAGAGGAGGAGGACTTGGAGGATGAACCCGAAACCTTGCAAGCATCCAATGCCAAATTAAACTTGGTTTCTAGGAGAGTACTTGCTGCATACAAAGATGAGGATGAAATTCAAAGAGAGAACATCTTCCACACCCGATGTGAAATTCAAGGTAAGATTTGTAGTATGATTATTGATAGTGGAAGTTGTACAAATGTAATTAGCAATCTTGTAGTTGATAAATTAGGCTTAACCACTACTAAAAATCCAAAACCTTATAGATTACAATGGCTTAATGATAGTGGTGAAATAAAAGTGAATAAACAAGGCAAGGTAGAATTTAACATAGATAAATATGTGGATGTTGTTTTGTGTGATGTTGTGCCTATGCATGTCGGACATATTCTATTAGGTAGACCATGGCAATCTGATAAATATGCTACTCATTTTGGTAGAGAGAATTGTATTGTTTTTAGATTCAAAGGCAAGAAGGTCAAGCTGGAGCCATTAACTCTAAAGGAAGTATATAGCGACCAATTACAAATCCAACAAAAGAGGGAGGCCGAAACACTCAAGGAGAAGGCTAGTATGGCTTTACCATCCCTCCAAGAAGGTAAATACGAGCTTGATGTCCAAGGTAAGTCCTCTAAAATCCAGGTTAAGTGGAAAAATTTAAACAAATTCGAGAGTGAGAAAATTGGAGCAAACGCCGAGAGTGATGCAAAATTCAATGAATCCGTGAGTGCGAAAGGAAAAGAAAGAAAAGAGAGGAAAAATAGAAATTTTTATCTTAGCTTTGGTGATGTTAATAAAGTACTTATGAATAAGAAATCATTGCTGGCCATGAATATTAAAGATACTTATTTAAAGATGTTTTTGTTGAATAGAACTTTATCTGTATTATTGAAAGCTTTACTTAATGGAAATTTGAAAATTTGGGAGAGATTATTTACTAAAATTAAAAAGTGTGATGAACTTGTATTTCTAGTATTTTTTGTGATAGTGTTTGACCCAGGAGATTGGTTTTGGTTTCAACCAAGAAAGGAGAGGTTCCTCGAATAAAAAAAAAGGTCCAAGCCTATGCCGCATGTGGACGGATCTTTTCAAGTTTTGGAGCCGAATAACAAGAATGCCTACAAGCTTGATTTACCAGGTGAGTATAACATGAGTGCTGCATTTAATATTTCTAATTTGTTCCCTTTTTCTGCAGGTGATGATCTAGATTTGAGGACAAATCCTTTTCAAGAGGAGGGGAATGATGTGATTCCGCTCGAGCATGCTCAACCGATAACCCGCTGGGGTGCTGACCCGACACGGATAAAGACCGGGCCAATCATAAGAGCTCAAATTAAGAGATTTAAGGATAACCTGGGAGTATTTATACTGGGGTAATCAATTCTCAACAGAGCTTCTCCATACTAGAAGGTACAAAGCCTATTCTAAGCATTCAAGTGGTGGAAGCCGATACGGATCCGGGTAGCAATTTTGGTGCAAATATGGACACCGAGCAGCATGAAATGGTTCCAACTCTTTATGGATTCAATACATATGTCTAAGAGGATATGGAATCAAGTCAATCCAGCTTCAAAGGCATTCAAAAAGGGGTTGTACGGACAGCTTCAAATTTGGCATGTTTTTA
The DNA here is from genome assembly GCF_031755915.1 of Ziziphus jujuba. Taxonomy (NCBI): domain Eukaryota; kingdom Viridiplantae; phylum Streptophyta; class Magnoliopsida; order Rosales; family Rhamnaceae; genus Ziziphus; species Ziziphus jujuba. The sequence goes on from NC_083389.1 coordinate 25,414,952, forward strand.
CTGTATTTTGTGCTGTCTTTATTGTATTTTGCTGAGTTGGCTTTTTCTCTTTCCTCCAAGCAAGGGAAACGTGTGGGACTGCATAATAAGCTTATTTGGCATCCTAAAAAGCATATAGAAGCTGATTTGGAGCTCAAAGAGGTTAAAGATTGGTCAAAGTCAACTTAGCCAAAAAGCTAGTATTTTAGTTTCCTAATTTGATTCTACTTTTTCTTTTAGGAAATTAGTTTTTTATTTTGATTTTTATTTATTTATTTTCTGGAAAAATAAGTTTAGGAAAGTTATTATTTTAGTATTTTAATTGTAAATTAATTAATTCCTAATTCAAAATAAAGGAATTAATTAATCCAAATTAGTTTAGGATATAGGAAAAATTAGGCACTTTCCTTTTTTCTACTTTCCTCTTCTCTACATTCTTTTTCTCCACACTTTGAGTCCGGTTTTGAATTAATTTTTTTACGATTTTTCCTTTGTAATCTTAGCCTATTTAAAGGCTTATTTTCAATAAGAAATCAAGCTTGAATTTTATACAAAAACTATTTGCGAGATTAAATTCTCTTTGTTCTTTTGAACACCTAAGACACCATTAGTGAATGAGTGTTTTAGTTTGACTTATCAATAGGCCTTCCATAACCTATTGTGGCATTTCCTCTCTTTTCTTTCTTTTCCTTTCTCATTCACGGATTCATTGAATTTTGTATCACTCTCGGCATTTGCTCCAATTTTCTCACTCTCGAATTTGTTTAAATTTTTCCACTTAACCTGGATTTTAGAGGACTTACCTTGGACAGCAAGCTCGTACTTACCTTCTTTGATGGATGGTGAAGCCATTAATGCCATACTAGCCTTCTCCTTGAGTGTTTCGGCCTCCCTCCTTTGTTGGATTTGTAATTGGTCGCTATATACTTCCTTTGGAGTTAATGGCTCCAGCTTGACCTTCTTGCCTTTGAATCTAAAAACAATACAATTCTCTCGACCAAAATGAGTAGCATATTTAGCAGATTGCCATGGTCTACCTAATAGAATATGTCCGGCATGCATAGGCACAACATCACACAAAACAACATCCACATATTTATCTATGTTAAATTCTACATTGGCTTGTTTATTCACTTTTATTTCACCACTATCATTAAGCCATTGTAATCTATAAGGTTTTGGATGTTTAGTAGTGGTTAAGCCTAATTTATCAACTACAAGATTACTAGTTACATTTGTACAACTTCCACTATCAATAATCATACTACAAATCTTACCTTGAATTTCACATCAGGTGTGGAAGATGTTCTCTCTTTGAATTTCATCCTCATCTTTGTATGCAGCAAGTACTCTCCTAGAAACCAAGTTTAATTCGGCATTAGATGTTTGCAAGGTTTCGGGTTTATCCTCCAAGTCCTCCTCCTCAAATGATACGAACCTAGGACGACCTGCTCCTAAACCTGTATTATATTAGGCCGGATCTAATTATGTTCAAGTTCTAATGGTGACCTTGACCCCTAACCAACCTGTGATTAGAAACTTTGGTATATAATGATGACACCACAATAGGTGATGGAAGGCCTATTGATAAGTCAAACTAAAACACTCATTCATTAATGGTGTTTTAGGTGTTCAGAAGAACAAAGAGAATTCAATCTCACAAATAATTTTCTGTATAAAATTCAAGCTTGATTTCTTATTGAAAATAAGCCTTTAAATAGGCTAAGATTACAAAGCAAAAACCTTAAAAAAATTAATTCACAACCAGACTCAAAGTGTGGAGAAAAAGAAAGTAGAGAAAAGGAAAGTGCCTAATTTTTCCTAGATTCCTAAACTAATTTGGATTAACTAATTCCTTTATTTTGAATTAGAAATTAATTAATTTACAATTGAAATACTAAAATAATGACTTTCCTAACCTTATTTTTCCAGAAAATAAATAAATAAAAATCAAAATAAAAGGCTAATTCCCTAAAACAAAGAGTAGAATCAAATTAGGAAACTAAAATACTAGCTTTTTGGCAAAGTTGACTTTGACCAATCTTTAACCTCTTTGAGCTCCAAATCAGCTTCTATATGCTTTTTAGGATGCCAAATAAGCTTATTATGGAGTCCCACATGTTGCCTTTACTTGGAGGAAAGAGAAAAAGCCAACTCAGTAAAATACAGTAAAGACAGCACAAAATACAGTAAAAACATGCCGAAATTTGAAGCTGTCCGTACAACCCCTTTTTGAATTCCTTTGAAGCTGGATTGACTTGATTACATATCCACTTATACATATGTATTGAATCTATAAAGAGTTGGAAACATTTCATGCTGATCGGTGTCTATATTTGCACCAAAATCGCTACCTGGGTCCATATTGGCTTCCACCACTTAAATGCTTAGAATAGGTTTTGTACCTTCTAGTATGGACAAGATCTGTTGAGAATTGATTACCCCATGTATAAATACTCCCAGATTATCCTTAAATCTCTTAATTTGAGCTCTTGTGATTGGCCCGGTCTTTATCCGTGTCGGGTCAGCAACCCAGCGGGTTATCGGTTGAGCAGGCTTGGGCGGAATCACATGAAGGTTAAGGTTGCTTCTATCATCATACATGTTCTGCATCTTTTAAAAGAACCAAAAAAAAAATAGAAATTCATTCCTAGTTGAATTAGGATTTCCTAGTTTTATCGTATTTTTGCTTCATAGTTTGTGGGTCCTTTTTTATCATTATTGTTGTTAATTTTGGATTTTATTGATTTTTATTTACTGTTTTAGTCTTAAATATTTGCATTCATATATTCAAAAAAGAAAAAAAAAAGGCCGAACAGATGTTAAAAAAAAAAAAACTACACAATTTGTATTTTGTTTGGGAGGTCACGGGTTTTGTGATTATTTGGTGTTGGAATTGCAATTTTGGTCTTGATTCTTGCTACTGCAGTTGTCATATGTGAGTAAAAAAAAAAAAAAAAAAAAAAAAGAAGAAAAGGCCGAATAAAAAAGAAATTCGGTTTGTTGAATTCGGTGTTGAAATTTGTTGCTGGAAATTTCTTGGAGCTGCTATTTTGTTAATTATTTATTCAATATTTGAAGTTGCTGGAGAATTATTTCTATTGCTGGATATTTGAATTTTGGGTGCTTAAATTATTTGGATTAAAATTAGATAAAGGATTTGATGCAAAACTAGAATTACAAGAACAACAACCAACACTATTCTTTAATCTTGTTTGAATTGATTCTTGTTTGTGTTTGAAATTATTTTTCTATAATTTTATTCTTGAATCCTTAATTTCTTACCATCTGCTCCAGTTCTTATTGATTCTGAAATTTTCCTCGTTAATTTGCCCTATTTTGCCTAGAAAAGCAGAAAACTAGGTTTTGTTAAATTCATTGGTATTGCTTGCTTTTTGCTACTGTTTTGTTAATAAGTTTAATTAAAACATACTTGTGATCCAATTACTGTTTTGTAGGTGTTTTAATTAGAACTTTGAGATAATTCATTAAGTGAAAAAAGGCAAGAGTGTGTGAGCTTAAAAGAGGGTAAAAGCCGAAACTAGTGTGAAAACAAGAGCGTCGAGACCTTGATTGAGTGAAACACTTAAAGAAGTGATTTTTGGTTAGAATTTATTTTATTTTACATTATTTATACTAACATGGCAGATTCAAGATTGAGGAGAGAAGATCCACTGCTAAGAATTAATGAAGAAGAATCCGTAGGATTCCATGGTGATTCCCAAGCTACGGGGATTGGTGACCAAACGGACATGAGGGCTATCTTGGAACAATTGCAGTGGATGAATGCTCAATTCGACCACATAAATAAGAGGATGGATAGAATAGAAACATCTCATGGATGACCAAATTTGAGGCAAGTGTTTCATGGAGGTCGAGGTCGACGAGGCTATGGACATCATAGGGAGGAGTATGAAGGAGGTAAATTTGGAGATGATTTCGAGGAAGGAATGGATGAAACATATGCTCTCCAAGAAAGACTAGGCCATGGGAGACATAGGAGAGAGGAGGCAGATGATGATCTTGGCAACATCAAGGTAAACATTCCACCTTTCATGGGAAAAAGTGACCCGGAGGCTTATTTGGAATTGGATGAGCGTATGGAGATGATCTTTGATTGTCAGAACTATTCAGAGGCTGGTGAAATTGGCAGCAATGGAGTTTGGTCATTATGCACTCCAATGGTGGACCAATGAGCAAAACACCCAAAGGAGAGTAAGTGATGAATTGATTAGTATGTGGCGACAAATGAAAGGAGCCATGAGGAAGCAATTCGTACCATCACACTATCATAGGTTGCTACATCAAAGACTTCAATATTTATCTCAAGGAAGTAGGTTCATGGATGAGGTTGAGCGTGAATGAAGATAGAGAAGCAACCATGGAAAGGTTTCTTGGTGGTTTAAATTGGGAAATAGCCAATCAACTAGAATTACAACAATATATGGAATTGGAGGAGATGTTGCATGTGGCTATTAAATTAGAGCATCAATTCAAGAGGAAGGGTGTAGGCTCACGGTTTGGGGGTGTTTCTAATAGTGGAAAATCAAATCCAAGTGCTTGGAGAAGTAATCCCACCTTTGAAGCAAGACAAAAACTGAAGCTAGGTGAAGAAAGTTCCAATCAGCCAAGAAAGGATGTAAAAGCCGAATCTGTCCAAGCACCAAAGACTGAGGTAAAATCTAATCCTAAACCTTCAAGATCAAGAGAAATTATTTATTTTAAGTGCCAGGGATGAGGACACGTCGTTAGCCAATACCCGAATAGAAGAATCATGGTGTTAAAGGGTAATGGTGAGCTAGAATCGGAAAGTGAGGATGAAGCCAAGCAAGAGGAGCAGAACTTTGAAGATGAAGCCGAAATCTTGCATGCATCCAATGCTGAATTAAACTTAGTTTCTAGGAGAGTGCTAGCTGTATACAAGGATGGGGACTAAGTTGAAAGAGAAAACATCTTCCACCCCTGATGTGAAATCTAAGGTAAGATTTGTAGTATGATTATAGATAGTGGAACTTGTACAAATGTAATTAGTAACATTGTGGTTGATAAATTAGGCTTAAAGTAAAATTTAGCATAGATATATATTAGGATATTGTTTTGTGTGATGTTGTGCCTATGCATGTCAAACATATACTATTAGGTAGACCATGGTAATTTCATAAAGATGCTACTCATTACGGTTGAGAGAATTGTATTATTTTTAGAATTAGAGGTAGGAAGGTCAAGCTGGAGCCATTGACTCTCAAGGCAGTGTATAGAGACCAACTGCAAATACAACAAAGGAGGGAGGTCAAAAAGCTCAAGGAGAAAGCTTGTATGGCACATACGGCCTCACCATCAATCCAAGAAGATAAGTTCGAGCTTGCTATCCTAGGTAAGCATTTTAAAACACAAATTGAATGGAAAAATCATGAGAAAGTCAAAAGTGGAGTGAAAAAAAAAGAGAAAGCTGAGAGAGAGGAAGAATGTGAGGTGGCCGAGAGAAAGGAAAAGTAAAAAAATTTATTTGAGTTTTGGGGATGTTAATAAGGCTATCTTGAGTAAGAAACCATTGCTGGTCATGAATTATAAAGATGCTTATTTAAAGATGCTTTTGTTGTTTAGAAATTTATCTGCATTGTTGAGAGCTTTACTTTATGGCAATTTGAAAATTAGGAAGAGATTATTTGTTAACTTTAAAAAGTGTAATTTTTACCATAATGAGCATGTATTTTTAGATTTTGTTGTGTTTGACCCAGGAGATTTGATTTGGTTGCACTTACAAAAGGAAAGGTTTCCAAAACAAAGAAAGTTAAAGCCTATGCCCCGCATGGATGGACCTTTTCAAGTTTTGGAGCTGATTAACCTACAAACTTGATTTAATAGGTAAGTATAATGTTAGTGCCACATTTAATGTTGCTAATTTATCTTTTTTTGCTGCAGGTGATGACCTTGATTTGAGGACAAATCCTTTTTAAGAGGAGGGGAATGATGCAAATTCACCCGAACCCACACAACCCGCTGAGGTGCTGACCCGATATGGAGGAAGACTGGGCCGATCACTAGGGCTCAAGCTAAGAGGTTTAAGGACAACCTTGATCCGTTATCTAGGGGGTAATTCATTCTCAAAAGTGTTGGAGTTTGGTGTGGTTTTGGGTTCACATGGCCAAGAGTGTTGTACACAAAGTGTTAGTCTTGTGCACAACCTTTGATTCAGTTTTTGGTTTGATGTTTGGGTGATTTTTGTGTTTGTTTTTAGTATGGTGATATTTAAGATTGTTAGGGTTTTGTTTTGAAGGAAAAAGAAGAAGATGAAGAAGAAAAGAAGATATTAGAGTTGGCCACACAAAACTAGACAGCACACTATTACATTTTTGGTTTTCATTCATTTGTTCTCTTTGAACACCTAAAACACCATTAGTGAATGAGTGTTTTTGTTTAACTTATCAATAGGAAATCCATCACCTATTGTGGCATCTTCATTAAGTACCAAGGTTTCTAATCACAGGTTGGTTAGGGGTCAAGGTGACCATTATAACTTGAACATCATTAGATTCGAGCAAACACAATACGGGTTTAGGAGTAGATCGTCCTAGGTTTGTATCACTTACCCTATTCCTTCGCCAGTGAGACATCTACTTAGTTCTACATCGGTACCTGGACACCCAATCCCATCCTCTATGACTAGAAAGACAGAGGGAAAGATAAAGATTCCTATTAGCTGAAAGTTAGTCTACAAGGTGAAGACTCTCTATCGTCAGATCGTTGGCACTTTGGCTCTACTTTCTCTGATGCCAAGAGTCAGAAAAGTCACCCATTTCCTTTCTTTCAGTCTCGCAGCTTCTTTTTCTTTATCAAAAGGAGAATCCATGATGGTTACAGTCTATGACAAAAGAATCCTTCCACCACTCAACACCTATGAAGTAGGCTAAACAACTAACAAAGCACGCATTGAAGGACGCTCACTGAGTCCTTCTATCAAAGGAAGCTTTCGCGGAGGGCACTTCGTATGTCCATCCTCTCCTCAGCCATTTTGGGTTAAGAAGATGTGAAAGTGCATTTCTCTCTATAAGAAAGGAACACTGTGCGATAGCAAAAAAATAGAAAAGAAAGCTCTTACTGCGCCAGAGAAGCAAGGAATGAGATTGCAATTTTGTTTAGCTTGAACAAATGAGTTAGGCATCCTTGTGTCTAATGCTTCCCAGCTTGACTTCCTTTACTTGCCTCCTAGCGCTTTAAGGTTTCTTTCTTTAATAGAAGTTCCTAAGGATGGTTGAAGACTATGGAATGCCATATAACCTATTAGATGTAGCCATCTCTTTCCTACCATTCTAGTATCTAGCTGGTAGCTCTTCTTTCTGGTTTTTAGGCAGCTTCCTATCCTATTAGCTATTAGCTCATAGCTCTCTTCTTGTACCTAGGTAGCTAGTGGTTAGGTTGTTATAGAGGAGCAGACACTGTCTTATCCACTTTAGTCTTTGCATTTTCTCTCTCTGTCTTTATCCAGGTACTTCTCTAGTATCAGCCGCAGCCGAAGCTAGTTTGTATAATCTGCCCTGGTTTTCCTATAGGGCTATACTAGCTTTCCTAGTTTTTTGGATTGCTATCTGAGTAGCTACTAATGAGCAGACGCATATGAGAAAATGAAGATGATAGCTTTAGCAGCTTCCTCTTGCCTCTTCTCCCATAGGGTTATAGCCCGATAGGCTAGCTGAGCCTGGTATTCTATCTGTAGGCGGGGAAATAGAATTTTTTATTTATTTATTGAGAAATGCTTCTAGGGCCTCTTTCTCATGAGCAAGTGAGCTTCGTCTATAGCTAGAGGAGCTCTAGTAAGCGCAGGGCCTACCTAAAGGAGGAAGAGAAGGCAATGAAAGACCGACAGAGCAAAATGCTGGAAAGGCTTCGGTTATAGCTAGAGAAGCTTGAGCGGAAAGCAGCTAATTCATAAAAAGGTAAGCAGTTCTTGAAGTAATGTGCTTTTCCTACCTAACCACAAGCCTAATTCCTTACCTGCCCTTATAACTTTCTTTACAAGGCAAGCAGCTTCCCTCATAGACGGTTATAACTCATGAACTAAAAAAATAAAGTAGTTTTTCCCCTACCCTGAATTCCTGCCTTTAGGAAGTACTAGATTCAGTCCTTTACCTTTCTATCTCTCTAGATAGAAAGTCCTCCACAGGATTAAGCACCCTTTAGAGTAAAACTAGTGTTGTTCTCTAGTTTATATGCTAGAGGGACATATCAATACTATACTATACCAGGTATTCGAACAGTAAAAAATCGAAGGAAATAAAAAAGGAACCTGCTATTAAAGCAAAAAGGGAAAAAGATCCATTAACTGCTATCATAGGTACTAGATTAAATAACATTATCACCAGGAGAATGTTAGTCAGAAGTCTAAGGACCCAGCTAAAATAGCTAGGAAAGGCTTAGTGTTGAAAACCTCGAAGGCTTTAGGAATTAGGCAACATAAAGATGCTAAACTATCACCTCTCTCTATGAATAAAGTGGAAGCCCAAGTTATAAGGCTTTTAAAGAAAACTATTTCAGATACTTACATGGAGGTAAACGAAGCCCTAAGCCCACCTTTTAATCCATAGGCTACTTGAAAACTACCCCTAGTGAACTGGTAGCAAATTGAAAGAAGAATTAGGAATTGTGCTTGCTAGGAATGAAACATCATACTTAAGAAATAAAAGGACTTTTTTTATGCTTAGGAAGAAATGGAAATTCCACTCAAGAGAGAGAGATTATGTACAAGATTTGGTTCGGAAAGTCAAATCCTTGGAATGGAGATTCAAAGGGATAGGAAAAGTGGGACTTTAGCATTTTCACAAAGGAGATTTGTTGAGAAGTTGCTTTAGTTGTTTGGCATGAGCAAGGAAAAGCCGGTGAAAACACCATTAGCACCACACTTGTTGTTGTCTTTCAAACAATCCCAAAGTCGGAAGAGGAAAAGAAGATGATGGATCGAGTTCCTTATGCGAGCCTTGTGGGAAGCTTGATCTTTGCCATGGTTAGTACTAGATTGGATATTGCTTATTCGGTTGGTGTTTTAAGTCGATTTATGGTGAATCCGGGTAAAGCTCATTGGGAGGCTGCCAAGTGGGTCCCTCATTATTTGAGAGGCACAAGTGGTTATTCAATATATAGCAAAAGTTCAGAACTCATGCATGCTTTTTTTGATGCCAGGTGATCTTGACTAAAGAAGGTCCACAATGGGTTATTTATTTCGATTTTGGAATGGTCCAATTAGTTTAGTTAGATGTCAAAGCTTCAATTGCCTCATGAATATGCTAGGGGCGTTGTCGACTACTGAGGCCAAGTATATGGCGTTGACGGAAGCTTGCAAGGAAGCGATGTGGCTTTAAAGAAATGGGTAGTATGTCTTGAATATGGAAGCATTAAAAATGTATGCACTCAACCCACTTGAGCAATGAAGTGAAAGGCTTTCCTTTAGAGTTTGATATGGTTTTCATCGTTGTCAACAGAAAAGAAAGAAGGGAGTGTTTTAATTTCCTTTGTTTGTTGACCGAATTCCATCTTTCTCAGTTACACGCCGATATTTTGCCTTTGTTTCAGCTTTCAAATTGCATAAAAGTTCAAGAGTAGGCCCAAACCGCTCCCCATTTCCATTTAACCACTGAAAAAACCTGCCAACTTAACAAAACAACTTCGACTTTAGGACAATCAATCGAATGGGTAAGGCCAAGGTAAGGGCCTTTTCTTAGTCCCTATTTAATTGCTTGCTTGACTGATTAAGGTGGCTTTCCTGTTGTTCCAGTCACTGTGGCTCCTACTTGAGCCGAAAAGTACAGAAGGCATAGAAGTGAGAAGTATAGTATAGATACGAAGGTACAAAAAATTGATAGGTTTCAAGTAAGGCAAGTAAGAGAAGGTTAGAGAGAACTGTTGCTTTGACATAACAAAAGAGAACAGTTTACCTTACAAAAGAATAGAAGTAGAATAAATAGATATACGTGAAATAAGCCCTATTCTTCCTTTCCAATGGCCAATTCACCATTTCACTTACTTACTAAATACTGGCTTGAACAAAGTAGCAGTAGAAAAGCAAATAGAGAGAGTACAAGAAAGAACTAAATAGGTGTAAAGTTTGGAGTAGCGAAGAGGCTTTGATGATGAAGTGAAATTACAAAGTAGATTGATCATGGCCCTCCAAATCATTTTTCTACTATACGAGCATAAACAATAATCATTTAGAATACCTGCACTACAAGAAATTTGATGATTTCTAGCCCAGGATCAACCCGCATCAAGATATTGTCCTCTTTGGCCCAGTCCGTCGGGCCTCAAGGTTTTATAGTCAAAACGCGTCTTGAAGGGAAAGGGAGCCCCACGCTTATAAGGCGTGCTTAACTCTCCTTTCCAATCGATGTGGGATATTGGAATATTACACACCCATCCTTCCCCCTCCTGGGGCCCAGAGTCCGTCCTGGCACACCAATCTGGGTTAGGCTCTGATACCAAAATGGGAAGAACGTAAAGTATAACAACAAGAAGAAGAAATTTAAGAACAGAGTAGAATAAGATTAAGCGGAAGGAAATGAAAATGACAAAATATAGGATAAATAGGCGGCAAGGCCAGCCAAGTATAATAAAAATGAAAAATAATAAATGATTAAATGAAAATGACAATATTGAGGCGGTATAACCAGCCAATCAATATATATGAAAATAAAATAATTAAATGAAAACAAATGAATGATATGAATGCTTACTTGATTACGAAGAACCAAAATGTTACAAGCACTCACTCTCAGAATAAATAAATTGATTACAGAAGATTTTTTGGGATAGAAGAAGAAGATTGAGAAAAGAGGAGAAATCTGCCAGAAACTCTCTAAACTCTCTCTTAACTTCAGTAGGAAAAAACCTTCAAAACAAAAAACTTGGATGGGTGTGTAATATCCCAATATCCCACATCGATTGGAAAGGAGAGTTAAGCACGCCTTATAAGCGTGGGGCTCCCTTTCCCTTCAAGACGCGTTTTGACTATAAAACCTTGAGGCCCGATGGACTGGGCCAAAGAGGACAATATCTTGATGCGGGTTGAGCCTCGGCTAGAAATGGTATCAGAGCCTAACCCGGATTGGTGTGCCAGGACGGACTCTGGGCCCCAGGAGGGGGAAGGATGGGTGTGTAATATCGCAATATCCCACATCGATTGGAAAGGAGAGTTAAGCACGCCTTATAAGCGTGGGGCTCCCTTTCTCTGATACCAAAATGGGGAGATAGATCGGAACACTTATGGGCTCTGATACCAAAATGGGGAGAACGTAAAGTATACACTTATGATACCAAAATGGGGAGAACGTAGAGTATAACAACAAGAAGAAGAAATTTAAGAACAAAGTAGAATAAGATTAAGCGGAAGGAAATGAAAATGACAAAATATAGGATAAATAGGCGGCAAGGCCAGCCAACTATAATAAAAATGAAAATAAATAATAAATTGAAAATAAATAATAAATGATTAAATGAAAATGACAATATTGAGGCGGTATAACCAGCCAATCAATATATATGAAAATAAAATAATTAAATGAAAACAAATGAATGATATGAATATACAAGGGAGTGCGTAAAGTATGAAGAACAGAAGATGAAATAGACAGAGTATGAATATGGAAGCAGAAGGAAATGAAAATGACAAAAGTTTAAGGCGGCAAAGCTAGCCAAGTATAATGAGATGAAAATAACTAAATGATTAAACTAATTAAATAAAAATATAAAAATATTGAAGGCGGTATAACCAGCCAAGCAATATGAAATGAATGATTAAAATAAATGCTTAAAATAAATAAATGAAAATAATGAAATGTATGAATGCTTACTTTATTACGAAGAACCAGAGTGTTATAAGCACTCAACACTCAGAATACACTCAGAATAAATAAATTGATTACAGAGTTTTTTGGGATAGAAGAAGATTGAGAAAAGAGGAGAAATCTGCCAGAAACTCTCTAAGCTCTCTCTGTCTTCAGTAGTAAAAAACTCTTGGAAGAAAAACTTCCAAAAGAAAAAACTTGATTTTGGAATGGGAATGGGGCTCCTTTAAATAGGCAAAGGAGGACTCGATTCCTGTTGATGAATAGTTGATTGAAACAGTGATTGAACAGTGCTTTGTCGGGAACAGTTGATTGAACAGTGATCTGCTTTCGGCTCCTTTTACTGTTCATGAATAGTGATTGAACAGTAAGTCTCGTGATCTGCTTTTGTGAGTGGAATTTTGAAAGTAACTTGGTACTATCAAAGATTCCTGGTGTTGATTATGACTCAGGCTTCCAACATGTTGTTGATGTAGTGATCTTCTTCGTCTCCAAACTGGTAGGTATCATCTTCATCGGGGTCGATTTCTATGTCTTCTTCTGATTCTTGATTATTGTCTGTATTAATGATTCTTTGTTTTTTGAACATTTTATAATAAATAGCAGCAAGGTCGGGATACATTGTTTTGTAATGAAAGGATGTGAAGACATCATTCCAAACATAACGGAATCCATGATGTAAATATATTTTTGTATATTGATTTTCTTTTGCCAAAAAATATTTTTGAGTAATGTGTTGGAGATTAAAATTGTCTCCATACACTGCAGCTCTCCAATGGCGTAGCTGTTTTGTGATTGGACTGGAACATCTTCGTACCTGTTCGTCTTGGCGGAAATGATTAGTAGCATATTTTGATTTTTCAAAAGTGATTAGGTGGCGTGCTGGTTCCCATCCATGAATCCATTCGGGGGGAGTGGATGTGATGTGAACAGCAATATATCCTTGTTGTTTTAATGGTGCTGAATGGTGAGGTAAAAAGAGGCAGGTAATGGCCATTTTGATTAGTTCAGTATAGTTTTGGGCTTGATCGGTATAGGTGAATATAATGGTACCAACTAATCCCCAATCAAAGAGGGTAGCCCAAGTGATTGTTTTATTTTGAAAATTGAAATTATGAAAGGTTGGGGCATATAGGCCAACACGGTAAATACAATAACTGATTTGGTGAGGACAACCAACATGATTGAGGGGTATATTTTCAGGGTCACATGTGGTACATTTGATATTGGAAGGATGCAAAGCAGCTTCCGAATATACATACATACCACGGGGGCAAGTATTGGGTGATTGGATAAATGAGCGTAGCATTTTTTGAAGAAAATTGAATTCATCATAAAATTGTTTTCTTTTGATTTTCCAAATGCGGGAAATAATATCACTGGGTAAACCAGCTTGATGTAACCATTGATTAGGATAGAAAAATATACGGACAGGATTCCAAGGTAAGGTGGAATTTTTGATTAAAGGATAAGAATTGTCAATGAGTTGGAAAGGTTGATTGGAATGGCTAGTTGAGGCTTGGTTTTGATTAAAAGATTGTTTTTTGGTCCAATAATCTAGATCTTTTTGGAGATGATTAATGTGAAGTTGGTGAATGGCATTGTTGTGGAGTAAGGTTTGAATTTGGTGTTCAAGGCATTGACTTTTGTGTTTGAGTTCATGAACTTGGAATTCTAAAGGATGTTCTATATTGAGGATGTCAAGTGGATCTTGGATTTGAATAAGTTGATTATTGGGATGTTGTGGGTTGACAAAGCCAGTGATTGGGCAAGGATGATTATGTTGCATTTTCTGGGCTGATTGGGAACTAGAAGCTTGATTAGAGATGATTTTTTGGACAGATCGGAGAGTTTTGGAAAACTCTGGATCCATTCGGACCCAAGGGTGAATAAAGGCTTTTGGACCTATTTCTCGATGGGTGATTTCAAGGGCTTGATGGAGACTGTAATAGCCTCGGTATTGGGTATTGATTTGGCCTGCTATCTCATGGGCTATTTGGGACCATGTTTTATAAAGGCTAGGGTTTGGGCCTGTGAATAAGATATAATGGGAATAGTAGTTACTATCGGGCTTTTGTTTGATTGATTGGAGATAAAAACAAAGGTTATCAAGGGTTTGAATAAAATCTATTTTTTCTTCTGGTGATTCAAAATGGGTTTTATTCTAAACGGAATTGATTAAGGCTCTTTGGGGGGTATCTAGTTCAAATTGGGTTTGGAAATTCTTTTCAGAATTTTCTCCACTCCAAATTGGAACAGATGTGCTGTTGATGATCATGTAGCCGCTGGGGCGAGACATGCTGTAATGAGAATGATTAGAAAAAAGATATTTTGAAATAATGCAAAGAGTTGGAAAAGATGCAAAGATATATGAATATATTTTGCAAAATAAAGTTTTAATGATTTGAGATGTATAAAAACATGATTGATTGAAAAATGGAAGATAAGAGGAATAAAAAGGAGGATGATGGATTTGGATTTGATTAAGCTGTTTGGAAATAGATTGATCTTGAAGAGTCTGGACATTATTTGATTGGAGCAAGAAATTGAATTTGATTTTTTCACCTAAAGGGTGACTGATGATGCCATCATTGTTTGTGATGAATGGGTATAATAGAGAAAGGAAAGGGATTCCTAGGATGACCTGATCGGTCATATTTTTAATAAGGACAAAAGAAGTTGTATAACAGATTTGACTATGACAAATTTGGACTTGATTAATTTCATATTGTAAATCCATTTTACTACCATTGGCTGAATTTAATTTTTCTTTTGTTTTGGTATAATATTGATTAGGGATAAGACTTTCGTGGATACAATTTAAATCTGCACCAGAATCTAACAGTGCTATTGTAGTTAATTGAAAATCTTTAATTATTAAGGTGATTTTGATGTGCCATTTTCTAAGTTTGATTTTTTGAATTGAAGCTATACAATTATCATGGGAAGATCCTTCTTCCTGTTCATCAGGTTGATTAGGGCGAAGATTAGGAGGGTTATCCTGAATAAATTGTAAACGATGTTTGATTAAATGATTTTCCATTTTTAATTCTTTAATTTCAGACTTGATTGTCGTAATTTCTGTTTGTAAATCTTGAACAGTTATATTTTTAATTTTGTATTTATTAAATGTTTGTAAGGCTTCTGTTAAACAGATTTTTTGAGCACTTTTATGATGTTGATTTGTTTCTTTGTGATTATCAGTTATTATCTTTTTATATTTTTTCAGGTATTCTATTCTTTCATCAGGGTTTTCTAATTTACTAAGTAATTCTAAGATTATATCTTCATCATCTGTAGAATTAGTTAAGACACTAAGTGATTGATTACAACAGGTATCTAGACAACAAGCATCTAAACATCCTAAAGTAATTTTAGGGTTATCTGTGTCACTAGTGGATTCAGTGTGAATACTTGATTCGTCAGAACTGGATTCAGTATAAATATTGTTTTCACTATGTTCACTATCTGTGTTGTGTATACCTAAAACATTGATTAAATTTTGTTTTTGATCTTCTGGTATTTCTAATTGTTTGATTGTTTGCTTAACATGACATTGATTAGCAAAATGACCAAATTTATTACATTTAAAGCATTTGATTTTAGTTTTGTCTTTTGAATCTTGTTTATGTTTATTTGATTTATAGAATTTGTCAGAATTGGGTTTATTATACTTATGGTTTTTGTAATAGGTTTTATGATTTGAATATTTATTGTTTCTAAAAGTATTCCTATGGGGTTTGTGTTTTATTTTGTTTTGCCTAGAGGGTGCTATAGTAGATAGACCATATTGTTGACAAAAGTTTCCTAATTCGTATTTAGTTTTCTTTTTATCATTATTTAGTTGATTAGCTATTTTCATATCAGTGCACATTTTTAATCCTTCTTTTTTGATTATTGAAACTATATCGCCATAAGTTAATGAATTGTAGTCTATGTGACCACTATCATTACTTAAGATATTTCTGATTTTTCTAGCAAATAATTGGGGTAAACCATTAATAAATTTTTCTTTCCAAAAAGGTTGATTACTATCATCTCTCATCATGATTCCAGTGGTAAATGTTTGTACATACCATTCAAAATCACTAAGAGTGGGACAGTGTAAATTGGTTAATTGACTATGAATTCGTTCTGTGAGAGCTGTAGGGGTTCCTATAAAATGTCTAATTATTGTGGCTAACAAGGTATTGACACCGTCTAGGACACCTTGACCTATTGATTCGTCAAATATGGGTAATCCTTCTTCATCTAGTTTTACGGCGTGAATTATTTCTGATTTAGATTGATCTGTGAAATGTTTTTCCCACTAGTAAACGTACCGGTAAAACCTGTGACTAATAATTCAACAATTTCTGGTTGATTAAGATTTTGATTAGTAAAATAACTATTTGCAACCATGGACATATGGTGCAACTTGTTTAATATTTCTTGTTCTTTTAATCCATCTATATTCCATTCGTATAATTTATCAGAACTGACAGAGAATTGATTTTTAGAAGTTGATTCTTGGAATTCAGGTGGTAAGGGTTTAGTATTCCATTGTTTAAAAGTATTAAATCGTGGTTTTTGATTTTTAAGTCGATTAATATGATTATCTAAGGAAGATTGATTTGATTCTGTATCAGAAGAAGATTTATTGTTGATGGTAGCAAGGTTTGAAGAAAAAGCTTCAGTTTTGGAACTGGAAGTTTTTAATTCTAATTCTTTTAAGAGTTGACTTAATTGATTAGTTTTATTAGGAAGGGTTGGAACTTTTGTAATATCTGAAAATTTTATTAGTGGTTGAGGTTTAATTTCTTCTTTAGAGGAATTATCAATCTTGGTTTCTATTTTATCTAATTGTTTAACGATTGTAATAAGACTTTGATTTGTGTAATTATTTTGTTCAATGACTTTCTTGGTTTCATTAATTAAATCGTTATTTTCATTAGTGGAAGTTTTAAAGGGTGAAGCTATGACTTGATTATTTAAATAGGGAATAATTATTTTCTCAACTGGAGGATGACTAGACAGGACTGTGGATTTATCTGGTTTAATCCATTTTTCTTTTGTTAAAGTTTTTAAATTTTTTAAAGGATAATAGAATTTTTCAAGAAAATCGAAAAGTTTAATATCAAATTTAAGTTGTAACATTGTTTGTTTCCAAGTTTGCCAAATTTCTTCTTTTTGATCTCTAGTGTGTGATTGTCTATATTGGATTAATTTATCGTGATTTTTATTAGACATCATTTCTTGATTTAATTGTTTCCAGTGTGGTTTAAAGGGTGTATCTAATGTGTTTAATTGGGGATCTATGAAATCTGAGGTTGTAGGTGACTGGATTGATTGGATTTCTTCATCACTGTAACGAGGTTGACTAACTTGTCCAGTGTGGTGAATTGATTTTAATCTAAGATTTTTAAGTTCATTTTCTATTTTTAATTTGTGTAACTGTTGTTCTAATTCCTTAATTTTAATTCTTTGTAAATCTTTTTCTATTTCATGATCTCGTCGAGATATACTATCAGAAGAGATTGACTCTATGATTGGGTGATTTAGGGATCTTCTTGAGGAGGTTTCTCCTAAGGATTGATTAAATCTAGGATTTCTATCAAAGGTGATTCGAACTGATCCATCATCAGATTGTGAGATGAACTTAGTGTTGGTTAAAATATTTTGAATAGGGGTTGGACTTCGGACATCAGTTAATACCCAATCAGAGGGTAAATTAACATCGGACCATTTGATTAATTTAGGAATTTTAATATTTAAATCTTGGTATTGACTCTGGATTAACATAGTATGACCTTTAGCATTATGTTGTTTAGCTTTAAAGTTCATATTAGTTCCTGAGACTTTATAATGAATTCTGTAAATTAAGGCTAAGGGTTGACGACCTTCGTCGAAGTTATAACCCGAAGTTTTTAGATTAAGAGTTAAAACTTTTAAGATGCATGGATCTGTTAAACTGACTGGAAAATTTGGATAACAGTCAAAATGAACAGGACCATTACATAAACTGGTTTCGACTACTCCAAAGACACTTTCATTAAAGTTTTTAAAACTAGCATCTCTAAGACATAGTATTATAGATGAATTGGTTCCTAATTTGGTTAGAGGTTTGATGCCGATTTGGACTAATCCTATGTGCATGAACTTATGATCATCTTTTAAATGTTGATTTATATTTGATTTGGTGATTAACTGGCATGTTTCATGATCTTTATTGATTGTGTAAACTTGTTCAACAGTTTTAATATGTGATTCACTTTTAAAGGAGGACAAAGACCAAGTTTTATGGTGGTAAATTTCACTAGGGGAAACTGGAGGAATATTCCAGTCTGGGTTGATTGATTCATTAGAGGTGAAACTATAATGTTCTTCATTAATTATGTCTGGTATTTGATTTCCATTAAGCGATGACCTAGAGCTAGTACTTAATCTAGAACTGGTAGAAGAATTAGTTCTGAATAATCTATCCATTATCAAATTTTAATTTTTAAAACTCTATTAATTCAAATTTACTATTGTCATATGATTGCTCTCTTCCCTTGACCTCTCAGACCGCTCCTCTCATGCCTCACCTGGGACTTATTGTTCAGACACGGACCATTTACTGTTCAGCTAGGGACGAACACGAATGACAACAATAAAGTTGGCTAAATAAAGCTTTAGAAAGTAAGACAAGGAAATGAATGAATTAAGCAGATATAATACTCTACGGGCGCTAAAAGAAATAACAAGCATATAAATCGGAACACTTATGGCTCTGATACCAACAAGGGAGTAGCACCAACAATATGAAGAACAAAGATAGATAGATAGATGCGGAAGGAAATGAAAATGACAAAAGATAAAAGATAGAGGCGGCAAAGCCAGCCAAGTATAATGAAAATAATTAATTAATTAAAATAGATGATTAAATGAATTATGAATATTGAAGGCGGTATAACCAGCCAAGCAATATATGAAAAATAAATAATTTAAATGAAAAATAAATAATGAATGATAAATATGAATGCTTACTTGATTACGAAGAACCAAAGTGTTATAAGCACTCAACACTCAACACTCAGAATAAATAAATTGATTACAGAGTTTTTTGGGATAGAAGAAGATTGAGAAAAGAGGAGAAATCTGCCAGAAACTCTCTAAGCTCTCTCTGTCCTCAGTAGTAAAAAACTCTTGGGAGAAAAACTTCCAAAGAAAAAAACTTGATTACAAATGAAAATAAGGCTCCTTTAAATAGGCAAAGGAGGACTTGAGGTGCATCTGCAGCTCCTGTTGATTGAAATGATTTGTCTTGTGAACAGTTGATTGAACAGTGTCCTGTCGGTGAATAGTTGATTGAATAGTGATCTGCTTTTCGGCTCCTTTTACTGTTCATGAACAGTTGATTGAACAGTAAAGTCTCGTGATCTGTTTGATTGTCTGAAAACAACTCTGTGTTGTCAGAGATTCCTTCTGTTGATTATGCTTCCATTATATTATTGGTATTGTGATCTTCTTCATCTTCTTCGTCTGGATCAATTTCAATATCTTCGTCTGATTCTTGATTAGGATGTGGGATATTGGGATATTACACACCCATCCTTCCCCCTCCTGGGGCTCAGAGTCCGTCCTGGCACACCGATCCGGGTTTGATTTGTATGGGTGAATACAATGGTACCAACTAATCCCCAGTCTAGGAGGGTGGCCCAAGTGATTGTTTGATTTTTGAAAATAAAATTGTGGAAAATTGGGGCGTATAAGCCAACACGATAAATAGCATAACTGATTTGGTGGGGGCAGCCAACTTGATTGAGTGGAATAGTGTTTAGATCACAGGTGGTACATTGTATATTGGAAGGGTGCAAAGCAGCTTCTGAATATACATACATACCTCGGGGACATGTATTGGGTGATTGGACAAATTATCTTAACATGGTTTGAAGAAAATGGAATTGATCATAAAATTGTTTTCTTTTGATTTTCCAAATACGAGAAATGGTATCAGAGCCTAACCCGGATTGGTGTGCCAGGACGGACTCTGGGCCCCAGGAGGGGGAAGGATGGATGTTTAATATCCCAATATCCCACATCGATTGGAAAGGAGAGTTAAGCACGCCTTATAAGCGTGGGGCTCCCTTTCCCTTCAAGACGCGTTTTGACTATAAAACCTTGAGGCCCGATGGACTGGGCCAAAGAGGACAATATCTTGATGCGGGTTGAGCCTGGGCTAGAAATGGTATCAGAGCCATAAGTGTTCCGATCTATATGCTTGCTACTTCTTTTAGCACCCATAGAGTATTATATCTGCTTAATTCATTCATTTCCCTATCTTAATTTCTAAAGGTTTATTAAGCCAACTTTATTGTTATCATTCGTGTTCGTCCCTAGCTGAACAGTAAAGGGTCCGTGTCTGAACAATAAGTCCCAGGTGAGGCATGAGAGGAGCGGTCTGAGAGGTCAAGGGAAGAGAGCAATCATATGGCAATAGTAAATTTGAATTAATAGAGTTTTAAAAATTAAAATTTGAAAATGGATAGATTATTTAGATCTAATTCTTCTACTAGTTCTAGAATAAGTACAAGCTCTAGGTCATCACTTAGTGGTAGTCAAATACCAGATATAGTAAACACAGAACATATTAATTGTCCTTCCTGTAGTTCCTCTTGTAGTGAGTCTGTCTTTAGTAAGTCTAAAATTAATACTAGGTCTAATATATCTTTAAGTTCATCTAGTAATAATCAAAATTTTAAATCTACATCAAAATTAAATAATCAAGATGAGATCTGCCACCCAATCAACACTAATCAATTTAAACCAAATTGGAAATATTTAAATCAAGAATTTAAATTAGAAAAACATAAAGAACAATTATTAAACTACCAACAATCACACACTAAAGAACAAAAAGCCCATATATTAGCTAGTTGGAAAGAAACAATGATAGATCTTAAAACCAACATATTATTTTTTAATTTCTTAGAAGATTATTATCCTTTAAGAAAAAATCTAAAAACATTAACAAAAGAAAAATGGAAAAAACCAGATAAATCAATAATTGTGTCGAGTCACCCTCCTGTAGAACAAATAATCATTCCCCATTTAAATAATCACGTCATAGCTACATCTTTTAAAACCATTAATCAAGAAAGTCAAGACATAATCAATGAAATTAGGAAAGTCATTGAACAAAATAATTACACAAATCAAAGTTTAATCACGATAGGAAAACAATTAGATAAAATAGAAACAAAAATTGATAATTCTATTAAAGAAGAAATTAAACCTCAATCACTAATCAAATTTCCTGACATTACTAAAACACCAACCCTTCCTAAAAATACAAATCAAATTAGTCAACTTTTAAATGAATTAAAATTAAAAACTTCAATCTCTAATCATGAAGCCTCTTCTTCAAATATTTCTACCCTTAAGAATCAACCATTAACTGATATAGAGTCAAATCAATCCACTTTAGATAATCAAATCACTAGATTACAAACTAATAAACCTAAACCTAAGTTTACTACTCTTAGTAAACCTTTACCCCCTGAATTTCAAGAATCAAATCCTAAAAATCAATTTTCTGTTAGTTCTGATAAACTATACGAATGGAATATCGATGGTTTAAAAGAACAAGAAATATTAAACAAATTGCACCATATGTCCATGGTTGCAAATAGTTATTTCACTAATCAAAACATTAATCAATCCGAAATAGTTGAATTACTAGTAATAGGTTTTACTGGTACTTGAAAAACATTTAACAGATCAATCTAAATGAGAAATCATTTATGCTGTTAAAAAAGATGAGGAAGGACTCCCCATCTTTGATGAATCAATAGGTCAAGGTGTCCCTGACGGAGTTAACACCTTATTAGCCACAATAATCAGACATTTCATAGGCACCCCTACAGCCGTAACAGAAAGAATACATAATCAATTAACCAATTTACATTGTCCAACTCTTCGTGATTTCAAATGGTATGTTCAAACATTTACCACAGGAATCATGAGGGATGATAGTAATCAACCCTTTTGGAAAGAAAAATTTATCAATGGTTTACCCCAATTATTTGCTAGAAAAATCAGAAATGTATTAAGTAATGATAGTGGTCACATAGACTACGATTCATTAACTTATGGAGACATAGTCTCAATAATCAAAAAAGAAGGATTAAAAATGTGTACTGACATGAAATTAGCTAATCAATTTAATAAAGATAAACAAAAAACTAAATACGAATTAGGAAACTTTTGTCAACAATATGGTTTGTCTACCCTAGCACCTTCTAGGAGAAACAAATTAAAAGAAAAATCACAAAAGAATGTTGAAAAATCACATAGGCACATTCCTAGAAATAATAATCAATATTATTCAAAACCCAATAGGATTAATAAATCTAATCCTGAAAGATTTCATAAATCAAATAAATTCAAAAAAGATTCAACAGATAAATCAAAAATTCAATGTTACAAATGTCAAAAGTTTGGTCACTTTGCTACTGAATGCAAAGTTAAACAAACAATTAATCAATTAGAAATATCAGAAAATCAAAAACAAAATTTAATCAATGTTTTAGGATTACAAAATACAGATAGTGAACATAGTGAAAACAATATTTTCATTGAATCAAGTTCTGACGAATCAAGTCATCACCCTCAATCATCTAGTGACACAGATAACCCTAAAATCACTTTAGGATGTCTAGATGCCTGTTGTCTAGATACTTGTTGTAATCAATCACTTCGTGTATTAACCTCTTCTACAGATGATGAAGATATCATCTTAGCACTAATCAATAATTTAGAAAACCCCGAGGAACGGATTAAATACATAAGAAAATATAAAACAATCATAACAGATAAACATAAAGAAACCACCCAACCAGATAAAAATAATCAGAAAATAGGTTTGACAGAAGCCTTACAAACCTTTAGTAGATCAAAAAATAAACAAATAACTGTTCAAGATTTACAATTAGATATTAAATCAATTAGGTCTGAAATTGATCAATTAAAAATAGAAACCCATTTAATCAAACATAGTTTGCAGTTTATGCAAGAAAATCTTAAACCTAATCAAGATCAGGAAGAAGGATCTTCCCAAGATAATTGTCTAACCACAATTCAAAAAATCAAACTTAGAAAATGGCATATTAAGATCACCATAATCATCCAAGACTTCCAATTAACCACCATAGCCCTTCTAGATTCAGGAGCAGATTTAAACTGCATTCAAGAAGGTCTTATCCCTAATCAATATTATACCAAAACCAAAGAAAGATTAAGTTCTGCTAATGGCAGTAAAATGGATTTAAAATATGAAATTAATCAAGCTCAAATCAGTCATAATAATATTTGTTATACAACCTCTTTTGTCTTAATAAAAAATATGACAGATCGAGTCATCTTAGGAATCCCTTTCCTTTCTTTGTTGTATCCATTTATCACAAATCATGATGGTATAATCAGTCACCCTTTAGGTGAAACAATCAAATTTGATGAGGTAGTCCCGTGAAAGGCTAGTCCTAGGATTGCTTGTCTCAATCAAACTAAGTGGTACCTGGAGATATGCGAGCCCCTTTCCATAAATGGAAAAGGTTTTTCTAAGTTGACCACCCTACCCACTAATGGAGTGAAGGGATAGTGATGTGATTCTGCCCGAGCCCGCACAACCAACAACCCACTGGGGTGCTGACTCGATATGGATGAAGACCGGACTAATCACTAGGGCTCAAGCTAACATGTTTGGGGACAAATTTGCTGCTTTTATGGAGGGGGTATGATACGAACCTAGGACGACCTGCTCCTAAACCCATGTTATATTAGCCCGGATCTTAATTAAGTTCAAGTTCTAATGGAATTGAGCTCAACCCCTAACCAACCTGTGGTTAGAAACCTTGGTATAATGTAGACGCTACAATAGGGGATGGAAAACCTATTGATAAGTCAAGCTAAAACAACCAATTCTCTAATGGTGTTTTAGGTGTTCTCAAGGAACAAAGAGATAATTAATCTCACAAGTATTTTCTTAATCAAATCAAAGTTTTTATTCTTATTGAAAAATAAGCCTTTAAATAGGCTACAAATCCACGAAATAAAACCCTAGAACATAAAGAAAACCGGCCACCACACATAAAGAAACCTAGTTGGCCGAAACTATACTTCCTTTCCTAATCTAAGTTTAATTAATTAATTAATTCCTTTATATTAAATTAGGAATTAATTAATTTACAATGGAAAGAATAAAATAAAAACCTTCCTAAAGTTATTTGTCCAGAAAATAAATAAATAAAAGCCAAAAAGTAATGGTAGTTTCCTAAAACAAAAAGTAAAAACAAATTAGGAAACTAAAAATGCTAGCCTTTTGATCAAGTTGACTTTGATCAATCTTTGACCTCTTTGAGCTTCAAATCAGCTTCTAGATTCTTTTTAGGATGCCAAATAAGCTGAATATGAAGTCCCACGCATTGCCCATGCTTGGACAAATAAGAAAAGGCTAATACAGTAAAATACAGTAAAGCCAGCAAGCAATACAGCAAATTCGGCCAAATTGTTGATGCTGTCCATACAAGCCCTTTTGATTGCATTTGAGGCTACTTTAACTTGATTCCATGACCTCTTAGGCATATTTATTGAACCCATAAAGCATTGGAACCATTTCATGCTTCCCGGACTCCAAAAATGTACCAAAACCGTCACCCGGGTCCGTATCGGCTTCCACAACTTGGATGCTTAGAATAGGCTTTGTATCTTCAAGTATGGATAAGCTCTATTGAGATTGATTACCCCCTGCATAAATACTCCCAGGTTGTCCTTAAATCTCTTAATTTGAGCTCTTGTGATTGGCCTAGTCTTCATCCGTGTCGAGTCAGCACCCCAATGAATTATCGGTTGAGCGGGCTCGGGCGGAAGCACATCAGGGTAATTCATTCTCAAGAACACTTTTCCATACCGGAAGATCCAAGACCTGTTTTGGGCATATAAGTGGTGGAAGCCGATACGGACCTAGATAGCGGTTTTGGTGCATTTATGGAGTCCAAGCAGCAAGGAATGGTTTTAACACTTCATGAACTCAAATAATATCATTAAAAGGACATGGAATCCAGCCAAGGTAGAATCAAAAGCATCTAAAAAGGACTTGTATGGACAGCATCTCAATTTGGCCAAAAATATGTTGTTTTGGTGCTGACTTTGACTTTTCTTCTTGTTTGACTTATTCCAATCAAGGGGCAACATGTGGGAATCATTATTAATCATATTTTGCATCCTACATGGCATATGGAAGCTGATTTGGAGCCCAAACAAGCTGGAGATTAGTCAAAGATACCTTAGTAGTCAAACTAGTAAACTAGTCTCCTAATTTGATTTTGACTTTTTGTTTTAGGAAATTAGTCTTTTATTTCGATTTTTATTTATTTATTTGCTGGAAAAATAAGTTTAGGAAGGTTATTATTTTAGTATTTCAATTGTAAATTAATTAATTCCTAATTCAAAATAAAGGAATTAATTAATCCAAATTAGTTTAAGAAACTAGGAAACATTAGGCACTTTCCTTTTCTCTACTTTCTTTTTCTCCACACTTTGAGTCTGGTTTTGAATTAAATTTTTCAGGGTTTTTGCTTTGTAATCGTAGCCTATTTAAAGGCTTATTTTCAATGAGAAATCAAGCTTGAATGTTATACACAAAATTCTTTGTGAGATTGAATTCTCTTTGTTATTGTGAACACCTAAAACACCATTAGTGAATGAGTGTTTTAGTTTGACTTATCAATAGGCCTTCCATCACCTGTTGTGGTGTCTTCATTATATACCAAGGTTTCTAATCACAAGTTGGTTAGGGGTCAAGGTGACCATTAGAATTTGAACATAATTAGATCTGGCCTAATATAATACGGGTTTAGGCGTAGGGCGTACTAAGTTCGTATCAGATAGTGTAGATGTCTTACTGAGGGCACCAACTCCTATGAAACTACGTCTTTTGGTTTTTATTGTTTTTCACTTTTTGATTGATTGCTCGCGCTTAGTCGAAAGTAACTTTGCTACCCCTACTTGTAGAATAGATTCCTACTTTCAAAAAGGCTGATTATTTAAGGTTATCCAACGGGTGCGCTACTCTGGTTCTCTTGTTTCATTCCGTTTCCCCTTAAGCTCACTACTAGCTATCTTATCTATGTTCTTCGTGGAAGAGATAGAAACAATAAACATAGGGACTCAGGTCGATCACCACCTACACTATTCTCCTATATTCCAGTACTAGCATTCCTTAGGGATAGCTAAAAAGAAAGATGAAATCCACAACTAGAAAAGGATCCGTCGATGGATCTGCTGGCTTGAATGGTTCAACCTATGGGAATTGGAATTTTTACTTTTCAACTTCATTTATGGGCTAGTTTCGGTGAGTGTGATTGCCTCCCTCTTTCATACATGAGTCCTTCTTAAATAAGTTTATGCGCTGCCGTTAGATAAGAAATTTCTCATTCACCTGCACTAGTGACAGGGCTAGTATTTCATACTGTTTCCTATTCTTGATATTCTCCTACTTAGAGGGTGCATACTCCCTTGAACTCCATTATCGATTTGACCGAGCATAATTACACTATCCCTTTGCTTCGATTCAAGAAGGATCTTTCCTCCCTAAGATCGAATTCCTTATTCACATTTCTTTGACCTCTTGTCCGTTAATTCCTAAGGCAAGCTTTCCTATATTCCTTTCCGGTTTGTTCTAGCTCACTTGCACACTGCCGTCATTAGAAATGCCTAGGAATGGATCGTACCCACGGATAAAGGTTGCTTCATTTCCTGCCAGGGCAGAAAACAAATATGAGAAAAGTGATTCAAGTTCAAGTGGACAATAAGAAACCCATAGTATTACTTCCTTTCTATGATTGAATTTCTATCTATGAGTGAATGGAAGACTTGCAAAGCTTCCGCCCACGAGCTTGCTTGAGCCCGACAAGGAGACTACTTGAATTATAGATTTGCTTCTAGCAGTGGGGAACAACTTCTAAGAATCACAAACAGAGCCTTTGGGAACAACCTAGCTAATTGATCTTTAGTGACCGTACCTTTGCCTTTCTATGCCATACCCTTTACTGAGCTATGGACCTCCTTCACGCCTGCCTTACTTGATTAGCTTGCTAGCCTACGAGAGTCAACTTCTTTTCTCCTTAGGCTGGGGTTGTTAGTCTATTTCCTTTTTATTGAGACATTTAGATGTGATCTAAGTACCACAACACCGTCTTTGGGGCATAAAGTAGATTTCCTTTCTCTTTCCCCTTGGAGATGTGATCAAAGGACCAAAAACCCATATTGGTTGTTAGACTCGTTCTTCTTGAGTTAAAGTGCTTCCTATCGTTTATCTGGTTGAAACCTGGCATTGAGTGTGCACCTTGGGAATACTTGAGTTTGGAGAACTTATCCTTTCTATGCGGAAGGTTTCTAATATGGATTCTGCGTTGTCGAACTTAAAAGTGGATGATGATCCCTAATCAAGGGTTTAGTCCAAGCTTTTCCATTTCATCTTTTGTTTTATCCTCGAAAATATATGAGGGCTTTTTTGTACCCCAAGATGGATACAAGTGACCCAGATTGAGCATTCTCACCTCACTAGGCTCACTGATGACTACACTATGCGATCAGTCCATCAGAAAGACCATAACGAATTTATTTTGAGCAAAATCCTGTACAGAAATAACCGAGCGAATCTTCTTTCTGCTGACATTCAAATGGATAACCCGACTATCATGAATCTTTCTCGTAGAGAGAGAATCTTCCCAAACCATGCTATGGAATGGAGTCCTCATAACTTCTCACCTCCTTTCAAACTGAAAAGGCTGCTTAATAGGTTCAAAAACCCTTTGAGGTAGCAAGTTTAAAGCTAATCAAATTTTCGTGTGGAATATAAAAGGTACGTACCTATCCGCTATTGACAAAGCCTTGCTGTCTATTCTTCCTAGTACTCCTTCGCGTTGATGAGAAGGCTCCAGCTAGTACAACAGAAGTTTAGTCATAGCCTTCTTTCTTTATTAGAATGAAATCCATTTCAATCCTTCATCGTCCTTTCTCTAAATCATATATTTGCCTATGAAAGGCAGTCTAGTCAATGAAAGGATGAGCTTTTTCTTTTTGCTAGGAGCCACAGAAAGGCTGTAAGGGCACTGTCGCAGCCTTTAGGTAAAGTCTAAGATTCAACCACACCGCTCTTCATTGACTAGGGCCCTCGAGTGAATAAATATGGTGCTATACATTACTTTTTTGCTAGTTTGCCAGGAACTAGACTTTTGAAAGAAAGCCCAACAGCAGCTGCAGCACTTCCAAGTGTGCACGCCATAACCACAGCCAATGAAAGAAATGTAAATGAAAGTCTTTCATGATCATCATCTTCTACTAAGTAGAAAGGAGTATGAATTGACATAACTGTTGTAATCCATACGAATATACCTACTGCGTCTAGAGACACAATCCCTAACCTACTAGGTATGTGGTCAGACGTTAAAGTGTGCAGGGGATAGTGAACCAGTAAGATCACATAGGTCTCCCCACTCTATTATGATCATACCAAATTGAGCTCAATAGGGCTGGGGCTGATTCTAGGCAAGCTACTTTAATGGAAGATGCAGATTGCATTTTTTGGGAAAATATTTTCTTGTTTTATAGCCTTTTGAGGGATGTTCTAGATGGCTGATATCTAGATTCTATGTGGAACTTTCCACCTGCTGCTCCTAATCAAGCATAGACACATCCAAACTAAAAGGATTCCAATAAACCGGCATTTATAGACGAGGTTTCCACTCCCGCCTGTTCAACTATGGAGCATTAAAGCTTACAGTCATCACCTGCCCTTTTTGGATTCTATTAGAATGCCAAAGTGTGGAAGAAAGCTAAGAAAAAGTATTTCTTTGACCGCCTTCACCAAAATATTTCATTCCTCTACTTGAGTCCCCTTTCCTTTGAGCATTAAATTGACCCGTAGAGGCTTTACAGTGCTTAATCTTAATGAATGATCCTTAGGTAAGGTGCCAAGTGAAAGGGCCACTGCTCAATGGGGGTGCCAAGGGCAACCATCAACGAGTGTATATGAAGGTATTTTATATGTTGTCTCTATTCTAAAGACTCTCACCCTTGTTAAATACATTTTTGGGCTGCTTTCAATGGCCATAATTTCCCTGCTTCAATGTGAGATTGGCTTAGCTTGGTCTTTCTATGTACCTAGAGTAAGTCTACCCACAGCGTAGTACAAGATAAAAAGAATCTGGTCCTATTAGCAGAGGTAACCTTTCAGAGTATGATTTTTGAGATGCTTTTTTTAGTAAAGTACTCATGGGATTTGACTTAGCAACTGATCCGAGTTTTATTAGGTCAGGAACGGGAAAAAACAAAATGAAAAGAAGGAAGGAGGAAAAGAAAAGCACTATTGACTTCCTGTTCCCTTTGAAACAAGAACTCAACTCCCCGATTCACTAAGAACCGATAGGAGACTCCCTTGACTTCTTGAAACAGGAACTCTAACTCATTGACCTAAGACTATTCATTGAACTAGTTCTGTTTCATCAAAGAAATTGTGCTAAGGGTTGTTGCTTAGTCATGAGAGCTCTGCTGCCCATGCTCGAAAAGCAAGCATTCCACTCTTTTGACTTCGAAAAATTCTTTCTTTGGATAAAATCTTCCTTGAGTCTTATTTTGAGGCTGCACATAAATTCCATGTTTGCATTTGATGAGCCTGAGTAGTAGTAGAAACCTAGGGGAAATCTAAAAAAAAAAGAGTCTCAGTTCACTATTATTTACGTTGCAAACAAACAAGCAACGTGTTTCTCTTAAGGTGCTCGTTGCACTAACATAAATAAGAAATTTTGCCTTCTTTTATGTATACATATATATTTCCAGTGGATTACAGATCAGAGCAAGTTCACCATTAAAAAATGAGGATTTGGTTTCTGTTCAGCTAGTAGGATTTGCTTCCCAGTGATAAAAAAGCTTTTAGATCTTTAAGGCATTTATTTCATTCGAAACTAAAGACATTTCGTCTTTTATTGTTTAGACAAGCACTTTTAAATACTAGTCGCTAATTCTAAAAGCGCAATATTGGTTGATAGAATTTGGTGTAGGTTTATGTTGTTGTACCCTAGAGCATAATCATTCAAGGTGTTAGTCAAGAATGGTTGTTGTTAGTTCTTGATTCTTGATTTTGTTTTTTGGGTTTGTTAAGGTTTTGTTTCTGGTTTTTAATGGAGGTTTGGGTTCTTGAGAAGGTTGTTAGCTTTTGGGAAGAAGAAGAAACCAAAATGTAGTAGTTGAGAGAGAGAGAGAGAGAGAGAGAGAGAGCCAAAAATGTTGTTTTTCAAAATCTGTTTTTTGAATATTTTCTTCTACAACGTTTTCATTACAATTTTCATACTTTTAAATACATCAAAAAGACAATAAGACATGCTGCCATATTGAGCAATAAATACAAAAGCATTAAAAGTAACAAACCAAGCCAAACTACCTCAACTAACTCTAATCAATGTGCTGGGCATGCAAGAAACCTTCTTTAATGGGCAGTTTAGCTTGTCTGAGGCATTTGAATTTGAAAACCAGCTCCATTTGACTTGAAAATTGGAGGGAAGCCTTTTTGAATATTAAACTGTGTTCTAGCCCAAAATAAGTTAAAAAAAAGTCCATTTACCCATTAAAAAATAATCAAACCCGAGTCAGTTTTGTCCAGATTTCAGGGCAACAAAACTGCACAAGGGTCAGAGTGTTTAGGGCTTAAATCAGCCTTCCCAGCTCCAAATTGGGCCATTCTTTTTTATGCTTCTTCCTCTGCATTTCTAGTTTATTATATCCAAAATTCAGATCCAAATCCAAAATCTTCATCAAACGGCATCTAAGGAAGTGGACTTATGTTGCTGGAAATACAATTCCAGCAACTGGACAAAAAGCCCCTAACCTTAGTTAATGAGCTTAGGGCATTACAAAAAGGATATTGTTCTTAAACATTACAATATAAAATAAAAGTGCATAAACATAAATAATGTTTGGTATTTGATGTTGCAAAATAAAGAGTGCAAGTGTAACCGAACTACCTTGCACATTGTAGCAAGATCACCACATTTCAACACTCCTCCTTGGTGTTCTTGTTTGAAATATTGAGAAGCTTCCTCAAAGTCTCAAATCTTGCTTTTGTAAGTGGCTTGGTGAAGAAAACTACAAGGTTATCTTTGGTCTTGATATATTCCAAGCTTACTTCTCCATTTTCTTCAAACTCCCTCAAAGAGTGACACTTCACCGGTATGTGTTTTGTCCTTCCATGTTGAAAGAGGTTCTTGGCTATTGATATGGCTGAAGTGTTGTCACATTTGATGATGGTTGAACCCTCTTGAGGATAACCAAGGTCCTCCAGTAATTTTCTAAGCCAAATGCATTGATTTGCACATGAAGAGCAAGTAATGTACTCGGCTTCGGCGGTGCTTTGAGCGGTTGTTGCTTGCTTCTTTGCATTCCATGAGAATGGTCCACTACCAAATGAGAAAAGATACCCCGAAGTGCTCTTCATATCATCCAAGCATCCAGCCCAATCACTATCCGAGTAGGCCATTAATCTCATAACATCTTGCCTATCATACCAAACTCCAAAGTCTTGTGTTCCTTTTAAGTATCTAAGAATTCTTTTGGCACCTACAAAATGATTTTGAGATGGTGCTTGCATATATCTAGACAAAACACATGTGGCATGCATAATATCCAGTCTTGATGAACATACATAGAGCAAACTTCCTATCATGCTTCTATATAGGGTCAGGTTTACCTTCGGTGTGCCATCCTCCTTCTTGTATTTGTCTCCTTGGCTCATTGGTGTTGATATTGGCTTGCTTTCATCAAGGTTGAACTTTTTCAAATGATCTTTGATGTATTTCTCTTGAGATATGAAGATACCCCTAGAGTATTGCATCACTTCCACTTCAAGGAAGTAATTCATTTCACCAAGGCTTGACATGTCAAACTTCTTTTCAAGTTCAATTTTCAGAACTTCCACATTCTTTTCATTTTCACCCATGACCAACAAATCATCCACATAGAGTGAGATAACAATCATGCCTTCTTCATTCCTTATGTATAGTGTTGGCTCATTTGAACTCCTCCTAAAGCCTTGGTAGATCAAGTAACCATCAATCTTGCCATACCAAGCCCTAGGTGCTTGCTTTAACCCGTAAAGTGCCTTGTGTAGATGGTAGACTTTGTCCTCATGTCCTTGAACAATGAAGCCCATGGGTTGCTTGACATAAACCTCCTCTTGAAGCGCACCATTCAAGAAAGTCGACTTTACATCAAGGTGGTACACCTTCCATGACATTGAGGCCGAGATGGATAGGATGAGCCTTATGGTCTCCATTCTTGCAACCGGTGCAAACGTCTCTCCATAATCTACACCCGCTTGTTGTGCATAGCCTTTTGCCACAAGCCTTGCCTTGTGCTTGCATATTGTTCCATCCGGGTTGAACTTGGTCCTAAAGATCCACTTTACACCAATTGGTTTCTTGTTTTTAGGTTTAGAAACCAAAGACCAAGTTTCATTCTTTTCTATCGTATCCATTTCGGTTTGCATGGCCTCCATCCACTCTTTCTTTTGCATAGCTTCTTGAGCATTGGTAGGATCACTCAAGGCAACATTGCACCTTTCATATATTTCAGACAATGGCCTTTCTCCTCTAACAGCATCTTCAATCTCCAATTCGGCTCCAATGGTCTCAAGTGCATCCTCCTCCTCATCTTCATTTTCTTCATTGTTATTGTCATTGGTTTCTTCTTCTTCATCCTCCAACCGAGCATTATCTTCATGGACAAGAAGCTCCTCCTTTGTCTAATCCCAAACAGCATCTTCATCAATCCTCACGTCCCTTGTTACCACAAGTTTTTTGGTTTCCAAGTTGAAAACCCTAAAACCTTTGGTAACCTCACTAAAGCAGACCAAGATGCCCACATTTGCCCTTTTGTCAAGCTTGTCTCTCATGTGTGGATGAACATGGAGAAAACAAACACTTCCAAAGATTTTTATGTTGTCCAAAGATGGTTTTTCTCCATACCATATCTCATAGGGTGTCTTGGACTCATTGGCTTTGGTGTATGCTCGGTTTTGGATGTAGCTAGCCGTGTATATGGCTTCGACCCAAAACTTCTTTGGCATGTTCTTCTCATGTATCATGCACCTTGCCATCTCCATCAAGGTCCTATTTTTCCTCTCACAAACACCATTTTGTTGTGGTGTGTATGGTGTTGTGAATTGATGCACCATTCCATTTTCTTTGCAAAAATCCTCCATAGTCAAGCTTGTATATTCTCCACCATTGTCGGTTCTCAAGCACTTCATCTTTGCATTGCTTTGGGTTTCCACCATCTTCTTGAATTCCATGAACTTCTCAAGCACTTGTGACTTGGTTGTTAGAAAATATACCCAACACATCCTTGAGTAGTCATCAATGAAGGTTAGGAAGTACTTACAACCTCCAATTGATGACAAACTCATCGGTCCACACACATCCGAATGGACTAGCTCAAGCTTCTCCTTAGCTATCCATGAATCGGCTTTAGGGAATGGAAGCCGTGTGGATTTCCCTAGTTGGCATACATCACATAAGCTTCTCATCTCCTCAATCTTTGGCATGTCCTTCACATGGCATTGGTGTTTTTCATGGCACCATAGCTAGAATGCCCAAGCCTTTTATGCCAAAGTTGAGAAATGGACTCCACTTTGGTTTTTAAGGCTTGTTCATTCTTAACTAGGTCCAATGTATAGCTTTTGTCCTTCAATGGTACCTTAAACAGCTCATTACCATAGGCATCATATATAATACATCCACCTTTTGCAAAATTTAAAGTAAAGCCTCTTTCTACCAATTGTGCTACACTAAGCAAGTTTTCACACAAACTAGGAACATATAGCACATCTTTTATAATTTTGGTACCTTCCTTCGTGTTCAAGCACACATCTCCTTTGCCTTCTACTTCCTTGAACCGGCCATCACCAATCTTCACTGTGGTTTTGTAATTTCGGTCAAGATCCATAAAACCATCCTTTTGGAAATTCATGTGGTGTGACAACCACTATCCATAAGCCAACTGAGACCACTACTTGTGGCCTTAAGGCATGTGGCCACAAATAGGTTCTCGGCTTCTTCATTAACCACATTGGCTTGCTGTCTCCTTTGCGTGCATACTTTGGCAATGTGGCCTTTTCCTCCACATCTTTCACAAGATGCATCTGGCCTCCAAAAACACTTGGATGGTGGATGTCTAAGCTTCTTACAATGAGGGCAAGGTGGATGCCCTCCTCGGTTTTGATGGCTTTGTTGTTGTTGTTGTTGATTCCATCCACTTTTGTTGTTATTTGTGTTGTTGTTGGTTGTAAAACCAGTTTGGTTGGTGTTGTTGCTCTTCCTTCCTTTATTCTTCGTTTTTGTTGTCGTGGCCACCATAAAATGCACTCTCTATGGTCTCCTTTCTAATGGCTCTCCTTTGTTTGGTTGCTTGAAGAGCATTGATGAGCTCACTCAAGGTTATTTCACTAAGATTTCTAGATTCTTCAAGGGAGGAAGTCTTAGCTTCAAACCTTTCGGGTAAGCTCACCAACACTTTCTCTACTACACTTTGATCGGTCAATTGCTCACCAAGGGCCCGAATTTGATTTACCACTTTGAGCATCCTTTCCGTGAAATCCTTGACAAGCTCATTCTCCTTCATCTTCAAGGTCTCAAACTCTCTTCTTAGGTTTAAAACTTGCATTTGTTGAGTTCTAGTATTTCCATGGAACTCCTCTTGAAGCTTTACCCAAACCTCTCTAGCACTTGTGCATGACATTATCCTTGTAAAAATGGAATCACACACAGAGGAGTGCAAGGCAGTGAGGGCCTTGAACGCCTTGGCAACCTCGGCCTCATGTGCATTTCTTTGTGCTTGGGTTGCATTAGCTCTCAACTCTTCCACTACATAACCTTCTTCTATGACTTCCCATAAACCAAAGGCTTGAAGGTAGGCTTTCATTTTTATACTCCAAATGAAATAGTTTTGGCCTTCAAACTTAGGTGGTGTTGGGGTTGCAAAGGATTATGAGGCCATTTGAAAAAATGGTTTTCGAAAAGTTTTGAAAAATGGACACAAGAACAAGCTCTCGGGTGATGGTGTTTTGGTGAGTTTCAACTAGTCTTTTTGGGAGGTTTTGGTTTCAGTTGGAAGGCTTTAGGTGGGGGATCCTCTCACAAATAAAATGGTCTAAGTTGAAAGCTCACAAGGTCCTAATAAATTACACTATGCTCTGATACCATGATGGAATTTGGTGTGGGTTTATGTTGTTGTACCCTAGAGCACAATCATTCAAGGTGTTAGTCAATAATGATTGTTGTTGGTTCTTGGTTCTTGATTTTGTTTTTTGGGTTTGTTAAGGTTTTATTTCTGGTTTTTAATGGAGGTTTGGGGTTCTTGAGAAGGCTGTTAGCTTTTGGGAAGAAGAAGAAACCAAAATGTAGTAGTTGAGAGAGAGAGAGAGAGCCAAAAATGTTGTTTTTCAAAATCTGTTTTTTGAATATTTTCTTCCTCAACGTTTTCATTACAATTTTCATACTTTTAAATACATCAAAAAGACAATAAGGCATGCTGCCATATTGAGCAATAAATACAAAAGCATTAAAAGTAACCAACCAAGCCAAACTACCTCAACTAACTCTAATCAATGTGCTGGGCATGCAAGAAACCTTCTTTAATGGGCAGTTCACTTGTCTGAGGTATTTGAATTTAAAAAACAGCTCCATTTGACTTTAAAATTGGAGGGAAGCCTTTTTGAATATTAAACTATGTTCTAGCCGAAAATTAGATAAAACAAAGTCCATTTACCCATTCAAAAATAATCAAACCCGAGGTAGTTTTGTCCAGATTTCTAGGCAACAAAACTGCACAAGGGTCATATTGTTTAGAGCTTAACTCAGCCTTCCCAGCTCCAAATTGGGCCATTCCTTTTGTTGCTGCTTCCTCTACATTTCTAGTTTATTATATCCAAAATTCAGATCCAAATCCCAAACCTTCATCAAACGACATCCAAGGAAGTGGACTTATGTTGCTGGAAATACAATTCCAGCAACTAGACAAAAAGCCCCTAAGCTTAGTTAATGAGCTTAGGGCATTACAAAAAGGATATTGTTCTTAAACATTATAAGATAAAATAAAAATGCATAAACATAAATAATATTTGGTCTTTGATGTTGCAAAATAATGAGTGCAAGTGTAACCAAACTACCTTGCACATTGTAGCAAGATCACCACATTTCAACATTGGTTTCAAATGAGCTTACCACCTTAGGGTCAAGTCGGTCTCCGTCTGGCATAGTAGAATTTGATCGATCACTTGAAGTTCATAGGACATGCTAAGAACCATTTCTCACTTGTGAAGCCACAAATCAAAAAAGAAAATATAGAAAGTGTGCTGTGAGTGAGGATATCGAGATTGGCATCAAGGAATTGCATATGAAAGGTTTTCTATCTAAGACTATCTATCTAGTACGTTCGATTAAGTCATTCAGTACAGTATTTTTGCAAGGTGTTTATGGAATTTTTTTAGTAGGTCAATCTAGGTAGTTGATATTGCTCCTAAGAAATTCGTTGTTTCTAGTTTTGTTTAGGCATCTTTATTTCCCCCATTCTTTCTGCTGGTCAACAACCAACCACAGTTCACTAACATTCTTCACTACTTGTACAGGAAGGACTCTCTTTTTGTCCTGTCTGAAGGGAATCATTTTTTCTCAATCAAGAATGCCTCAACTAGATAAATTCACTTATTTCACACAATTCTTCTGGTCATGCCTTTTCCACTTTACTTTCTATATTCCCATATGCAATGATGGAGATGGAGTATTTGGGATCATTAGAATTCTAAAACTACGGAACAAGCTGGTTTCACATCGGGGGAACAACATCCTGAGCAACGACCCCAACAATTTGGAAGATATCTTAAGAAAAGGCTTTAGCACCGGTGTATCCTATATGTACTCTAGTTTATTCGAAGTATCCCAATGGTGTAACGTTGTCAACTTATTGGGAAAAGGGGGAAAATCACATTGATCTCCTTTACAATATGGAGAAAGAAATAAGGGTCAAAGTTTAGACCGCTCATAGTAGTTCTACCCATAGAAAAGATCATGAAAGAGGTGATCAGGATGGTACTCAAATCCATTTATGATCCCGAGTTTCCAGGCAGATCGCACTTCCACTTGGGTCGAGGTCACCACTCGACCCTAAGATGGATCAAAGAAGAGTGGGGAACAAAGAAGAGTGGGGAACCTGATGTGATTTTGCCCCAGCTCGCACAACTGACAACCTTCTGGGGTGTTGACTCGACACGGATGAAGACCGGGCCAATCACTAGGGCTTAAGCTAAGATGTTTAGGGACAAATTTGCAACTTTTATCCAGGGGGTAATTCAGTCTCAAGAACACTTGTCCATACCCGAAGATCCAAGACCTGTTTTGGGCATATAAGTGGTGGAATCCGGTATGGACCTGGGTAGTGATTTTGGTGCAAATATGGACACCGAGCAGCATGAAATGGTTCCAAATCTTTATGGATTCAATACATATGTCTAAGAGGATATGGAATCAAGTCAAGGCAGCTTCAAAGGCATTCAAAAAGGGGTTGTACGGACAGTTTGAAATTGGCCTATTTTTTACTGTATTTTGTGCTGGCTTTACTGTATTTTGCTGAGTTGGCTTTTTCTTCCTCTTCCAAGCATCGGCAATGTGTGGGACTTCATATTCAGCTTATTTTGCATCCTAAAAAGCATATTGAAGATGATTTGGAGCTCAATTTGGTCAAAAATTTGGACTTCATATTCTACTTTTTGTTTTAGGAAATTACCATTACTTTTTAGTTTTTATTTATTTATTTTCTAGAACAATGAGTTTAGGAAAGTTATTATTTTATTATTTTCATTGTAAATTAATTAATTCCTAATTCAAAATAAAGGAATTAATTAATCCAAATTAGATTAGGAAAGGAGTGAGAATTTTGGCCACCATAGGAAACTACTTTGTATGGCCGATTTTCCCTTTGTTTTTAGGGTTTTATTTTGTGGCTTTGTAGCCTATTTAAAGGCTTATTTTTCAATAAGAATGAAGCTTGAATTTTATACAGAAAATTATTTGCAAGATTGAATTCTCTTTGTTCTCTTTGAACACCTAAAACACCATTAGTGAATGAGTGTTTTAGTTTTGACTTATCAATAGGACATACATCACCTATTGTGGCGTCTTCGATATACCAAGCTTTCTAATCACAGGTTGGTTAAGGGTTGATGTGACCATTAGAACTTGAACATAATTAGAATCGGGCTAATATAATACAGATTTAGGAGCAGGTCGTCATAGGTTCGTATCAGAACCTTTCATTGGTTTTTGGAATTCGGCATCAGGAAGTGTTTTCCTACCATCGACTGACATCGACTCATCACAGCCTTTAATGAAGAGATCGATGATCCCAAGTTCTTTTACTCCATTCAGAATATCTTTTCTGCCAGACAACTCGTATAAGGTGAGAAGGGCCCTTACTCCGCCCCACACACTGTTTACTACTATCAGCCCTACCAGGTAACATCTACCTACACAAGCTCGATCATGAGATAGGAGGATCCAACAGAAGTATGAAATTCTGATTGTTCAGAGAATCAGATCAGTTCTATTAAGGATAGTTCATATTGATGACCAAGAAAACTCTAGAGAAGAAGCAAGCTTCAATGCTTCCCAAGACAACAGAGCCATCATTGTGGGGAGTGTAAAGAGCCTCCAATGCAAAACGGCCTTTCATTCCCTTGTTTCGTTGTGGCACACCCCCCAACAAGCACCCCCCAGCTCAAGGGGACCAGAAAACTCCTTTCCTTTTCCCCATTTCGTCGGCCCTTGCCGCCTTCCTTAACAAGCCCTCGAGCCTCCTTTGTGCCGCCTTTCTCATAGAAGCCGCTGGTTTAACTCGAAGGCCGAATTCTATGGTGGAGAATGTTGTAATAATAATTGGGCCATGAGAGACCTTATTAAGTATTGCAAAAGAAAGGGCCCACTGATAGAGCTGGGTGCGAGGCGATACTAGTTATCAGGTTAGAGAGACGCCTGGCTCGTAAGCTGGCCCCCTTAAAAACCCATTACTTAATAAGGATTTGTTACCAACTACTCACTATTGTGAATCGTGGGTGCCATAGAGCTTCTTATAAAAATACAAAAATGTATCGCCCACTTCCCACAATCCGGCGTGAACCTTTTGGTAGGATCTGTTGGAACAACAACAATAGCTGCACAGTCATTTGGGAAGTCTCTCCGAGGACGACTCCCAAACAATTCTTGCAAAAGCTGGAAAAGTGTCTACGGGTAAAGCACCGTATCCATATAACTACTTACCACCTATGCTCTGCTATCCATTCCAAGTTTAGGAACCTAGGTAATAGTATCCCGATCAAACAGTTGATGAAGGGGATGAGTGAAATAGGGAGTCTATTGGATGGGGTTCAACTAGTGTAGACTCTTGGAACAGCTAGAGTAAGAGGTCCCCAAGTGAGCGTATTATGGGGGACCGTCAAGCACATCCGGAATGGTTCAAGGGGGATCTCGTTGTTGCATAGCTTAGGTCGGAGCAACGCACCATCGGACATTCAACAGGCAATCTCACGATCGGGCATGAGTGTCCGAAAGTTGTCATTGTATACTCCCACAATATAAACAAATATTATATCAAAATAAAATATAATATATAAACATATAATAAGATACATAAACGAAAAAAAGGGTTTTTTGTTTTTGATTCACAATATATCGTAATATAATAAATTTTATAATTATATAAAATTATATTATATATATAATTATATATACTAGAAATAACATAAAATATAAAAATGGAAGAGAGTATTTGACCTAGCTCTGCTCCAATATAATCTATACATTTCGTATCAGGAACGAAAAAAAAGATGTGGATATAGTCGAATGGTCAAATTTCTCTTTGCCGAGGAGAAAATGCGGGTTTGATTCCTGATATCCGCCCAGAATAATAACTTAATGTATTTAAGTTAATATAATAAAGCTTTAATTAAAGTTGATCACAATAGTATATTGGTTCAATCCCCCCTTCTTTTTCTCCCGCTCCCAAAGAAAAACGGTAATTAATTATTTGTTAACAAATTAACAAAGCCATACCTAAACTTTTTTGTCAAAAAAATGTTGCGGAGACAGGATTTGAACCCGTGACTTCAAGGTTATGAGCTTTGCGAGCTACCAAGCTGCTCTACCAAGCAATGAAAAGACTAGTGGGAAACTAATGGGCAAACAAGGATTGAATGCGTCCTTCGACCATATCTATACAAATAGGATAGCCCATTTATATAGAATGGGCCCTCTATGATCATCGATCATAGAAATGAATAGAAAAACAAAGAGATAGTTTAATCTTTACCAACTCGACCTTGTTAGTTTAATCTTTACCAACTCGACCTTGTTGCTCTGGGCAACAAACATGCATAAACCATGTCATGAAGTATGTGTCTGGATAGACTAAAGTCTTGATAGTTAGTTCTCGGTCTTCCAGTCAAAAGACAATGTCGATGACGGTGTGTAGGTGCGCTATTACTGGGTGGGGATTGTAAGTTTCCGTGCATTTCCCATTTTTCACTCAACAACAGAACTTTGCTTATTTATTTTTTTGAGGATCGACCAATCAAATAATATTTGTGTTCCAATTTTTGCCTCTTCTTCTCCCTCTGAATCAAACTTTTTCTTGCCATAATGGTTCAATTCCTATTAGTTTAGTTTCAATGATACAATTCGAATCCTAGATGTAGAAGTATAAGAAGGCAGTCCCCCTTCTCCACTGAAAGAAATGA
The DNA here is from genome assembly GCF_031755915.1 of Ziziphus jujuba. Lineage (NCBI taxonomy): Eukaryota > Viridiplantae > Streptophyta > Magnoliopsida > Rosales > Rhamnaceae > Ziziphus > Ziziphus jujuba. The sequence goes on from NC_083389.1 coordinate 25,455,617, forward strand.
TACTACTGAGGATAATACAACACATAAAAAAAAAGAATTAACCAAATTTGCCAAATGTAGAGGCAATCAAGAAAGCCGCATAAGTGAATATATAACCTATAGAAAAGTGGGCTAATCCCATCAATCTTGCTTGCACAATGGAAAGTGCCACCGGTTTATCTCTCCATCGAATCAAATTAGCCAAAGGTGCTCATGAGCCCATGCTAAAGTTTCAATCAATTCCTGCCAATATCCATGCCAAGAAATTAAGAACGTAAACCCAGTAGCCCAAACAAGATGTCCAAATAAAAACATCCACACCTAAACCGATAAACTAGTCATACCAAAAAGGTTATATCCATTGATAAGTTGTAAATAATCTCTTAACCATCCCATCAAATAAGTTGAAGACTCATTAAATTGTGAAACGTTACCCTGCCATAATGTGATGTGCTTCCAATGCCAATAAAAAGTCACCCATCCAAAGGTATTTAACATCCAGAAAACTACCAAATAAAATGTGTACAAAGTAGAAATATCACAAGTACCACCTCGACTCGGACCTTTGCAAGGAAAACTATAACCAAAATCCTTTTTATCTGGTATTAACTTGGAACCACGTGAATCTAAAGCCCCTTTTACTAAGATCAACATAGTTGTATGTAAACGTAAAGCAATAGTATGATGAACCAAGAAGTCTCCGAGCCCTATTGTTAAGAATAGTGAATTAATACTCTCATTAACAGCATTTAACCAACCTGGCAACCATGTGCTTCGACCTACATTGAAGCAGGACCATTTGTTGAAGATAAAAGTACATCGAACCCATATGAAGTTTTACCATGAGCCGATTGTATCCATTGGGCAAATACAGGTTTGATCAAGATTTGTTTCTCCAGAGTACCAAAAGCAAGCATGACATCATTATGAACATAAAGTCCTAAAGTATGGAACCCCAGAAAGAGGCTGGCCCAACTTAAATGGGATATAATGGCTTCTTTATGGTCAAACATTCTTGCCAATACATTATCCTCATTCTGTTCCAGATTGTAATCTCTAATAAAAAATATAGCTCCATGAGCAAAAGCCCCTGTAATGATGAATCCTGCGATGTATTGGTGATGAGTATATAAAGCAGCTTGAGTAGTAAAGTCTTATGCTATCAAGGCATGTGTTGAGTGACCAAGGAAGTAATAACCCCTACAGAGACTAGAGCAAGACCTAAAATGACCGACTTTCCAGCTATATTACAATACCTCACTCCTTATACAGGAGTTGCTATGGCTGAATATTTTATATACTGCAAACAACACACTTAAATTATTTATGCTGATCTCTCAAAACAAGCACATGTTTATCGCCAAATGTCTCTTTTATTACACAGACCACTGTGCCGAGAAGCTTATTGGGGAGATGGTTTTTATTTGCATTCACACCTTTTGGAAAGAGCCGCTAAATCAAGTTCTCATTTAGGTGAAGGAAGTATGATTGCTTTACTAATAGTTGAGACTCAATCGGGAGATGTTTCGGCTTATATTCCTACTAACGTAATTTCCATTACAGACGGACAAATATTCTTATCTACCAATCTATTCAACGTCGGAATCAAACTTGCTATTAATGTGGGTATTTCTGTATCTATAGTAGGGTCTGCAGCTCAAATTAAAGCCATGAAACAAGTAGCTACCAAATTAAATTAGAATTGGCACAATTCGCAGAATTAGAAGCCTTTGCATAATTCACTTCTGATCTCGATAAAGCTACTCAGAATCAATTGGCAAGAGGTCAATGATTACGTGAGTTGCTCAAACAATCTCAATGAGCCCCTCTCGTGGTGGAAGAACAGATAATGACTATTTATACTGGAACCAATGGTTATCTTGATTCATTAGAAATTGGACAGGTAAGGAAATTTCTCGTTGAGTTTCGTACTTAGCTAAAAATGAATAAATCTCAATTCCAAGAAATCATAGCTTCTACCGAGACATTTATCGAGGAAGCAAAAGGCCTTTTTAAAGAAGCTATTCAGGAATAGCTGGAACATTTTCTACTTCAGGAACAAGTATAAAGAAAAGAAATTGATCACTTTTAATTTTTATCAATCTTAATTCAATATTAATTAAAAATCTTAAGTTAACATTAATTTTCAAATTTAATACTAATTTTAACAATAATATTTAAATTATATACTTTTTCTATTATATAATTAATAATTATATAATTATTTAAATTATTTTAATATAAAATAAAAAAATTATAAAATATAAAAGTTTTGTTGAAATGTGGTGATCTTGCTACAATGTGCAAGGTAGTTCGGTTACACTTGCAGTTTTTATTTTGCAACATCAAAGACCAAACATTATTTATGTTTATGCATTTTATTTTATCTTGTAATGTTTAAGAAAAATATCCTTTTTGTAATGTCCTAAGCTCAATTAACTAAAACTTAGGGCCTTTTTGTCTAGTTGCTGGAATTGTATTTCCAGCAACATAAGTCCACTTCCTTAGATGCCGTTTGATGAAGGTTTGGGATTTGGATCTTAATTTTGGATATAATAAACTAGAAATGCAGAGGAAGCAGCAACAAAAAGAATGGCCCAATTTGGAGCTGGGAAGGCTGAGTTAAGCCCTAAACAATCTGACCCTTATGCAGTTTTGTTGCCCAGAAATCTGGGCAAAACTGCCTCGGGTTTGATTATTTTTGAATGGGAAAATGGACTTTGTTTTATCTGTTTTTTGGCTAGAACAAAGTTTAATATTCAAAGGCTTCCCTCCAATTTTCAAGTCAAATGGAGCTGGTTTTCAAATTCAAATGCCTTAGACAAGCCGAACTGCCCATTAAAGAAGGTTTCTTGCATGCCCAGCACATTGATTAGAGTTAGTTGAGGTAGTTTGGGTTGGTTGGTTACTTTTAATGCTTTTGTATTTATTGCTCAATATGGCAGCATGTCTTATTGTCTTTTTGATGTATTTAAAAGTATGAAAATTGTAATGAAAAAATGAGAAAAATATTCAAAAATTTTGAAAAACAAGTTCGGCTCTCTCTCTCTCAACTACTACATTTTGGTTTCTTCTTCTTCTTCCCAAAAGCTAACAACCTTCTCAAGAACCCCAAACCTCCATTAAAAACCAGAAACAAAACCTTAACAAACCAAAAAAATAAAATCAAGAACCAAGAACCAATAACAATCATTCTTGACTAACACCTTGAATGATTGTGCTCTAGGGTACAACAACATAAATCTACACCAAATTCCATCATGGTATCAGAGCATAGTGTAATTTCTTAGGACCTTGTGAGCTTTCAACCTTGACCATTTTATTTGTGAGAGGATCCCCCACCTAAAGCCTTCCAATTGAAACCAAAACCTCCCAAAAAGGCTAGTTGAAACTCACTAAAACACCACCACCCGAGAGCTTGTTCTTGTGTCCATTTTTCAGAACTTTCCAAAAACCATTTTTTCAAATGGCCTCACAATCCTTTGCAACCCCAACACCACCTAAGTTTGAAGGCCAAAACTATTCCATCTAGTGTATAAAAAGGAAAGCCTACCTTCAAGCCTTTGGTTTATGGGAAGTCATAGAAGAAGGTTATGTAGTGGAAGAGTTGAGAGCTAATGCAACCTAAGCACAAAGAAATGTACATGAGACCGAAGTTGCCAAGGGGTTCAACGCCCTCACTGCCTTGCACTCCTCCATGAGTGATTCCATTTTTACAAGGATAATGTCATGCACAAGTGCTAGAGAGGTTTGGATAAAGCTTCAAGAGGAGTTCCATGGAAATACTACACTCGGCAAATGCAAGTTTTAAACCTAAGAAGAGAGTTTGAGACCTTGAAGATGAAGGAGAATGAGCTCGTCAAGGATTTCACGGAAAGGATGCTCAAAGTGGTAAATCAAATTCGGGTCCTTAGTGAGCAATTGACCGATCAAAGGGTAGTAAAGAAAGTATTGGTGAGCTTACCCGAAAGGTTTGAAGCTAAGATTTCCTCCCTTGAAGAATCTAGAAATCTTAGTGAAATAACCTTGAGTGAGCTCATCAATGCTCTTCAAGCAATCAAATAAAGGAGAGCCATTAGAAAGGAGGAGACATAGAGAGTGCTATGGTGGCCATGGCAACAAAAAGAAGAATAAAGGAAGGAAGAGTAACAACACCAACTAAACTGGTTTTACAACCAACAACAACACAAATAACAACAAAAGTGGATGGAATCAACAACAACAACAACAAAGTCATCAAAACCGAGGAGGGCATCCACCTTGCCCTCATTGCAAGAAGCTTGGACATCCACCATCCAAGTGTTTTTGGAAGCCGAATACATCTTGTGAAAGATGTGGAGGAAAAAGGCCACATTGCCAAAGTATGCAAACAAAGGAGATAGCAAGCCAATGTGGTTAATGAAGAAGCCGAGAACCTATTTGTGGCCACATGCCTTAAGGCCACAAGTAGTGGTCTCGGTTGGCTTGTGGATAGTGGTTGCTCACACCACATGAGTTTCCAAAAGGATGGTTTTATGGAGCTTGACTTAAACTACAAAACCAAAGTGAAGATTGGTGATGGCCGGTTCATGGAAGTAGAAGGCAAAGGAGATGTGTGCTTGAACACCCAGGAAGGTACCAAAATTATAAAAGATGTGCTATATGTTCCTAGTTTGTGTGAAAACTTGCTTAGTGTAGCACAATTGGTAGGAAGAGGCTTTGCTTTAAATTTTGCAAAAGATGGATGTATTATATATGATGCTTGTGGTAATGAGCTGTTTAAGGTACCATTGAAGGACAAAAGCTATAGATTAGACCTAGTTAAGAATAAACAAGCCTTAAAAACCAAAGTGGAGTCCATTTCTCAACTTTTGCAAAGAAAATGGAATGGTGCATCAATTCACAACACCATACACACCACAACAAAATGGTGTTTATGAGAGGAAAAATAGGACCTTGATGGAGATGGCAAGGTGCATGATACATGAGAAGAACATGCCAAAGAAGTTTTGGGCCGAAGCCATATACATGGCTAGCTACATCCAAAACTGAGCATACACCAAAGCCAATGAGTCCAAGACACCCTATGAGATATGGTATGGAGAAAAACCATCTTTGGACAACATAAAAATCTTTGGAAGTGTTTGTTTGCTCCATCTTGGTCAGCTTTAGTGAGGTTACCAAAGGTTTTAGGGTTTTCAACTTAAAAACCAAGAAACTTGTGGCAACAAGGGATGTGAGGATTGATGAAGATGCTGTTTGGGATTGGACAAAGGAGGAGCTTCTTGTCCATGAAGATAATGCTCGGTTGGATGATGAAGAAGTAGAAACCAATGACAATGACAATGAAGAAAATAAAGATGATGAGGAGGATGCAGTTGAGACCATTGGAGCCGAATTGGAGATTGGAGATGGTGTTAGAGGAGAAAGGCCATTGTACGAAATATATGAAATGTGCAATGTTGCCTTGAGTGATCCTACCAATGCTCAAGAAGCTATACAAAAGAAATAGTGGATGGAGGCCATGCAAACCGAAATGGATACGATAGAAAAGAATGAAACTTGGTCTTTGGTTTCTAAACCTAAAAACAAGAAACCAATTGGTGTAAAGTGGATCTTTAGGACCAAGTTCAACCAGGATGGAACAATATGCAAGCACAAGGCAAGGCTTGTGGCAAAAGGCTATGCATAACAAGCAGGTGTAGATTATGGAGAGACGTTTGCACCGGTTGCAAGAATGGAGACCATAAGGCTCATCCTATCCATCTCGGCGTCAATGTCATGGAAGGTGTACCACCTTGATGTAAAGTCAGCTTTCTTGAATGGTGTGCTTCAAGAGGAGGTTTATGTCAAGCAACTCGAGGGCTTCATTGTTAAAGGACATGAGGACAAAGTCTACCATCTACACAAGGCACTTCACGGGTTAAAGCAAGCATCTAGGGCTTAGTATGGCAAGATTGATGGTTACTTGATCTACCAAGGCTTTAGGAGGAGTTCAAATGAGCCAACACTATACATAAGGAATGAAGAAGGCATGATTGTTATCTCACTCTATATGGATGATTTGTTGGTCACGGGTGAAAATGAAAAGAATGTGGAAGTTTTGAAAAATGAACTTGAAAAGGAGTTTGACATGTCAAGCCTTGGTGAAATGAATTACTTCCTTGGAGTGGAAGTGATGCAATGCTCTAGGGTTATCTTCATATCTCAAGAGAAATACATCAAAGATCTTTTGAAAAAGTTCAACCTTGATTAATGCAAGCCAATGTCAACACCAATGAGCCAAGGAGACAAATACAAGAAGGAGGATGGCACACCAAAGGTAAACCCGACCCTATATAGAAGCATGATAGGAAGTTTGCTCTATGTATGTTCATCAAGACCGGATATTATGCATGCCACATGTGTTTTGTCTAGGTATATGCAAGCACCATCCCAAAATCATTTTGTAGGTGCCAAAAGAATTGTTAGATACTTAAAAGGAACACAAGACTTTGGAGTTTGGTATGATAGGCAAGATGTGATGAGATTAATGGCCTACTCGGATAGTGATTGGGCTGGATGATTGCATGATATGAAGAGCACTTCGGGGTATCTTTTCTCACTTGGTAGTGGACCATTCTCATGGAATGCAAAGAAGCAAGCAACAACCGCTCAAAGCACCGCCGAAGCCGAGTACATTGCTTGCTCTTCATGTGCAAATCAATGCATTTGGCTTAGAAAATTACTGGAGGACCTTGGTTATCCTTAAGAGGGTTCAACCATCATCAAATGTGACAACACTTCAGCCATATAAATAGCCAAGAACCCCGTTCAACATGGAAGGACAAAACACATAACAGTGAAGTATCACTCTTTGAGGGAGTTTGAAGAAAATGGAGAAGTAAGCTTGGAATATATCAAAACCGAAGATAACCATGCATATTTCTTCACCAAGCCACTTCCACAAGTAAGATTTGAGACCTTGAGGAAGCTTCTCAATATTTCAAGTAAGAACACCAAGGAGGAGTGTTGAAATGTGGTGATCTTGCTACAATGTGCAAGGTAGTTCGGTTACACTTGCACTCTTTATTTTGCAACATCAAAGACCAAACATTATTTATATTTATGCATTTTATTTTATCTTGTAATTTTTAAGAAAAATATCCTTTTTGTAATGCCCTAACTCAATTAACTAAAGCTTAGGGCCTTTTTGTCTAGTTGCTGGAATTGTATTTCCAGCAACATAAGTCCACTTCCTTGGATACCGTTTGATGAAGGTTTGGGATTTGGATCTGAATTTTGGATATAATAAACTAGAAATGCAGAGGAAGCAGTACCAAAAAGAATGGCCCAATTTGGAGCTGGGAAGGCTGAGTTAAGCCCTAAACAATCTGACCCTTGTGGAGTTTTGTTGCCCAAAAATCTGGGCAAAACTGCCTCGGGTTTGATTATTTTTGAATGGGAAAATGGACTTTGTTTTATCTATTTTTTGGCTAGAACACAGTTTACTATTCAAAAAGACTTCCCTCCAATTTTCAAGTCAAATGGAGCTGGTTTTCAAATTCAAATGCCTTAGACAAGCCGAACTGCCCATTAAAGAAGGTTTCTTGCATGCCCAGCACATTGATTAGAGTTAGTTGAGGTAGTTTGGGTTGGTTGGTTACTTTTAATGCTTTTGTATTTATTGCTCAATATGGCAGCATGTCTTATTGTCTTTTTGATGTATTTAAAAGTATGAAAATTGTAATGAAAAAATGAGAAAAATATTCAAAAATTTTGAAAAACAAGTTCGGCTCTTGCTCTCTCAACTACTACATTTTGGTTTCTTCTTCTTCTTCTTCCCAAAAGCTAACAACCTTCTCAAGAACCCCAAACCTCCATTAAAAACCAGAAACAAAACCTTAACAAACCAAAAAAACAAAATCAAGAACCAAGAACGAACAACAATCATTCTTGACTAACACCTTGAATGATTGTGCTCTAGGGTACAACAACATAAATCTACACCAAATTCTATCAAGTTTTTGTTTTTTGTAATAATTAATTTTTATAATAATATATTACATTTCTATATTAAATATAATATTAATATTAAATACAGAATAATTATATACCCATATTAACATACATTAAATATATTTATATATTTAAATATATGGTATATATTAAATATATGAAAATAATATATAAATGGAAATAATATATAAACTAGATTATTATATTACAAGTACTAAGTGTATAAGAATGCCTCTTATTCAAATTATTCAAAAGATCGTTCTTGACATGGAAATCTAAAAATATATGGAAATAAATTGCGTCCAATAGGAATTGAACCTATACCAAAGGTTTACCAGACCTCCGTCCTATCCATTAGACAATGGACGCTTTGCATTCCAATTTTTTTATTTATTTATTTTCTTTTTCACATTTATTATTCGAACGAAACGAATATGTGAAAGAATTCCGGGAATTATATTCATTTTGTTTATATTTCTATAAAACATATTTATTAGAAATTTGATATTTTAATCAATATCAAAATATATAAATATATATTAGATATAAATATCTATTAGATGTATAGATTTATAGGTTTTGACTATAAAAAAAGAAATATTGAATAGAGATAAGAGAATGTAAGCACATGCGAGTAGCGGGAATCAAACCCGCATCGTCAGCTTTGAAGGCTAGGGGTTCATCATTGTTAACGTCTCTAATTCAAAACTGAATGTGAAAATTTGGTTTCATTCGGCTCCTTTATGGAAGACAAATAAATTTTCAAATATCAATGAAATTAAAAAGAATTCGACCCATAACATCTATGTCAGCTTTTCGGTCTGAACGCATTCAAAATGGCCCGCTTTCTAAACGATCCTTGTAGAAAAGAGGGGATTATAACAATCTTTCTAGTTACTTCGTTCTCTATTCTTATTTGAAAGAATCCTTAGGAAAAGGATTTTGTTTCCACTGAGCTAAAACAATTTTTCGATGTCTTTAGTAAGCCAAAGTCATTGTTTAATTAGCTATTTTGTTTCAATTTTCCATATACAAAAAAGAAAAACTAAAGATTTAGTTACGATTAGAAATACACTTTCTATCTTTATCCATGGATCATTTACTCATACTCATTCAATTGGTAATATTGATTGACCCAATTAAAAAAAAAATATTATGTCTCGTAATTTCATAATCCAATTTTTCAATTTCTAATTGACTCTTGGATACAAATCATGAGAATGTATATTGTTCCTTGAATTTTTCATTGAAAGGTTAAGGATTTAATCCTTTTAAGAAATAAAGTTTTTGCTCGGAATGGAATATTAACCAAACTGAGAGACCCCTTAACTATTCGGGGATTAATAGAACGAATCGCACTCTTACCACTAAACTATACCCGCTTCAATTCGATTATTGTATATAAATGGACTTTTTGTCAAACAAGAAACTCGGGTGTAATCAAAATATTGGATAAAAAAAAATGCATTGTGTACGAATCCATAGTTCCATTTTTTATTATATACATACTTTTATTTATTTTTGATTTGAGTAAAATATCAGTAAACAAAAAATAAAATAAAATAAAAGAAAGAAGATAAGCAATCTCGCTTTGATTCTATATCATTTAATTCTTTATCAAAATAGGTCTTTTAATGACTTTTGTTGTTTCAATAACAAGCCTTTTTGTTTTGGTTTCAAATTAATTGTTTTCAAATTAAATAAATCATTTTATCTTATTACGATTGAACAAAACAAAATAGGCCCAGCCCGACTAGGTACTGACTAGGCCAAGCCGTGGAAATAAAAAGCCCTTTCAGACGAACTCAAAGAGGTTTATTTATTTATTATTAATAATAAATATTATTTTTTTCTCATTATTTCTATTTTTTCTTTTTTCTATTTATATATTATTTTTTCTATTTATATAGTATATAAAATACAGACTATATCCATTAAACATATATTAATTATATAAATTTATTCAAAAAATCTAAAAAATCTATGTTAAACATATCAACAAATATAGATTCCATTTTTAGATCTAATTTATATTGGATTTTTTATATTTATTTCATTTATATTGGACTATTGTAGATTGTGTAGATTGGATTGTTGATATCTCTTTCAAGTCTTTTCTTTATACATATATGTCATATAATTATAGAATTATATATAACATATACGTATACCTTTTATATACATTATATATAATCTAATTATATAAAATAAATGCTTTTATTTTATCTTAATTTGGTCTAAATGGAATTCGATTCAATATCATTATCATTCCGTATCTATTATATAAACTATTGTATATAAATATATATATTATATATAATAAAATAATAAATAATAAATAATATAAAATATAAAAAACACTAAAAAAAGAAAGAAAAAAAGAAGAAGGGCTTTTTCAAGCCTTATTTTTGTGATGTAACGTAGTAATTACCTCATTTCAATTGGGGGACAGATGGCTGAGTGGACGAAAGTCAGATTGCTAATCTGTTGCACGAGTTTTTTGTACCAAGGGTTCGAATCCCTCTCTTTCCATTTTCATCGATGTCTTGTTCTTTTCTTTCAAATTTCTCACGAGTTCAGTGTGGAATAGATAAAATCCCACTAATCTAAGAATGTTTTAAAATCAAGGAAGGAAAACCTTATTTCTTTTTTTTTTTATTCTTCACGTCCAGGATTACGCCCTAGGTCGTTAGATAGGAATACCAAGATTAATGTTGCTGAGCAGTTTTGGGTATCAAATGGACCTCCCCAGAAGGTAATTTTAATGTGGCCAATTTCCCCTCTTTTGCAATTAGTTTTTCTATAGCACCTGCTGCTCTAGCTAATTGTCCGCCTTTTCCAAGTGTGATTTCTATGTTATGTATGGCCGTGCCTAAGGGCATATCGATTGAAGTAGATTCTTTTTTTTGATCAATCAAAACCCCTTCCTAACCTGAATAAGCTTCTTTCAAAGCATACAGCTTTCTGGATGTAGATGATGATATTTATACAGATGGATCTTATATATATCGTATAATTCTTATATATATATATATATATCATATAATGAAGTACCACATGAGTGGATATATAGGAATCAAAATCTGCCGAATCACTTCTGTTATGATCTTTTACATCTTAGGTCTTCCTGTACCTTCATCTGGCTTATGTTCTTCATGTAGCATTCAGACCGAATGACTCTATGAAATTATGTCCATACTTCCATATATTACGGGTAACTTAGGAGAAATATCTATTTTTCCCCCCGAGAATCCTTAGAATTACCACTACTTAGCTTTCAATTAGCCTCTAACCATCAGACCATCAAATGAAATGTGAATAACTCATCCTCCTCTCTTTGAAACAAGGGGCACTTCTGGTTTTGTCGGTGCTGGAAACAATTTTGTCTTCTCCATTATGATGTTATATGAGTAACTACTATTATATCTCTAGAGTCAATATTTTTATATGAGTAACTACTGAACTCAATCACTTGCTGCCGTTATGATGTGATTCCACCCGAGCCCGCTCAACCGATAACCCGCTGGGGTGCTGACACGACACAAATAAAGGCCGAGCCAATCATAAGAGCTCAAATTAAGAGATTTAAGGACAACCTGGAAGCATTTATAGAGGGAGTAATCAATTCTCCATAGATCTTATCCATACTAGAAGATACAAAGCCTATTCTAGGCATCCAAGTGGAGGAAGCCGATATGGATCCGGGTAGCGATTTTGGTGCAAATATGGACACCAAGTAGTATGAAATGGTTCCAAATCTTTATGGATTTAATTCATATCTAAGAAGACATGGAATCAAGTCAAGGCAGCTTCAAAGGAAAACAAACAGGTGGTGTGCGCATGGGTTTAAGATTTGTCGGGTTTTGCTGTATTTTGTGCTGGCTTTACTATATTGTGCTGAGTTGGTTTTTTCTCCTTCTTCCAAGCAAGGGCAACATGTGGGACTTCATGGTTAGATTATTTGGCATCCTAAAAAGCATACTGAAGCTGATTTGGAGCCCAAATTGGTCAAAGATTGGTCAAAGTCAACTTAGTCAAAAAGCTAGTATTTTAGTTTCCTAATTTTATTCTACTTTTTGTTTTAGGAAATTACCATTACTTTTTGGTTTTTATTTATTTATTTTCTGGACAAATAAGTTTAGAAAAGTTATTATTTTATTATTTTCATTGTAAATTAATAATTTCTTGACCCAAAATAAAGGAATTAATTAATTAGAATTTAGATTTAGGAAAGTAGGAAATTCGGCCACTTTAGGAAAGGTTATTGTATGGCCGGTTTTCCTTATGTCTTCTAAGGTTTATTGTGTAAAAGTTTCAGCCTATTTAAAGGCTTGTTTTATCAATAATAATCAGTACATTATTCATACAGAAAATTAATTTGTGAGATTGAATTCTCTTTGTTCTCTTTTGAACACCTAAAACACCATTAGAGAGTGAGTGTTTTAGTTTTGACTTATCAATAGGACTTCAATCACCTATTGTGGCGTCTTCACTATATACCAAGGTTTCTAATCAAAAATTGGTTAGGGGTCGAGGTGACCATTAGAACTTGAACATAATTAGATCCGGGCTAATATAATACGGGTTTAGGAGCAGGTCATCCTAGGTTCGTATCATTTGGTATCAGAGCCAAATTTCGGTCAGGTTTGATCTATCTTTATTTGCTTTATTTGTTTTTACGTTATTCTACAATTTTAACATTAGGTTAAGGTTGCATCCATCCCATACACGTTCTATATATTTAAAAAAAAAATTTAAAACATTCATTCCTAGTTGAATTAGGATTTCCTAATTTTATCGTATTTTTTTTGTTTCCTAGTTTGTTGGTTGTCTTTGATTATTGTTCTTGTTAATTTTGGTTTTTTTTTTATTTTTCTTTGCTGTTTTAGTCTTAAATATTTGCATTCATATATTCAAAAAGAAAAAAATAAAAAAGAAGAAGGGTTTGCAGCAACATATATACAAAAAGAAAAAAAAAAAAAAAACTGCACTTTTGTTTTCTTTGTTGGAGGTCACGGGTTTGGTAGATTTTTGGTGTGGAATTGCAATTTTTAGTGTTGATCTTTGCTACTGCAGTTTGTTTATGATCTGTGAGTGAAAAAAAAAAAAAAAGGCCGGATAAAATTTTTTTTTTTTTTCGGTTTGTTGAATTTGGTGTTGCTAGAAATTTCTTTGAGCTGCTGCATTGTTGACTATTTGTTACATATTTGGAGTTGCTGGAGAATTATTTTTGCTGCTGAGTATTTGGATTTTGGGTGTTTAAATTATTTGGATTAAAATTAGATAAAGGAATTGATACAAAACTTGAATTATGAGAACAACAACCAACACTATTCTATATTTTTGTTTAATTTGATTCTTGTTTGTATTTAAATTTCTTTTTCTGGAATTTTATTCTTGAACTCATAATCTATTACCATCTGGTCCAGTTCTTCAAAATTCCAAAGTTTTCTCATTAATTTGCTTTATTTTGTCTAGAAAAGACAAAAACTAGGTTTTGTTAAATTCTTTCGGTATTGCTTACTTTTTGCTATTGTTTTGTTGATAAGTTTAATTAAGACATACTTGTGATATAATTGCTGTTTTGTGGGCATTTTAATTAGAACTTTGAGATAATTCATTGAGAGGAAAAAGGCAAGAGAGTGTGAGCACAAAAGAGGTTTAAAAGCCGAAATTAGTGTGCAAACACGAGTGTCGAGTTCTTGTATTTAGTGAAACACGTGAGGGAGTGAATCTGGTGAGAATTTATTTTATTTTTGTATTATTCATACTAACATGGCAGATTCAAGGATGAGAAGAGGTGATCTAACTTTGAGAATTAATGAAGAGGAGTCTGTAAGATTTAAAGGTGATTCTCGAGCTACGGGGAGTGGTGAGCAAACGGGCATAAGGGCTATATTGGAACAATTGCAGCGGATGAATGCCCAATTTGAAAATATAGATCAAAGGATGGACATGATAGAAACACCACAAAGAGGGCTGAATATAAGATTGGATGCTCATGGAGGACGAAGTCAAGGTCAAGGAGGCTGAGGGCGACCAAGAGAGGAGTTAGAGGAGGAAAATCAGAGATGACTTTGAAGAAGGAATGGATGAAACACTTGCTGTCCAAGAGAGGCTAGGCCATGGGAGGCATAGGAGAAAGGATGTAGATGATGATCTTGGCAACATCAAGGTAAACATCCCACCATTCATGGGTATAAAGTGATCCGGAAGCATATTTGGAATGGGAGGAGAAAATGGAGATGATCTTTGATTGTCATAATTATTCGGAGGCTAAGAAGGTGAAATTGGCAGCAATGGAGTTTGGCCAGTATGCACTCCAATGGTGGACCAATGAGCAAAACACCCAAAGGAAAGTTGGTGATGACTTGATCACTACATGGCGACAAATGGAAGGAGCCATGAGGAAGCGGTTTGTACCATCATACTATCATAGGTTGCTGTATCAAAGGCTTCAATCTTTATCTCAAGGAAGTAGGTCCGTGGAGGATTATTACAAGGAGATAGAGATTCTTATGCTAAGGTTAAACATGAATAAGGATAGAGAAGCAACCATGGCAAGGTTCCTTGGTGGTTTGAATCGTGAAATAGCCAATCAACTAGAATTGTAATAATATGTGGAATTGGAGGAGATGTTGCATGTGGCTATTAAATTAGACCATCAATTCAAGAGGAGGGGTGTAAGCTCATGGTTTGGAGGTGTTTCGGACAGCGGAAGGTCCACTTCAAGTGACTGGAGGAACAATCCCAATTATGAAAGCAAGCCAAAGCCGAAAGTCTGAGAAGAAAGTTCAAACCGGCCAAGGAAGGAGACTAGAACCTAATCTGTCCAAGCACCAAAGAATGAGGCAAATTAGATCCTAAACCTTCTAGAACTCATGATGTTGTGTGTTTAAGTGCTAAGGATGGGGATAGATCGCTAGCCAATGCCCGAGTAGAAGAATCATGGTGTTAAAGAGCAATGGTGACCTAGAATCCGAAAGTGAAGAAAGTGAGGATGAAGCCAAGCAAGAGGAGGAGGACTTGGAGGATGAACCCGAAACATTGCAAGCATCCAATACTGAAATAAACTTGGTTTCTAGGAGAGTACTTGCTGCATATGAAGATGAGGATGAAACTCAAAGAGAGAACATCTTCCACACCCGATGTGAAATTCAAGGTAAGATTTGTAGTATGATTATTGATAGTGGAAGTTGTACAAATGTAATTAGTAATCTTGTAGTTGATAAATTAGGCTTAACCACTATAAAAAATTCAGAACCTTATAGATTACAATGGCTTATAAGCCAAGGTAGAATTTAACATAGATAAATATGTGGATGTTGTTTTGTGTGATGTTGTGCCTATGAATGCTGGACATATTCTATTAGGTAGACCATGGAAATTTGATAAAGATGCTACTCATTATGGTCGAGAGAATTGTATTGTTTTTAGATTTAAAGGTAAGAAGGTCAAGCTAGAGCCATTAACTCCAAAAGAAGTGTATAGAGACCAATTACAAATCCAACAAAGGAGGGAGGCCGAAACACTCAAGGAGAAGGCTAGTATGGCACTAACAGTTTCACCATTCATCCAAGAAGGTAAGTCCGAGCTTGCTATCCAAGGTAAGCATTTTAAAACACAAATTGAATGGAAAAACCATGAAAAGGCCAAAAGTGGGTTGAGAAGAATGAAGAAACCCAAGAGAAATGGTGAGAAAACCGAGAGGGAGGAAAAATGTGTGGTGGCTGAGAGAGAGAAAGTAAAAGAAAGGAAAGAAAGAACAAGTAAAAAAATTTATTTGAGGTTTGGGGATGTTAATAAGGCTATCTTGGGTAAGAAACCATTTCTGGTTATGAATTATAAAGATGCTAATTTAAAAATGCTTTTGTTGTATAGAACTTTATCTGTATTATTGAAAGCTTTACTTAGTGGAAATTTGAGAATTTGGGAGATATTATTTGCTAATATTAAAAAGTGTGATGAATTTGTATTTCTAGTATTTGTTATGATAGTTTTTGAATCAGGAGATTTGGTTTTGTTTCACTCAAGAAAGGAAAGGTTCCACGAAAAAAAAAAGGGTCTAAGCCTATGCTGCATGTGGACGGATCTTTTCAAGTTTTGGAGCCGAATAACGAGAATGCCTACAAGCTTGATTTACCGGGTGAGTATAACATGAGTGTTCCATTTAATGTTGCTGATTTGTTCCCTTTTGCTACAAGTGATGATCTAGATTTGGGGACAAATCCTTTTCAAGAGGAGGGGAATGATGTGATTCCGCCCGAGCCCACTCAACCGATAACCCATTGGGGTGCTGACCCGACACGGATAAAGACTGGGCCAATCACAATAGCTCAAATTAAGATATTTAAGGACAACATGGGAGAATTTATACAGGGGGCAATCAATTCTCAACAGAGGTTGTCCATACTAGAAGATACAAAGCCTATTCTAAGCATTCAAGTGGTGGAAGTCGATACAGACCGGGGTAGCAATTTTGGTGCAAATATGGACACCGAGGAGCATGAAATGGTTCCAACTCTTTATGGATTTAATTCATATGTATAATAAGACATGGGATCAATTCATGGCAGCTTCAAAGGAAAACAAACATGTGGTGTGTGCATGGGTCTAAGATTTGCCGAGTTTTACTGTATTTTGTGTTGGCTTTACTGTATTGTGCTGAGTTGGTTTTTTTTCTTCCTTCCAAGCAAGGGAAACGTGTGGAACTTCATGGCCAGATTATTGGGCATCCTAGAAAGCATACTGAAGCTGATTTGGAGCCCAAATTGGCCAAAGATTGGTCAAAGTCAACTTAGTAAAAAAGCTAGTATTTTAGTTTCCTAATTTTATTCTACTTTTTGTTTTAGGAAATTACCATTACTTTTTGGTTTTTATTTATTTATTTTCTGGACAAATAAGTTTAGGAAAGTTATTATTTTATTATTTTCATTGTAAATTAATTATTTTCTTATCCAAAATAAAGGAATTAATTAATTAGAATTTAGATTTAGGAAAGTAGGAAATTAGGCCACTTTAGGAAAGGTTATTTTATGGCCGGTTTTCCTTATGTCTTCTAGGGTTTATTATGTGACCTTGTCAGCCTATTTAAAGGCTTGTTTTATCAATAATAATCAGTACATTATTCATACAGAAAATTAATTTGTGATATTAAATTCTTTTTGTTCTTTTTTGAACACCTAAAACACTATTAGAAGTGAGTGTTTTATTTTGACTTATCAATAGGACTTCCATCACCTATTGTGGCACCTTCACTATATACCAAGGTTTCTAATCACAGGTTGGTTAGGGGTCAAGGTGACTATTAGAACTTGAACATAATTAGATCCGGAGTAATATAATATAGGTTTAGGAGCAGGTTGTCCTAGGTTCATATCACGTTACTCTTCAGTTTTCTGTTGAGGTCTGTTTTGTAGAGGTACTCAAATTAGATCAGTGATCGATTTCTAGGTTTCATCGTAAACCTAATTTGTTACTTCTAATTACGTAAATCAATAGTTCAAACCAAACTCAAAGGTGGGGCATTTCCCATTTTTATAAGAACTTCTGTACCATAAACGATGGTATCTCCAATTATAGCTCCTCTGGGATGTTAAATATATCTTTTCTCACCATCCCCATAGTGTATGAGACAAATGTATTCATTTCAATTAGGATTGTATTCTAGACTTACAATTGTACCATATATGTCTTTTTCATTCCATCGGAAATCGATTTTACGGTATAAACGCTTATGACATCCCCCTCTATCCCCTATGGTAATGATTTCTTTGGCATTATGACCTTTACCACAACGATGCTGCCCATAGATCAAATTATTTCGCGGATTAGACTTCACTTGACTGTCTACGGCTCCTTTATGTGTGCTTGGGGTAGAAGTTTTGTATAAATGTATCGCCATGCTATTAAGTATTTTGATTTAAGTTCTTTTCTTTCTAACAGGTGGAATAGAATAACCCCGTTGAAGCATAATGATCATACGTCTGTAATGCATTGTATGTCCCATAATAGGTCCCATTCTTCTACCCTTTCCCGAGAGTCGATGACTATTCATAACTATTACCTTGACACCAAAGAAGAGTTCGACCTGATGCTTTATTTTTGTCCAAGTTGATCCTGATTCAACATTAAAAGTATATTGATTTGTCAACAATAACCGAATACTTTTGTCCTAAATACTACATATTTGATTCCATCTATAAATCTATTTTCTTCCCTATGAGTTCTACTCTCAATAATAATGCTAGTTCTTATTGTTCATATATTATGATATGAATATACCACACCAATTCGTTATGTATGGATGATGAGATTCCATTGATATAGAGCCAATTCAAATAGACTTATTTTATTAGCGGATCCCATTGGCGTACATCCAGTAGGAATTAAACCTACGAATTCGCTAATTATGTGTTAGGCGCTTTAACCATTCAGCCATGGATGCTTGGCGGGGATCCTCGTATATGGTGAATAACCAAATTCCAATTCAAATGAAATCTTTAGGATAAATCAATGCAATTTAGGAGGACTCAATGACAGGACATCAATTTAAATCCTAGATTTTCGAATTAAGAGAGCTATTGAGAGAGATCAAGAATTCTCACTGTTTCTTAGATTCATGGACCCAATTCAATTAAGTGGGATCTTTCATTGACATTTTTTTC
The DNA here is from genome assembly GCF_031755915.1 of Ziziphus jujuba. Lineage (NCBI taxonomy): Eukaryota > Viridiplantae > Streptophyta > Magnoliopsida > Rosales > Rhamnaceae > Ziziphus > Ziziphus jujuba. The sequence goes on from NC_083389.1 coordinate 25,474,240, forward strand.
CATCAAGAACGTTTTATAAAGCTCTTGGAACAAGCAATCTATATTTCACAATCAAGGGTGTAATACTATTTGTAGTAGTGGTCCTTATATATCGTATTAACAATCGAAAGATGGTCGAAAGAAAAAAATCTCTATTTGACAGGGCTTCTTCCTATACCTATGAATTTCATTGGACCTAAAAATGATACATTGGAAGAATTTTTTAGGTCTTCCAATATAAATAGGTTGATTGTTTCACTCCTGTATCTTCCAAAACGAAAAAAGATCTCTGAGAGCTGTTTCTTGGATCCGAAAGAGAGTACTTGGGTTCTCCCAATAACTAAAAAGTGTATCATGCCTAAATCTAAATGGGGCTTACGGTGGTGGAGGAACTGGGTCGAAAAAAAGAGGGATTCTAGTTGTAAGATATCTAACGAAACCATCGCTGGAATTGAGATCTGTATATTCTATGGATGATACGATCTGCAAGGACCATGATTGGGAATTGTTTGATCGTCTTTCTTCGAGGAAGAGGCGAAACATAATCAACTTGAATTTAGGATAGCTATTCGAATTCTTAGTGAAAGACTGGATTTGTTATCTCATGTTTGATTTTCATGAAAAAATACCAATTGAAGCGGAGGGTATCTTCAAATAACAAGGAGCTGGGTCAATTATTCAATCAAATGATATTAAGCATGTTTCCCATCTCTTCTCGAGAAACAAGTAGGCTATTTCTTTGTAAAATTGTGCTCAATTTCATATGTGGCAATTCTGCCAAGATCTCTTCTTTATCTGGGGGGAAGAATCCACATGAATCGGATTTTTTGAGGAACATATCGAGAGAGAATTGGATTTGGTTAGACAATGTGTGGTTGGTAAACAAGGATCGGTTTTTTAGGAAGGTACGAAATGTATCGTCAAATATTCAATATGATTGTACAAGATCTAGTTTTTATCAAGTAATGGATTCTAGCCAAGAAAGGATCTTCTAATCGATCTAGAGATCATTTCGATTCCATTAGTAATGAGGATTCAGAATATCACACGTTGATCAATCAAAGAGAGATTCAACAACTAAAAGAAAGATTGCTTATTTGGGATCCTTTCTTTCTTCAAACGGAACAAACAGAGATAGAATCAGACCAATTCCCTAAATGCCTTTCTGGATATTCCTCAATGTCCCAGCTATTTATAGAACGTGAGAAGCAGATGAATAATCATTTGTTTCCGGAGGAAATCGAAGAATTTCTTGGGGATCCTACAAGATCCATTCGTTCTTTTTGCTCTGACAGATGGTCAGAACTTCATCTGGGTTCGAATCCTACTAAAAGGTCCATTAGAGATCAGAACTTGTTGAAGAAAGAACAAGATGTTTCTTTTGTCCTTTCCAGGCGATCGTAAAATAAAGAAATAGTTAATATATTCAAGATAATTACATATTTACAAAATACCTTCTCAATTCATCCTATTTCATCAGATCCGGGATGTGATATGGTTCCGAAGGATGAACTAGATAGTTCCAATAAGATTTCATTCTTGAACAAAAATCCATTTTTTAATTTATTTCATCAATTCCATGACCAGAACAAGGGTGGATACATCTTACACAACGATTTTGAATCAGAAGTTTAAGAAATGGAAAATCAATTCACTCTATCAATAACCGAGCTAGATCTAGTGTATCATAAGGGGTTTGCCTTTTTATTGATTCCTACAGATTGGATCAAAAACAATTCTTGAATGAGGTATTTAACTCCAGCGATGTATCGAAAAAGAAATTTTTATTGGTTCTACCTCCTATTTTTTATGAAGAAAATGAATCTTTTTATCGAAGGATCAGAAAAAAATGGGTCCGAACATCCTATGGCAATGATTTGGAAGATAAAAAACCAAAAATAGTGGTATTTGCTAGCAACAACATAATGAAGGCAGTCAATCAATATAGATTGATCCGAAATCTTATTCAAATCCAATATAGCACCTATGGGTACATAAGAAATGTATCCAATCGATTCATTTTAATGAATAGTTCCAATCGCAACTTCAAATATAGAATTCAAAGGGATCAAATAGGAAATGATACTCTGAATCATAGAAATATAATAAAATATACGATCAACCAACATTTATCAAATTTGAAAAAGAGTCAGAAGAAATTGTTTGATCCTCTTATTTTTATTTCTCAAACCGAAAGATCCATGAATCGGGATCCTAATGCATATAGATACAAATGGTCCAATGGGAGCAAGAATTTATAGGAACATTTGGAACATTTCATTTATGAGCAGAAGAGCCATTTTCATTTTCAAGTAGTGTTCAATCGATTACGTATTAATCAATATTCGATTAATTGGTTTAAAGTTATCGACAAAAAAGATTTATCTAAGTCACTTCCTTTCTTTTTGTCCAAGTTACTTCTTTTTTTGTCCAAGTTTCTTCTCTTTTTGTCTAACTCACTTCATTTTTTCTTTGTGAGTTTCGGGAATATTCCCATTCATAGGTTCGAGATCCACATCTATGAATTGACAGGTCCGAATGATCAACATTGCAATCAGTTGTTAGAATCAATAGATCTTCAAATCGTTCATTTGAAAGAATGGAAACCTTTCTTATTAGATGATCATGATACTTCTCAAAAAGTGAAATTCTTTATCAATGGAGGAACAATGTCACCATTTTTGTTCAATAAGATACGAAAGTGAATGATTGACTCATCCCATACTAGAAATAATCACAGGAATTCTTTTGATAACACGAATTCCTATTTCTGAATGATATCCCACGATTAAGATAATTGTCTAAATCTTGTGAAACCATTTCATAGAAATTCATTGATATCTTCTTTTTATAAAGCAAATCAACTTCAATTATTGAATAATCCACATCATTCTGCTTCTATTGTAGCAAAGGATTCCCTTTTTATGTGGAAAAGGCCCGTATCAATAATTATGATTTTACGTATGGACAATTCCTCAATATCTTGTTCATTTGCAACAAAATATTTTCTTTGCACAGTGGTAAAAAAAAAAATGTTTTTTTGGAGAGATATACTATTTCACCAATCGAGTTATAGGTGTCTAACATATTCATACCTAATGATTTTCCACAAAATGTTGTCCAAAAGTATAAATTGTACAAATCTTTCCATTTTCCAATTCGAACTGATCCATTCATTCGTAGAGCTATTTACTCGATCGCAGACATTTCTGGAACGCTTCTAACAGAGGGACAATTAGTCAATTTTGAAAGAACTTATTGTCAACCTCTTTCAGATATGAATCTGTCTGATTCAGAAGGGAATAACTTGCTTTGGTATCTCAATTTCAATTCAAACATGGGTTTGATTCACACTCCATGTTCTGAGAAATATTTACCATTCGAAAAGAGGAAAAAATTAGGTCTTTATCTAAAGAGATGCCTTGAGAAAGGGTGGATGTATAGAACCTTTCAACGAGATAGTGCTTTTTCAACTCTCTTAAAATGGAAGGTATTCCAAACATATATGCCATGGTTCTTACTTTGATAGGATACAAATATCTAAATTTGATATTTTTAGATAATTTGTCAGACCTATTGCCGATACTAAGTAGCAGCCAAAAATTTGTATCCATTTTTCATGATATTATGCGTGGATCAGATATGAAAGATCTTCCTCCAAGCTGTACATATGCCTTCAATCGAATACAGCTTTGCACATAATTCTATATGTATCTATGAGATCGTGTATGGAATTATATTTACTCACTTTAAATTGAGTATCCATTCCCCTCCTTTTCCTGTTAGGATTGGAAATCCTGTATTTTACATATCCATACAATTGAGTCCTTGGGTTTCTGAAATAGTGTATAAAGAAGTGATTCGAATCATTGCTATTTGACTCGGACCTATTCTAAAAAAGTCAAGGCATTTCGAATTGTTTGTTGATAAGGACAAAGTCAAGGAAAACCTTTAAAATTATTTCAATATTGGACCTTGGACAAATAGTAGTTCGGAATAGAATCTCTTTAGAAAGAAAATCTTTTGTCTCATGGCAGCCTGCTTCGGTTCCCTTACAAAACTTTTGTTATTGGGTTAGCCATACACTTCACATGTTTCTAGTGATTCATATGGCCTCATCATATGATACAAGTCTTGGATAAGAATCTACAATGTACTAGAACATCCTTGTTGTTGATCCTTTACTCCGATAGCATCTAGGGTTCCTCGAACATGTTGAAGTGTGGCAATTTTGCCACTTGATGGTGCATGTCACCGGCTAGCATGCACACCTTGGTATCAAATCATTTCCTTTATGAGTTTATATTTTTTGTATGTTTTTAATTGATTCAAGGTATATTTTGATAATGTTTTGTGCCTAAGTTATGTATGCAAAATTATAGGCAAAATTATGCACAAAAGAGTAGGAATGTTATGCTTGAAATGCCTATGGTGCTGGATTCATAATTTCCAGCAACATAGCTCCACTATTTATCTTATATCTCAGGTTGAAAATGGAGTGTTGGGCTGAAATTTTGAGTGATGTCTAAAGACATATATAGAAGACTATGGTTCAAAGTTCAGGTCAAAATGACATGGGAAAGTCCATTTTCTACTCCAAACAGATTGCTGTATCTGATGGGCCCAGTATGCAGAGTATGGGCCAGTTTTGGAGCTGTTTGGCCCATGATCCGGTTCCAGAACTTTCCTAGCTCTTGGAACAATATTTATTGATGACCAAGGATGCTTCAAACCAAGTTTCATAAGCAGATACAAAGGGGAACTAAGTAGGTGAAGCTAGTTTGGTTGTTTACCCAAACTAGTTAAACAATAGGAACTTAGTTCAAACCATGTGCCACTTTTTACTATATTTGGAATAGACATGTTGCAGCTGGTTTTTGACTCTTTTGTGTATGAAAAGTTAGATGTTGACCATTTTACTTTTAAATTTCAAATACTTTACTCATTTTGTAAGCTCACATGCTTGGCATGTCTGAACTAGTTGTAATTTCAAGCTTATATTGTAAAATGAATGAAATGGCTACACATCCAAGCCTCATTTTTCAAAAGCAACGTGGTCCCCTTCTTCTTATCTCTTCTTCAACACCTTAGAACACTCTAGGAACCCTAAAAACCAGAAAACACCATAACCAAAACCTAAAAACACAACTCACACACAACCATTCCCAAGAGCATCACCAAAAGCTTGCTTGTTGCTAACACTTCAAGCTAGCTTGCTCTTGGTCATAACCTTCTCACCCCAACAGAACAATGTGATATCTCACATTGGGTAAATCCTTAACCCTTCCCCCTCTTGCTAAGACTATAAAATGTTCTTGTAAATTATGGCCAATACCAGGGATATAAGCAATGATTTCAAATCCAGAGGTTAAGAGTACTCTGGCAACTTTATGTAATGCATAATTTGGTTTTTTTAGGGTGATAGTGGAAAAGTTGATAGATAAGTCATCCTTACTGCCACTCTACAGAACTGTACATGAGATTTTCATCTCATACTACTCCTCATTCAATTCTTTTGAACTCATTGGATCCTTTTCCTTGTTTGAGAATCTCTTCCCTTCGTCCACTCTGTTCTGAAGAGTAACTAGGACCAATTCAGTCATGTTTTCATTCAGTTGGAATCTAGGCTCTTCTACTTTACTTTTTTTTCCCTCCTTTTTGTTTTTTATTTTATTCCTTTCCATCATTGCTTAAGTGCCATAGGTTTGATCCTGTAGAATCTAAATCATTTTCTCATTGAGTGAAAGGTACGAAATAAATCAGATTGATTTTTGATCCAAAGTACTATGTTATGTGAAATCTTTGGTTTTTTTCTCTTTCTCTATCCCTATCCCGTAGGTATAGTGTTTGAATCAATAGACAACCTTATATTATGTATAAATGTATCTATATAAATCTATATCATTACATTCCAATTCCTTCCTGATACCTTCCAAGGAAAATCCCAAATTGGATCCCAAATTGATGGGTTAGTATGAGCTTATCCATGTCGTTATGCATTCTTCAAATAGGAATCCATTTTTGGAAAGATCCTGGCTTTCATGCCTTGGTGGATCACCGAGATCCTTTTCATGACCTATGTTATGTTGAAGGGATATCTATATGATCTGATCGATTGCATAAAGCTCACGGTAGCAATGGAACCAGGGAAAGTATACAAAAAAAATAGTTATTTTCTATGATATTATCATTTTCTATTATATTAGAATTAGATTAGTATTAGTTAGTGATCTTGGCTCGGTGAGTCCTTTCTTCCATGATGAACTGTTGGCACCAGTCTTATATTTTGTCTTTATGGATCAAGGAGAAAAGGGGTTCAGCAGGAAGATGATTGTAACATGAGAGAAGCAAGGGGGTCAACCTCTTTCAAATATACAATATGGATTCTGGCAATGCAATATAGTTGGACTCTCATGTCGATCCAAATGAATCATCCTTTCCATGGAGGGAAATCTTTTCCTGCTAGCAAGAGGATAGCAAGTTACAAATTCTAGCTCGGTAGGACATGTATTTCTACTACAATGAAATTCATAAATGAAGTAGTTAATGGTTGGGTTACCATTATCCTTTTTGTAGTGATGAAACTTGGAATGCATTCCTAAGAAAAGGAATTTGTACATTTTTCGGGGTCTCAAAGGGGTATGGAAACACATAAGAACTTTTGAATGGAAATGGAAAAGAGATGTAACTTCAGTTCCTTCGAAAATGGTAAGATCTTTTGCTCAAGAAGAAGGAGTTGACCCATATCATCTTGACTTGGTTCTAATTTCTCTATTTTTTTTAAGAACACTAAGTCAGGCTCTTCTCCTACCCGTATCGAATGGAACATGCTGAGCCAAATATTCTTCATGTAAAACCTACTTACTTTATTTAGATCGGGAAAATCGTACGGTTTTATGAAACTATGTGGTATGGCTCGAATCCGTAGTCAATCCTATTTCTGATCGGAATAGTTGACAATTGAGTCCAATTTTTCCCATTATTTCCATATCCGTAATAGTATGAAAAGAAGGCCCGACTCCAAGTTGTTCGAGAATAGTGGTGTTAAGTTTCTCGACCCTTTGCCTTAGGATTAGTCAATTCTATTTGTCTTAGGATTAGTTAGTTCTATTTCTCGATGGGGGGCAAGGGAAGGGATATAATTCAGTGGCAGAGTGTCACCTTGATGTGGTGGAAGTCATCAATTCAAGCCTGTTTATCCCTAAATTTGATTATCCTTAAACCAAATGTGAGTTTTTCTATTTTTACTTGCCCCCCCATCGTGATCAAATGAGAATGGATAAGAGGCTCATGGGATTGACACGAGGGGGTAAGGATGGCTATATTTCTGGGAGCAAACTCCAGGCGAATACGAAGCACATGGATACAAGTTATGTCTTGGAATGAAAGGCAATTCTGAATCCGCTTTGTCTACAAACAATGAAGTTATAAGTAATGCAACTATGAATCTCATGAAAAGTTTGATCCTAGCTCAGGATGAGTGCTGGCGGCATGCTTAACACATGCAAGTTGGATGGGAAGTGGTGTTTCCAGTGGCGGACGAGTGAGTAATGCATAAGAACCTACCCTTGGGAGGGGAACAATAGTTGGAAATGACTGCTAATACCCCATAGGCTGAGGTACAAAAGGAGGAATCCGCCCGAGGAAGGGCTCGTGTCTGATTAGCTAGTTGGTGAGGCAATAGCTTACCAAGGCGACGATCAATAGCTGGTCCAAGAGGATGATCAGCCACACTGAGACTGAGACACAGCCTAGATTCCTACAGGAGGCAGCAGTGGGGAATTTTCCACAATGGATGAAAGCCTGATGGAGCACTACCCGATTGAGGTAGAAGGCTTATGGGTCGTGAACTTCTTTTCCCAGAGAAAAAACAATGATGGTATCTGGGGAATAAGCATTGGCTAACTCTGTGCCAGCAGCCGTGGTAATACAGAGGATGTAAGCATTATCTAGAATGATTTGGTGTAAAATGTTTGTAGGTGGCTTTTTAAGTCTGCCGTTAAATTCCAAGGCTTAACCCTAGAAAAGCGATGGAAACAACCAAGCTGGAGTATGGTAGGGGTAGAGGGAATTTTTCGTGGAGCAGTGAAATGCATAGAGATCGAAAAGAACACCAATGGTGAAAGCACTCTGTTAGGCCCGGCACTAACACTAACCCTAGTAGTCCTAGCCGTAAACAATGGATACTAGGCATTGTGCATATCGACCCATGCAGTGCTGTAGCTAATGCATTAAGTATCCCGCCTGGGAAGTACGTTCGCAATAATGAAACTCAAAAAAATTGACAGGGGCTCGTACAAGTAGTGAAGCACGTGGTTTAATTCGATGCAAAATGAAGAGCCTTACCAGGGCTTGACTGATGGAATTTGGTGTAGGTTTATGTTGTTGTACCCTAGAGCACAATCATTCAAGGTGTTAGTCAAGAATGATTGTTGTTGGTTCTTGGTTCTTGATTTTGTTTTTTGGGTTTGTTAAGGTTTTGTTTCTGGTTTTTAATGGAGGATTGGGGTTCTTGAGAAGGTTGTTAGCTTTTGGGAAGAAGAAGGAAACAAATGTAGTAGTTGAGAGAGAGAGAGAGAGCCAAAATTGTTGTTTTTCAAAATTTTTGAATATTACTTCCTCAACGTTTTTCATTTCAATTTTTATACTTTTAAATACATCAAAAAGATAATAAGACATGCTGCCATATTGAGCAATAAATACAAAAGCATTAAAAGTAACCAACCAAGCCAAATTACCTCAACTAACTCTAATCAATGTGCTGGGCATGCAAGAAACCTTCTTTAATGGGCAGTTCAGCATGTCTGAGGCATTTGAATTTGAGAACCAGCTCCATTTGACTTGAAAATTGTAGGGAAGCCTTTTTGAATATTAAACTATGTTCTAGCCAAAAATCAGATAAAACAAAGTCCATTTACCCATTCAAAAATAATCAAACCCAAGACAATGTTTTCCAGATTTTTGGGCAACAAAACTGCACAAGGGTCAGATTGTTTAGGGCTTAACTCAGCCTTCCTAGCTCCAAATTGGGCCATTCTTTTTGCTACTGCTTCCTCTGCATTTCTAGTTTATTATATCCAAATCCCAAACCTTCTTCAAACAACATCCAAAGAAGTGGACTTATGTTGCTGGAAATACAATTCCAGCAACTAGACAAAATGGCCCTAAGCTATAGTTAATTAGCTTAGGGCATCACTAAAAAGATATTGTTCTTAAACATTGCAAGATAAAATAAAATCCATAAACATAAATAATGTTTGGTCTTTGATTTTGCAAAACAAAGAGTGCAAGAGTAACCAAACTACCTTCCATATTGTGGCAAGATCACCACATTTCAACACTCCTCCTTGGTGTTCTTGCTTGAAATATTGAGAAGCTTCCTCAAGGTCTCAAATCTTGCTTTTGGAAGTGGCTGATGAAGAAATCTGCAAGGTTATCTTCGGTCTTGATATATTCCAAGCTTACTTCTCCATTTTCTTCAAACTCCCTCAAAGAGTGATACTTCACCGGTATATGTTTTGTCCTTCCATGTTTAATGGGGTTCTTGGCTATTGATATGGCTGAAGTGTTGTCACATTTGATGATGGTTGAACCCTCTTGAGGATAACCATGGTCCTCCAATAATTTCCTAAGCCAAATGCATTTGATTTGCACATGAAGAGCAAGCAATGTACTTGGCTTCAGCGGTGCTTTGAGTGGTTGTTGCTTGCTTCTTTGCATTCCATGAGAATGGTCCACTACCAAGTGAGAAAAGATACCCCGAAGTGCTCTTCATATCATCCAAGCATCCAGCCCAATCACTATCCGAGTCGGCCATTAATCTCATCACATCTTGCCTATCATACCAAACTACAAAGTCTTGTGTTCCTTTTAAGTATCTAAGAATTCTTTTGCCACCTACAAAATGATTTTGGGATGGTGCTTGCATATATCTAGAAAAAACACATGTGGCATGCATAATATCCTGTCTTGATGAACATACATAGAGCAAACTTCCTATCATGCTTCTATATAGGGTCGGGTTTACCTTTGGTGTGCCATCCTCCTTCTTGTATTTGTCTCCTTGGCTCATTGGTGTTGACATTGGCTTGCATTCATCAAGGTTGAACTTTTTCAAAAGATCTTTGATGTATTTCTCTTGAGATATGAAGATACCCCTAGAGCATTGCATCACTTCCACTCCAAGGAAGTAATTCATTTCACCAAGGCTTGACATGTCAAACTCCTTTTCAAGTTCATTTTTCAAAGCTTCCACATTCTTTTCATTTTCACCCGTGACCAACAAATCATCCACATAGAGTGAGATAACAATCATTCGTTCTTCATTCCTTATGTACAGTGTTGGCTCACTTGAACTCCTTCTAAAGCCTTGGTAGATCAAGTAACCATCAATCTTGCCATACTAAGCCCTAGGTGCTTGCTTTAACCCGTAAAGTGCCTTGTGTAGATGGTAGACTTTGTCCTCATGTCCTTGAACAATGAAGCCCTCGGGTTGCTTGACATAAACCTCCTCTTGAAGCACACCATTCAAGAAAGCTGACTTTACATCAAGGTGGTACACCTTCCATGACATTGAGGCCGAGATGGATAGGATGAGCCTTATGGTCTCCATTCTTGCAACCGGTGCAAACTTATTGTGCATAGCCTTTTGCCACAAGCCTTGCCTTGTTCTTGCATATTGTTCCATCCAGGTTGAACTTGGTCCTAAAGATCCACTTTACACAAATTGGTTTCTTGTTTTTAGGTTTAGAAACCAAAAACCAAGTTTCATTCTTTTCTATCGTATCCATTTCGGTTTGCATGGCCTCCATCCACTCTTTCTTTTGCATAGCTTCTTGAGCATTGGTAGGATCACTCAAGGCAACATTGCACCTTTCATATATTTCGGACAATGGCCTTTCTCCTCTAACACCATCTCCAATCTCCAATTCGGCTCCAATGGTCTCAAGTGCATCCTCCTCATCATCTTCATTTTCTTCATTGTCATTGTCATTGGTTTCTTCTTCTTCATCATCCAACCGAGCATTATCTTCATGGACAAGAAGCTCCTCCTTTGTCCAATCCCAAACAGCATCTTCATCAATCCTCACATCCCTTGTTACCACAAGTTTCTTGGTTTCCAAGTTGAAAACCCTAAAACCTTTGGTAACCTCACTAAAGTTGACCAAGATGCCCACATTTGCCCTTTTGTCAAGCTTGTCTCTCATGTGTGGATGAACATGGAGAAAACAAACACTTCCAAAGATTTTTATGTTGTCTAAAGATGGTTTTTCTCCATACCATATCTCATAGGGTGTCTTGGACTCATTGGCTTTGGTATATGCTCGATTTTGGATGTAGCTAGCCGTGTATATGGCTTCGGCCCAAAACTTCTTTGGTATGTTCTTCTCATGTATCATGCACCTTGCCATCTCCATCAAGGTCCTATTTTTCGTCTCACAAACACCATTTTATTGTGGTGTGTATGGTGTTGTGAATTGATGCACCATTCCATTTTCTTTGCAAAATTCCTCCATAGCCAAGCTTGTATATTCTCCACCATTGTCGGTTCTTAAGCACTTCATCTTTGCATTGCTTTGGGTTTCCACCATCTTCTTGAATTCCATGAACTTCTCAAGCACTTGTGACTTGGTTGTTAGAAAATATACCCAACACATCCTTGAGTAGTCATCAATGAAGGTTAGGAAGTACTTACAACCTCCAATTGATGACAAACTCATCGGTCCACACACATTCGAATGGGCTAGCTCAAGCTTCTCCTTAGCTCTACATGAACCGGCTTTAGGGAATGGAGTCGTGTGGATTTCCCTAGTTGGCATACATCACATAGGCTTCTCATCTCCTCAATCTTTGGCATGTCCTTCACAATGGCATTGGTGTTTTTCATGGCACCATAGCTAGAATGCCCAAGCCTTTTATGCCAAAGTTGAGAAATGGACTCCACTTTGGTTTTTAAGGCTTGTTCATTCTTAAGTAGGTCCAATCTATAGCTTTGGTCCTTCAATGGTACCTTAAACAGCTCATTACCGCAAGCATCATATATAATACATCCATCTTTTGCAAAGTTTAAAGCAAAGCCTCTTCCCACCAATTGTGCTACACTAAGCAAGTTTTCACACAAACTAGGAACATATGGCACATCTTTTATAATTTTGGTACCTTCCTTGGTGTTCAAGCACACATCTCCTTTGCCTTCTACTTCCATGAACCGGCCATCACCAATCTTCACTTTGGTTTTGTAGTTTCGGTCAAGCTCCATAAAACCATCCTTTTGGAAACTCATGTGGTGTGAGCAACCACTATCCACAAGACAACCGAAACCACTACTTGTGGCCTTAAGGCATGTGGCCACAAATAGGTTCTCGGCTTCTTCATTAACCACATTGGCTTGTTGTCTCCTTTGCTTGCATACTTTGGCAATGTGGCCTTTTCCTCCACATCTTTCACAAGATGCATCCGGCCTCCAAAAACACTTGGATGGTGGATGTCCAAGCTTCTTGCAATGAGGGCAAGGTGGATGCCCTCCTCGGTTTTGATGGCTTTGTTGTTGTTGTTGTTGATTCCATCCACTTTTGTTGTTATTTGTGTTGTTGTTGGTTGTAAAACCAGCTTGGTTGGTGTTGTTGCTCTTCCTTCCTTTATTCTTCTTTTTGTTGTCGTTGCCACCATATAATGCTCTTCCTTCCTTCCTTCCTTTCGGGCAAACTCACCAATAATTTCTCTACTATCCTTTGATTGGTCAATTGCTCACCAAGGACCCGAATTTGATTTACCACTTTGAGCATCCTTTCCGTGAAATCCTTGACAAGCTCATTCTCCTTCATCTTCAAGGTCTCAAACTCTCTTCTTAGGTTTAAAACTTGCATTTGCTGAGTTCTAGTATTTCCATGGAACTCCTCTTGAAGCTTTATCCAAACCTTTCTAGCACTTGTGCACGACATTGTCCTTGTAAAAATGGAATCACTCACAGAGGAGTGCAAGGCAGTGAGGGTCTTGAACCCCTTGGCATCTTCGGCCTCATGTGCATTTCTTTGTGCTTGGGTTGCATTAGCTCTCAACTCTTCCACTACATAACCTTCTTCTATGACTTCCCATAAACCAAAGACTTGAAGGTAGGCTTTCATTTTTATACTCCAAATGGAATAGTTTTTGCCTTCAAACTTAGGTGGTGTTGGGGTTGCAAAGGATTGTGAGGCCATCTGAAAAAATGGTTTTTCAAAAGTTTTGAAAAATGGACACAAGAACAAGCTCTCGGGTGGTGGTGTTTTGGTGAGTTTCAACTAGTCTTTTTGGGAGGTTTGGTTTTGGTTGGAAGGCTTTAGGTGGGGGATCCTCTCACAAATAAAATGGTCTAGGTTGAAAGCTCACAAGGTCCTAAGAAATTACACTATGCTCTGATACCATGATGGAATTTGGTGTAGGTTTATGTTATTGTACCCTAGAGCACAATCATTCAAGATTTTAGTCAAGAATGATTGTTGTTGGTTCTTGGTTCTTGATTTTGTTTTTTGGGTTTGTTAAGGTTTTGTTTCTGGTTTTTAATGGAGGTTTGGGGTTCTTGAGAAGGTTGTTAGCTTTTTGGAAGAAGAAGGAAATAAATGTAGTAGTTGAGAGAGAAAGAGAGAGAGAGAGAGAGAGCCAAAATTGTTGTTTTTCAAAATTTTTGAATATTACTTCCTCAACGTTTTTCATACTTTTAAATACATAAAAAAGACAATAATACATGCTTCCATATTGAGCAATAAATACAAAAGCATTAAAAGTAACCAACCAAGCCAAACTATCTCAACTAACTCTAATCAATGTGCTGGGCATGCAAGAAACCTTCTTTAATGGGCATTTCAGCTTGTCTGAGGCATTTGAATTTGAAAACCAGCTCCATTTGACTTGAAAATTGGAGGGAAGCCTTTTTGAATATTAAAATATGTTCTACCCAAAAATCAGATATAACAAAGTCCATTTACCCATTCAAAAATAATCAAACCCGAGGCAGTTTTGTCCAGATTTCTGGGCAACAAAACTGCACAAGGGTCAGATTGTTTAGGGCTTAACTCATCCTTCCCAGCTCCAAATTAGGCCATTCTTTTTGATGCTGCTTCCTCTATGTTTCTCATTTATTATATCCAAAATTTGAATCCAAAGCCCAAACCGTCTTCAAACGGAATCCAAAGAAGTGGACTTAAGTTGCTGGAAATACAATTCCAGTAACTAGACAAAATGGCCCTAAGTTATAGTTAATTAGCTTAGGGCATCACAAAAAATATATTGTTCTTAAACATTACAAGATAAAATAAAATGCATAAACCTAAATAATCTTTGGTCTTTGATGTTGCAAAACAAAGAGTGCAAGAGTAACCGAACTACCTTGCACATTGTGGCAAGATCACCACATTTCAACATTGACATGCCGCTAATCCTCTTGAAAGAGAGGGGTGCCTTCAGGAACGCAGACACAGGTGGTGCATGGCTGTCGTCAGCTTGTGTCATAAGATGTTAGGTGAAGTCCCACAATGAGCACAACCCTTATGTTTAGTTGCCACCATTGAGTTTGGAACCTTCACCAGACTCGCGTACATGAAGCCGGAATCGCTAGTAATCACTGATCAGCCATACGGTGGTGAATTTGTTCTCGAGCCTTGTACACATCGCCCATTGCACTATGCGAGCTAGCCATGCCCAAAGTCGTTACCTTAACCACAAGGAGGGGATGCTAAAGGTAGGGCTAGTGACTGGAGTGAAGTCGTAACAATGTAGCCGTATTGGAAGGTGCGGCTAGATCACCTCCTTTTCAGGGAGACCTAATGCTTGTTAGGTATGTTGGTTTGACACTGCTACACACCCAAAAAGAAGCAAGCAACGTTTGAGTGAAACTTGGTGATGGAAGTAGTTTTGTTGGCATAGCGGGCCCTCAACAGGAGGCCCACACGATGGGCTATTAGCTCAGTGCTATAGCACACCCTAATAATCTCGTCGTTGTGCCAAGGTTGTGAAGGCTCTCAGCCACATGGATAGTTCAATGTGCTCATCAGTGCCTGACCCTGAGATGTGGATCATCCAAGGCATATTAGCATGGCATACTTCTTTTGTTTGAACTGGGGTTTGAAACTGAACTTGTACTCAGGAGGATAGATGGGGCGATTTAGGTGAGATCCAATGTAGATGCAACTTTCTATTCACTCGTGGGATCCAGGCGGTTCGGGGAGGACCACCACGACTCCTCTATTCTCGAGAATCATACATCCCTTATCAGTATATGGGCAGCTATCTCTCGAGCATAGGTTTAGGTTCGGCCTCAATGGGAAAATAAAACGGAGCACCTAACAACGTATCCTGATAGACCAAGAACTACGACATTGCCCTTTTCATTCTGAGGTGACGGAGGGATCGTACCATGCGAGACTTTTTTTCATGCTTTTCCCGAAGGTTTGCAGAAAGCTGCAATCAATAGGATTTTCCAAATCCTCCTTTCCCGAAAGGAAGAACGTGAAAATGTTTTTTCCTTTTTGCAAGGACCAAGACATTGGATCTAGCCGTAAGAAGAATGCTTGGCTGATAAATAACTCACTTCTTGGTCTTCGACCCTTTCAATCACTACAAACACCCCCAATCAATGCAATGGGATGTGTCTTAATGAGAGTCTAGGGTTGGGCCATGAGAGTCTCTTAATGCCTTCTTTTTTCTACTCATCAGAGTTATTTCACAAAGACTTGCCATGGTAAAGAAGAAAGGAGGAACAAGTACACTTGGAGAGCATAATATGACAAAGAATTGTATACTGTGTTCGGGAAGGATGAATTGCTCCTGAAAAGGAATCTATTAATTCACTCCCAATTGGTTGGACCACAGGTACGATGATTTACTTCACAGGTGAGGTCTCTTGTTCAAGTCCAGGATGGCCTAGCTGCACTAAAGAAAAGAATAGAATAAGCATTTGACTCCTTCATGCATGCTTCACTTGGCTCGGGGGGATATAGCTCAGTTGGTAGAGCTCTGCTCTTACAATTGGGTCATTACGATTACGAGTTGTATGTCTAATTGTCTAGGCAGTAATGATAGCATCTTGTACCTGAACCAGTGGCTCACTTTTTCTAAGTAATAGGGAAGAGGACCGAAACATAGAGGAGGTAGGATGGGCAGTTCGTCAGATATAGTATGGCTCCAACATGGACAATAGTTGGAGTCGACAGCTCTCCTAGGGTTCCCTCATCTAGGATCCCTGGGGAAGAGGATGAAGTTAGCCTTCGCAAACAACTTGATGCATTATCTCCCTTCAACGCTTTGAGCGAAATGCAGCAAAAAGAAGGAAAATCCATGGACGAACCCCATCATCTCCACCCCGTAGGAACTATGAGATCACCCTAAGGACGCCTGCAGCATTTAGGGATCGTAGACTGACCATAGAACCTGTTCAATAAGTGGAACGCATTAGCTGTCCGCTTTTAGGTTAGGCAACAAGAATCAGAGAAGAGTAATCACTTATTCTTAAAACCAGCATTATTAAGACCAAAGAGTCAGGTGGAAAAGGGGGGAAAGCTCTCTTTTCCTGGTTCTCCTATAGCTAGATCCTCCAGAACCACAAGAATCCTTAGTTAGAATGGGATTCGAACTCAACACCTTTTGAGATTTGAGAGGAGTTGCTATTTGGAGAGCACAGTACTATGAAAGCTGTAAGCTGTGTTTGGGGGGAGTTATTGTCTATTGTTGGCATTTATGGTAGAATCAGTCGGGGGCATGAGAGGTGGTAGTTTACCCTATGGCGGATGTCAGCTATTCGAGTCTGCTTATCTCCAACTCGTGAACTTAGTCGATACAAAGCTATATGATAGCATCCAAATTTTCTGATATGGCAATTTGATCTATGCTATGATTTAGCATTCATGGACGTTGATAAGATCCTCCCATTTAGTAACACCTTAGGGAACGGCATAGCCTTAAATTTAAGGGTGTGGTTCAAATGAGAAAAGGCTTACAGTGGATACCTAGGCACCTAGAGACGAGGAAAGGCATAATAAACAATGAAATGCTTCAGGGAGTTGAAAATAAGCATAGATCTGGAGATTCCTAAATAGGTCAACCTTTCAAACTACTGCTGAATCCATGGGTAGGCAAGCGACAACCTGGATAACTGAAAAAACTTAGGAGCCAAAGGAAAAAAAAGCAAAAGTGATTCCCGTAGTAGCGGCGAGCAAAATGGGAGTAGTCTAAACTA
This sequence comes from Ziziphus jujuba, assembly GCF_031755915.1. Lineage (NCBI taxonomy): Eukaryota > Viridiplantae > Streptophyta > Magnoliopsida > Rosales > Rhamnaceae > Ziziphus > Ziziphus jujuba. The sequence goes on from NC_083389.1 coordinate 25,491,428, forward strand.
TGAAAACCTGGTTGTGGGAGAGCAATACAAGCGTTGTGCTACTAGGTGAAGCGGTGGAGTGCTGCACCATAGATGGAGAGAGTCCAGCAGCCGAAAGTATTACTAGCTCACGCCCTAACCCGAGTAGCATGGGACACATGGAATCTCGGGTGAATCAACAAGGACCACCTTGCAAGGCTAAATACTCCTGGGTGATCGATAGTGAAGTAGTACCGTGAGGGAAGGGTGAAAAGAACCCCCATCAAGGAGTGAAACAAAACATGAAACCGTAAGTTCCTACGTAGTGGGAGGAGACCAGGGCTCTGACCACGTGCCTATTGAAGAATGAGCTAGCGACTTATAGGCAGTGGCTTGGTTAGGGGAACCCATCAGAGCCGTAGCAAAAGCGAGTCTTCATAAGGCAATTGTCACTGCTTATGGACCCGATCCTGGGTGATCTATCCATGACGAGGATGAAACTTGGGTGAAACTAAGTGGAGGTTCTAACCGATTGATGTTGAAAAATCAGCCGATGAATTATGGTTAGGGGTGAAATGCCACTCGAACCCAAAGCTAGCTGGTTCTCCCTGAAATGCATTGAGGCACAGCAGTTGATTGGACATCTAGGGGTAAAGCATTATTTCGGTGTGGGCTGTGAGAGCGGTACCAATTTAAGGCAAACTCTGAATACTAGTTATGACCTCAAAACAATAAGGGTCAATGTCTGCTAGTGAGACAATAGGGGATAAGCTTCATCGTCGAGAGGGAAATAGCTTGGATCACCGGCTAAGGTCTCTTAATGACTGCTCAGTGATAAAGGAGGTAGGGGTGCAGAGATAGCCAAGAGGTTTGCCTAGAAGCAGCCACCCTTCAAAAAATGCATAGTAGCTCATTGATCGAGCGCTCTTGCACTAAAGATGAAGGGGCTAAGCGATCTGCCGAAGCTGTGGGATGTAAAAATGCATCGGTAGGGGAGCATTCTACCTAGAGGGAAGCACTCGTGCGAGCAGTGGTAGACAAAACAGAACCGAGAATGTTGGTTTAAGTAATGAAAACATTGGTGAGAATACAATGTCTCAAAAACCTAAGGGTTCCTCCCCAAGGTTCCTCCATGGAGGGTGAGTTGGGGCCTAAGATCAGGACAAAAGGTGTAGTCGATGGACAACAGGTGAATATTCTTGTACTTCCCTTATTGGTCCTGAGGGATAGAGGAGTCTAGGTTAGCCGAAAGATGGTTATCGGTTCAAGGAAGCAAAGTGCCCCTGCGTTTTCAGGGTAAGAAGGGGTAGAGAAAATGCCCCGAGCCAATGTTCGAATACTAGGCACTACGTCGCTGAAGTAACCCATGCCATACTCCCACGAAAAGGTCGTTACATAGAAAGAAGCACTTTCACATCATCTTAACTCGAAACAATTAGGGAGAGAGAAGGTTCCTTTTTTTTTTTTTTAGGGTACTCCTGGGAACAGATCCAGTAGAGATGGGTGAGGCCTGTAGCTCAGAGGATTAGAACACGTGGCTACGAACCATGGTGTCGGGGGTTCGAATCCCTCCTCGCCCACAACCGGCCAAAAAGGGAAGGACCTTTCCCTTTGGGGGTAGGAAAATCATGATCGGGATTGTGGATCCCAAGCTATGGAATTTAGGCATAGGTCTTTTGTCAAAATGGAATGGCCTTACTTTTTCTTTTTTCTTTCTTTTTATTTATCGTTAATGGTGGATGAATCGACATATTGTTTCATTTTATACCTTGTAATTCTTCCTCGGCCAATCTAGGGAAGAATAGAAAAGAAAATACAAGTATTTGTAGCATAGAAAAAATGTGTTCCCCGTCATTAAATGTTTTCTCATGGTAATTGTGGCCTCCCGGGCGAATCGATGATTGCATCTTTGATGCACTTGCTAGTACATATGAGAATTCTTAATTGGATAGTTGTAAATAGCCCAGTGATACGAACCTAGGATGGCCTGCTCCTAAACCCGTATTATATTAGCTCGGATCTAATTATGTTCAAGTTCTAATGGTCATCTTGACCACTAACAAACCTGTGATTAGAAACCTTGATATATAATGAAGATACCACAATAGGTGATAGAAGGCCTATTGATACGTCAAACTAAAACACTCATTCACTAATAGTGTTTTAGGTGTTCAAAAGAGTAAAGAGAATTCAATCTCACAAATAATTTTCTATATAAGAATCAAGCTTGATTTCTCATTGAAAGTAAGCATTTAAATGGGCTTTGAGTGAACAAAGTAAAACCATAAAAGGATTAGGAAATTTCGGCCAACTTAGAATCCAATTAGGAAATTGCCTAATTTCACACCCCTTCCTAATCTAATTTGGATTAATTAATTCCCTTATTTTGAATTAGGAATTAATTAATTTACAATGAAAATAATAAAATAATAAATTTCCTAAACTTATTTTTCCAGCAAATAAATAAATAAAAATCAAAATAAAAGACTAATTTCCTAAAACGAAAAGTAGAAATCAAATTAGGAAACTAAAATACTAGCTTTTTGACTAAGTTGACTTTAATTAATCTTTGACCAATTTGAGCTCCAAATCAGCTTCTATATGCTTTTTAGGATGCCAAATAGGATGATTATGGAGTACCACACATTTCCCTTGCTTCGAGGAAAGAGAAAAAGCTAACTTAGCAAAATACTGTAAAGCCAGCGAGCAATACAGCAATTTTCGGCCAAATTTTGAAGCTGTCCATACAAGTTGGTTTTACTTCTGCCTTGACTTGTTTCGATGGTCTCTTAGTGATATTTATTAAATCCATAAAGAGTTGGAACCATTTCTTGCTGCTTGGACTCCATAAATGCACAAAATCGCTACCCGGGTCCATATCGGCTTCCACTATTTGTATGCTCAAAATAGGTCTTGGATTTTCGGGTATGGACAAGTGCTCTTGAGAATGAATTATCCCCTGGATAAAGGCAGCAAATTTTTCCCTAAACCTCTTAGGTTGAGCCCTAGTGATTGGCCGGTCTTCATCCATATCGGGTTAGCAACTTGGTAGGTTGTCGATTGTGCGGGCACAGACGGATTCATATCATTTCCCTCCTCTTGAAAAGGATTGGTCCTCAAATCAAGGTCATCACCTACAGAAAAAGCAGATAATTCAGTAACATTAAATTTGGCACTAACATTGTACTTACTTAGTAAGTAAAGTTTGTCAGCATTTTGATTGATTCGCTCCAAAATTTGAAAAAGTCCATCCACTTGAGGCATAAGTTTTAACTCTTATTGCTTCGGAAACCTTTCCTTTCGTAAATGCAACCAAATATGATCTCCTAGGTCAAACACTAACACAATAAATCTAAAAATACATGCTCATTATGGAAAAAATTACACTTTTTTAAGTTAGCAAATAATCTCTTCCAAATTTTCGAATTTCCACAAAGTAAAGCTCTCAACAAGGCAGATAAAGTTCTATAAAACAAAAACAATTTTAAATAAGCATCTTTATGATTCATGACCAGAAATGGTTTTTTACTCCAGATAGCTTTATTAGCATCCCCAAAACTCAAATAAATATTTTTATTTTTCCTCTCTTTTCTTTCTTTTTCTTGCTTCCCTTCGGTTTGGCTCTCACTCTCGGCTTTTCTCACTTCGCTCATACTCTCAGGTTTCTCTCCCCTTGTCACCTCATTTTTAGCATTCCCATGATTTTTCCACTCAATTTGAGTCTTAGAGCATTTACCTAGTTGGTCTTGCACCGCTTGGACTCCTTGGATGGGTGTTGTTGTCGTGGGGGCCATGCTAGTTCTCTTATTGAGTTGCTTGGCCACCGTCCTTTGTTATATTTGTATTTGATCTTTGTACACCTCTCTGGGAGTTAATGCCTCCAGCTTGACCTTTTTACCTTTAAATCTAAAAACAATACTATTCTCTCTACCATAATGAATAGCATCTCTATCAAATTGCCATGGCCTACCAAAGTAAAATATGTCCTGATGCATAGGCACAACATCACACAAAACCACATCCACATATTTATCAATGCTGAATTTTACTTTGGCTTGTTTATTAACTTTCATCTCACCACTATCATTAAGCCATTGTAACCTATAAGGTTTGGGATGTTTAATTGTTGTTAAACCTAGTTTATCTATCACAAGATTACTAATTACATTGGTACAACTTCCACTATCGATAATCCTACTACAAATCTTACCTTGGATTTCACATCGGGTGTGGAAGATGTTCTCTCTTTGAATTTCATCCTCATCTTTGTATGCAGCCAGCATTCTCCTAGAAACCAAGCTTAATTTAGCATGGGAAGCGTTCAAACTTTTGGCTTCACCTTCAAGCTGTTACTCCTCCTTTTGCTCGGTTTCATCGTAACTTTCCTCACTTTCCGATTCTAGCTCACCATTACCCTTCAGGATTATGATCCTTCTATTTGAGCATTGGCTAGCGATGTGTCCTCATCCTTGGCACTTAAAACAAATAATTTCTCTTGATCTTCAAGGTTTAGGATCAGATTTTACATCATTCTTTGGTGCTTGGACAAATTCGGTTTTGGACTCCTTTTTTGGCCGATTGGAACTTTCTTCACCAAGTTTCGGTTTTAGCCTTGGCTCAAACGTGGGGTTGCTTCTCCAACTAGTTGAATTTGTCCACCCGCTGCTTGAAACACCTCCAAACCGTGAGCTTGTACCCCTCTTCTTGAATTGATGCTCTAATTTAATAGCCACATGCAACATCTCCTCCAATTCCACATATTGTTGCAATTCGAGTTGATTGGCTATTTCACGATTCAAACCACCAAAAAACCTTGCCATGGTTGCTTCTCTATCTTCATTCATGCTTAACCTCATCATAAGCATCTCCATGTCCTTGTAATAATCCTCCACAGACCTAGTTTCTTGAGATAAAGATTGAAGTCTTTGATGCAGCAATCTATGATAGTGTGATGGTATGAACCGCTTTCTCATGGCTCCTTTAATTTGTTGCCATGTAGTGATCAAGTCATCACCAACTCTCCTTTGGGTGTTTTGATCATTGGTCTAACATTGGAGTGCATAATGACCAAATTCCATTGCTGCCAATTTCACCTTCTTTGCCTCCGAATAATTATGGCAATCGAAGATCATCTCCATATGCTCCTCCCATTCCAAGTAAGCCTCTGAATCACTTTTCCCCATGAAAGGTGGTATGTTTACCTTGATGTTGCCAAGATCATCATCTACCTCCTCTCTCCTATGCCTCTCATGGCCTAGCCTCTCTTGGACAGCAAGTGTTTCATCCATTCCTTCCTCGAAATCATCTTCAAAATTACCTTCCTAAAATTCCTCTCTAGGTTGCCCTTGGCCTCGTCAACCTCGATGTTGACCTTCATGGAACTCTTGCCTCAAATTTGGTCCTCCATGAATTGTTTCTATTCTATCCATCCTTTGATTGATGTGATCAAATTGAGCATTCATCCGCTGCAATTGTTCCAAGATGGCTTTCATGTCCATTTGCTTACCACTCCCTGTAGCTCAAGAATCACCATGGAATCCTATGGATTCTTCTTAATTAATTCTTAAAGGTGGATCTCCTCTTCTCACCCTTGAATCTGCCATGTTTGTATAAATAATGCAAAAATAAAATAAGACCTCACCAAATCACTCCCTCACATGTTTCACTCAAACAAGGTCTCGACACTCGTGTTTTCATACTAGTCTCTGCTTTTACCCTCTTTTAAGCTCACACACTTTTGCCTTTTTCCACTCAATGAATTATCTCAAAGTTCTAATTAAAACACCCATAAAACAGCAAGTAGATCACTAGTATGTTTTAATTAAACTTATCAACAAAACAGTAGCAAAAAGCAAGCAATACCGAATGAATTAACAAAACATAGTTTTTGACTTTCTAGGCAAAATAAAGCAAAATAATAAGGAAAATTTTGAAATTAGCAAGAACTGGACCAGATGGTAAGAGATTAAGGATTCAAGAATAAAATTGAGGAAAAATAATTTCAAACACGAACAAGAATCAAATCGAACAAAAATATAGAATAGTGTTGGTTGTTGTCCTTGTAATTCAAGTTATGTATCAAATCCTTCAACTAATTTTAATCCAAATAATTTAAACACCCGAAATTCAAATATCCAGAAACAAAAATAAATCTCCAGTAACTCCAAATAATGAATAAATATGCAACAATTCAGCAGCTCTAATAATTTCCAGCAAACAAATCAAATTCCAACAAACAGATTTTTTTTTATTCGGCTTTTCTTCTTCTTTTTTTTTTTTTTTTTTTTCACTCACAGAACATAAAGCAACTGCAGTAGTAAGAATCAACACCAAAATTTGCAATTCCAACACCAAACAATCACCAAACCCATGACCTCCCAACAACAAAATACAAATTTGTAATTTTTTTGTATGTTGCCGCAAATTCTCTTTCTCTTTTTTTTTTTAATATATGAATGCAAGTATTTAAGACTAAAACAGCAAAGAAAAATCAATAAAAACCAAATTAACAAGAATAATGATAAAACAACCAATAAACTAGGAAACAAAAAATACGGTAAAACTAGGAAACCAAACTTAACTAGGAATGAATTTTTTTTTTAAAATATGTAGAACGTGTATGATGATAGAAGAAACCTTAACCTAATGCTAAAATTGCAGAATAACATAAAACATATAAATCAAATAAAGATAGATCAAACCTAAACAAAATTCATCTCTGATACCAAATGATAAGAACCTAAGACGACCTGCTCCTAAACCCGTATTATATTAGCCCGGATCTAATTATGTTCAAGTTCTAATGGTCATCTTGACCACTAACCAACCTGTGATAAGAGACCTTGATATATAATGAAGACGCCACAATAGGTGATAGAAGGCCTATTGATAAGTCAAACTAAAACACTCATTCACTAATGGTGTTTTAGGTGTTCAAACGAACAAAGAGAATTCAATCTCATAAATAATTTTCTATATAAAATTCAAGCTTGATTTCTCATTGAAAATAAGCCTTTAAATAGGCTTTGAGTGAACAAAGTAAAACCCTAAAAGGATTAGGAAATTTCGGCCAACATAGAATCTGATGTGATTCCGCCCGAGCTCGCTCCACCGATAACCCTCTCGGGTGCTGACTCGAAACGGATGAAGACTAGGCCAATCACAGGATCTCAAATTAAGAGATTTAAGGGAAACATGGGAGTATTTATACAGAGGGTAATCAATCTCAACAGAGCTTGTCCACACTTGAAGATACAAAGCCTATTCTAAGCATCCAAGTGGTGGAAGCCGATACGGACCCGGGTGACGGTTTTGGTACATTTTTGGAGTCCGAGAAGCATGAAATGGTTCCAATACTTTATGGTTCAATACATATGCCTAATAGGTCATGGAATCAAGTTAAAGCAGCCTCAAATGCAATCAAAAAGGGCTTGTACAGACAGCTTCAACAATTTGGCCAAATTTGCTGTATTGCTTGCTGGCTTTACTGTATTTTACTGTATTAGCCTTTTCTTATTTTTCCAAGCATGGGCAACGTGTGGGCCTTCATATTCAGCTTATTTGGCATCCTAAAAAGCATATAGAAGCTGATTTGGAGCTCAAAGAGGTCAAAGATTGATCAAAGTCAACTTGATAAAAAAGGCTAGCATTTTTAGTTTCCGAATTTGTTTTACTTTTTGTTTTAGGAAACTACCATTACTTTTTGGCTTTTATTTATTTATTTTCTGGACAAATAACTTCGGGAAGGTTTTTATTTTATTCTTTCCATTGTAAATTAATTAATTCCTAATTTAATATAAAGGAATTAATTAATCAAACTTAGATTAGGAAAGGAAGTATAGTTTCGGCCAACTAGGTTTCTTTATGTGTGGTGGCCGATTTTTCTTTATTTTTAGGGTTTTATTTCATGGTTTTGTAGCCTATTTAAAGGCTTATTTTTCAATATGAATACAACTTTGATTTGATAAAGAAAATACTTGTGAGATTAATTATCTCTTTGTTCTTTGAGAACACCTAAAACACCATTAGAGAATTGGTTGTTTTAGGTTGACTTATCAATAGGTTTTCCATCTCTTATTGTGGCGTCTACATTATACCAAGGTTTCTAACCACAGGTTGGTTAGGGGTTGAGGTCCATTCCATTTGAACTTAAACTTAATTAAGATCCGGGCTAATATAATACGGGTTTAGGAGTAGGTCGTCCTAGGTTCGTATCATTTGGTATCAAAGCTAAATTTTGTGCAGGTTTGATCTATCTTTATTTGCTTTATTTGTTTTTGTTTTATTCTGCAATTTTAACATTAGGTTAAGGTTGCTTCTATCACCATACACGTTCTACATTTAAAAAAAAAAAAATTTTCATTCCTAGTTGAATTAGGATTTCCTAGTTTACCCGTATTTTTGTTTCCTAATTTGTTGGTTGTTTTTCATCATTGTTCTTGTTGATTTTGGTTTTTGTTGATTTTTCTTTACTGTTTTAGTCTTAAATATTTGCATTCATATATTAAAAAAAAAAAAGAGTTTGTGGCAACATTAAAAAAAAAAAAAAAAAAAAAAAACTGGACATTTGTGTTTAATTGGAGGTCACGGTTTTGGTGTTTTTTTAGGAGTTGGAATTGCAATTTTGGTAATTATTCTTGCTACTGCAGTTGTTTATGTTCTGTGTGTAAAAAAAAAAAAAAAAAAAAAGGAAGAGGTAAAGCCGAATTAAAAATATATATATATATATATTTCGGTTTGTTGGAGTTTGATTTGTTTGCTGGAAATTTGTTGGAGCTGCTGGGTTTTTTTTTTATTATATATTTGAGTTGCTGGGGAATTATTTTTGCTGCTGGATATTTGGATTTTGGGTGCTTAAATTATTTGGATTAAAATTAGTTAAAGGAATTGATACAAAACTTGAATTACAAAGAACAACAACCAACAACTTTTCTATATTTTTGTTCTCTTTGATTCTTGTTCGTATTTGAATTTCTTTTTCTGAAATATTATTCTTGAACTCATAATCTACTACCATCTGGTGCAGTTTTCAAAAATTCCAACGTTTTCCCATTATTTTGTGTTTTCTTGTCTAGAAAGCCGAAAAATTAGGAATTGTTGGATTCTTTCGGTATTGCCTACTTTTTGCTACTGTTTTGTTGATAAGTTTAATTAAAACATACTAGCGATCTAATTGCTGTTTTGTGGGTTTTTTAATTAGAACTTTGAGATAATTCATTGAGTGGAAAAAAGGCAAGAGTGTGTGAGCTTAAAAGAGGGTAAAAGCCAAAACAAGTGTGCAAACACGAGTGTCGAGTCCTTATTTGAGTGAAACACGTAAGGGAGTGAAATTGGTAAGGTCCTATTTTATTTCTATTGCATTATTACACTAACATGACAGAATCAAAAACAAGGAGAGGAGATCCACCTTTGAGGATCAATGAGGAGGAGTCCGTAGCATTCCATGGCGATGCCCAAGCTACCGGGAGTGGAGACCAAGTGGACATGAAAGCTGTTTTGGAGTCAATACAGCGGGTTAGTGCTCAAGTTGAGCATGTGAATCAAAGGATGGGAAGGCTAGAAGTTTCCCAAGGAATTCTGGACACAAGAAATAGGCAAGAATTCCATGGAGTATGAGGCCGAGGACGAGGAGGTCGCGAGAGACCGAGAGAGGAATTTGATGAGGAGCCATTCGGTGGAGACTTTGAGGAAGGTACGGACGAAACTTTTGCTGTCCAAGATAGAGTTGGCCATGTAAGATATAGGAGGGAAGAAACAGATGACAATCTTAGCAATATCAAGATCAACATCCCACCATTCATGGGAAAAAGTGAGCCCGAAGCATATTTGGAGTGGGAAGAAAAGATGGAGATGATATTTGACCGCCATAATTATTCAGAGGCTAAGAAGGTGAAATTGGCAGCAATGGAGTTTGGCCATTATGCACTCCAATGGTGGATCAATGAGCAAAACACCCGAAGGAGAGTTGGTGATGACTTGATTACTACATGGCGACAAATGAAAGGAGCCAAGCGGAAGCGATTCGTACCATCACACTATCATAGGTTGCTGCATCAAAGACTTCAATCTTTATCTCAAGGACATGGATCTGTGGAGGATTATTACAAGGAAATGGAGATGCTTATGATGAGATTGAACTTGAATGAAGATAGGGAAGCAACCATGGCAAGGTTTCTTGGTGGTTTGAATCATGAAATAGCCAATCAATTAGAATTGCAACAATATGAGGAATTGGAGGAGATGTTGCATGTGGCTATTAAATTAGAGCATCAATTCAAGAGGAGGGGTGTAAGATCATGGTTTGGAGGTGTTTCCAATAGTGGAAGGTCCAATCAAGTGGCTGGAGGAACAATCCCATCTATGAAAGCAAGCCAAAGCCGAAAGTCAAAGAAGAAAGTTCAAACTGGCCAAGGAAGGAGACTAGAATCAAATCTGTCCAAGCACCAAAGAATGAGGTAAAATTAGATCCTAAACCTTCTAGAACTCATGATGTTGTGTGTTTTAAGTGCCAGGGAGGAGGACACATCGCTAGCCAATGCCTGAATAGAAGAATCATGGTGTTAAAGGGCAATGACGAGCTAGAATCGAAAAGTGAAGAAAATGAGGATGAAGCCAAGCAAGAGGAGGAGGACTTAGACGTTGAACCCGAAACCTTGCAAGCATCCAATGCTGAATTAAACTTGCTTTCTAGGAGAGTACTTGCTGCATACAAAGATGAGGATGAAATTCAAAGAGAGAACATCTTCCACACCCAATGTGAAATTCAAGGTAAGATTTGTAGTATGATTATTGATAGTAGAAGTTGTACTAATGTAATAAGTAACCTTGTAGTTGATAAATTGGGCTTAAAAACAATAAAACATCCTGAACCATATAGATTACAATGGCTTAATGATAGTGGTGAGATGAAAGTAAACAAACAAGCCAAAGTAAAATTTAGTATAGGTAGATATGAGGATGTAGTTTTATTTGATATTGTACCCATGATTGCTGGACATATACTACTAGGTAGGCCATGGCAATTTGATAAAGATGCTACTCATTTTGGTCGAGAAAATAGTATTGTTTTTAGGTTTAAAGGAAAGAAGGTCAAGCTGGAACCATTATCTTCTAAAGAGGTTTACAAAGACCAACTACAAATGCAACAAAGGAGAGAAGCCGAAAAGCTCAAGGAAAAAGCAAGTATGGCACCAACGGCTTCACCATCCTTTCAAGAAGGTAAGAATGAGGTTGCTGATCAAGGTAAGGTTTCTAAGACTCATATTGAGTGGAAATATCAAGGAAAAAATAAAAAAGAGGGGAAAGAAAGTGGCAAACCCGAGAGCTTGGAGAAGGAAGGGAAATCCGAAGGTTTACGCCAATCCGAGAGAGAAAAAGAAAAAGAAAGAAAAGAAAGGTCAAGTAGCAACTTTTATTTGAGTTTAGGGGATATTAATAAGGTTATTGAGTGTGAGAAACCTTTTCTGGTCATAATTTATAAAGAAAATTATTTTAATGATCAAACTAACTTTGAAGAACTTGAATTGCCAAGTTCAATGATTTCTTTTTTGAAGGAATTTGGAGACGTCTTGCCAAATGAAATTCCAAGTGGACTACCATCCAATCAAGAGGGAAAAGGTGAGCCTGCTGTCCAAGGTAAGTCTTCTAATACTCAGGTTGTGCGGAAAAATTTTAATAAAACCAAGAGTGAAAAATTTGGTGCAAAAGCCGAGAGTGAGGAAGGTGAGATGGCCGTGAGTGAGAAAGGAAAAGGAAGACAAGAAAGGAAAAATATAAATTTTTATCTTAGCTTTGGTGATGTTAATAAAGTAGTTATGAATAAGAAATCATTGCTGACCATGAATTTTAAAGATACTTATTTAAAGATGTCTTTATTGAATAGAAGTTTATCTGCATTGTTGAGAGCTTTACTTAGTGGCAATTTGAAAATTTGGGAAATATTGTTTGCTAACTTAAAGTGCAATTTTTACCATAATGAGCATGTATTTCTAGATTTTGTTGTAATAGTGTTTGACCCAGGAGAATTGGTTTGGTTGCACTTACGAAAAGAAAGGTTTCCTAATCAAAGAAAGTCAAAGCTCATGCCGCCTATGGATGGACCTTTTCATGTTTTGGAGCCGAATAACAAGAATGCCTACAAGCTTGATTTACTGGGTGAGTATGACATGAGTGCTGCATTTAATGTTGCTGATTTAACTCCTTTTGCTGCAAGTGATGATCTTGATTTGAGGACAAATCCTTTTCAAGAGGAGGGGAATGATGTGATTCCGCCCGAGCTCGCTCCACCGATAACCTGCTGGGGTGCTGACTCGACGCGGATGAAGACTAGGCCAATCACAAGAGCTCAAATTAAGAGATTTAAGGGAAACCTGGGAGTATTTATATAGAGGATAATCAATCTCAACAGAGCTTGTCCATACTTGAAGATACAAAGCCTATTCTAAGCATCCAAGTGGTGGAAGCCGATACGGACCCGGGTGACGGTTTTGGTACATTTTTGGAGTCTGGGAAGCATGAAATGGTTCCAATGCTTTATGGGTTCAATAAATATGCCTAAGAGGTCATGGAATCAAGTTAAAGCAGCCTCAAATGCAATCAAAAAGGGCCTGTACGGACAGCTTCAACAATTTGGCCGAATTTGCTGTATTGCTTGCTGGCTTTACTGTATTTTACTGTATTAGCCTTTTCTTATTTTTCCAAGCATGGGCAACGTGTGGGCCTTCATATTCAGCTTATTTAGCATCCTAAAAAGCATATAGAAGCTGATTTGGAGCTAAAAGAGGTCAAAGATTGATCAAAGTCAACTTGATGAAAAAGGCTAGCATTTTTAGTTTCCGAATTTGTTTTTACTTTTTGTTTTAGGAAACTACCATTACTTTTTGGCTTTTATTTATTTATTTTCTGGACAAATAACTTCAGGAAGGTTTTTATTTTATTCATTCCATTTAAATTAATTAATTCCTAATTTAATATAAAGGAATTAACTAATCAAACTTAGATTAGGAAAGGAAGTATAGTTTCGGCCAACTAGGTTTCTTTATGTGTGGTGGCCGGTTTTTCTTTATTTTTAGGGTTTTATTTCGTGGTTTTGTAGCCTATTTAAAGGCTTATTTTTCAATATGAATACAACTTTGATTTGATAAAGAAAATACTTGTGAGATTAACTATCTCTTTGTTCTTTGAGAACACCTAAAACACCATTAGAGAATTGGTTGTTTTAGCATGACTTATCAATAGGTTTTCCATCCCCTATTGTGGCGTCTACATTATATCAAGGTTTCTAACCACAGGTTGGTTAGGGGTTGAGGTCCATTCCATTAGAACTTTAACTTAATTAAGATCCGGGCTAATATAATACGGGTTTACGAGCAGGTCGTCCTAGGTTCGTATCAGAATCTAATTAGAAAATTGCCTAATTTCACACCCTTTCCTAATCTAATTTGGATTAATTAATTTCCTTATTTTGAATTAGGAATTAATTAATTTACAATGAAAATGATAAACTAATAACTTTCCTAAACTTATTTTTCCATGAAATAACTAAATAAAAATCAAAATAAAAGACTAATTTCCTAAAATGAAAAGTGAGAATCAAATTAGGAAACTAAAATACTAGCTTTTTGACTAAGTTGACTTTGACTAATCTTTGACTAATTTGAGCTCCAAATAAGCTTCTATATGCTTTGTATGATGCCAAATAGGATTATTATGGAGTCCCACATGTTTCCCTTGCTTGGAGGAAAGAGAAAAAGCCAACTTAGCAAAATACGGTAAAGCCAGCAAGCAATACAGCAATTTTTGGCCAAATTTTGAAGCTGTCCATACAAGTCCGTACAAGTTGGTTTTACTTCTACCTTGACTTGTTTCCATGACCTCTTAGTGATATTTATTAAATCCATTAAGAGTTGGAACCATTTCTTGATGCTCGAACTGCATAAATGCACCAAAATAGCTACCTTGGTTCGTATCAACTTTCACCACTTGTATGCCCAAAACGGTTCTTGGATCTTCAGGTATGGACAAGTGTTCTTGAGAATGAATTACCCCCTGGATAAAGGCAGCAAATTTTTCCCTAAACCTCTTAGCTTGAACCCTAGTGATCGGCCTAGTCTGCATTCGTATTGGGTCAGCAACTCAGCGGGTTGTCGGTTATGCGGGCACGGACTGATTCGCATCACCCAGACTGTGGGAACAAAGGATTTTCCCATACCTATCCTGAGGTATTGATGGCGATTCTTAAATATTGCAAAATAGAATGTGATACGATGAGATAGAATGCAATAGAAACAAAGATACAGGTTTCAAAACGAACCCTTTCATTCCGAATTCTTTAATTTAGAATGAATCAAATCTCCCCAAGTAGGATTCAAACCTATGACTAGTCAGTTAATAGCTGACTGCTCTACCACTAAGTTACTGAGGAACAACAGGAGATTAGATCTCATAGAGTTCAATTCCTGTTCTCAACCCATGAGCAATATGAGCTCAAAGTTTCATTTGTAACTCCTAGAACTTCTTCGTAGTGGCTCCATTCCATGCCTCGTATCATAGGGAGCCCAAAAGTGGCTCCATTTCATTATATTCCATCCATATCCCAATTCCATTCATTTAGTATCCCTTTGGTGTCATTGAGATAAGAGATGTCATTTCTAGTCTATCTCTTTCTATTTCTATATATATATGGAAAGTTTAAAAATCATCATATAATAATCTAGAAATTGCAATAGAAAATAAAAAAGGGAGGTTTATGATGATTTTTAATTCTTTTATACTAGGTAATCTAGTATTGTTATACATGAAGATAATCAATTTGGTCGTTGTGGTCGGACTTTATTATGGATTTCTGACTACATTCTCCATAGGGCCCTCTTATATCTTCCTTCTTTGAGCCCCCGCTATGGCAGAAGGAGAAGAAGGAACCAAGAAGAAAGTATCAGCAACAACCAGTTTTATTATGGGATAGTTCATGATGTTCATATCAATCTATAATGTGCCTCTGAATCTAGCATTGGGTAGACCTCATACAATAACTGTCTTAGCTCTATCGTATCTTTTGTTTCATTCTTATGGAACAATCACAAACACTTTTTTGATTATGGATCTACTTACAGAAATTCAATGCGTAATCTTAGCATTCAATGTGCATTTCTGAATAATCTCATTTTTCAATTATTCAACCATTTCATTTTACCAAGTTCAATGTTGGTCAGATTAGTCAACATTTATACATTTCGATGCAACAACAAGATGTTATTTGTAACAAGTAGTTTTGTTGGTTGGTTAATTGGTCACATTTTATTCATGAAATGGGTTGGAAGGGTATTAGTCTGGATACAGCAAAATAATTCTATTAGATCCAATAAGTACCTTATGTTAGAATTGAGAAATTCTATGGCTCGAATCTTTAGTATTCTCTTATTTATTACTTGAAGCTACTATTTAGGCAGAATACCATCACCCATTATTACTAAGAAACTGAAAGAAACCTCAAAAATGGAAGAAAGGAGGGAAAGTGAGGAAGAAACAGATATAGAAATAGAAACAACTTCATAAATGAGGAGGACTAAATAGGAACAAGAGAGATCTACCAAAAGAAGATACTTCTCCTTCCCTTTTTTGGGAAGAAAAGGAGGATCCGAACAAAATCGATGAAACGGAAGAGATACAAGCGAATGGAAAGGAAAAAACAAAGGATGAATTCCACTTTAAAGAGACACACTATAAAAATAGACCCGTTTATGAAACTTATTACATGGATGTGGATGAAAATCAAGAAAATTTGAAGTTAGAAATATTTACATAAAAAAAAAAGATCAACTCTCTCTTGTTAATATTCTTTTTGACTATAATTGATGGAATATGCCATTTTAGTGTATAAAAAACAATCACTTTGAAAATGTTGTAAGAACAGAAATGTCACAATATTGTTTTATATATGTCAAAGTGATGGAAAAGAAAGAATATCTTTTACATACCTGCCCAGTTTGTCAATTTTTTGGAAATGATACAAAGAAAGATGTCTCTGTTTACAGCAGATAAACCCTCTTCTACTAAATTATATAATAATTGGAGTTATAGCAATGAACAAAAAAGAAAAGACCTAAACAAAAAATTTATAAATAAAGTCAAAGATTTAGACAAAACTTTAGATAGGATTTTTTTGTTTGGGATATACTCGAAAAAGAGACTAGATTTTATAATGATAATCCTCAAAATGAACACTTACCTAAAATATATGATCCTTTCTTGAATGGCCCCTATCGAAGACGAATCACAAATTTTTTTTCAACTGCAATCCTAAATGAAACTTCCAGAAAAAATAACATTAACATAGAGGGTTTTTGGATAAATAAGATTCATAGTATCCTTCTTATTTTTAATTACATAAAATTTGAACAGATAAAAAATCCATTTGATAAAAAACCATTAACAACAAAAATTTTATATTTCTTGAACTTAATCAATGAACTTACTGAAAAACTACGATCAAGTTTAAATTTTAAAGAGCTTTCTTTACTTCCTGAAGAAGAACAAATAAAAATTGGTTTAGAAGATAACCAAAAAAATTATAAATTTCTATTTGATACAATTATAAGAGACCCTAACGATAAAAAAATTAGAAAAAAACCTATTGGACTAAAAGAAATCAATAAAAAAGTTCCTCAATGGTCGTACAAATTAATAAATGTTTTGGAACAATAGGAGGGAGAAAGCGCAGAGGGGGTGGGGACGGAGTATGAGATTCGTTCACAAAAATCTAAACGTGAAGTAATTTTTACTGATAACCTACAAACTACTAATACTAATACCAAAGATACTAATAATCCTGATGAAATAGAGGAAGTGGCTTTGATACGCTATTCACAATAACTGGATTTTTTTCGAGACATAATAAAAATTTCTATGCATTCTCAAAGATGTAAAAGAGTTATTTGGAAACTCTTTCAAGCAAATGTACATTCAACCCTTTTTTGTTAGAATCGAAAAAGACATTTTTTTTTCTTTTGATATCTCTGAGCCGATGAAAATGTTTTTTAAAAATTGGATGTGGAAAAACAGAGAATTAACAATTTTAGATTATAAAGAAAAAAAGCCAAAAGGCATTGAGAAAAACAAAGAAAAAGATAAAATAGAAGGAGACAAAAGACAAGAAAAAGCATGTATAGAAAAAAAAAAATACTAAGAGGTCTTGTGTTAGTAACCCAATCTATTTTTAGAAAAAAATATCCTACTACCTTTCTTGATAATAGTTAGAAATATTATACGTATACTACTGTTTCAATTTCCCGAATGGTCTAAGGATTTAAAAGATTGGAATAGAGAAATGCATATTTAATGTACTTATAATGGTGTCCAATTATTAGAAATAGAATTTTTGACAAACTGGCTAATAGATGGTATCAGATAAAGATCCTATTTCCTTTTCGTTTGAAACCTTGGCACAAATCTAAGCTACAAAAAACTTATAACGATCCAATTAAAAAAAAGGACAAAAAAATGATTTCTATTTTTTAACAGTTTGGGGAATGGAAACTGAACTGCCTTTTGGCTCTTCCCAAAACCACCTTTCAGTTTTTGAACCTATTTTTAAAGAACTCAACAAAAAATTAGAAAATGGAAAAACCAGCACTTTCTAGTTCTAAGAATTTTACAAGAAAAAACAAAAAGATTTCTAAATGTTTCAAAAGACATAAAAAAACCAGTTTAGTAAAATAGAATACCATTCTATTTCTAAAAGAAATAGTAAAAGAACTCGAAAAAATAAACCCAACTCTATTATTTGGCTTGAGAGAACTAGGAATATATCAATTAAGTGAAACTCTAAAAGAAAAAGATTCAATAAGAAATAATCAGCTAATTCATGAATCGTTTAGTAAAATTCGACCTACAGATTGCACAAATTATTCATTAACAAAAAAAAAAATCAAAATTTAATTGATAGAATAAATACACTCATAAATCAAATAGAAAAAATAAAATAAAAAGAGAACAAAAAAGAATTTATAATACAAAATATAGGTTCTAATAAAAACAAAATGAGTTATGATGATAAAAGATTATAATCGCCAAAAAATATTAGGCAGGTATTAAAAAGAAGAAATGCTCGACTAATCTGTAAATCACATTATTTTATAAATTTTTTTTTCATTGGAAAGATATACATAGATATCCTTTTAGGTATCATTGATATTCGGAATATTAATGCACAATTTTTTCAGGAATCAACAAAAAAAATTCTTAATAAATATATTTACAATGATAAAGATATTTCTAATTCTAATAATGAAACAAATCAAAAAAATAATGAACATGGTCTAGCTTAGTACCATAAAAGTGGCGAAATAGAGTCAATCAACACTCTATAGCTCAAACTAACCATTTAAAGAAATGGGATTCATATGAAAATGAAAAAAAATCGATTAATTCACTAAGAAAAACAAAAGACTTTTGAAGTCGCCTCATTACAAAAGGAAACAGAGAATTTTGAAAAACACTATAGATATGACCTTTTAGCATATAAATTTATATCATCTAAATCTATTAAGTATGAAGATCAAAAGAGCTCATCTATTTATGGATTACCATTACAAGTAATTAATAACCAAGAAATTTTTTATTATTATAGTCCACATTAACGAAAATATTTTAATGTGCTAGGAGATATCCCTATCAATAATTATCTAGTCGAAGATGATATTATAGATATGGAGAAAAATCCAGATAGAAAATATTTTGATTGGATAATTCTCAACTTTTGTCTTAGAATGAAAGTCGATATTGAGGCTCGGATCAATATTGATACTGACACCACTAGTAATAAATATAGTAAGACTTGGCGGAATAATTATCAACTACTTGATAAAATCGATACGCAAGGTCTTTTTTATCTCATGATTCCTCAAAATCAAGAAATCAACCTATCCAATACAAAAAAAAAAAAAAAAAAAACTTTTTGACTGGATAGGAATGAATGAAAAAATACAAAGTTGTCCCGTATCAAATCTATATTGATAGTTTTTCCCAGAATATTTGATAGTTTATAACACGTATAAGATTAAACCATGGGCCATTCCAATCAAATTAATTATTTTTAATTTGAATCTAAATGAAAATGTTAGTGAAAATAAACGCATCACTGAAAGAAAAAAAAAATATATTAATATTTTCGATTGAAAAAAAATCTCTTCAATTAGAAAACCCAAATCAAGGAAAAAAAGAATTCACAAGCCAAGCAAATTTTGAATCATCTCTCTCAAACCAAAACAAAGATATTGAAGAAGATTTTGTAGGATCAAACATGAAAAAAGATACAAATAAAAAACAATACAAGAACAATACTGAAGCGGGGTTTGATTTCTTCCTAAAAAGGTATTTGTATTTTCAATTGAGATGGGATGGTGTTTTAAATAAAAAAATGATCGATAACATCAAAGTATATTGCCTCCTGCTTAGATTGATAAATCCAAGAGAAATTACTATATCCTTTATTCAAAGGGGTGAATTGAGCCTAGATTTTCTACTGATTCAGAAAGATTTAACTCTTATAGAATTGACGAAAAAGGGAATATTGATTATCAACCCAATCTATCTGTCTATAAAAAATGAAGGACAATTTATTATATATCAAGCTGTAGGTATTTCATTGGTTCATAAGAGTAAGCATGAAATAAATCAAAAGTACTTAACAAAAAGTACGATTGATAACAAGAATTTTGCTGAATTCATTTCAAAATATCAAAAAATGATTGGAAATAAAGACAACAATCATTATGATTTGTTTGTCCCTAAAAACATTTTATCCCCTAGACGTCGTAGAGCATTGAGAATTCTAATTTGTTTTAATTCTAGGAATGGAAATGGTATGCCTCGAAATGTAGCATTTTGCAATGGTAAGAAGGAAAACAGTCATGTTTTGGATAAAAGAAAAAGAGATACAGCTAAAGTAATTAACTTAAAATTCTTTCTTTGGCCTAATTATCAATTTGAACATTTAGCATGTATGAATCGATATTGGTTTGATACACATAATGGCACTCGTTTCAGTCTGGTAAGGATACATATGTATCCACGATTCAAAATTTGTTAGTTAATGGTAGATTTGTTTTCCCTATATTTCCTGTAGTATGATCTATGAAAACAAAGAAATGCACATGTGCATTCGCTTACATTTCATTCTGATACATGATACATTAACATATCAATTAGTTCTATAAATGATCACCAAAATCTTCTTTCTTTCATTTTAGGTCTAAATTTTTATCTTTTTTAAGTGGCGAAATGAAGATTTTGGTATACCTATTCAATACAATTTTATTTGATCAAATTTGGAATTATTAACAAAATTAAGATTATCGTATTGTGTATACTAAATTAAAATTAATGGCATTATTATTATTCATCAATAAAACCACCTAACATTAAATAAAAGATAGGAACAAAATGGGGCCGGGGGGGGGGGGGCAGATTTCATTTTATGGTAAAAAATTCATTCATTTAGGTTATTTCACAAGAAGAAAAGGTAGAGTCTGTAATACACAGCCTTACCAATAGGATACAAAAGCTTTCTTCACATTTGGAATTGTAGAGAAAAAGCTATTTATCTCATAGAGGCCTACATCAAATTTTGGGAAAACACCATTTGCTGCTATCTTATTTGTCAAAGAAAAATAAAATATGTTATAAGAATTAATTAGTCAGTTGAATATTTGGGAATCAAAAACTCTCTAATTTGAAACAGTAGTTTATTTTGAATTATCTGATTTATTGAATTTTAATGAACTTATTTTAGTTTTCAGCAATTCATGAAAGACTCGATCAAGGAAAAACCTATGAATATACCAGCTACAAGAAACGACCTCATGGTAGTAAGTATGGGTCCCCACCACCCATCAATGCATGGTGTTCTTCGAGTCATCGTTACTCTAGATGGTGAAGATGTTATTGACTGTGAACCAATATTGCTAAAAACCAAACAATTATACAATATCTGCCTTATGTAACGCGTTTGGATTATTTAGCTACTCTGTTCATAGAAGCAATAACTGTAAATGGCCCGGAGCAGTTGGAAAATATTCAAGTGCCTAAATGAGCCAGTTATATCAGAGTAATTATGTTGGAGTTGAGTCGTATAGCTTCTCATCTGCTAGGGCTTGGCCCTTTTATGGTAGATATTGGTGCACATATACCTTTCTTCTATATTTTCCGAGAAAGAGAATTAATATATGATTTATTCGAAGCTGGCACCAGTATGAGAATGATGCAGAATTATTTTCGTATCGGAGGAGTAGTTGCTGGCTGGATAGATAAATGTTTGCATTTTTACGATTATTTTTTAATGAGAATCATTAAATATCAAAAACTTATTACATGAAATCCTATTTCTTTAGAACGAGTTGAAGGAGTAGGCATTATTGGTACAGAGGAAGTAATAAATTGGGGTTTATCATGACCAATGCTGCGACCTTCTGGAATACAATGGGATCTTCCTAAAGTTGATCATTATGAGTGTTACGACGAATTTGATTGGGAAGTCCAGCAACAAAAAGAAGGAGATTCGTTAGCTCGTTATCTAGTCCGAATTGGTGAAATGACAGAATCCATAAAAATTATTCAACAGGCTTTGGAAGGAATTCCAGGAGGGCCATATGAGAATTTAGAAATCCGATACTTTGATAGAGAAAAGAATCCCAAATGGAATGATTTTGAATATCGATTTATTAGTAATAAACCTTCTCCTACGTTTGAATTACAGAAACAAGAACTTTATGTTAGAGTCGAAGCCCCAAAAGCAGAAATGGAAATTTTTCTAATAGGGGATCAGGGTGGTTGATGGAAAATTTACCCACCAGGTTTTATCAATTTGCAAATTCTTCCTCAATTAGTTAAAAGAATGAAATTTGCTTATATTATGATGATACTAGGTAGCATAGATATCATTATAGGAGAAGTTGATCGTTGAAATGATAATTGATACGACAGAAGTACAAGATATCAATTCTTTTTCTAGATTGGAGTTTTTAAAAGAGGTCTACGGAATTATATGGGCCTTTATTCCTATTTTTACTCTTGTATTGGGAATCACAATAGGCGTACTAGTAATTGTATGGTTAGAAAGAGAAATATCTGCAGGACTGCAGCAACGTACTGGACATGAATACTCTGGCCCTTTAGGAGTTCTTCAAGCTCTAGCAGATGGGACGAAACTTCTTTTCAAAGAAAATCTTCTTCCATCGAGAGGAGATACTCATTTATCCAGTGTCGGACCATCCATAGCAGTCATACCAATTTTAGTAAGCTATTCAGTAGTTCCTTTTGCCTATCACCTTGTTTTAATGGATCTCAATATCGATGTTTTTTTATGGATTCTTATCCGCCGATTAAATAATGACTTTTGGGAACCAAATAATCCCTTTTTTTGATTTTGTAAGCCTCCTTTTTTCAAAAACAGAAAGAAGAATAGGAACGAAAAAAAGAAAGGAATACAAAAGAATAAACAAGATATTTTTTATTCTTTTTTTCTTATATCCAGATTATATCGATACAATTCATGTCATAATTCATGAATTAATGTTTCTGTTTCATAAGTGAAAATGATGGGTTATTGATTTTTTTTACACGGAGTATTTTATTGAAGAATCAAGTTATTACTCAAATTTAAATGATTATGGAAATTTTTAGAAAAAGGATGAGATCAATTCAGAAGTATTTTATTTATTTATTATTAATTCAACTGATTAATTTATTAAATTAATAATAAATTGAATTCTTTATTATTAATTATTACTATTAATTATATTAATTATTATTGTTTTAATTAAAATTTATTAAAACATAACAGACAAAATTCAATTGGTCTAATGTTGGACCGTATTATAGATTTGAATCTTATCTATCGTATAACCAAGTATTGCAAGATAAGAGGACTCGGTCCTTATATTTTTTTATGGCCCTTCAGGAGCCATATGAGGTGAAAATCTCATGCATAGTATTGGAATAGCAATGGAAACAATGATGGTACCGCCGACTGTGATTATCTAATAGTTCAAGTACAGTTGATATAGTTTAGGTGCAATCAAAATATGGTTTTTGGGGATAGAATTTGTGGCATCAACCTATAGGGTTTATCGTTTTTCTAATTTCTTCCCTAGCAGAATGTGAGAGATTGCCTTTTGATTTACCAGAAGCAGAAGAAGAATTAGTAGCAGGTTATCATACCGAATATTCGGGGATAAAATTTGGTTTATTTTATGTTGCTTCCTATCTAAAGCTATTAGTTTCATCATTATTTGTAATAGTTCTTTACTTGGGTGGTTGGAATATCTCTATTCCGTATATATTTCTTTCGAAGCTTTTTGAAATAAATCAACAATATGAGGTTTTTGGGGTGACAATTGGTATCTTTATTACATTAGCTAAAACTTATTTGTTTTATTTCATTCCTATCGCAACAAGATGGACTTTACCTAGGCTAAGAATGGACCAGCTGTTGAATCTTTGATGGAAATTTCTTTTACCTATTTCTCTCAGTAATCTATTATTAACCACTTCTTTCCAACTCTTTTCATTGTGAAGGAATATGATATTCTATATTCACAACTTGGCTTAATCAAGAGAAATAAACAAGCATCAAATTATTCATATATTCACAATATGTTCCCTATGGTAACTGGGTTTATGAATTATGGTAAACAAACAGTACGAGTTGCAAGGTACATTGGTCAAAGTTTTGTGATTACCTTATCCCATGCAAAACTGTTCAATATCCTTATGCAAAATTAATCACTGTGGAGCATTTTCGCAGTCGAATCCATTTTGAGATTGATAAATGTATTGCTTATGAAGTATGTGTTCACATGTGCCCTATAGATTAACCCGTTGTCGATTGGAAATTGGAAACTAATATTCGCAAGAAACGGTTACTTAATTACAGTATTGATTTTAGAATCTGTATATTTTGTGGTAACTGCGTTGAGTGTTGTCCAACAATTTGTTTATCTATGACTGAAGAATATGAACTTTCTACTTATGATTGTCATGAATTAAATTATAATCAAATTGCTTTAGGTCGTCTATGAATATCAGTAATTGACGATTATACAATTCTCACAATTTTGAATTCGCCTCAAATAAAAAATAAGTAACTCCTTTGATTCAAGAAAATTTTCGAATTACTAAGTACTAAGGTTCCTTTCATTTTGTTTCGTCATACCCTACAAATCCCAACTATTCGTTACTTGGTAATAATCACGTCTTAATTTGGATTGAAAATCGAGTAATTAATGTCTATATAATTATTTTGAAATCTTTCACTCAGATAAAGAATGACATTAGTCCAATAACTGTACCCACAATAATTCACATCCCCGAGGATTTCATTCAATTAGGAATTGATTATAAATCATAAAAATAAAAAAAAAAATTCTGGTTGGCTCTCAATAAGGTGATGAAAAAAATTTCGAATTTTTATCTCTTTTTTTACATATAATGGATTTGCCTGAACCAATACATGATTTTCTTTTAGCCTTTTTGGGATCAGGTCTTATATTAGGAGGTATAGGAGTAGTATTATTTACCAACTCAATTTTTTTTGCTTTTTCATTGGGACTTGTTCTTGTTTATATATCCTTATTCGATATTCTATTAAACTCTTATTTTGTAGCTGCGGCACAACTCCTTATTTACGTGGGAGCTATAAATGTTTTAATCAGATTTGCTATGATGTTCATGAATGGTTTACAATATCACAAAGATTTTAATCTTTGGACAGTTAGGGATGGGATTACTTTACTGGTTTGTACAAGTATTTTGGTTTTACTAATGAGTACTATTATGGATACGTCATGGTACGGGATTATTTGGACTACAAGATCAAACCAGATTGTAGAGTAAGATTTGATAAGTAATAGTCAACAAATTGGAATTCATTTATCAATAGATTGTTTTTCTTCCCTTTGAATTCATTTCGATAATTCTTTTAGCTGCTTTGATAGGTGCAATTGTTGTGGCGCGCTAGTAATAAATTGTAAATCTATAAAATTAGCAACAGCAATCCAAATGAAACTTCAATATGTGTTATCACATCTATTACTCTTCAGCTCTCATTAAAGATTGTTTATATTGAAAATATAAATTCTTTTATTAGATATATTACCAATCTAATTATTTGTTCCGTACCTTTAGATTCTAGTCAATTGAATCCGTTGAATTGTTGTTCACATTATATTGAAATAAATCAAAATTTAATTGATAAGGAGTTGGTCAATGATGCTCGAACATGTATTTGTTTTTAGTGACTCCTTATTTTCTATCGGTATCTATGGATTGATCACAAGCCTTAGTATGGTTAGAGCCCTTATGTGTCTTGAACTTATACTGAATGTGGTTAATATAAATTTTGTAACATTTTCTGATTTTTTTTATAGTCGCCAATTAAATGGCAATATTTTTTCAATTTTTATTATACCTATTGCAGCCACTGAAGCAGCTATTGGACCGGCTATTGTTTCATCCATTTATCGTAATAGAAAATCAACTCGTATTAATCAATCAAATTTGTTGAATAAGTAGCATTAATCATAGAAATTTAAATATTCATAAATTCAAATTAGCATGTATTATACATAATGTATGATCATGTTTGAGAAAAAGTAAGAAATCAAAGTATCTTGGCTCCTTTACATGAGTCGATCTAGAAGTAGATTGATTCAAAAAATTCTGGTAAATCATTGATTCATCTGGTGTCTAAATATATCATTTATTTATAAATTTACTAGATCGAAAATTTAGAATGTTCAAAAAATTTATAGATCCAATGTCACATTCAGTAAAGATTTATGATACGTGTATAGGATGTACTCAATATGTCCGAGCCTGCCCCATGGATGTATTAGAGATGATACCTTGGGACAGGTGTAAAGCTAAGCAAATGGCTTCTGCTCCAAGAATAGAGGACTATGTCAGCTGTAAAAGATGTGAATCCGCCTGTCCAATGGATTTCTTTAGTATTTGAGTTTATTTATGGCATGAAACAACTAGAAGTATAGGGCTAGCTTATTGATACATTTCAAAAAACCTTACTTGAATATATATATTTTTTTCACCAACAAAATCCCGCGCTCAAAATAATATATTTTATTTTATATTTTTGAGCACGGGTTTTTCTGGTCCAAGTGTATCTTGTTTTTACCACGAATGATTTTTCTTAGTTAACGATAGTTGTAGTTTTGCCAATATCCGTAGGTTCTTTAATTTTCTTTCTCCCTAATAGAGGGAATAAGGTAACTGGGTGGTATATTATTTGTATATGCATAATAGAACTCCTTCTAATAACCTGTACATTTGGGTATCATTTCCAATTGGACGATCCATTAATCCAACTTACAGAGAATTATAAATGGATCCATTTTTTTTTTTTTTATTATAGGAGATTGGGAATAGATGGAATTTCTATAGGACCTATTTTACTAATAGGATTTATCACTATTTAGCTACTTTAGTGGCTCGGCCGGTTACTTGAGATTCCCAATTATTCCATTTCTTGATGTTAGCAATGTATAGTGGTCAAATAGGACTATTTTCTTCTCAAGACCTTTAACTTTTTTTTCATCATGTGGGAGTTAGAATTAATTCCAGTTTATCTACTTCTATCCATGTGGGGCAGAAAGAAACGTTTGTATTCAGCTACAAAATTTGTACACTGCAAGAGTTTCTATTTATTTATTAATAGGAGTTCTAGGTATTGTTTTATATGGTTCTAATGGACCAACATTGAATTTTGAAACATCAGCTAATCAATCGTATCTTGTAGCACTGGAAATCATTTTTTATATTGGATTTTTTATTGCTGTTGCTGTCAAATCATCGATTATATGCTTACATACATGGTTACCAGACACCCATGGATAGGCACATTACAGTACTTGTATGCTTCTAGCTGGAATATTATTAAAAATGGGAGCCTATGGAGTGTTTCGAATAAATATGTAATTATTACCTCACGCTCATTCTACCTTTTCTCCTTGGTTGATCATAGTAGGCACAATTTGATGCGAACCCGCCCGAGCTCACACCATCGACAACTCGCTGGGGTACTGATCCGATACGAATGAAGTCTGGACCGATCACTAGGGCTCAAGTTAAGAGGTTTAAGGATAATCTTGCTGCCTTTATCCAGAGAATAATTCCTTCTCAAAAAGGCTTGTCCATACCTGAAGATAAAAGACCTGTTTTAAGTATCCAAGTGGTGGAAGCTGATACATCGGATACCCATACATCGGACATTTTATATCGGACACCCTTGCCTCAGACATCTAGTCTCGAACTTCGGACATCGGATGTAACTTAGCTCGGACAGACATCAGTTAACTCGGATAGGCCATAAGTTAGCTCGGACATCAGGCGGACATAAGTTAGCTCGGACATCAAGCGGACATAAGTTAGCTCGAACATCAGGCAGATATAAGTTAGCTCGGTTGAAGACATAATTCAGCCTAGATGTCAAAGTCAACTCGTTACCTAATTTGCGATTGACTTTATTTCTTTTTGGGTTTTTATTTAATTATTTAATGGACAAATAACTTTAGGAAGGTTTTTATTTTATTGTAAATTAATTCCTAATTTAACATAAAGGAATTAATTAATCAAAATTAGATTAGGAAAGGAAGTATAGTGGCGGCCAACTAGGTTTCTTTATGTGTGTGGCCGGTTTTTCCTAGGGTTTTTAGGGTTTATTTTGTTTCTTTCAAAGCCTATTTAAAGGCTTATTTTTTCAATAAGAATACAACTTTGATTTGATTAAGAAAATACTTGTGAGATTAATTATCTCTTTGTTCTTTGAGAACACCTAAAACACCATTAGAGAATTGGTTGTTTTAGCTTGATTTATCAATAGGTTTTCCATTCCCTATTGTGGCGTCTACATTATACCAAGGTTTCTAACCATAGGTTGGTTAGGGGTTGAGGTCCATTCCATTAGAACTTGAACTTAATTAAAGATCCGGGCTAATATAATACGGGTTTAGGAGCAGGTCGTCCTAGGTTCGTATCATTTGGTATCGGAGCTAAATTTTGTTCAGGTTTGATCTATCTTTATTTGCTTTATTTATTTTTGTGTTAATCTACAATTTTAGCATTAGGTTAAGGTTGCTTCTATCATCATACACATTCTGCATCTTAAAAAAAAAAAAAAAAGTGGTTGCTCCAACATGAAAAAAAAAAAGAAAGAAAAAAAAAACTGCACATTTGTGTTTATTTGGAGGTCACAGGTTTGGTGAATTTTTGGAGTTGGAATTGCAAATTTGTTGTTTTTTCTTGCTACTGCAGTTGTGTCTAATATTCAGTAAGTGAAAAAAAAAAAGAGAAAAAAAAAAAAGAAGAAGAAAGCCGAATATAAAAATCTATGTATATATATATATATCGGTTTGTTGAAAATTGGTGTTGAAGTTTGTTGCTGGAAATTTCTTGTAACTGCTGATTTTTTGATTATTTATTCCATATTTGGAGTTTCTGGAGAGTTATTTTTACTGCTGGATAATCGAGTTTGAGTGCTAAATTATTTGGATTAAAATTAGTTAAAGGAATTGATACAAAACTTGAATTACAAGAACAACAACCAACACTTCTCTATATTTTTGTTCAATTTGATTCTTGTTCGTATTCGAATTTCTTTTCCTGGAATTTTATTCTTGAACTCATAATCTACTACCATCTAGTGCAGTTTTCAAAAATTCCAAATATGTGTTTTCTTGTCTAGAAAGCCGAAAAATTAGGATTTGCTGGATTCTTTCGGTATTGCCTACCTTTTTGCTTACTGTTTGTTGATAAGTTTAATTAAAACATACTAGTGATCTAATTGCTGTTTTGTGGGTGTTTTAATTAGAATTTTGAGATAATTCATTGAGTGGAAAAAGGCAAGCGTGTGTGAGCATAAAAGAGGGTAAAAGCTGAAACTAGTGTGCAAACACGAGTGTCGAGTCCTCATTTGAGTGAAACACGTAAGAGAGTGAAATTGTAAGGTCTTATTTTATTTCTATTGCATTATTTTACTAACATGACAGAATCAAGAATAAGGAGAGGAGATCCACCCTTGAGGATCAATGAGGAAGAGTCCGTAGCATTCCATGGCGATGCCCGAGCTACCGGGAGTGGAGACCAAGTGGACATGAAAGCTGTTTTGGAGCCAATACAGCGGGTTAGTGCTCAAGTTGAGCATGTGAATCAAAGAATGGGAAGGCTAGAAGTTTCACAAGGAATGCCGAACACAAGAAATAGGCAAGAATTCCATGGAGGACGAGGCCGAGGACGAGGAGGTCGCAAGAGACCAAGAGAGGAATTTGATGAGGAGAATTTCGGTGGAGACTTTGAGGAAGGCATGGATGAAACCTTTGCTGTCCGAGAGAGAGCTGGCTGTGAAAGATATAGGAGGGAAGATACAGATGATGATTTGGGAAATATCAAGGTTAGCATCCCATCTTTTATGGGTAAAAGTGATCCCGAAGCTTATTTGGAATGGGAAGAAAAAATGGAGATGATTTTTTACTGCCACAACTATTCAGAAGGTAAGAAGGTGAAGTTGGCAGCAATGGAGTTTGAACATTATGCACTCCAATGGTGGACCAATGAGCAAAATACCAGAAGGAGAGTTGGTGATGATTTAATCTCGACATGGCGTCAAATGAAAGAAGCCATGAGGAAAAGGTTTGTGCCATCCCATTACCATAAGTTGCTGCATAAAAGGCTTCAAACTTTGTTTCAAGAAAGTAGGTCCATGGAGGATTATTACAAAGAGATGGAGATGCTCATGATGAGGCTAAATATGAATGAGGATAGGGAGGCAACCATGGCAAGGTTTTTGGGTGGATTGAATCGTGATATAGCCAACCAAGTGGAACTTCAACAATATGTTAAATTGGAGGAGATGCTTCATGTTGCCATAAAAATAGAAAATCAATTCAAGAGGAGGGGTACAAACTCACGGTTTGGAAGGGTTTCATATAGCGAGTGGACGAATTCAACTAGGTGGAAGAACAATCCAATGTTCGAGCCAAAGATAAAACCGAATCAAGATGAAGGAAGTGTTACTCGGCCAAAGAAAGATAATCAAGCCGACCATGTTCAAGCCCACAAATCTGAAGGTAATTCTGATCCTAAGCCTCCAAGTGCTAGAGATATTGCTTGCTTTAAGTGCAGGGTCGAGGACATACTGCCAAACAATGCCAAACTCAAAGAATCATGGTGCTGAAGGATAATAGAGAGTTGGAATCCGATAGTGATGAAGCTGAAATTGAGGACGAGCATGAAAAAAAAGAACTTGAAGAAGAAGCCGAGACACTACAAGCATCCAATGCTGAATTAAACTTGCTCTTTAGGAGAGTGCTTATTGCATACAAAGATGAGGATGAAATTCAAAGAGAGAACATCTTCCACACCCGATGTGAAATTCAAGGTAAGATTTGTAGTATGATTATTGATAGTGGAAGTTGTACAAATGTAATTAGTAACATTGTAGTTGATAAATTAGGCTTAATAACTATTAAACATCCAGAACCTTATAGATTATAATGGCTTAATGATAGTGGTGAAAGAAAAGTGAATAAACAAGCCAAAGTAAAATTTAATATAGGCAGATATGAGGATGTAGTTTTATGTGATATTGTACCCATGATTGCTGGACATATACTATTAGGTAGACCATGGCAATTTGATAAAGATGCTACTCATTTTGGTCAAGAAAATAGTATTGTTTTCAGGTTTAAAGGGAAGAAGGTCAAGCTGGAACCATTATCTGTTAAAGAGGTTTACAAAGACCAATTAAAAATGCAACAAAGGAGAGAAGCCGAAAAGCTCAAGGAAAAAGCAATTATGGCACCAATGGCTTCAACATCCTTTCAAGGAGGTAAGATTGAGGTTGTTGATCAAGGTAAGGTTTCTAAGACTTATATTGAGTGGAAATATCAAAGAACAACCGAAAGAGAGGGGAAAGAAAGTGGCAAACCCGAGAGCTTGGAGAAGGAAGGGAAATCCGAAAGTTTGCGCCAATCCGAGAGAGAAAAATAAAAAGAAAGAAAAGAAAGGTCAAGTAGCAACTTTTATTTGAGTTTAGGGGATATTAATAAGGTTATTGAGTGTAAGAAACCTTTGCTAGTCATGATTTATAAAGAAAATTCTTTTAATGATCAAACTAACTTTGAAGAACTTGAATTGCCAAGTTCAATGATTTCTATTTTGAAGGAATTTAGAGATGTCTTCCCAAATGAAATTCCAAGTGGACAACCATCCAATCAAGAGGGAAAAGGTGAGCTTGCTGTCCAAGGTAAGTCTTCTAATACTCAGGTTGTGTGGAAAAATTTTAATAAAACCAAGAGTGGAAAATTTGGTGCAAAAGCCGAGAGTGAGGAAGGTGAGATGGCCGTGAGTGAGAAAGGAAAAGGAAGACAAGAAAGGAAAAATATAAATTTTTATCTTAGCTTTGGTGATGTTAATAAAGTAATTATGAATAAGAAATCATTGCTGACCATGAATTTTAAAGATACTTATTTAAAGATGTCTTTATTGCATATAACTTTATCTGTATTGTTGAGAGCTTTACTTAGTGGTAATTTGAAAATTTGGGAAATATTGTTTGCTAACTTTAAAAAGTGTAATTTTTACCATAATGAGCATGTATGTCTAGATTTTGTTGTAATAGTGTTTGACCCAGAAGAATTGGTTTGGTTGCACTTACGAAAGGAAAGGTTTCCCAAACAAAGAAAGTCAAAGCTTATGCCGCCTATGGATGGACTTTTTCAAGTTTTGGAGCCGAATAACAAGCATATCTACAAGCTTGATTTACCGGGTGAGTATAACATGAGTGCTGCATTTAATATTACTGATTTATCTCCTTTTGCTGCAGGTGATGACTTCGATTTGAGGATAAACCCTTTTCAAGAGGAGGGGAATGATGCGAACCCGCCACGAGCTCACACCATCGACAACTCGCTGGGGTACTGATCAGATACAAATGAAGTCTGGACCGATCACTAGGGCTCAAGTTAAGAGGTTTAAAGATAATCTTGCTGCCTTTATCTAGAGAATAATTCATTCTCAAAAAGGCTTGTCCATACCTGAAGATAAAAGACATGTTTTAAGTATCCAAGTGGTGGAAGCTGATACATCAGATACCCATACATCGGACATTTTATATCGGACACCCTTGCCTCGGACATCGGAGCCTTGCCTCAGACATATGGTCTCGAACTTCGGACATCAGATGTAACTTAGCTCGGATAGACATCAGTTAGCTCGGCCAGACATAACTTAGCTCGGACAGACATCAGTTAGCTCGGCCAGACACAAGTTAGCTCGGACAGACATCAGTTAGCTCGGATAGGCCATAAGTTAGCTCGGACATCAGGCAGACATAAGTTAGCTTGGACATCAGGCAGACATAAGTTAGCTCGGACATCAGGCGAACATAAGTTAGCTCGGTTGAAGACATAATTCAGCCTAGATGTCAAAGTCAACTCGTTACCTAATTTGGAATTGACTTTATTTCTTTTTGGGTTTTTATTTAATTCTTTAATGGACAAATAACTTTAGGAAGGTTTTTATTTTATTGTAAATTAATTCCTAATTTAACATAAAGGAATTAATTAATCAAACTTAGATTAGGAAAGGAAGTATAGTTGCGGCCAACTAGGTTTCTTTATGTGTGTGGCCGGTTTTTCCTAGGGTTTTTAGGGTTTATTTTGTTTCTTTCAAAGCCTATTTAAAGGCTTATTTTTTCAATAAGAATACAACTTTGATTTGATTAAGAAAATACTTGTGAGATTAATTATCTCTTTGTTCTTTGAGAACACCTAAAACACCATTAGAAAATTGGTTTTTTTAGCTTGACTTATCAATAGGTTTTCCATCCCCTATTGTGGCGTCTACATTATACCAAGGTTTGTAACCACAAGTTGGTTAGGGGTTGAGGTCCATTCCATTAGAACTCAAACTTAATTAAAGATCCGGGCTAATATAATACGGGTTTAGGAGCAGGTCGTCCTAGGTTCGTATCACAATTCAAATAATCTATGCAGCTTCAACATCTCTAGGGCAACGTAATTTAGAAAAAAAAGAAAAAAAGAATAGCTTATTCCTCTGTGTCTCATATGGGTTTCATAATTATAGGAATTGGTTCTATAAACGATACAGGACTCAATGGAGCCATTTTAGAAATAATCTCTCATGGATTTATTGGTGCTGCGCTTTTTTTCTTGGCAGGAACGGGTTATGATAGAATACATCTTGTTTATCTAGAGGAAATGGTCAGAATGGCTATCGCAATTCCAAAAATATGCATAGCTTTCGGCATCTTATCGATGGCTTCTCTTGCATTACCAGGCATGAGTGGTTTTGTTGTAGAATTGTTAGTATTTTTTGGAATACTTACTAGCCAAAAATATCTTTTAATTACAAAAATAGTAATTACTTTTGTAATGGCAATTGGAATGATATTAACTCCTATTTACTCATTATCTATGTTATGTCAGATGTTCTATGGATACAAGCTTTTAATGCTCCAAACTGTTATTTTTTTTATTATAGGCCACAAGAGCTATTTGTTTCGCTCTCTATACTGCTAATTGTAATAGCTATTGGAATTTATCCAGATTTTGTTTTCTCACTATCAGTTGATAAAGTCAAAGTTATTCTATCTAATTTTTTTATTGATAGTTTTCCTTAGTAAACGAACCAAAACATCAAACACAAATCCTATGATTGAGAAAACTGTTCGTTGTAAAATAAAAACAAATTCTTTTTTCTTCTCGTAAGTTTAACTAACTAAAATAAAAAAATGAATTGGAATTCTATTTTAACCAGATATGTAAGCCATTGAGAAACCTTTGAATCATTTACATTACTTGATTCAAAGGTTTCTCAATGGCTTACACGAAGTTTTCTTATATATATGCTTATGTTTTCCTAGGTTTGTATTTGTCAAGCCCTTTCTTCAATTCAACTTGATACTGATGTAAATGAACCATAACTATGTAACCCTATTCCTAATAGATTAACTCCAAATTAGCAGATCCAAATTATACGAAATCCCATCAATGCCACAATTACGGAATTTCTGATTTTAAAATTTGTTCGAGTATGTAAATAAATCACAAATATGGTCCAAGTAATAAATGCCCAAGTCTCTTTAGGATCCCAATTCCAATATGATCCCCATGCTTCATTAGCCCACACCGCTCATGAAAGGATACCTATGGTTAAAAAGATAAACCCGAGGCCAATAATATGATAGCTCCAAAGATCCAATTGTTGAATCAATTGAGATCTGTGATAATTCCTAGAAGAAAGAAACGAATTGGTTTGTAAAACATTGTTTCTTTCACTCACATATTGAATCTCACCAAAAGAAAGCAGATCATTTACGAAATTGTTGCTTTTACTAAAAATCCTTATTAATTTTCAAAATGTAATGACTAAAAGAGCTACTGATAATAACGCTCCACAAAAAAGGGCTGCACAGCCTAATACTATCATACTGACGTGCATCATTAACCAATGGGATTGAAGAGCTAGGACTAATATTGAGGATTGATGCATTTTAGTTAAAAGACCCGAAGTAGCAAAACCTTGGGTAAAAATAGCACTTAGGGCTGTTATTGCGTTTAAATTAAAATAGTTTTTTTGTTTTTTAAAATAGGGAACCAGATGAATAATGAAAAAACTTCATGAATGAAAGATTAATGATTCATATAAATTATTTAATGGTAAATGTCCCAAATAAATCCATCAGGTAACTAATAATCCTGTTATATAAAAAAAGTAGCTATCATACCCTTTTATGATGAATCATATAGGCCTACAATTTCATCGACTAATAAGGTTATTAAATGAATTGTAATTACAATTGAAATGATAAAAAAGGATATATGAGTTAATATATGCTCTAAAGTTGAAAATATCATGAATTTTTGAAATTAAAAACAGGGTACCTCAATTATAAGAATGGAAATCGAGAATTGATTTCATTATAGCACTTACTCATTTAGAAGATGTCACGCTACCACTCGGACTCAAACCAAGATGCTCTTGCACTGCTTCCTAAGAGTAGCATGTCAATTGATTTCACCATAGCGGCTTGCTCGAAATCATAATAGCCGAATTTTATTCAATCGTCGAGATTAAAGGAAACAATTCAATGCAATATATTTTAGGAAACATTAAAATTGATGATTAAAAAAAACGTTTTGAAAATTTCAAAATTAGGGATTTGAACGTGTTGCTTTCAACAAGAATCCTTATTTTTCTCAGTATATCATTATATTTACTATTAGGGTGTTAGTTTTATTTAACTTAACATTGGTTTTTTTTTTTTTAGAATTTATTAGTTTATGCTCGATTAAACAAGAACTGTTGTACCTAGATATTTCGAACTTCAATCCATGGATACAACTCGAAAATGTTCTCTATCTTTATAATGTGCATTTTTTAGTGATTCATTTCTCATTTAGGGGATTTTATGAATCTACAAAAAAATTATCCATGAAGAAAAAATCGGCAGATTTTTTTATAATCACATAACAAAGGTAAAAGAGGTTTTTATTATTTAGGGTGAAAGTTAAGGACATATGGTGATACGAACTTAGAAAAATAATAATTTAGAAAGTGACAAGACACATTTTAAACTTAATAAATTAGTTTCAATGATCTATTATATCAAATGATCTATTAATTTTGACAAAAGATCTTATACCTGCTCTTATATATTCTATAGTATTTTAAATATATTAGAATAAAAAAGACAAACCTTTGTTATTATTGAATTATCAAATCGATGGGGAAAACAAGAATCCCCACCTTGAAAATTATAAAACATACTAAAAAGAAAGGTGAAATCTTGTGCTTGCTTTTACTCTTTTTTCAAGCAAAAGAATACCGTTTTTAGATTTTCAAATTCAGTCAACACAAAATTCTTATTCGACTATAAAGGCAAAACAACTTCAATTTAATTAATATTACTATTGATTGGATCAAACCATTAAAAAATATAAATTATTCCATTTATTAGTTTAATTATTTTAACTTTGATAAATTATCAATTTTTTTATTTTTATAACTTATAAAATATAAAATAAAAATCAAACTAACAAAAATTTAAACAACTTTAAAAAAAAAAAAGAAGAAGCTGAAACTAGACTACTTTTCAAGTCAAATCAATTCAGCTTTTTCCCAATCTTGGATTATTTATTTGTTGCACAAAAAAACTT
The DNA here is from genome assembly GCF_031755915.1 of Ziziphus jujuba. Classification (NCBI taxonomy): domain Eukaryota; kingdom Viridiplantae; phylum Streptophyta; class Magnoliopsida; order Rosales; family Rhamnaceae; genus Ziziphus; species Ziziphus jujuba. The sequence continues at coordinate 25,527,631 of NC_083389.1, forward strand.
TTTGAATTCCTCGTAGAAAGAGATTTCGATAACGAAAAAGCTTTCAATGCTGCCAAATATCCCTTCCTTTTCCAAATATTTTTCCAAATGCTTTTTTTTTTATATAGAGGTGCGCTTTTTTGGAATTGCCATTAAAAAATTCTAGTAGTTTATTCGGGTTGTGCAAAACAATTGTTCTTTACTATTAATTATAAATATTTATCTATTTATTTTCTAGATTGTACTTCATTCATAAAAATATGGATCTAGAAAAATCACATAAAATATGGCTAGCAACATAAACAATATGGTGGCTTTTAAAAATTAAATACAAATTTTTTTTATTTGTTTTTTTCTATTCCATACAATTTGATACAACATCTGGAAGAAAGATTTGTATTTATTTTATTGGTACTCTTATATCTTCCTTCAAATTGATATCTTCTATATTTATAGAGTCTATCATGCAATAGAACTAGAATTGACTGGAGTCGATATGAGAAAAAAACAAATACAAAGAAAAAACCTATGCCTTTCTATCTCTATCTAGTTTTTTTTTTCATCATCCAAAATTTTATACATGGAATAAAATACATCGACATGTTTAATAACCGAACCCTTATCTTTATTGAAAAAAAAAATCAGTAATTTGTGTCTATTAATTAATCATTTTATTTAATTGGTCAAGCTCGATAAATGAGTAAATCTAATTAAATTTTAAAAATTAGAATGAGACTAGTAGTTAATCTGCGAAAACATACAGGATAGATGGTTTTGTAAAAGCTATTTTAGGAGTTTCTTCTTTAAATTTTATATAAGGTCACGTGTTGGAGTCATAGTTTCTTTATCATAACCTTTCCAACAAATGTCTTTTATTGGAATAGAAGACAATCAATCCGTTCAAATTCGTTATTGATTCTGAATAATCAACCTAAAACTAAAATAAATAACTTTTATTTTATGAGTTAAATTAGGGTTATTTATGCTTCATATCACAATAAAAAACTATTTTTGGTGAAATTTTTTATCCTTGCTCTATATATATAAATAAATTATTGTAATACGTAATAGTAATAAAAATTTAAATTTTTAGTTTTTATATCTTCATAAAATTTGACTTAATAATTTAATAAAAAACGTATTTCTTTTTCACTAGTAACTTAATCATATCGTTTTACCGACTCTAACCTCTTGATTTGAAATATTTAAGGTAGTTGAGAAAGATTCAGACTAATTAAAGCTAGAAAATTCTATTTCAGTTTTGTATATCTTAACTTTTTATTATTAACCGATCCTTTTCAAAAGAAATAAAAGCCGATGAATCAGAAACAATTAATTAAGATAAAAAGATTCTTTTTTATGGAATATACATATCAATATTCATGGATCATACCTTTCATTCCTCTTCCAACTCCTATGTTAATAGGAGTAGGACTTCTACTTTTTCCAATGGCAATAAAAAATCTTCGCCATATGTGGGTTTTTCCTAGTGTTTTACTGTTAAGTATAGTTATGATTTTTTCCACCCATATACTTATTCAACAAATAAATAACAGTTCTATTTATCTATCTGTATTGTCTTGGACAATTAATAATGATTTTTCTTTAGAATTTGGCTATTTAATTGATCCACTTACTTCTCTTAAGTTAATATTAATCACTACTATTGGAATTATGGTTCTTATTTATTGTGATAATTATATGTCCCATGATCAGGGATATTTAAGATTTTTTGCTTATATGAGTTTTTCTAATACTTCAATGTTAGGATTAGTTACAAGTTCAAATTTGATACAAATTTATTTTTTGGGGGAATTAGTTAGAATGTGTTCTTATCTATTAATAGGTTTTTGGTTCACTAGACCTATTGCGGCAACTACTTGTCAAAAGGCATTCGTAACTAATCATGTAGGGGATTTTGGGTTATTATTAGGAATTTATGTTTTTATTGGTTAACGGGTAGATAAAAATTTAGGGATTTGTTTGAAATATTCAATAATGTGGTTTACGAAAACATGTACCAATTACAAAAACTGCATTTTTATTAGGTACACTTTCTCTGTGTGGTATTCCACCCTTTGCGTGTTTTTGGTCTAAAGATGAAATTCTTACTGATAGTTGGTTATATTCACCAATTTTTGCAATAATCTCTTGTTCCACAGCTGGCTTGTCTGAATTTTATATGTTTGGGATCTATTTACTTACTTTCGAAGGACATTTAAACCTTTAGTTTCAAACTCACAGTGAAAAAGAAAAAAAAAATAGCTCGTTCTATTCAATATCTCTATGGGGTAAAGAAAGGTAAAAAGTTATTAAAAAAATGTTACTTTATTAACTTTATTAACAATGAATAATAATGAAAGGGCTTTTTTTTTTTTTCTAAAAAGGCATATCGAATTGATAGTAATCTAAGAAGCATGATGCGCCTTTTTCTTACTATTAGTCATTTTGGAACTAAGAACGCTTTCTAATATCCGCAGGAATCGGGCAATACTATGCTATTTCCTATGCTTGTATTAGTACTATTTACTTTGTTCATTGGATTCATAGGAATTCCTTTCTTTAATCAATTCAATCAAGAAGCTGTGGATTTGGATATATTATCAAAATTGTTAAACCTAGAGATAAACCTTTTACATCCAAATCCAAATACTTATACGGATTTGTATGAATTTATTACAAATGCAACTTTTTCATTTAGTATAGCTTTTTTTGGAATATAGCGTCTTTTTTATATAAGTCGGTTTATTCCTCTTTACAAAATTTGAATTTCTTTAATTCATTTGTTAAAAGTATTCCTAAAAGAAGAAAAATTCATTGGGACAAACTATTAATTGGGATATCTGATTGGTCATATAGTTGTGGTTACATAGATGTTTTTTATGCAATATGCTTAACTAAAGGTATAAGAGGATTGGCTCAACTAACTCATTTTTTGATAAACAAATAATTGATGGAATTACAAATGGTGTCGGTATTACGATTTTTTTCATAGGAGAATGTATCAAATATGTGGGGGGTGGTCAAATTTCTTCCTATCTCTTAGTCTATATATCTTATGTATTAACATTTTTATTAATTTACTTTGTATTTTCTTTTAATTTATAAAAAATTTATAACCAAAAAAAAAAAAAAAAACATAACTCAACTTAAGTTAACTCAAGTTAACTCAATCAATTAATTAATTTATAGATTAAAATTAAACTTGTAGTTAAAAAGAATATTAACAAGAGGTTTTTCAACCCAATGTAGATCTTTTTTTTTTCTGTAAATATTTCTAACTTTGAATTTTCTTGATTTTCATCCACATCCATATAATAAGTTTCATAAATGGATCTATTTCTATAGCGTCTCTTTAAAGTGGAATTCATCTTTTGTTTTTTCCTTTCCATTCACTCGTATCTCTTTCGTTTCATCGATTTTGTCCAGATCCTCCTTTTCTTCCCAAAAAAGGGAAGGAGAAGGATCTTCTTTAGTGGATCTCTCTTGTTCCTGTTTTGTCCCCCTCATTCATGAAGTTATTTCTATTTCTACATCTGTTTCTTCCTCACTTTCCCCCCTTTCTTTCATTTTTGAGGTTTCTTTCAGTTTCTTAGTAACAATGGGTGATGGTATTCTGTCTAAATAGTAGATAGAGGTAATAAAGAGGAGAATACTAAAGATTCGAGCCATAGAATTTCTCAATTCTGACACAAGGTACATATTAGATCTAATAAAATTATTTTGCTATATCCAGACTAATACCAATCCAACCCATTTCATGAATAAAATGTAACCAATTAACCAACCAACAAAACTACTTGTTACAAATAACATCTTGCAGTTGCATCAAAACATATAAATGTTGACTAATCTGACTAACATTGAACTTGGTAAAATGAAATGGTTGAATAGTTGAAAATTAGATTATTCAGGAATACACTTTGAATGCTAAGATTACGCATTGAATTTCTGTTAGTAGATCCATAATTAAAAAAGTGTTTGTGATTGTTCCATAAGACATGAAATAAAAGATACGGTAGAGCTAGGACAATTATTGTACGAGGTCTACTCAATGCTAGATGCAGAGGCACATAATAGATCGATATGAACATCATGAGCTGCCCCATGATAAAATTGGTTGTTGCTAATACTTTCTTCTCGATTCCTTCTTCCATAACGAGAGCTTGGAGAAGGAAGAGATAAGAGGGCCCTATGGAGAATGTGGTCAGAAATCCATAATAGAGTGTAACCACAACGACCGAATTGATTATCTTCATGCATAAGGATACTAGATTACCTAGTATAAAAGATTTAAAAATCATCACAAACCTCCCTTTTTTCTTTTCTATTGCAATTTCTGGATTATTATGTTATGATTTTTAAACTTTCCATATACATATATATAGAAATAGAAAAAGATAGACTATAAATGACATCTCTTATCTCAAAGACACCAAAGGGATATTAAATGAATGGAGATGGATGGGATATAATGAAATAGAGCCACTTTTGGGTTCTTTATGAAATGTGGCATGGAACGGAGCCACTATGAAGAAGTTCCGGGAGTTACAAAGGAAACTTCAAGCTCATATTAGTCGTGGGTTGAGAACGAGAATTGAACTCTATGAGATCTAATCTCGTATTGTTCCTCAATAGCTCAGTGGTAGAGCGGCCAGCTGTTAACTGATTGGTTGCAGGTTAGAATCTTACCTGGGGAGATTTGATTCATTCCGAATTAAAGAATTTGGAATGATTGTTTCTATTGCATTCTATCTCATTGTATCACATTCTATTTCGGGGTATTTGAGAATCGCTGTCAATACCTTGGCATAGGTCCGGGATAATCCTTTATTCCATAATTTGGGGCTATTTACAACTATCCACTTAAGCATTCTCAGATGTACTAGCAAGTGCATCAAAGATGCTGTCATCGATTCACCCGGGAGGCCATAATTACCACGAGCAAACATATTAATGATGAGGAATGCATTTTTGCTATGCTACTAATACTAATACTTTCTCCACTATTCTGCCCCAAACTGGCTGAGGAAGAATTATGGGGCGTAAAACAAAAAAATATGCCGATTTAGGCTTCGGGCCAGACATACTATATTTAATTTATCCACCATTAATGATAAATAAAAAGAAAGAAAAAAGAAAGAGTAAGGTCGTTCCATTTCGACAAAAGAGCCACGCCCAAATTCCATAGCTTGGGGTCCGCAATCCCAATCATGATCTATCCATGACCAGGATGAAGCTTGGGTGAAACTAAGTGGAGGTCCGAACTGACTGATGTTGAAGAATCAGCAGATGAGTTATGATTAGGGGTGAAATGCCAATTGAACCCAGAGTTAGCTGCTTCTCCCAAAAATGCGTTGAAGAGCAGTAATTGACTGGACATCTAGGGGTAAAGCACTGTTTCGGTGCGGGCCGCGAGAGCGGTACCAAACATTTATATGTTTCGATGCAACAACAAGATGTTATTTGTAACAAGTAGTTTTGTTGGTTGATTAATTGGTCATATTTTATTCATGAAATGGGTTGGATTGGTATTAGTCTGGATACAGTAAAATAATTCTATTAGATCTAATGTACTTATTATATCTAATAAGTACCTTGTGTCAGAATGGAAAAATCCTATAGCTCGAATCTTTAGTATTCTCTTATTTATTATCTGTGACTAAACAGGAACAAGAGAGATCCACCGAAGAGGATCCTTCTCAAAGAAAAGGAGGATCCGGACAAAATCGATGAAATGGAAGATATACGAGTGAATGGAAAGGAAAAAAACAAAGGATGAATTCCACTTTAAAGAGACACACTATAAAACTAGACCCGTTTATAAAACTTATTATATGGATGTGGATGAAAATCAAGAAAATTCGAAGTTAGAAATATTTATAGAAAGAAAAGATCTACTCTAGGTTTAAAAACCTCTTGTTAATATTCTTTTTTTACTATAAATGATGGAATAGGCCATTCCGGTATATAAAAAACAATCAATTTGAAAATGCTATAAGAAAAGAAATGTCACAATATTTTTTTATATATGTCAAAGTGACAGAAAAGAAAGAATATCTTTTACATATCCGCCAAGTTTGTCAACTTTTTTGGAAATGATACAAAGAAAGATATATCTGTGTATAGCAGATAAACCCTCTTCTGTTGAATTATATAATAATTAGAGTTATAGCAATGAATAAAAAATAAAAGAGCTAAATAAAAAATTTATAAATAGAGTTAAAGCTCTAGACAAAACTTTAGAAAGGATATTTTTTGCTTGGGATATACTCGAAAAGGAGACTAGATTTTGTAATGATAATCCCTAAAACGAATACTTACCTAAAATATATGATCCTTTCTTGAATGGCCCCTATCGAGGACGAATCAAAATTTTTTTTTTTTCAGCTGCAATCCTAAATAAAACTTCCAAAAAAAATAACATTAACATAGAGGGTTTTTGGATAAATAACATTCATAGCATCCTTCTTATTTTTAATTACCTAAAATTTGAACAGATAAAAAATCCATTTGATAAAAAACCATTAACAACAAAAATTTTATATTTGTTGAACTTAATCAATGAACTTATTGAAAAACCACCATCAAGTTTAAATTTTAAAGAGTTTTCTTTACTTCCTGAAGAAGAACAAATAAAAATTGATTCAGAAGATAACAAAAAAAATTATAAATTTCTATTTGATGTAGTTATAAGAGACCCTAATGGTAAAAAAATTAGAAAAAAACCTATCGAAATACAAGAAATCAGTAAAAAGTTCCTCGATGGTCGTACAAATTAATTAATGATTTGGAACAACAGGAGGGAGAAAGCGTAGAGGGGGTGGCAACGGAGTATGAGTTTCGTTCACAAAAATCCAAACGTGTAGTTATTTTTACTTATAACCTACAAACTAATACCAAAGATACTAATAATCCTGATAACCTACCAGGTTTTATTAATTTGCAAATTCTTCCTTAGTTAGTTAAAAGAATGAAATTGGCTGATATTATGATGATACTAGGTAGCATAGATATCATTATGGGAGAAGTTGATTGTTGAAATGATAATTGATACGATAGAAGTACAAGATATAAATTCTTTTTCTGGATTAGAGTTTTTTAAAGAGGTCTACGAAATTATATGGGCCTTTATTCCTATATTTACTCTTGTATTGGGAATCACAATAGGCGTACTGGTAATTGTATGGTGAGAAAGAGAAATATCCATAGGATTGCAGCAACATATTGGACCTGAATACTCCGGCCCTTTAGGAGTTCTTCAAGCTCTAGCAGATGGGACAAAACTTCTTTTCAAAGAAAATCTTCTTCCATCGAGAGGAGATACTCGTTTATTCAGTATCGGACCATCCATAGCAGTCATATCAATTTTAGTAAGCTATTCAGTAGTTCCTTTTAGCTATCACCTTGTTTTAGCATATCTCAATATTGGTGTTTTTTTTATGGATTGCCATTTCCAGTATTGCTCCCATTAGACTTCTTATGTCAGAATACAGGTTAAATAATAAATATCCCTTTTGAGGTAGTCTACGAGTTCCTGCTCAATCAATTAGTTATGAAATACCATTAAATTTATGTGTGTTATCAATATCTCTATGTGTGATTCGGTGAGACATAAATTTTTCTCTATTCCTTCCTCTATTCTTTTCTTTTTAGGAAAGGGGTAGTATGAATTGAGTAGATATCTTCATTTTTTTATTCATTAATCGGATTGATGAACTAAATTAGATAGTTGGATGAGTGAAAGAGAACAGCTTCTATATAAATTCACAATAAAGATATTGAGTCTCATTTTCTATGTATAAGAGTTAGAGAGTTGAGTGGAAATAAATAGAAGCAGAAGATACCGTTTACCCTAAAATTGGTTGATTAGTCATCCTGACTTGAAGCGGGCTTAAAAGATCAACTGTATTGAGTTTTCACTATCGTTTGCATGTATTTTTATACATGTATTACCATAAAAGAAAAGGCCATTGAACAAAAATGAGTGGATAGATAGAAACACCAAGATACGCAAAGGATTAGTAATATAGATCCTATAAATAATCCAAAAGTAGACATTTCTACATAATATACAAAGAACAGTAATTGGGGCTTTAAATTTGTAGAAGTTATAAGGCAGTACTCCCCACAATTCCGATCCAGAGTATGCTCCTATCCGCCAATTCAATAAATGACTATTGGGAACAAAATAATCCTTTTTTTTGATTTTGTAAGCCCCTTTTTTTCAGAAATAGAAAGAAGAATAGGAACAAAAAAAAGAAAGGAATACAAAAGAATAAACAAGATCTTCATTATTTTTTTTTTCTTATATCCATATTTATATCGATACAATTCATGTTATAATTCATGAATTAATGTAATATACAATTCTTTTTCATAAGTGAAAACGATGGGTGATTGATTTTTTTTACAAGGAGTATTTTATTGAGAATCAAGTTATTACTCGACAAGGAAAAATTTAAATGATTATGAAAATTTTTAAAAAAAGGATGAGATCAATTCAAAAGTATTTTATTTATTTATTATTAATTCAATTTATTAATATATTAAATTAATAATAAATTGAATTCTTTATTATTAATTATACTAATATTTTTTTAAAAAAAATTTATTAAAACATAATAGACAGAATTCAATTGGTCTAATTTTGGACTGTATGATATATTTGAATCTTAGCTATCGTATAACCAAGCCTCGGAAGATAAAAGGACTCAATCCTTAGATTTTTTTTATGGCCCTTAAGGAGCTGTATGAGGTGAGAATCTCATGTACGGTTTTGGAATAGCGATGGAAACAGTGATGGTACCACCAACTATGATTATCTAATAGTTCAAGTACAGTTGATATAGTTGAGGTGTAATCAAAATATGGTTTTTGGGGATGGAATTTATGGCATCAACCTATAGGTTTTATCGTTTTTCTAATTTCTTCCCTAGCAGAATGTGAGAGATTGCCTTTTGATTTACCAAAAGCGGAAGAAGAATTAGTAGCAGGTTATCAAACCGAATATTCGGGGATAAATTTTGGTTTACTTTATGTTGCTTCCTATCTAAACCTATTAGTTTCATCATTATTTGTAACAGTTCTTTACTTAGGCAGTTGGAATACCTCTATTCCGCATATATTTGTTTCAAAGAATTTTGAAATAAATCAATGATATGAGGTTTTTGGGGCGACAATTGGTATCTTTATTACATTAGCTAAAACTTATATGTTTTTGTTCATTCCTATCATAACAAGATGGACGTTACCTAGGTTAAGAATGGACCAACTGTTGAATCTTGGATGGAAATTTCTTTTACCTATTTCTCTTGGTAATCTATTATTAACAACTTCTTTCCAACTCTTTTCATTGTAAAGAATATGATATTCTATATTCACAACTTGGCTTAAACAAGAGAAATCAACAAACATCAAATTATTCATATATATTCACAATATGTTCCCTATGGTAACTGGGTTCATGAATTATGGTCAACAAACAGTATGAGCTACAAGGTACATTGGTCAAAGTTTCATGATTACCTTATCCCATGCAAATCGTTTACCAGTAACTATTCAATATCCTTATGAAAAATTAATCACCGGAGAGTGTTTCCACGGTTGAATCCATTTTGAGTTTGATAAATGTATTACTTGTGAAGTATGTGTTCGTGTGTCCTACAGATCTACCCATTCTCGATTAGAAATTGGAAACTAACATTTACAAGAAACGGTTGCTTAATTACAGTATTGACTTCGGAATCTGTATATTTTGTGGTAACTGCGTTGAGTATTGTCCAACAAATTGTTTATCAATGACTGAAGAATATGAACTTTCTACTTATGATCGTCATGAATTAAATTATAATCAAATTGCTTTGGGTCGTTTACCAATATCAGTAATTGACATTTATACAATTCGAACAATTTCGAATTTGCCTCAAATAAAAAAATAAGAAAGTACCTTGATTCAAGAAAATTTTCAAATTACTAAGTACTAAGGTTCCTTTCATTTTGTTTGGTCATGCCCTACAAATCCTAACTATTCATTAGTTGGTAATAATCATGACTTAATTTGGATTGAAAATTGAGTAATTAAGTAATGTCTATATAATTATTTTGAAATATAGTTTCGGATTTTAACTACTCTTTCTTTCAGATAAAGAATGAAATTAGTCCAATATCTGTACCCACATTAATTCACATCCTCGAGGATTTCATTCAATTAGGAATTGACTATAAATCATAAAAAAAAATTTCTGGTCGGGTCTCAATAAGGTCATGAAAAAAATTTTGATTTTTTATCTCTTTGTTTACATATAATGGATTTGCCTAGACAATACATGATTTTCTTTTAGTCTTTCTGGGATCAGGTCTTATATTAGGAGGTATAGGAGCAGTATTATTTACCAACCCAATTTATTCTGCTTTTTCATTGGGACTCATTCTTGTTTGTATATCCTTATTCTATATTCTATTAAACTCTTATTTTATAGCTGCGGCACAACTCCTTATTTACGTGGGAGCTATAAATGTTTTAATCATATTTGCTGTAATGTTCATGAATGGTTCAGTATATTACAAAGATTTTAATCTTTGGACCGTTGGGGATGGGGTTACTTTGCTGGTTTGTACAAGTATTTTGGTTTTACTAATGAGTACTATTATGGATACGTCATGGTACAGGATTATTTGGATTTTAGAGCAAGATTTGAAAGTTATAGTCAACAAATTGGAATTCATTTATCAATAGATTTTTTTTCCTTCCCTTTTAATTCATTTCAATAATTCTTTTAGCCGCTTTGATAGGTGCAATCGCTGTGGTGCACCAGTAATAAATCGTAAATCTATAGAATTAGCAACAGTAATCCAAATGAAACTTCAGTCTGTGTTATCACATCTATTTCTCTTTAATTCTATTTAACGATTGTTTATGTTGAAAGTAGAAATTATTTTATTAGATCTATTACCAATCTATTTATTTGTTCTGTACCTTTTAGATTCTAGTCAACTGAATCCGTTGAATTGTTGTTCATATTATATTGAAATAAATCAAAATTTAATTGATAAGGAGTTAGCCAATGATGCTCGAACATGTACTTGTTTTGAGTGCCTACTTATTTTCTATCTGTATCTATGGGTTGATCACAAGTTGTAGTATGGTTAGAGCCCTTATGTGTCTTGAACTTATACTGAATGTGGTTAATATAAATTTTGTAACATTTTTCAATTTTTGTTATAGCTATTACAGCCGCTGAAGCAGCTATTGGACCGGCTATTGTTTCGTCAATTTATCGTAATAGAAAATCAACTCGTATTAATCAATTGAATTTTATGAATAAGTAGTATTAATCATATAAATTAGAATATTCATAAATTCGAATTAGCATGTATTATACATACTGTATGATCATGTTTGCGAACAAGTAAGAAATCAAAGTATCTTAGCTCCCTTACATGAGTCGATCCAGAAGTAGATTGATTACAAAAATTATGGTAAATCATTGATTCATCTGGTGTCTAAATATATGATTTATTTATAAACTTACTAGATCAAAAATTTAGAATGTTCAAAAAATTTATATATCCAATGTCACATTCAGTCAAGATTTATGATACATGTATAGGATGTACTCAATGTGTCCGAGCCTGCCCCACAGATGTATTAGAAATGATACCTTGGGATGGGTGTAAAGCTAAGCAAATCGCTTCTGCTCCAAGAATAGAGGACTATGTTGGGACGGATTTCTTGAGTGTTCAAGTTTATTTATGGCATGAAACAACTCGAACTATGGGGCTAGCTTATTGATACATTTCAGAAAACCTTACTTGAATATATATATATATATATATATATTTTACCAACAAAAACCCACACTCAGAATAATATATTTTATTTTATATTTTTTAGCACTGGTTTTTCTGGTCCAAGTGTATCATGTTTTTAGCACGAATGATTTTCCTTAGTTAACTATAGTTGTAGTTTTGACAATATCTGCGAGTTCTTTATTTTTCTTTCTTCTTAATAGAGGGAATAAGGTAATTAAGTGGCATACTATTTGTATATGCATAATAGAACTCCTTCTAATAACCTAGACATTTGGGTATCATTTCCAACTGGACAATCCATTAATCCAACTTATAGAGAATTATAAATGAATCTATTTTTTTTATTTTTACTGGAGACTGGGAATAGATGGAATTTCTATAGGAACTATTTTACTGATAGGATTTATCACTACTTTAGCTACTTTAGCGGCCTGGCCGGTTACTCGAGATTCCTAATTATTCCATGTCCTGATGTTAGCAATGTATAGTGGTCAAATAGGACCATTTTCTTCTCAAGACCTTTTACTTTTTTTCATCATTTGGGAGTTAGAATTAATTCCAGTTTATCTACTTCTATCCATATAGGCCGGAAAGAATCGTTTGTATTCAGCTACAAAATTTATTTTGTACACTGCAGAAGCTTCTGTTTTTTTATTAATAGGAGTTCTAGGTATTGGTTTATATGGTTCTAATGAACCAACATTAAATTTTGAAACATCAGTTAATCAATCGTATCCTGTAGCATTGGAAATCATTTTTTATATTGGATTTTTTATTTCTTTTGCTATCAAATCGCCGATTATACCCTTACATACATGGTTACCAGACACCCATGGAGAGGCACATTACAGTACTTGTATGCTTCTAGCTAGAATATTATTAAAAATGGGAGCGTATGGAGTGGTTCGGATAAAAATGCAATTATTACCTGATGCTCATTCTATGTTTTCTCCTTGGTTGATCATAGTAAGCACAATTCAAATAATCTATGCAGCTTCAACATCTCCGGGGCAACGTAATTTAAAAAAAAGAATAGCTTATTCCTCTGTATCTCATATGGGTTTCACAATTACAGGAATTGGTTCTATAAACAATACAGGACTCAATGGAGCCATTTTATGATTAATCTCTCATGGATTTATTGGTGCTGCACTTTTTTTCTTGGTAGGACCGAGTTATGATAGAATATGTCTTGTTTATCTAGAGGAAATGGGTAGAATGGCTATAGCAATTCCAAAAATATTTACGACTTTCAATATCTTATCAATGGCTTCTCTTGCATTCCTGGGCATGAGCGGTTTTGTTGCAGAATTGATAGTATGTTTTGGAATACTTACTAGCCAAAAATATCTTTTAATTACAAAAATAGTAATTACTTTTGTAATGGGAATTGGAATGATATTAACTCCTATTTACTCATTATCTATGTTATGTCATATGTTCTATGGATTGAGCTTTTTAATGCTCCAACTCTTATTTTTTTATTTTATTTTGGGCCATGAGAGCTATTTGTTTCGCTCTCTATACTGCTACCTGTAATAGCTATTGGGACTTATCCGGATTTCGTTTTCTCACTATCAGTTAATATGATAGCTCCAAAGATCCAATTGTTGAATCAAAGGAAATCTGTAATAATTCCCAGACGAAAGAAATAAAGTGGTTTGTAAAACATTGTTTCTTTCACTAACGTATTGAATCTCACCAAAAAAAAGTGGATCATTTATGAAATTGTTGCTTTACTAAAAATCCTTATTAATTTTCGAAATGTAATGACTAAAAGGGCTACTGATAATAACAATCCACATAAAAGAGTTGCATAGCTTAATACCATCATACTGACGTGCATCATTAACCAATGGGATTGAAGAGCCGGGACTAATATTGCAGATTGATGCATTTCAGTTAAAAAACCCAAAGTAGCGAAACCTTGGTTAAAAATAGCACTTAGGGTGGTTAGTGCGTTTAAATTAAAATGGTTTTTTTGTTTTTTAAAATAGGGAACCAGATGAATAATGAAAAAACTCCATGAAAGAAAGATTAATGATTCATATAAATTACTTAATGGTAAATGTCCCAAATAAATCCACCGGGAAACTAATAATATTGTTATATAGAAAAAGTAGCTATCATGCCTTTTCTGACGAATCATATAGGCCTACGATTTCATCGACTAATAAGGTTATTAAATGAATTGTAACAACAATTGAAACGATTGAAAAGGATGTATGAATTAATTTATGCTCTAAAGTTGAAAATATCATAAATTTTTGAAATTAAAAATGGGGTACCTCAATTATAGGAATGGCAATCGGGAATTGATTTTATTATAGGACTTACTCTTTTAGAAGATGCATTCCACCACTCGGACTTGAACCAATATGCTCTAGCACTGCTTCCTAAAAGCAGAGTGTCTACCGATTTCACCCTAACGGCTTGCTCGAAATCATAATAGCCTATTTTTATTCCATCTTCGAGATTAAAGGAAGCAATTCAATGCAATATATTTTAGGAAACATTAAAATTGAGGATTTAAAAAAAAATTTCAAAATTTCAAAATTAGGGATTTGAACGTATCGTTTTCAACAAGAATCCTTATTTTTCTCAGTATATCATTATATTTAGTATTAAGATGTCTGTTTTATTTAACTTAATACTGGGGTTTTTTTAGAATTTATTAGTTTATGCTTGAATAAACGGGAACTATTGTACCTAGATATTTCGGACTTCAATCCATGGATAAAACTCAAAAATGTTCTTTATCTTTATAATGTGCATTTTTTAATGATTCATTTCTCATTTATGGGATTTTATGAATCAACAAAAAAAAAATATATATCCACGAAGAAAAATTGGCAGAGTCTTTGTATAATCACCTAAAAAAGGTAAAAGGGGTTTTTATTAATTGGGCTGAAAGCTAGGGATATATAGTGATATGAACTTAGAGAAATAAGAATTTAGAAAGTTATAAGACACATTTTAAACTTATTTAGTTTCAACGATCTATTATATTAAATGATCTATTAATTTTGTCTAAAGATCTTATACTTGCTCTTCTATATTCTATAGTATTCTAAATATATTAGAATATAAATATATAGTATAAAAACAATATAAATAAAATGACAAACCTTTGTTATTATTGAATTATCAAATCCATGGGGAAAATAAGAATCCCCACCTCGAAAATTATAAAACATACTAAAAAGAAAGGTGAAATTTTGTGCTTGCCTTTACTCTTTTTTCAAACAAAAAAATACCATTTTTAGATTTTCAAATTCAATCAACACAAAATTCTTATTTGACTATAAGAGCAAAACAACTTCAATTTATTTAATATTATTATTGATCGGATCAAACCATTAAAGAGTATAAATTATTCCTTTTATTAGTTTAATTATTTTAACTTTCATAAATTATCAATTTTTTTATTTTTATACTTATAAAATATAAAATAAAAATCAAACTAAGAAAAAAAAAATTTAAACAACTTAGAAAAAAAAAAAAAAACTGAAACTAGATTACTTTTTGAGCCAAATCAATTCAGATTTTTCCCAATCTTGGATTATTTATTGTTGCACAAAAAACACTTTTTAAATTCCTCGTAGAAAGAGATTTCGCTAACGAAAAAGCTTTCAATGCTGCTGAATATCCCTTCCTTTTCAAAATATTTTTTCGAACGTGTTTTTTTGATATAAAGGTGCGCTTTTTTGGAATTGCCATTAAAAAATTCTAATAGGTTATTCATTACCATGGTTGGATGTCAAAGACATCTATTGTTCAAAACCAATCATTCTTTACTATTAATTATAATTATCGATCTATTTATTTTCTAGATTGTACTTCCTTTACAAAAATATGGATCTAGAAAAATCGTATAAAATATTACTAGCAACATGAACAATATCGTGGTTTTTAAAAATTAAATACAAATTTTTTTTGTTTGTTTTTTTTTTCTATTCCATACAATTTGATACAACATCTGGAAGAAAAATTTGTATTTATTTTTATTGGTACTCTTATATCTTCCTTCAAATTGATATCTTCTATATCTATAGAATCTACTATGCAATAGAACTAGAATTGATTGGAGTTGACATGAGAAAAAAACAAATACAAAGAAAAAACCTGTGCCTTTCTATCTCTGTCTAGTTTTTTTTTTTTTTTCGTCATCCTAAATTTAATACATGGAATAAAATACATCGAAATGTTTAATAACCCAACCCCTATCTTTATTAAAAAAAAGATTTAGTATTTGTTTATATTAATTATACATTTTATTTAATTGGTCAAGCTCGATAAATAAGTAAATCTAATTAAATTTTAAAAATTAGAATGGGAATAGTAGTTAATCTGCGAAAAGATACAGGATAGATGGTTTTATAAAAGCTATTTTAGGAATTCCTTCTTTAAATTTTATATAAAGTCACGTGTTGGAGTCATAGTTTCTTTATCTTAACCTTTCTAATAAATGTCTTTTATTGGAATAGAAGACAATCAATCGGTTCAAATTTGTTACTGATTCTCAATAATCTAACTTAAACTAAAATAGATAACTATTATTTTATGAGTTAAATTAGGGTTATTTATGCTTTATATCACAATAAAAAACTATTTTTGGTGAAATTTTTTATCCTTGCTCTATATATATAAATAAATTATTGTAATACGTAATAGTAATAAAAATTTAAATTTTCATTTTTTGTATCTTCGTAAAATTTGACTTAATAATTTAATAAAAAAATGTATTTCTTTTTCACTAGTAACTTGGTCATATCGTTTGACCAACTCTAACCTCTTGATTTGAAATATTTGAGGTAGTTGAGAAAGATTCAGAATAATTAAAGCTAAAAAATTCTATTTCAGTTTTGTATATCTTAACTTTTTTTATTAACTGACCCTTTTCAGAAGAAATAAAAGCTAGTGAATCAGATACAATTAATTAAGATAAAAAGATTCTTTTTTTATGGAATATACATATCAATATTCATGGATCATACATTTCATTCCCCTTCCAAATCCTATGTTAATAGGAGTAGGACTTCTACTTTTTCCAACGGCAATAAAAAATCTTTGCTGTATGTGGGATTTTCCTAGCATTTTACTGTTAAGTATAGTTATGATTTTTTCCACCCACATATTTATTCAACAAATAAATAACAGTTCTATTTATCTATCTGTTTGGTCTCATGATCATGGATATTTGAGATTTTTTGCTTACATGAGTTTTTCTAATACTTTAATGTTAGGATTAGTAACTAGTTCAAATTTGATACAATATATATATATATATATATATTTTGTGAATTAGTTAGAATGTGTTATTACCTATTAATAGGTTTTTGGTTCACCCAACCTATTGTTGCTTGTTAAAATGTGTTTGTAACTAATCGTGTAGGGGATTTTAGGTTATTATTAGGAATTCTATGTTTTTATTAGACAGCATGTAGTTTAGAATTTAGGGATTTGTTTGAAATATTCGATAAAGTGATTGATAATAATGAAGTTTATTTTTTAGTTGTTACTTTGTGTGCCCAATTCCCCCTTCATGTATGGTTACCCGATGCTATAGGAGGACCTACCCCTATTTCCGCTCTTATGCACACTGCTACTATGGTAGTAGCCGAAATTTTTCTTGTAACTCAGTTTCTTCCACTTTTCATAGTTATACCTTTCATAATGAATCTAATAGTTTTTATTGGGATAATAACATTACTTTTAGGGGCCACTCTAGCTCTTGCTCAGAAAGATATTAAGAGGGGTTTAGCTTATTCTACAATGTCTTAATTGGGTTATATGATGTTAGCTCTAGGTATGGCGTCTTATCGAGCGGCTTTGTTTCATTTGATTACTCATGCTTATTCGAAAGCATTCTTGTTTTTAGGATCCGGAGCAATTATTCATTCCATGGAAACAATTTTTGGATATTCTCTAGATAAAAGCCAGAATATGGTTCTTATGGGTGGTTTACAAAAACATGTACCAATTACAAAAACTGCATTTTTATTAGGTACCCTTTCTCTGTGTGGTATTCCACCCTTTACGTTTTTTTGGTCCAAAGATGAAATTCTTAGTGCTAGTTGGTTACATTCACCGATTTTTGCAATAATCGCTTGTTCCACAGCTGGCTTAACTACATTTTATATGTTTCGCATCTATTTACTTACTTTTGAAGGACATTTAAACCTTCAGTTTCAAACTTACAGTGGAAAAAAAAATAGCTCGTTCTATTCAATATCTCTATGGGGTAAAGAAGGGCAAAAAGTTATTAAAAAAATTTTACTTTATTAACTTTTTTTTCTTTCTAAAATGGCATATCGAATTGATAGTAATCTAAGAACCATGATGCACCCTTTTATTACTATTAGTCATTTTGGAACTAAGAACACTTTCTCATATCCGTAGGAATCGGACAATACTATGCTGTTTCCTATGGCTGTATTAGTACTATTTACTTTGTTCATTGGATTCATAGGAATTCCTTTCTTCAATCAAGAAGCTGTGGATTTGGATATATTATCAAAATTGTTAAACCCAGTGATAAACCTTTTACATCCAAATCCAAATACTTCTGTGGATTTGTAGGAATTTATTTCAAACGTAACTTTTTCATTCAGCATAGCTTTTTTTGGAATCCTTATAGCGTCTTTTTTATATAAGCCAGTTTATTCCACTTTACAAAATTTGAATTTCTTTAATTCATTTGTTAAATGTATTCCTAAAAAGAGAAAAATTCTTAGGGAAAAACTATTAAATGGGATATATGATTGGTCATATCGTCATGGTTGCATAGATGTTTTTTATGCAATATGCTTAACTAAAGGTATAAGAGGATTGGCTTAATTACTCATTTATTTGATAAACGAATAATTGATGGAATTACAAATGGCATCGGTATTGCGAGTTTTTTGTAGGAGAACGTATCAAATATGTGGGGGGCGATCAAATTTCTTCTTATCTCTTAGTCTATATATCTTATGTATTAATCTTTTTATTAATTTACTCTTTATTTTCTTTTAATTTATAAAAAATTAAAAAAAAAACTTAACTCAACTTAAGTTAACTCAAGTTAACTCAATCAATTATTTAATTTATAGATTAAAATTAAACTTATAGTAAAAAAGAATATTAACAAGAGGTTTTTCAACCCATAGTAGATCTTTTTTTTTTTCTGTAAATATTTCTAAATTCAAATTTTTTTTATTTTCATCCACATCCATATAATGAGTTTCATAAATGGGTCTGTTTTTATAGCTTGTCCATTTAAAGTGGAATTCATCCTTTGTTTTTTCCTTTCCATTCATTCGTAACTCTTCTATTCCATCGATTTTGTCCGGATCATCCTTTTCTTCTGAGAAAAGGGAAGGAGAAGGATCTTCTTTGGTGGATCTCTCTTGTTCCAATTTAGTCCCCCTCGTTTCTAAAGTTGTTTCTATTTCTACATTTGTTTCTTCCTCACTTTCCACCCTTTCTTCTGTTTTTGAGGTTTCTTTCAGTTTCTTAGTAACAATGGGTGATGGTATTCTGCCTAAATAGTAGACCCATGTAACAAATAAGAGAATACTAAAGATTCGAGCCATAGAATTTCTCAATTCTGACACAAGGTACTTATTGGATCTAATATAATTATTTTGCTGTATCCAGACTAATACCAATCCAACCCATTTTATGAATAAAATGTGACCAATTAACCAACCAACAAAACTACTTGTTACAAATAACATCTTGTTCTTGCATCGAAACATATAAATGTTGACTAGTCTGACTAACATTGAACTTGGTAAAATGAAATGGTTGAATAATTGATAAATTAGATTATTCAGGAATACACATTGAATGCTAAGGTAACGCATCAAATTTTTGTTAGTAGATCCATAATCAAGAAAGTGTTTGTGATTGTTCCATAAGAAATGAAACAAAAGATAGGGTAGAGCTAGGACAGTTATTGTATGAGTTCTACCTAATGCTAGATGCAGAGGCACATAATAGATCGACATGAACATCATGAGCTTTCCTGTAATAAAATCGGTTGCTTTTGATACTTTCTTCTCGGTTCCTTCTTCTTTTTCTTCCATAACACGAGCTCGAGAAGGAAGACATAAGAGGTGATACGAACCTAGGATGACTTGCGCCTAAACCCGTATTATATTAGCCTATATCTAATTATATTCAAGTTCTAATGGTCACCTTGACCTCTAACCAACCTGTGATTAGAAACCTTGGCATATAATAAAAACACCATAATAGGTGATGAAAATCCTATTGATAATTCAAACTAAAACACTCATTCACTAATGGTGTTTTAGGTGTTCAAAAGAACAAAAAGAAATTCAATCTCACAAAATAAATTCTGAATATTATTAATGGGGTGTTCTTCCTCGAAAACAAGCCCTTTTATAGGCTAATAGAAAACAAAATAAAACCCTAAAATAAAAAGGAAAAATTGGCCATACAATGAAAAATCCTAATATGGCCGAAAGTCTCTCCCCCTTTCCCAATCTAATTTGGATTAATTAATTCCGTTATTTTGAATTAGGAATTAATTAATTTACAACGAAAATAATAAAATAATAACTTTCCTAAACTTATTTTTCCAGCAAATAAATTTTAAAAAAAAAGTAATGGTAATTTCCTAAAACAAAAGTTAGAGTCAAATTAGGAAACTAAAATACTAGCTTTTTGACTAAGTTGACTTTGATCAATCTTTGACCAATTTGAGCTCCAAATTAGCTTCAGTATGCTTTTTATGATGCCAAATAAGCTTATTATGGAGTGTTGAAGTGTGGCAATTTTGCCACTTGATGGTGCATGTCACCGGCTAGCATGCACACCTTGGTATCAAATCCTTTCCTTTTATGAGTTTATATTTCTTTGTATGTTTTTAACTGATGCAAGGTATATTTTGATAATGTTTTGTGCCTAAGTTATGTATGCAAAATTATAGGCAAGATTATGCACAAAAGAGTAGGAATGTTATGCTTGAAATGCCTATGGTGCTGGATTCATAATTTCCAGCAACATAGTTCCACTATTTATCTTATATCTCAGGTTGCAAATGGAGTTTTGGGCTGAAATTGGGAGGGATGTCTACAGACATATATAGAAGACTATGGTTCAAATTTCAAGTCCAAATGACATGGGAAAGTCCATTTTCTATTCCAAACAGATTGCTGTATCTGATGGGCCCAGTATGCAGAGTATGGGTCAGTTTTGGAGCTGTTTGGCCCATGATCTAGTTCCAGAACTTTCCTAGCTCTTGGAACAATATTTATTGATGACCAAGGATGCTTCAAACCAAGTTTCATAAGCAGATACAAAGGGGAACTAAGTAGGTGAAGCTAGTTTGGTTGTTTACCCAAACTAGTTAAACAATAGGAACTTAGTTCAAAACCATGTGCCACTTTTTACTATATTTGGAATAGACATGTTGCAGCTGGTTTTTGACTCTTTTGTGTATGAAAAGTTAGGTGTTGACCATTTTAATTTTTAAATTTCAAATACTTTACTCATTTTGTAAGCTCACATGCTTGGCATGTGTGAACTAGTTGTAATTTCAAGCTTATATAGTAAAATGAATGAAATGGCTACTACATCCAAGCCTTATTTTCAAAAGCCAACGTGTTCCTCTTCTTCTTATCTCTTCTTCAACATCTTAGAACACTCTAGGAACCCTAAAAACCAGAAAACACCATAACCAAAACCTAAAAACACAACTCACACACAACCATTCCCAAGAGCATCACCAAAAGCTTGCTTGTTGCTAACACTTCAAGCTAGCTTGCTCTTGGTCATAACCTTCTCACCCCAACAAAGTGGTATCAGAGCAAGGCATATTTTTTGTGAGATTTGTGAGGTTTTTGGGCTGGTTCGTTCCTTGAGAGTGAAGAGATACTTGAAAGCACAAATATATTTTCATATTCCTTCATACTCGAAAGCAACATCCACATGGCTTCTTCAAGTTTTTCAACTCCTTCTCCTCCTATCTTCAATGGGGAGAACTACAACATTTGGAGTATCAAGATGCAAGCCTACTTGAAGGCTTATGGTCTTTGGGAGGTCACCATAAATTCCCAAGAACCCGAGCCTTTAAGACAAGGGGCAACGGTCAACCAAATCAAGCACCATGAGGAGGAATTGGCTAAAGGTTTCAAGGCTCTCACCGCCATTCATTCTTGTATTAGTGATACCATTTTCACAAAGATAATGGCATGTGAGAGTGCCAAAGAAGCTTGGGACAAACTTCAAGATGAGTTCCAAGAGAGTGCAAGGACAAGGCAAATGCAAATCCTTAACCTAAGGAGGGAGTTTGAGACTATCAAGATGAAAGACAAAGAAACGGTTAAGGAGTTCACCACAAGGCTTCTTAATGTGGTGAATCAAATTAGGGTGCTAGGTGAAAGATTAAGTGACCAAAGGATTGTAGAGAAGGTGTTGGTCTCCTTGCCCGAGAGGTTTGAAGCTAAGATATCTTCATTGGAGGAGTCAAGGAACCTAAATGAAATTTCCTTGACCGAGTTGGTGAATGCCTTGCAAGCTACGGAGCAAAGGAGGAGGATTAGACATGAAGAATCAATGGAGGCTGCATTTATGTCTAAACAACATCAAAAGACACAAAATCAAAAGAATAACAAGCTTAAGGTCATAAAGGAGAAAGGTGAAACTAGCAAACCCGAGAGGAAGTCCTATGAACCTTGTCACCATTGCAAGAAGAAAGGTCATCATCCAAGAAGGTGTTGGTGGAGGCCGGATGCATTTTGCCATAAATGCCAACAAAAGGGTCATGTGGAGAGAGTATGCAAGGCAAACAAGAAAGATAAGCAACAAGCAAATGTTGCTAAAGATAATGCAAGTGATAGTGAATCCGAAGAGTTGTTTGTTGCTACTTGTTTTAGTAGCATCAAGAATGATGAAGGATGGATCATTGATAGTGGAGCAACACACCATATGTCTCACAAGCATGAGTGGTTCACAAACTTGGATAGGAGCAGCCACAACAAAGTCAAAATTGGAAATGGAGCCTTGATGGAAGTGAAAGGCAAAGGAGATGTGGTGATACACACCACCAAAGGTATCAAAACTATCCATGATGTTCTCTATGTACCTTCTTTATGTGAGAACTTACTTAGTGTAGGTCAAATGCTTGAGAACAAATATGCATTACACTTCTCAAACATGACATGCACTATAGTTGATCCACATGGAAATGAATTAATGTGTGTTGGAATGAAGAACAAGAATTTTAGGTTGAATATGGATGAAAATGGTGCATCGGTTGCATTAAACACCAAAGTTGAGAACATCTCTCAACTTTGGCATAAAAGACTAGGCCATGCTAGCTTTAAGTCATTGGTAGGCACACATGAACTTGTTAGAGACATGCCATTGGTGGAGAAGCAAGAACATGTGTGTGAAGTGTGTCAAAAAGGAAAGCATACTAGGCTAGCATTTCAATCTTGTTCTTGGAGATCAAAGGAGAAGTTAGGACTTATACATTCGGATATTTGTGGTCCTATGAGTGTTCCATCCTTAAATGGCAGCAAGTATTTCATAACTTTCATTGATGATTACTCAAGAATGTGTTGGGTGTATTTCCTTGAAAGAAAATCACAAGCTTTGGAGAAGTTTGTAGAATTTATGAAGTTAGTGCAAAATCAATCCGGTTGCACTATAAAGGTGTTAAGGACGGACAATGGTGGGGAATACACAAGTGAGGCTTTCAAACAACTTTGTAAGGATCATGGTATAGTTCATCAATTCACTACACCATACACACCACAACAAAATGGTGTATGTGAAAGGAAACACCGTACCATCATGGAGATGGCTAGATGTTTGTTGTTTGAAAGTGGCTTGCCAAAGAAGTTTTGGGCCGAAGGAGTTAATACATCCATCTACATCCAAAATAGGCTCTACTCCAAGTCTTTGAGGAGTAAAACCCCATTTGAGCTTTGATTTGGATATAAGCCTTCTCTTGATCATCTAAGGGTATTTGGAAGCATTTGTTACATCCTAGTACCACAAGAGAAGAGAGGAAAGCTTGATGAAAGGTCACAAGTTGGTGTCTTGGTTGGCTATAGTGATGTGACCAAGGGATATAGAGTGTATAACTTGGAAACCAAGAAACTTGTGATAAGTAGAGATGTGAAAGTTGATGAGGAAGCTAAATGGGTTTGTGGTAAGGAGGAGTTGGCTAGTATGGATGAAGACAATCGGCTTGAAGCTCATGATAACGATGAGGAACAAGGAAATGATGAAGGTGCTGCCCATGATGATGAATATGATGAGAATGAGCTAGAAATCTCTATAGAGGCTGATTTGGAGATTGGTGATGGTGTGAGAGGCACAAGACCTCTTAATGAGATTTATGAAAGGTGTAATGTGGCATTGAGTGATCCAATCAATGTCCATGAGGCTATGGCAAGAAAAGAGTGGAGACAAGCCATGCAAGATGAAATCGATGTGATAAACAAGAATGACACTTGGAGCTTGGTAACAAAACCGAAGGGAAAGAATGCTATTGGGGTGAAGTGGATCTTTAGGACCAAGTACAATCCGGATGGGTCCATAAATAAGCACAAGGCAAGGCTTGTTGTCAAAGGATATGCACAACAAGCCGGTGTGAATTATGGAGAGACTTTTGCACCGGTTGCAAGGATGGAAACCATAAGACTTCTTCTTGCAATCTCGGCACAAAAGTCTTGGAAAGTATATCACCTTGATGTGAAGTCAGCCTTCTTGAATGGAATATTGAAGGACGAGGTCTATGTTGTGCAACCCGAAGGTTTTGTGAAGAAAGGAAGTGAAGAGAAGGTATACAAGCTACACAAGGCCTTGTATGGCCTTAAACAAGCTCCTAGGGCATGGTATGCCAAGATAGATGGTCTTTTGACAAAGCATGGATTTAGGAGGAGTCCTAATGAGCCTACATTGTATATTAGGACTCATGGTTGCATGGTGTTGGTGTCTCTTTATGTTGATGACCTTCTAGTGACCGGTGGTAATGAGAAAGAAGTGAGCAATTTCAAAAGTGAGCTAGAATTGAACTTTGAGATGTCTAGCCTTGGAGAGATGAAATACTTTCTTGGAATTGAAGTTGTCCAATCATCCAAGGGCATCTTCATATCTCAAGAAAGCTATGTGAAGGAGTTGCTCAAGAAGTTTGACATGGAAGATTGTAATAGCGTTGCCACACCTATGAATGAAGGCACCAAGTTGGTGAAGGATGATGATTCTCCAAAGGTAAATCCTTCCATCTATAGAAGTTTAATTGGTAGCCTTTTATATGTATGCTCTACTAGACCGGATATCATGTTTAGTGTGGCTGTTTTGTCAAGATTTATGCATAGTCCATCACAAAATCATCTTAGTTGTGCAAAAAGAATCCTAAGGTATTTGAAAGGTACTAGTGATTTTGGTATATGGTACAAGGATGGCATGAATGAAGCTTTGCTTGGTTATAGTGATAGTGATTGGGCTGGTTCTTTGGATGATAGCAAGAGCACATCGGGCTACATTTACACTCTTGGAAATGGTCCTTTCTCATGGAATTCCAAGAAGCAACAAACCGTTGCACAAAGCACCGCGGAAGCCGAGTATATTGCTTGCTCAAGTTGTGCTAATCAAGGTGTTTGGCTTAGGAAATTATTGGAGGACTTGAGCTTGAAGCAAGAGGAAGCCATGGTAATATTGTGTGACAATACTTCAGCAATAGCAATTGCACAAAATCCAGTCCAACATGGGAGGACCAAGCATATACCGGTCAAGTATCATTCCTTAAGGGAATTTGAAGTAAGTGGTGAAGTGAAGTTAGAGTATGTGACTTCCGAGGAGAACTTGGCGGATATCTTCACCAAGCCATTGGGAAATAAGAGATTTGAGATATTGAGAGGACTTCTCAATGTCTCATACAAAATTGCCAAGGAGGAGTGTTGAAGTGTGGCAATTTTGCCACTTGATGGTGCATGTCACCGGCTAGCATGCACACCTTGGTATCAAATCCTTTCCTTTTATGAGTTTATATTTCTTTGTATGTTTTTAATTGATGCAAGGTATATTTTGATAATGTTTTGTGCCTAAGTTATGTATGCAAAATTATAGGCAAGATTATGCACAAAAGAGTAGGAATGTTATGCTTGAAATGCCTATGGTGCTGGATTCATAATTTCCAGCAACATAGTTCCACTATTTATCTTATATCTCAGGTTGCAAATGGAGTTTTAGGCTGAACTTTTGAGGGATGTCTACAGACATATATAGAAGACTATGGTTCACATTTCAGGTCCAAATGACATGGGAAAGTCCATTTTCTATTCCAAACAGATTGCTCTATCTGATGGGCCCAGTATGCAGAGTATGGGTCAGTTTTGGAGCTGTTTGGCCCATGATCCGGTTCCAGAACTTTCCTAGCTCTTTTAACAATATTTATTGATGACCAAGGATGCTTCAAACCAAGTTTCATAAGCAGATACAAAGGGGAACTAAGTAGGTGAAGCTAGTTTGGTTGTTTACCCAAACTAGTTAAACAATAGGAACTTAGTTCAAACCCATGTGCCACTTTTTACTATATTTGGAATAGACATGTTGCAGCTGGTTTTTGACTCTTTTGTGTATGAAAAGTTAGGTGTTGACCATTTTAATTTTTAAATTTCAAATACTTTACTCATTTTGTAAGCTCACATGCTTGGCATGTGTGAACTAGTTGTAATTTCAAGCTTATATAGTAAAATAAATGAAATGGCTACTACATCCAAGCCTTATTTTCAAAAGCCAACGTGTTCCTCTTCTTCTTATCTCTTCTTCAACATCTTAGAACACTCTAGGAACCCTAAAAACCAGAAAACACCATAACCAAAACCTAAAAACACAACTCACACACAACCATTCCCAAGAGCATCACCAAAAGCTTGCTTGTTGCTAACACTTCAAGCTAGCTTGCTCTTGGTCATAACCTTCTCACCCCAACATGGAGTCCCACACGTTTCCCTTGCTTGGAGGAAAGAGAAAAAGCCAACTCAGTAAAATACAGTAAAGCCAACAAGCAATACAGCAATTTTCGGCCAAATTTTGAAGCTGTCCGTACAAGTCCGTACAAGTTGGTTTTACTTCTGCCTTGAATTGTTTCCATGAAATTTTAGTGATATTTATTGAATCCATAAAGATTTGGAATCATTTCTTGCTGCCTGGACTCCATAAATGCACCAAAGCCGCTACCTGGATCCGTATCGACTTCCATCACTTGTATGCTTAAAACAGGTCTTGGATCTTTGGGTATAGACAAGCCCTCTTGTGAATGAATTATCCCCTGGATAAAGGCAGCATGGTTGTCCCTAAAGCTCTTATCTTGAGCCCTAGTGATCGGCCCAGTCTTCATCCGTATTGGATCAACACCCTAGCTGGTTGTCGGTTGTGCGGGTACGAGTGGATTCGCATCATTCCCCTCCTCTTGAAAAGGATTTGCCCTCAAATCAAAATCATCACTGCAGAAAAAGGAGACAAATCAGCAACATTAAATATGGCACTAACATTCCTAGTAAATCAAGTTTGTAGGTATTCTCGTTAATCCGCTCCTAAACTTGAAAAGGTCCATCCACACGTTGCATAAGCTTTGACTTTCTTTGTTTTCGGAAATCTCTCCTTTCGTGAGTGCAACCAAATCAAATCTCCTAGGTCAAAAACTATCACAATAAAATCTAGAAATACATGCTCATTATAGCAAAAATTACACTTTTTTAAGTTCGCAAATAATCTCTTCCAAATTTTCAAATTTCCACAAAGTAAAGCTCTCAACAAGGAAGATAAAGTTCTATACTACAAAAGTATTTTTAAATAAGCATCTTTATAATTCATGTCCAGCAATGGTTTCTTACCCAAGATAGCCTTATTAACATCCCCAAAACTCAACTAAAATTTTTTATTTTTCCTCTCTTTTCTTTCTTTTTCTTTCTTCCCCTCGATTTGGCTTTCACTCTTGACTTTTCTCACTTCTCTCACACTCTCGGGTTTTTCTCCCCTTCTCACCCCACTTTCGCCTTTCCCATGATTTTTTCACTCAAGTTGGATCTTAGAACACTTACCTGGTTGGTCTTGCATGGCTTGGACTCCTTGGATGGGTGTTGTTGTCGTGGGGGCCATGCTAGTTCTCTCCTTGAGTTGTTCGGCCACCCTCCTTTGTTGTATTTGTATTTGATTTTTGTACACCTCTTTTGGAGTTAATGTCTCCAGCTTGACCTTCTTACCTTTAAATCTAAAAACAATACTATTCTCTCTACCATAATGAATAGCATCTCTATCAAATTGCCATGGCCTACCAAAGTAAAATATGTCCTGATGCATAGGCACAACATCACACAAAACCACATCCACATATTTATCAATGCTGAATTTTACTTTGGCTTGTTTATCAACTTTCATCTCACCACTATCATTAAGCCATTGTAACCTATAAGGTTTGGGATTTTAATTGTTATCAAGCCTAGTTTATCAACTACCATGCTACTAATTACATTTGCACAACTTTCACTATCTATAATCATACTACATATGCTACCTTGAATTTCGCATCGGGTGTGGAAGATGTTTTCTCTTAGAATTTGATCCTTATCTTTGTATAGAGTAAGGACCCTCCTTGCAACTAAGCTCAAGTCAGCCCTTAAAGGTTGGAGTGTTTAGGGTTCCTCATGCTCATCCCCTCCAAGTTCTTCATCATCCAATTCGACCTCTCCCCCACTTTCCTCACTTTCGGATTCTAGTTCACCATTACCTTTCAGCACCATGATCCTCCTATTCAGGCATTGATTGGTAATGTTTCCTCATCCCTGACACTTAAAACACACAATTTCATGAGTTTTAGAAGGTTTAGGATTAAATTTACCTTCATTTTTGTGTGCTTGGACAGATTCTGTTCTAGTCTCTCTCTTTGGCCGATTTGAACTTTCTTCTCCAACTTTCAGCTTTTGTATTGTTTTCAAAGGTAAGATTGTTTCTCCACCCACTTGGATTTGATCTTCCGCTGTTGGAAACACCTCCAAACCATGAGTTTGTACCCTTCCTCTTAAATTGATGCTCTAATTTAATAGCCACATGCAACATCTCCTCCAATTCCACATATTGTTGCAATTCTAGTTGATTGGCTATCTCATGATTCAAACCACCAAGGAATCTTACCATGGTTGGTTCTCTATCCTCATTCATGGTTAACCTCATCATAAGCATCTCCATCTCCTTGCAATAATCCTCCATGGACCTACTTCCTTAAGATAAAGATTGAAGTCTTTGATGCAGCAACCTATGATAGTGTGATGGTACGAATCACTTCCTCATGGCTCCTTTCATTTGCCGCCATGTAGTAATCAAGTCATCATCGGCCCAATCTTCATCTGTATCGGGTCAGCACCCTAGTGGCTTGTCGGTTATTGTTAGAGAATCATGGCAATTTTTAGCCATGAACGATGCAAACCCGAGACCAAGCTGAAATGCCTTGACTGAGAGGTCATACTTAGGTTGCTTTGTAATTTTGCTTGTATTTTGCACTAGAAATTTTGTGTAAACTAGGCCAGATAAGTTGGTGCACAAAGACACTAAAATGTGTTATTTAAAGTGTATTAGCCAAGATCAAGGTTTAAGAAAACTAAGCACCTTGATGACATGGAAAGCATCTTGGTGATTAAGATGGTGACATGGAAGCTACTTGGTGACATGGAGCCAAACCATTCGGCCTTTGTCTCATCCAATTCATGGAAGAACATGTGTCATCATGCATGAGGACTAATTCAACATAAAGCACCTAATGAGGCAGCAACACTTGTCAACAAACCATGAAGCATGTGGCAAAATTACTTTACACATGTGTTTTGCTTCACCATGAAGGACTTGTTTTGTATTGGTGCTAAACCTGGCCATGGTGTGCTTTCACACCTATTTTGTATGCTATAAGTGTGTATCACATCTCAATGAATAATATGTATTGAATTTTAGAGAAAATACCTTAGTTTCCATTTTGAAACCAAGAGAAACACAAACCGGCCAAGATTGGAAAATTTTCCATCAACTTAACCAAAGCAAGCCGAGAACAACCAAACTCCAAATCAATCACCAAACCTTTCAAAACCTTGTTCTATTTAGATTAACCTTGCCCTAATCCTATCAAATTGGTATCAGAGCCTGGTTTCTATAAATCCTTATTCAAAATTGATTGGAGAAAACACAAAACACAAACCGTTTTCAAATGGCATCCTCACACTTTTCACCACCTTCACCTCTTATCTTTGATGACCAAAACTATCCTATTTGGGCAATTAGAATGAGAGCCTATCTTCAAGATTATGACCTTTGGGAGCTTGTTGAAGTTGATTATGAAGTAGAACCATTGAGAGTAGGTGCTACGGTGAATCAAATCAAACCTCATAGTGAAGAAAATTCAAGACCTTTCAAAACTCTCACAGCAATACAAGCTGCTATGACTGATGATATCTTCACTAGAATCATGACCTGTACAACTCCTAGACAAGCTTGGAAAAAGCTTCAAGAGGAGTTTCAAGGAAGTACAAGATCAAGACAAATGCAGCTACTAAACCTTAGAAGAGAATTTGAAAATTTGAAGATGCTGGAACTTGAAACCGTGAAGGAATTTTCAAACAAACTTATGATTATGAAGATTGTCAACCAAATCCGATTACTTGGTGAATCTTTTCCAGACTAAAGGATTATTGAAAAGATCCTTATATGTCTTCCAGAGAAATATGAAGCAAAGATCTCAACTTTGGAGGAAACAAGAGACCTTACACAACTTACAGTTGCTGAATTGATCAATGCCTTGCAAGCTCCAGAACAAAGGAGGAGTCTTCAGCTACAAGGTGAATCAAGCTCAAGTGAAGTAGCCCTTGTAGCAAATAACAAAGGCAAAACAATCTAGCAACCAAGGCCTTTTCAAAGGCAAAATAGAGGCAAGGAGACCACCAACCAAAGAGGGAACAAGATGACCTATGGTCCTTGCATAATATGAAAGAACCAAGGACACATGGCCAAGATATGCTGGTGGAGGCCGACTACTCAATTTAAGATTTGCAAGCAATTCGGTCACATGGAAAGAGTTTACAGGCAAAGAAACCAAAGCCAAGAAGCAAGACAAGCTCATGAAACCGAAGAATTAAATGGAGAGCATGAGCACAATTTTACAGCAACTTGCAATCTTGCAACCACAACCAAAGACAAATGGATTTTGGACAGCGGGTGCACAAATCATATGTCCAACAACCGTGACTTGTTTATCAAGTTCAACTCAAGAATTACAACAAAAATCAGGACACCAAATGGACAAATCATGGAGGCACAAGGAAAGGGAGATTTGGTCATTAAAACACTAAAAGGTACAATTCAAATTACCAATGTTTTATATGTCCTAAATCTGTTCGAAAATTTACTTAGTGTGCCATAACTTATTAAGAAAGGCTACATTTTGAAATTCTTAAATACAAGTTGTGAAATATCTAAGGATGAAAAAATTGTATTAATTGTCCATATGAAAGATAATAGCCTTGTAATTGATTTTGATCAACAAAATTAAATGGCTATGAATACCAAAGTCCAAGAAGATTCGAGACTATGGCATAGAAGGCTCGGCCATTACAACTATGCCACCATGAAGCAAATGCATACTCAACAAATTGTTGAGAATTTACCACAAATCCATGAAGATAGAGCTGTTTTCCAAACATGTCACTTGGCAAAATCAAAAGACTACCAGTTCCTTTGACAACACTCTACAAAGCAAAGGAAAAGTTACAAATGGTGCATTTGGATTTGTGTGGACCAATGAATGAAGCAACTCATGCAGGGAGGCGGTATTTTATCACCTTTAGTGATGATTATTCAACAAAGTGCTGGATATACTTCCTAAAACAAAAATAGAAGCAGTAGCCACATTTGAAGAGTTCAAAACACTTGTAGAAAACCAAGCACAAACAACCATCAAGGTGATTAGAACCGACAATGGTGGAGAGTACATTTCCAAAGCTTTCCAAGATATTTGTAAGACAAATGGCATCATACACCAACTCACAACTCCATACACACCACATCAAAATGGAGTGAGTAAAAGAAAGAATAGAACCATCATGGAGATGTCAAGATGCTTGCTGTTCGAGAAGTGCTTGCCACAGAAATTTTGGGCTGAAGCTGCCAAAACAAGTGTATACCTCCTAAACCGACTTCCAAGTAAGGCAATTGAGTCTAAAACTCCAAATGAATTGTGGTATGGTTTTAAACCTTTAGTTGATCACTTAAAAGTCTTTAAGAAAGCAAGTATTGGTATATTTGTGGGCTATAGCTCTGTTTCAAAGGGCTATAGAATCTTTGATATATCTAAGATGTAGCTTGTTGTCTCTAGAGATGTTATTGTAGATGAGAACTCATATTGGAGTTGGAAGGAGCATAAAATGGAAGAAAACACTTATAT
The DNA here is from genome assembly GCF_031755915.1 of Ziziphus jujuba. Lineage (NCBI taxonomy): Eukaryota > Viridiplantae > Streptophyta > Magnoliopsida > Rosales > Rhamnaceae > Ziziphus > Ziziphus jujuba. The sequence continues at coordinate 25,559,873 of NC_083389.1, forward strand.
TCAATCAAGAACTCCTTCTACCGATCAAAGTGATTTTGATGTTGCCGATGATGATTAAGATGATGATGATCCGGCCAATGAAGATTATGTAGGGAGAAAAGGTACAAAATCAGTTGCAGAACTTTATCCAAGTGCAAAGATGGCAATACCTGATCCTACAAGATATAGCGAGGCTTCACAACACAAAGAATGGCAAGCTACAATGGAGGAGGAGCTTCATATGATAAAAAAGAACAAAACTTGGAGTTTGGTGCTGAGACCAAAGAAAGGACATGTAATAGGTGTCAAATGGGTTTTTAGAATAAAACTAAACCCTAATGGCACATTGAAAAAATACAAAGCAAGGCTGGTTGTTAAAGGCTATGTTCAAAAATATGGTGTAGACTACATGGAGACTTTTGCACCGGTGTCAATACATGAAACCATTCGACTTTTACTTGCCTATGTAGCCAATAATTTTTGGAAAATATATCATTTGGATGTGAAATCAGCTTTTCTAAATGGTATATTAGAAGAAGAGGTACATGTTGAGCAATTTAAAGGCTTTGTCATAGAAGGAGAGAAGGAGAAAGTGTACAAGCTTCATAAAGACTTGTACAGGCTCAAAGTTCCAAGAGCTTGGTATGCAAAAATTGATGACTACCTCACTCATGAAGGTTTTTCAAGAAGTGACAATGAGCCTACACTCTATATCAAAACCAACTCACATGAAGATGCAATGGCAATCTCTCTTTATGTTGATGATTTGCTAATAATAGGTTGCAATACCAAAGGCATTCAAAAATTCAAAGATAAAGTGATGGAAACCTTTCGAGATGTCCGACCTTGGCTTAATGAATTATTTTCAAGGTTTGGAGATCAAGAAAACAAGTAAAGGTATAATTTTATTTCAAGAAAAATATGCTTTGAATTTGCTTGATACGTTTCAACTATAAAATGCCAAGATTGTTGAAACACCAATGATTCAGTATGCCAAGTTCGAACTTGATGATGGAAGTGAGAAAGTGAATGCTTCGGTTTATAGAAGCCTAATTGGAAGCTTGCTTTATTTGTGTGCTTCAAGGCCTGATATTATGTATGCTGTAAGTGTGCTATCAAGGTTCATGAGTGCACCATCTCAAAACCATTACCAAGCTGCAAAAAGAGTCCTAAGGTATGTAAAGGGTACGGCCAACTTTGGAATCCTATATAAGCATGGCAACATGTGTGAATTAGTTAGCTATTGTGATAGTGATTAGGCAGGTAGCTTGGAAGACATGAAGAGCATCTATGGATACTTGTTTATGTTTGATTCAGGTCCATTTTCATGGAATACACACAATCAATCGTAGAAGCTGCATACATCTTGGTGGCAGCAGCATCAAATCAAGCAATTTGGCTAAGGAAATTGCTTACTGATTTGGGTTGCAAATAAACAAATGCAACCACCATTCATCGTGACAATACTTCACCCATAGCCATCACCAAAAATCCAATACAATATAGAAGAACCAAGTATATCCTTGTGAAGTACCATAGCATCTGTGAGGCTAAAAGAAACAAAGAAATCAATTTGATGCATTATTCAACACAAAACCAGCTGGCCGACATTCTCACAAAACCATTGCCAAAAGAAAGAATTCAAATGCTTAGGTGTCTTCTACACATCATGCCTAACATTGCAAGGGAGGAGTGTTAGAGAATCATGGCAATTGCTAGCCATGAACGATGCAAACCCGAGACCAAGCTGAAATGCCTTGGCCGAGAGGTCATACTTGGTGATTAAGATGGTTACATGGAAGCTACTTGGTGACATGGAGCCAAACCATTTGACCTCTCTCTCATCCAATGCATGGAAGGACATGTGTCATCATGCATGAGGACTACTTCAACATGAAGCACCTAATGAGGCAGAAACACTTGTCAACAAACCATGAAGCATGTGGCAAAGTTACTTTACACATGTGTTTTGCTTCACCATGAAGGACTTGTTTTGTATTGGTGTTTAACCCGGCCATGGCGTGCTTTCACACCTATTTTGTATGCTATAAGTATGTATTACATCTCAATGAATAATATGTATTGAACTTTAGAGAAAATACCTTAGTTTCCATTTTGAAACCAAGAGAAACACAAACCAGTCAAAACTGGAAAATTTTCCAGTAGGTTAACCAAAGCACGCCGAGAACAACCAAACTCCAAATCAATCGCCAAACCTTTCAAAATCTTGTTCTTTTTAGATTAACCTTGCCCTAATCCTATCAATTATGTGGGTACGGGCAGATTCGCATCAAGAGGGCCCTATGGTGAATGTGGTCAGAAATCCATACTAGAGTACGACCACAACGACCAAATTGATTATCTTCATGAATAAGGATACTAGATTACCTAGTATAAAAGATTTAAAAATCATCACAAACCTCCCTTTTTTCTTTTCTATTGCAATTTCTGGATTATTATATGATGATTTTTAAACTTTCCATACATATATAGAAATATAAAGAGATAGACTAAAAATGACATTTCTTATCTTAATGACACCAAAGGGATATTAAGTGAACGGAAGTGGGATATGGATGGAATATAATGAAATAGAGCCACTTTTGCCTACCACTCCTCGTAGCTCGGGAACCACCATGGAATCCTACGAAACTCTTCTTCATTAATTCTTAAAAGTGGATCTCCTCTTCTTACCCTTGAATCTGCCATGTTAGTATAAATAAAGCAAAATAAATTCTCACCAAATATCACTCCCTCATGTGTTTCACTCAATCAAGGTCTCGACACTCGTGTTTTCACCCTAGTTTCAGCTTTTACCCTCTTTTAAGCTCACACACTCTTGCCTTTTTCCACTCAATGAATTATCTCAAAGTTCTAATTAAAACACCCCAAAAAATAGCAACTAGATCACAAGTATGTTTTAATTAAACTTATCAACAAAACAGTAACAAAAAGTAAGCAATACTGAATGAATTAACGAAACCTAGTTTTTGTCTTTCTAGGTAAAGTAAAGCAAAACAACAAGGAAAATTTTGGAATTAGCAAGAACTGGACCAGATGGTAAGAGATTAAGGATTCAAGAATAAAATTTAGGAAAAATAATTTCAAACACGAACAAGAATCAAATCGAACAAAAATATAGAATAGTGTTGGTTGTTGTTCTTATAATTCAAGTTTTCTATTAAATCATTTAACTAACTTTCATCCAAATAATTTAAACACCCAAAATTCAAATATCCAGCAACAAATAATTTTCCATTAAATAAATAATCAACAAAACAGCAGCTCCAATAATTTCCAGCAAACAAATCAAACTCCTACGACCCGAAATTTTTTTTTTTTTTTGGTTATATTCGGCTTTTCTTCTTCCCCTTTTTTTTTTCCACTCACAGATCATAAAACAGCTGCAATAGCAAGAATCAACACCTAAATTGCAATTCCAACACCAAATAATCACCAAACCCGTGACCTCCAACAAAATACAAAAGTACAGTTTTTTTTTTTTTTTTTAATAATCTGTTTGGCTTTTCTTTTTTTTCTTTTTTTTAATATATGAATGCAAATATTTAAGACTAAAACAGCAAAGAAAAATCAATGAAACCAAAATTAACAAGAACAATGATGAAAACAACCAACAAACTAGGAAGCAAAAATACTGTAAAACTAGGAAATCCTAATTTAATTAGGAATGATTTTTTTTTTTTTTTAAGGTGCAGAATGTGTATGATGATAGAAGCAACCTTAACCTAATGTTAAAATTTTAGATTAACACACAAAAAAAATAAAGCAAATAAAGATAGATCAAACCTGAACAAAATTCAGCTCTGATACCAAATGATACGAGCTTAGGACGATTTGCCCCTAAACCCGTATTATATTAGCCTGGATCTAATTATGTTCAAGTTATAATGGTCACCTTGACCTCTAACAAACTTGTGATTAAAAACCATGGTATATAATGAAGACACCACGATAGGTGATGGAAAGCCTATTGATAAGTCAAACTAAAACACTCATTCACTAATGGTGTTTTAGGTGTTCAAAATAACAAAGAGAATTCAATCTCACAAATAACTTTCTGTATAAAATCCAAGCTTGATTTCTCATTGAAAATAAGTCTTTAAATAGGCTTTGAATGAAAAAAATAAAACCCCAAAAGGATTAGGAAATTTTGGCCAACATAGAATCCAATTAGGAATTTTCCTAATTTCACACCATTTCCTAATCTAATTTGGATTAATTAATTTCCTTATTTTGAATTAGGAATTAATTAATTTACAATGAAAATAATAAAATAATAACTTTCCTAAACTTATTTGTTCAGTAAATAAATAAATAAAAATCAACATAAAAGACTAATTTTCTAAAACGAAAAGTCAAAATCAAATTACGAAACTAGTTGACTAGTGTCAATACTAAGGTATCTGTGACCAACCTCCAACTCGTTTGGGCTCCAAATCAGCTTCTATATGCCATTTAGGATGCCAAATATGATTAATAGTGATTCCCACGCATTGCCCCTTGATTGGAATAAGTCAAACAAGAAGAAAAGTCAAAGTCAGTGGCAAAACAGCACATTTTCGGCCAAATTGAGAGGTTGTCCGTACAAGTCCTTTTTAGATGCTTTTGATTCTACCTTGGTTGGATTCCATGTCCTCTTAATGATATTCATTGATTTTATGAAGTGTTAAAACCATTCCTTGTTGCTCGGAGTCCAAATTTGCACGAAAATTGATGTGATTCCGCCCGAGCCCGCTCAACCGATAACCCGCCGGGGTGCTGACTCGACACGGATGAAGACTAGGCCAATCACAAGAGCTCAAATTAAGAGATTTAAGGACAACCTGGAAGTATTTATACAGGGGGTAATCAATCTCAACAGAGCTTGTCCATACTTGAAGATACAAAGCCTATTCTAAGCATCCAAGTGGTGGAAGCTGATACGGACCCGGGTGACGGGTTTGGTACATTTTTGGAGTCCGAGAAGCATGAATGGTTCCAATGCTTTATGGGTTCAATACATATGCCTAAGAGGTCATGGAATAAAGTTAAAGCAGCCTCAAATGCAATCAAAAAGGGCTTGTACGGACAGCTTCAACAATTTGGCCGAATTTGCTGTATTGCTTGCTGGCTTTACTGTATTTTACTGTATTAGCCTTTTCTTATTTTTCCAAGCATGGGCAACGTGTGGGCCTTCATATTCAGTTTATTTGGCATCCTACAAAGCATCTAGAAGCTGATTTGGAGCTCAATTTGGTCAAAGAATTGGTCAAAGTCAATGTAGTCAAAAAAGCTAGTATTTTAGTTTCCTAATTTTATTCTACTTTTTGTTTTAGGAAACTACCATTATTTTTAGTTTCTATTTATTTATTTTCTGGAAAAACAAGATTAGGAAAGTTATTATTTTATTATTTTCATTGTAAATTAATTAATTCCTAATTCAAAATAAAGGAATTAATTAATCCAAATTAGATTAGGAAAAGGAAAGTTTCGGCCAAGGTAGAATTCTTCATTGAGTGGCCGGTTTTTCCTAGGGTTTTTAGGGTTTATTTTGTTTCTTTCAAAGCCTATTTAAAGGCTTATTTTTCATTAATAATATAACTTTAAAACTTTGATTTGATTAAGAAAATATTTGTGAGATTAATTATCTCTTTGTTCTTTGAGAACACCTAAAACACCATTAGAGAATTGGTTGTTTTAGCTTGACTTATCAATAGGTTTTCAATCCCCTATTGTGGCGTCTACATTATACCAAGATTTCTAACCACAGGTTGGTTAGGGGTTGAGGTCCATTCCATTAGAACTTGAACTTAATTAAAGATCCGGGCTAATATAATACGGGTTTAGGAGCAGGTCGTCCTAGGTTCGTATCATTTGGTATCAGAGATAAATTTTGTTCAGGTTTGATCTATCTTTATTTGCTTTATTTGTTTTTGTGTTATTCTGCAATTTTAGCATTAGGTTAAGGTTGCAACCATCCTATACACGTTCAGCATCTTAAAAAAAAAAAAAAAATTCATTCCTAGTTGAATTAGGATTTCCTAGTTTTATCGTATTTTTGTTTCCTAGTTTGTTGGTTGTCTTTTATCATTGTTCTTGTTAATTTGGTTTCTGTTGATTTTTCTTTGCTGTTTTAGTCTTAAATATTTGCATTCATATATTCAAAAAAAAAAAAGAAAAGAAAACAAGAAAAAAAAAAAAAAAAAGAAGTTTGCGGCAACATTTAAAAAAAAAACTGCACATTTTGTTTATTTGGAGGTCACGGGTTTGGTGTTTGTTTTGGAGTTGGAATTGCAATTTTGGTAATTATTCTTGCTACTGCAGTTGTTTATGTTCTGTGAGTGAAAAAAAAAAAAAAAAGGAGGTAAAGCCAAATAACAAAAAAAGAAAAAAAAAAGAAAAAAATTATTTCGGTTTGTTGGAGTTTGATTTGTTTGCTGGAATCTTGTTGGAGCTGCTGGTTTTTTTATTATTTATTCAATATTTGAGTTGCTGGAGAATTATTTTTTCTGCTGGATATTTGGATTTTGGGTGCTTAAATTATTTGGATTAAAATTAGATAAAGGAATTGATACAAAACTTGAATTACAAGAACAACCACCAACATTTTTCTATAATTTTGTTCTCTTTGATTCTTGTTCGTATTTGAATTTCTTTTTCTAGAATTTTGTTCTTGAACTCATAATCTATTACCATCTGGTACAGTTTTCAAAAATTCCAACGTTTTCCCATTATTTTGTGTTTTCTTGTCTAGAAAGCCGAAAAATTAGTATTTGTTGGATTCTTTCGGTATTGCCTACTTTTTGCTACTGATTTGTTGATAAGTTTAATTAAAACATACTAGTGATCTAATTGCTGTTTTGTGGGTGTTTTAATTAGAACTTTGAGATAATTCATTGAGTGGAAAAAGGCAAGAGTGTGTGAGCTTAAAAGAGGGTAAAAGCCGAAACTAGTGTCCAAACACGAGTGTCGAGACCTTGTTTGAGTGAAACACGTGAGGGAGTGAATATTGTGAGGATTTATTTTATTTTTGCAGTATTTTACTAACATGGCAGATTCTAGAATAAGAAGAGGGGATCCACCCTTGAGGATCAATGAGGAAGAGTCCGTAGCATTCCATGGCGATGATCGAGCTACCGGGAGTGGAGACCAAGTGGACATGAGAGCTGTTTTGGAATCAATACAGCGGGTTAGTGCTCAAGTTGAGCATGTAAATCAAAGAGTGGGAAGACTAGAAGCCTCAGAAGGAAGGCCGAATACAAGAAATAGGCAAGAATTCCATGGAGGACGAGGAGGTCGCGAAAGGCCGAGAGAGGAATTTGATGAGGAGCCATTCGACGGCGACTTTGAGGAAGGTATGGACGAAACTTTTTCTGTCCAAGATAGAGCTGGCCATGGAATATATAGGAGGGAAGAAACAGATGACAATCTTAGAAATATCAAGATTAACATCCCACCATTCATGGGAAAAAGCGACCCCGAAGCATATTTGGAGTGGGAAGAAAAGATGGAGATGATATTTGACTGCCATAGTTATTCGGAGGCTAAGAAGGTGAAATTGGCAGCAATGGAGTTTGGCCATTATGCACTCCAATGGTGGACCAATGAGCAAAACACCCGAAGGAGAGTTGGTGATGACTTGATTACTACATGGCGACAAATGAAAGGAGCCATGCGGAAGCGATTCGTACCAACACACTATCATAGGTTGCTGCATCAAAGACTTCAATTTTTATCTCAAGGACATGGATCCGTGGAGGATTATTACAAGGAGATGGAGATGCTTATGAAGAGATTGAATTTGAATGAAGATAGGGAAGCAACCATGGCAAGGTTTCTTGGTGGTTTGAATCGTGAAATAGCCAATCAACTAGAATTGCAACAATATGTGGAATTGGAGGAGATGTTGCATGTGGCTATTAAATTAGAGCATCAATTCAAGAGGAGGGGTGTAAGATCATGGTTTGGAGGTGTTTCCAACAGTGGAAGGTCCAATTCAAGTGGCTGGAGGAACAATCCCATCTATGAAAGCAAGCCAAAGCCGAAAGTCAAAGAAGAAAGTTCAAACTGGCCAAGGAAGGAGACTAGAATCAAATCTGTCCAAGCACCAAAGAATGAGGTAAAATTAGATCCTAAACCTTTTAAAACTCATGATGTTGTGTGTTTTAAGTGCCAGGGAGGAGGACACATTGCTAGCCAATGCCCGAATAGAAGAATCATGGTGTTAAAGGGCAATGACGAGCTAGAATCGGAAAGTGAAGAAAGTGAGGATGAAGCCAAGCAAGAGGAGGAGGACTTGGAGGATGAACCCGAAACCTTGCAAGCATCCAATGCTGAATTAAACTTGCTTTCTAGGAGAGTACTTGCTGCATACAAAGATGAGGATGAAATTCAAAGAGAGAGCATCTTCCACACCCGATGTGAAATTCAAGGTAAGATTTGTAGTATGATTATTGATAGTAGAAGTTGTACTAATGTAATTAGTAATCTTGTAGTTGATAAATTAGGCTTAATAACTATTAAACATCAAGAACCTTATAGATTACAATGGCTTAATGATGGTGGTGAAATAAAAGTGAATAAACAAGCCAAAGTAAAATTTAGTATAGGTAGATATGAGGATGTAGTTTTATGTGATATTGTACCCATGATTGCTGGACATATACTATTAGGTAGGCCATGGCAATTTGATAAAGATGCTACTCATTTTGGTCGAGAAAATAGTATTGTTTTCAGGTTTAAAGGGAAGAAGGTGAAGCTGGAACCATTATCTCCTAAAGAGGTTTACAAAGACCAATTACAAATGCAACAAAGGAGAGAAGCTGAAAAGCTTAAGGAAAAAGCAAGTATGGCACCAACGGCTTCACCATCCTTTCAAGAAGGTAAGAATGAGGTTGCTGGTCAAGGTAAGGTTTCTAAGGCTCATATTGAGTGGAAAGATCAAGGAAAAGCCGAAAGAGAGGTGAGAAAAGAGAGCAAACCCGAGAGCATAAAAAAACTGGAAATTTCCGCCAATGAGAGCCAAACCGAGGAAGGAAAAAGAAAAGAAATAAAAGAGAGGAAAAACCAGAATTTTTATTTGAGTTTAGGGGATATTAATAAGGTTATTGAGTGTAAGAAACCTTTGCTGGTCATGCTTTACAAAGAAAATTATTTTAATGATCAAACTAATTTTGAAGAACTTGAATTGCCAAGTTCAATGATTTCTTTTTTGAAGGAATTTGGAGATGTCTTCCCAAATGAAATTCCAAGTGGACTACCATCCAATCAAGAGGGAAAAGGTGAGCTTGCTGTCCAAGGTAAGTCTTCTAATACTCAGGTTGTGTGGAAAAATTTTAATAAAACCAAGAGTGAGAAATTTGGTGCAAAAGCCGAGAGTGAGGAAGGTGAGATGGCCGTGAGTGAGAAAGGAAAAGGAAGACAAGAAAGGAAAATTATAAATTTTTATCTTAGCTTTGGTGATGTTAATAAAGTAATTATGAATAAGAAATCATTGCTGACCATGAATTTTAAAGATACTTATTTAAAGATGTCTTTATTGCATAGAACTTTATCTGCACTGTTGAGAGCTTTACTTAGTGGTAATTTGAAAATTTGGGAAATATTGTTTGCTAACTTTAAAAAGTGTAATTTTTTCCATAATGAGCATGTATTTCTAGATTTTGTTGTAATAGTGTTTGACCCAGGAGAATTGGTTTGGTTGCACTTACGAAAGGAAAGGTTTCCTAATCAAAGAAAGTCAAAGCTCATGTCGCCTATGGATGGACCTTTTCAAGTTTTGGAGCCGAATAACAAGAATGCCTACAAGCTTGATTTACTGGGTGAGTATAACATGAGTGCTGCATTTAATGTTGCTGATTTAACTCCTTTTGCTGCAGGTGATGATCTTGATTTGAGGACAAATCCTTTTCAAGAGGAGGGGAATGATGTGATTCCGCCCGAGCCCGCTCAACCGATAACCCGCCGGGGTGCTGACTCGACACGGATGAAGACTAGGCCAATCACAAGAGCTCAAATTAAGAGATTTAAGGACAACCTGGAAGTATTTATACAGGGGGTAATCAATCTCAACAGAGCTTGTCCATACTTGAAGATACAAAGCCTATTTTAAGCATCCAAGTGGTGGAAGCTGATACGGACCCGGGTGACGGTTTTGGTACATTTTTGGAGTCCGAGAAGCATGAATGGTTCCAATGCTTTATGGGTTCAATACATATGCCTAAGAGGTCATGGAATAAAGTTAAAGCAGCCTCAAATGCAATCAAAAAGGGCTTGTACGGACAGCTTCAACAATTTGGCCGAATTTGCTGTATTGCTTGCTGGCTTTACTGTATTTTACTGTATTAGCCTTTTCTTATTTTTCCAAGCATGGGCAACGTGTGGGCCTTCATATTCAGTTTATTTGGCATCCTACAAAGCATCTAGAAGCTGATTTGGAGCTCAATTTGGTCAAAGAATTGGTCAAAGTCAATGTAGTCAAAAAAACTAGTATTTTAGTTTCCTAATTTTATTCTACTTTTTGTTTTAGGAAACTACCATTATTTTTAGTTTCTATTTATTTATTTTCTGGAAAAACAAGATTAGGAAAGTTATTATTTTATTATTTTCATTGTAAATTAATTAATTCCTAATTCAAAATAAAGGAATTAATTAATCCAAATTAGATTAGGAAAAGGAAAGTTTCGGCCAAGGTAGAATTCTTCATTGAGTGGCCGATTTTTCCTAGGGTTTTTAGGGTTTATTTTGTTTCTTTCAAAGCCTATTTAAAGGCTTATTTTTCATTAATAATATAACTTTAAAACTTTGATTTGATTAAGAAAATATTTGTGAGATTAATTATCTCTTTGTTCTTTGAGAACACCTAAAACACCATTAGAGAATTGGTTGTTTTAGCTTGACTTATCAATAGGTTTTCCATCCCCTATTGTGGCGTCTACATTATACCAAGATTTCTAACCACAGGTTGGTTAGGGGTTGAGGTCCATTCCATTAGAACTTGAACTTAATTAAAGATCCGGGCTAATATAATACGGGTTTAGGAGCAGGTCGTCCTAGGTTCGTATCAAAAATAGCTACCCAGGTCCATATCGATCCCCACCACTTGGAGGCTTAAAACGGGTCTTGTATCTTCAGGTATTATCATGCTGATGCCAATGCGTCCATGCCCACACAACTGACAACCCGCTGGGTTGCTGACCTGATACGGATGAAGATCGGGCCCATCACTAGGGCTCAAGCTAAGAAGTTTAGGGACAAATTACTGCCTTTATCCAGGGGGTAATTCATTCTCAGGAGCACTGATCCATACCTGAAGATCCAAGACCTGTTTTGGGCATACAAGTGGTGGAAGCCGATACGAACCCGGGTAGCAGTTTTAATGCATTTATGGAGTCTAGGCAGCAAGAAATGGTTCCAACTCTTTATGGATTCAATAAATATCACTAAGAGGTCATGGAAACAAGTCAAGGCATAAGTAAAACCAAATTGTACGGTCTTGTATGGATAGCAAAATTTGGCTGAAAATTGCTGTATTGCTTGCTGGCTTTACTGTATTTTGCTGAGTTGGCTTTCTATCTTTCTTCCAAGCAAGGGCAACGTATGGCACTCCATAATAAGCTTATTTGGCATCCTAAAAAGCATATTGAAGCTGATTTGGAGCTCAAATTGGTCAAAGATTAGTCAAAGTCAACTTAGTTAAAAAGCTAGTATTTTAGTTTCCTAATTTGATTCTACTTTTTGTTTTAGAAAATTACCATTAATTTTTGGGTTTTTATTTAATTATTTGCTGGAAAAATAATTTTAGGAAAGTTATTATTTTATTATTCTCATTGTAAATTAATAATTCTTAATTCAAAATAAAGAAATTAATTAATCCAAATTAGACTAGGAAAGGAGGAGACTTTCAGCCATATTAGGATTCTTCATTGCATGGTGACTTTTCCTTTTTGTTTTAGGGTTTTATTTTGTTTTCTCTTAGCCTATAAAAGGACTTTTTGTTTTAGGAAGAGCACACCATTAATAATATTGAGAATTTATTTTGTGAGATTGAATGTCTGTTTGTTCTTTTGAACACCTAAAACACCATTAGAGAGTGAGTATTTTAGTTTGACTTATCAATAGGACTTCCATCACCTATTGTGGCATCTTCATTATATACCAAGGTTTCTAATCAAGGTTGGTTAGGGGTCAAGGTGATCATTAGAACTTGAACATAACTAGATTCGGGCTAATATAATATGGGTTTAGGAGTAGGTCGTCCTAGGTTCGTATCATTTAGTATTAGAGCCAAATTTTGTTTAGGTTTGATCTATCTTTGTTTACTTTATTTGTTTTTGTGTTATTCTGCAATTTTAGCATTAGTTTAACATTGCTTCTATCATCATACACGTTCTGCATCTGTTTAAAAAAAATAAAATCATTCGTAGTCAAATTAGGTTTTCTTTGTCCTACCGTATTTTTGTTTCCTAGCTTGTTAGTTGTCTTTTATCATTGTTCTTGTTAATTTGGTTTTTGCTGATTTGTCTTTGCTATTTCAGTCTTCAATATTTGCATTCATATATTCCAAAGAAAAAAAAAGAAATTCAAATAGATATTAAAAACAAAAAAAAACTGCACTTTTGTTTTTGTTGGAGGCCACGGGTTTTGTGGATTTTTTGTCTGGAATTGCAATTTTTAGTGTTGGTCTTAGCTACTGCAGCTGTTTTATGTTCTGTGAGCAAAAAAAAAAAAAAAAAAGAAGAAGAAGAAAAGCTGAATAAAAAAAAAATTTCGGTTTGTTGAATTTGGTGTTTGTTGGAAATTTCCTTGAACTGCTGCATTGTTGGCTATTTGTTACATATTTGGAGTTTCTGGAGAATTATTTTTGTTGTTGGATATTTGAATTTTGGGTGCTTAAATTGTTTGGATTAAAATTAGTTGAAGGAATTAATGCAACCAACACTATTCTATATTTTTGTTCGATTTGATTCTTGTTTGAGTTTGAAATTCTTTTTCCTAAATTTTTTTCTTGAATCCTTAAACACTTACCATCTGGTCCAGTTCTTAAAAATTCCAAAATTTTCATTGGTTTGCCTTATTTTGCCTAGAAAAGCCGGAAACTAGGATTTGTTAATTCCTTCTGTATTGCTTACCTTTCGCTACTATTTTGTTGATAAGTTTAATTAAAACATACTTGTGATCTAATTGGTGTTTTGTGGGTGTTTTAATTAGAACTTTGAGGTAATTCATTGAGTGAAAAAAGGCAAGAGTATGTGAGCTTAAAAGAGGGTAAAAACCGAAACTAGTGTGAAAACACGAGTGTCGAGACCTTGATTGAGTGAAACATGTGAGGGAGTGACTTTTGGTGAGAATTTATTTTATTTTGCATTATTTATAATAACATGGCAGATCCAAGGGTGAGAAAAGGAGAATTTATTTTAAGAATTAATGAAGAAGAGTCCGTAGGATTCCATGGCGGTTCTCGAGCTTTGAAGAGTGGTGAGCAAATGGACATGAGGGCTGTCTTGGAGCAACTACAGCGGATGAATACTCAATTTGACCATTTAAATAAAAGGATGGACAGCTTAGAAACATCCCAAGGAGTGCTGAATATAAGGCTAGATGCTCATGGAGGACGAGGTCGAGGAAGCCGAGGGCGACCAAGAGAGAAATTCAGGGGAAGTAACTTGGAGATGACTTGGAGGAGGGGTTTGATGAAATTTTTGAACCTCAAGAAAGGTCAATCCATGGGAGACCAGTAAGGAATGAAGATGATGATCTTGGAAACATCAAGGTAAACATTACACCTTCCATCGGAAAAGGTGATCCGGAAGCTTATTTGGAATGAAAAGAGAGAATGGAGATGATTTTTTATTGTCATAATTATTTGAAGGCCAAGAAGGTAAAGTTGGCAGCAATGGAGTTTGGTCATTATGCACTCCAATGGTGGAACAATGAGCAAAACACCCGAAGGAGAGTTGGTAATGACTTGATCACTACATGGCGACAAATGAAAGAAGCCATGAGGAAGGGGTTCGTACCATCACATTATCATAGGTTGCTGCATCAAAGGCTTCAATCCCTATCTCAAGGACGTAGGTCCATGGAGGATTACTACAAGGAGATGGAGATGCTCATGATGAGGTTGAGCATGAATGAAGATAGAGAGGCAACCATGGCAAGGTTCCTTGGTGGTTTGAATTGTGAGACAGCCAACCAACTAGAATTGCAACAATATGTAGAATTGGAGGAGATGTCTCATGTGGCTATTAAATTGGAGCATCAATTCAAGAGGAGGGGTGTAGGCTCATGGTTTGGAGGGGTTTCAAGCTGTGAGTGGATAAATTTAACTAGTTGGTGAAGCAATCCCATGTTCGAGCCAAGGTTAAAATCAAATCAAGGTGAAGGGATCGCTATTCAGCCAAGGAAAGATAATCAAGATGACCTTGTTCAAGCACATGAATCTGAAGGTAAATCTGATCCTAAACTTTCAAGGACTAGAGATATTGTTTACTTTAAGTGCCAGGGTCAAGGACATATTGCCAACCAATGCCCAAACCAAAGAATCATGATGTTGAAGGACAATGGTGAGTTGGAGTCCGATAGTGATGAAGCTAAAATTGAGATCGTGCATGAAGAGGAAGGAATTGAGGATGAAGCCGAAACCCTGAAAGTTTCAAATTCTGAATTGAGCTTGGTGGCAAGGAGAATGTTGAGTGTTTATAAGGATGAGGATCAAGTTCAAAGAGAAAACATCTTCCACACCCGATGTAAAATTCAAGGTAATGTATGTAGTATGATAATTGATAGTGGAAGTTGTGATAATGTAATTAGTAATGTGGTAGTTGATAATGGTGAGATTACAATGGCTTAATGATAATGGTGAGATAAAAGTAAATAAACAAGCCAAAGTAAAATTCAGCATTGATACATATGTGGATGTTGTATTGTGGATGTTGTTCCTATGCATGAGGGTCATATGGTAGAGAGAATAGCATTGTATTTAAATTTAAAGGGAAAAAGTTTAAGATGGAGCCATTAACTCCAAAGGAAGTATTTAGCGATTAACTTTAAATGCAACAAAGGAGGGAAGCCGAGAGGCCCAAAGAGAAGGCTAGTATGGCACCAACGGTTCCACCATCCATCCAAAAGGAGAAAGGTGAGCTTTTTGTCCAAGGTAAGTCCTTTAAAACCTAGGTTGATTGGAAAAATTTTAACAAACCCGAGAGAGAGAAAGTGAGAGACAAAACCGAGTATGAGAGAAAACAAATGCAAACCGTGAGTGGGAAAGAAAAGGAAAGGAAAGAGAAGAAAAATAAAAAAAATTATCTTAGATTTGGTGATGTTAATAAAGTAATTATGAATAAGAAATCATTTATGGTCATGAATTTTTAAGATACTTATTTAAAGATGTTTTTGTTGCATAGAACTTTATCTGCATTGTTGAGAGCTTTACTTAGTGGAAATTTTAAAATTTGGGAAATATTGTTTGCTAACTTTGAAAAGTGTAATTTTTACCATAATGAGCATGTATTTATAGATTTTGTTGTGATAGTGTTTGACCCAGGAGAATTGGTTTGGTTGCACTTATGAAATGAGAGGTTTCCTAAACAAAGAAAGTCAAAGCTCATGCTGCATGCGGATGGACCTTTTCAAGTTTTGGAGCTCATTAATGAGAATACCTACAAACTTGATTTAATAGGTGAGTATAGTGTTAGTGCCACATTTAATGTTGCTATTTTATCTCTTTTTTCTGTAGGTAATGATCTAGATTTGAGGACAAATCCTTTTCAAGAGGAGGGGAATGATGTGATTCCCCCCAAACCTGTACAACCGACAACCGACTGGAGTGCTGACCCGATTCGGATGAAAACCAGGCCAATCACTATGGCTCAAGCTAAAAGGTTTAGGGACAAAATTTCTATCTTTATCCAGGGAGTAATTAACTCTCAAGAGGGCTTGTCCATACCCAATGATCCAAGATCTGTTTTGACCATACAAGTGGTGGAAGCTAATACAGGTCTAGGTAGCAGTTTTGGTACCTTTTAGGAGTCCGGGCAGCATGAAATGGTTTCAAATCTTTATGGATTCAATTCATATGTCTAGGACATCATGAAATCAAGTCAAGGTAGCTTCAAAGGCAAACAAACAGGTGGTGTGTGCATGGGTCCAAGATTTGCCAGGTTTTACTGTATTTTGTGCTGGCTTTTCAAGATTAGGCTGAGTTGGCTTTTTCTCTTTCTTCCAAGCAAGGGAAACGTGTGGGACTTCATGGTAAGCTTATTTGGCATCCTAAAAAGCATATTAAAGATGATTTGGAGCTCAAATTAGTCAAAGAATGGTCAAAGTCAACTTAGTCAAAAAGCTAGTATTTTAGTTTCCTAATTTGATTCATACTTTTTGTTTTAGGAAATTATCATTACTTTTTGGTTTTTATTTATTTATTTGCTGGATAAATAAGTTTAGAAAAGTTATTATTTTATTATTTTCATTGTAAATTAATTAATTCCTAATTCAAAATAAGGGAATTAATAAATCCAAATTAGATTAGGAAAGGAGTGAGAATTTTGGTCACCATAGGAAATTACTTTGTATGGCTAGTTTTTCCTTTGTTTTTAGGGTTTATTTCATGAATTTGTAGCCTATTTAAAGGATTATTTTTCAATAAGAATGAAGCTTAAATTTTATACAGAAAAATATTTGTGAGATTGAATTCTCTTTGTTCTTTTGAACACCGAAAACACCATTAGTGAATGAGTGTTTTAGTTTGACTTATCAATACACCTTCCATCACCTATTGTGGCATCTTCATTATATACCAAGGTTTCTAATCGGAGGTTGGTTAGGGGTCAGGGTGATACGAACCTAGGACGACCTGCTCCTAAACCCGTATTATACTAGCCCGAATCTTAATTAAGTTCAAGTTCTAATGGAATTGACCTCAAAGCCTAACCAACCTGTGGTTAGAAACCTTGGTATAATGTAGACGCCACAATAGGGGATGGAAAACCTATTGATAAGTCAAGCTAAAACAACCAATTCTCTAATGGTGTTTTAGGTGTTCTCAAAGAACAAAGAGATAATTAATCTCACAAGTATTTTCTTTATCAAATCAAAGTTGTATTCTTATTGAAAAATAAGCCTTTAAATAGGCTACAAAGCCACGAAATAAAACCCTAAAAATAAAGAAAAACCAGCCACCACACATAAAGAAACCTAGTTGGACGAAACTATACTTCCTTTCCTAATCTAAGTTTGATTAATTAATTCCTTTATATTAAATTAGGAATTAATTAATTTACAATGGAAAGAATAAAATAAAAACCTTCCTAAAGTTATTTTTCCAGAAAATAAATAAATAAAAGCCAAAAAGTAATGGTAGTTTCCTAAAACAAAAAAGTAAAAATAAATTAGGAAACTAAAAATGCTAGCCTTTTTTATCAAATTGACTTTGATCAATCTTTGACCTCTTTGAGCTCCAAATCAGCTTCTATATTCTTTTTAGGATGCCAAATAAGCTGAATATGAAGGCCCACACGTTGCCCATGCTTGGAAAAATAAGAAAAGGCTAATACAGTAAATACAGTAAAGCCAGCAAGCAATACATCAAATTCGGCCAAATTGTTGATGCTGTCCGTACAAGCCCTTTTTTATTGTATTTGAGGCTGCTTTAACATGATTCCATGACCTCTTAGGCATATGTATTGAACCCATAAATCATTGGAACCATTTCATGCTTCCCAGACTCCAAAAATGTACCAAAACCGTCACCCAGGTCCGTATCGGCTTCCACCACTTGGATGCTTAGAATAGGCTTTGTATCTTCAAGTATGGACAAGCTCTATTGAGATTGATTACCCCCTGTATAAATACTCCCAGGTTGTCATTAAATCTCTTAATTTGAGCTCTTGTGATTGGCCTAGTCTTCATCCATGTCGAGTCAGCACCCCAGTGGGTTATCGGTGGAGCGGGCTCGGGCAGAATCACATCATTCCCCTATTCTTGAAAAGGAGTTGTCCTCAAATCAACATCATCACCTGCAGCAAAAGGAGTTAAATCAGCAACATTAAATGCAGCACTCATGTTATACTCACCTGGTAAATCAAGCTTGTAGGCATTCTTGTTATTTGGCTCCAAAACTTGAAAAGGTCCATCCATAGGCGGCATAAGCTTTGACTTTCTTTGTTTAGGAAACCTTTCCTTTCGTAAGTGCAACCAAACCAATTCTCCTGGGTCAAATACTATTACAACAAAATCTAGAAATACATGCTCATTATGGTAAAAATTACACTTTTTAAAGTTAGCAAACAATATTTCCCAAAGTTTCAAATTGCCACCTAGTAAAGCTCTCAACGATGCAGATAAAGTTCTATGCAATAAAGACATCTTTAAATAAGTATCTTTAAAATTCATGGTCAGCAATGATTTCTTATTCATAATTACTTTATTAACATCACCAAAGCTAAGATAAAAATTTATATTTTTCCTTTCTTGTCTTCCTTTTCCTTTCTCACTCACGGCCATCTCACCTTCCTCACTCTCGGCTTTTGCACCAAATTTCTCACTCTTGGTTTTATTAAAATTTTTCCACACAACCTGAGTATTAGAAAACTTACCTTGGATAGCAAGCTCACCTTTTCCCTCTTGATTGGATGGTAGTCCACTTAGAATTTCATTTGGGAAGACATCTCCAAATTCCTTCAAAAGAGAAATCATTGAACTTGGCAATTCAAGTTCTTCAAAGTTAGTTTGATCATTAAAATAATTTTCTTTATAAATCATGACCAGCAAAGGTTTCTTACACTCAATAATCTTATTAATATCCCCTAAACTCAAATAAAAGTTGCTACTTAACCTTTCTTTTCTTTCTTTTTCTTTTTTCCCCTTGGATTGGCGCAAACCTTCGAATTTCTCTTCCTTCTCCAAGCTCTCGGGTTTGCCATTTTCTTTCCCCTCTCTTTCAATTTTTCCTTGTTCTTTCCACTCAATATGAGTCTTAGAAACCTTACCTCGATCAGCAACCTCATTCTTACCTTCTTGAAAGGATGGTGAAGCCGTTGGTGCCATACTTGCTTTTTCCTTGAGCTTTTCGGCTTCTCTCCTTTGTTGCATTTGTAATTGGTCTTTGTAATCCTCTTTAGGAGATAATGGTTCCAGCTTGACCTTCTTCCCTTTAAACCTAAAAATAATACTATTTTCTCGACCAAAATGAGTAGCATCTTTATCAAATTGCCATGGTCTACCTAATAGTATATGTCCAGTAATCATGGGTACAATATCACATAAAACTACATCCTCATATCTACCTATATTAAATTTTACTTTGGCTTGTTTGTTTACTTCATCTCACCACTATCATTAAGCCATTGTAATCTATATGGTTCAGGATGTTTTATTGTTCTTAAGCCCAATTTATCAACTACAAGGTTACTTATTACATTAGTACAACTCCCACTATCTATAATCATGCTACAAATTTTACCTTGTATTTCACAACGAGTGTGGAAGATGTTCTCACGCTGAATTTGTTCTTCATCCTTGTAGATAGCAAGTACCCTCCTCGAGACCAAATTTAGCTCAACATTTGATGTGTTTAATGGTTCGGCCTCTTCATCAAGTCCTTCATCTTCTTGTTCAATTTCAGCCTCACTAGCATCACTTTCGGATTCCACCTCTCCATTACCCCTAATTACCATTACCCATCTATTTGGGCATTGGTTGGATATATGTCCTCTTCCTTGGCACTTGAAACAAATAATTGCTCTTGACTTTTGAGGTTTAGGTTCAGATTTTACCTCACCTTTAATGGCTTGGACAGATTCAATTTTAAATTCTTTCCTCGGCCGGCTGGTAGCTTCTTCACCAAGTTTCGGCTTCAGCTTGCTTTCATAGGTGGAATTGTTTTCCCAGCCACTTGAACTTGTCCTTCCATTGCTAGAAACTCCTCCAAACCGTGTGCTAACACCCCTCCTCTTGAATTGGTTCTCAAGCTTAATGGCTACATGCAACATTTCCTCCAATTCTAAGTATTGTTGTAATTCAAGTTGGTTGGCAATGTCACGGTTCAAACCACAAAGAAATCTCACCATTGTTGCCTCTCTATCCTCATTCATATTCAGCTTCATCATTAACATCTCCATCTCTTTGTAATAATCCTCCACGGACCTACTTCCTTGAGACAAAGATTGAAGCCTTTGATACAGCAACCTATGGTAATGAGATGGCACAAACCGCTTTCTCATGGCTCCTTTCATTTGACGCCATGTTGTAATCAAGTCATCACCAACCCTCCTTCGGGTGCTTTGCTCATTTGTCCACCATTGGAGTGCATAATGGCCAAACTCCATTGCTGCCAACTTCACCTTCTTACCTTCCGAATAGTTGTGGCAGTCAAAAATCATCTCCATTTTTTCTTCCCACTCCAAATAAGCTTCGGGGTCACTTTTTCCCATGAATGGTGGGATGTTGATCTTGATATTGCTAAGATTGTCATCTGTTTCTTCCCTCCTATATCTTCCACGGCCAGCTCTATCTTGGACAGCAAAATTTTCGTCCATACCTTCCTCAAAGTCTCCACCGAATGGCTCCTCATCAAATTTTTCTCTCGGTCTCTCGCGACCTCCTCGTCCTCGGTCTTGTCCTCCATGGAATTGTTGCCTATTTCTTGTGTTCGGAATTCCTTGGGAAACTTCTAGCCTTCCCATCCTTTGATTCACATGCTCAACTTGAGCACTAACCCACTGTATTGACTCCAAAACAACTCTCATGTCCACTTGGTCTCCCCTCCCGGTAGCTCGGGCATCGTCATGGAATGCTACGGACTCCTCCTCATTGATCCTCAAAGGTGGATCTGGTCTCCTCATTCTTGATTCTGTAATGTTAGTATAATAATGCAATAAAAATAAAATAGGACCTTACCAATTTCACTCCCTTACGTGTTTCACTCAAACAAGGTCTCGACACTCGTGTTTGCACACTAGTTTCAGCTTTTACCCTCTTTTAAGCTCACACACTCTTGCCTTTTTCCACTCAATGAATTATCTCAAAGTTCTAATTAAAACACCCACAAAATAGCAATTAGATCACTAGTATGTTTTAATTAAACTTATCAACAAAACAGTAGCAAAAAGTAGGCAATACCGAAGAATCCAACAAATCCTAATTTTTCGGCTTTCTAGACAAGAAAACACAAAATAATGGGAAAACGTTGGAATTTTTGAAAACTGCACCAGATGGTAGTAGATTATGAGTTCAAGAATAAAATTCCAGAAAAAGAAATTCAAATATGAACAAGAATCAAAGAGAACAAAAATATAGAAAAGTTGTTGGTTGTTGTTCTTTGTAATTCAAATTTTGTATCAATTCCTTTAACTAATTTTAATCCAAATAATTTAAGCACCCAAAATCCAAATATCCAGTGGCAAAAATAATTTCCCAACAACTTAAATATTGAATCAATAATCAAAAAAAAAAAACCCAGCAACTCCAACAAATTTCCAGCAAACAAATCAAACTCCAACAAACCGAAATATTTTTTTCTTTTTTTTTTTTATTCGGCTTGACCTCTTCTTTTTTTCTTTTTTTTTTTCACTCACAGAACATAAACAACTGCAGTAGCAAGAATAATAACCAAAGTTGCAATTCCAACTCCAGAAATTCACCAAACCCGTGATCTCCAAATAAACACAAATGTGCAGTTTTGTTTTTATTATATATATATATATATGTTGCTGCAAACCCTTCATTTTTTTATTTTTATTTTTTGAATATATGAATGCAAATATTTAAGACTAAAACAGCAAAATAAAATCAACAAAACCCAAAATTAACAAGAACAATGATGAAAAACAACCAATAAACTAGGAAACAAAAAATACGATAAAACTAGGAAATCCTAATTCAACTAGGAATGAATTTTTTTTTTTAAGATGCAGAACGTGTAGGGGATGGATGCAACCTTAACCAAATGCTAAAATTGCATAATAACACAAAAATGAATAAAACAAATAACGATAGATCAAACCTGAACAGAATTCGGCTCTGATACCAAATGATACGAACCTAGGATGACCTGCTCCTAAACCCGTATTATACTAGCCCGAATCTTAATTAAGTTCAAGTTCTAATGGAATTGACCTCAACCCCTAACCAACCTATGGTTAGAAACCTTGGTATAATGTAGACGCCACAATAGGGGATGGAAAACCTATTGATAAGTCAAGCTAAAACAACCAATTCTCTAATGGTGTTTTAAGTGTTCTCAAAGAACAAAGAGATAGTTAATCTCACAAGTATTTTCTTTATCAAATAAAAGTTGTATTCTTATTGAAAAATAAGCCTTTAAATAGGCTAAAAAGCCACGAAATAAAACCTAAAAATAAAGAAAAACCGGCCACCACACATAAAGAAACCTAGTTGGCCGAAACTATACTTCCTTTCCTAATCTAAGTTTGATTAATTAATTCCTTTATATTAAATTAGGAATTAATTAATTTACAATGGAAAGAATAAAATTAAAACCTTCCTCAAGTTATTTGTCCAGAAAATAAATAAATAAAAGCCAAAACGTAATGGTAGTTTCCTAAAACAAAAAGTAAAAATAAATTAGGAAACTAAAAATGCTAGCCTTTTTGATCAAATTGACTTTGACCAATCTTTGACCTCTTTGAGCTCCAAATCAGCTTCTAGATGCTTTTTAGGATGCCAAATAAGCTGAATATGAAGGCCCACACGTTGCCCATGCTTGGAAAAATAAGAAAGGCTAATACAGTAAATACAGTAAAGTCAGCAAGCAATACAGCAAATTCGGCCAAATTGTTGATGCTGTCCATACACGCCCTTCTTTATTGTATTTGAGGCTGATTTAACTTGATTCCATGACCTCTTAGGCATATGTATTGAACCCATAAATCATTGGAACCATTTCATGCTTCCCGGACTCCAAAAATGTACCAAAACCGTCACCTGGGTCAGTATCGGCTTCCACCACTTGGATGCTTAGAATAGGCTTTGTATCTTCAAGTATGGACAAGCTCTATTGAGATTGATTACCCCCTATATAAATACTCCCAGGTTGTCTTTAAATCTCTTAATTTGAGCTCTTGTGATTGGCTTAGTCTTCATCCATGTCGAGTCAGCACCCTAGCGGGTTATCGGTGGAGCGGGCTCGGACGGAATCACATCACAGGGTGACCATTAGAACTTGAAAATAATTAGATCCAGGCTAATATAATATTGTTTTAGGAGCAGGTCATCCTAGGTTTGTATCAAATCTCCTGGTCCCCGCATAAAGGAAAAAAAATTTCATGTTCTTCCTTTTAGGAAGGGAGGATTTGGAAAATCCTATTGATTGCAGCTTTCTCCAAACCTCCATGAAAAGCATGAAAAAAAGACTTGAATGGTACAAGCCCTCCATCACCCCAGAATGAAAGGGCTGATCTCATAGTTCTTGGTATGTGAAGATACGTTGTTCAGTGCTCCGTTTTATTTTCCCATTGAGGCCAAAACTAAACTTGCACTCGAGAGATAGCTGTCCATATACTGATAAGGGATGTATGGATTCTCAAGAAGAGGGGAGCCATGCTGGTCCCTCTTGGACCGCTCGGATCCCACTAGTGAATAGAAAGTTGGATTTACATTGGATCTCACCTGAATTGCCACATCTATCCTCCTGAGGAGAAGTTTGGTTTCAAACCCCATTTCAAACAGGATAAGTACGACATGCTAATGTGCCTTGGATGATCCACATCTCAGGGTCAAGCATTGATGAGCATATTGAACTATCCATTCGCCTGAGAGCCCTCAATTATTAGGGGCGCTCTCTACCACTGAGCTAATAGCTCATTGTGCGGGCCTTCCGCTGGGGGCCCGCTATGCCATAAGCGAGAGAAACCCCATCCCTCTCTTTCCTTTTTTATGCCCCCACATCGGCACACGGGAAGGAAATGGGGACCTAAAAAAGGGATCCTATCAACTTGTTCTGACCTAGGATAATAAGCTCATGAGCTTAGTCTTACTTCACCGTCGAGAAAAGAAAGAAAACTTCCATCTCCAAGTTTCACTCAAACGTAGCTCTCTTCTTTTTGGGTGTGCAGCAGTGTCAAACCAAATTACCCAACAAGCATTAGCTCTCCCTAAAAAGGAGGTGATCCAGCCGCATCTTCTAGTACGGCTACCTTGTTATGACTTCTCTCCAGTCACTTGCCCTGCCTTCGGCATCCTCTTCCTTGCTGTTAAGGTAATGACTTCGGGCATGGCCAGCTCCCATAGTGTGACGGGCGGTGTGTACAAGGCTCGGGAATGAATTCACCGTCGTATGGTTGACCACTGATTACTAGCAATTCCGGCTTCATGTAGGCGAGTTGCAGCCTACAATCCGAACTAAGGATGGGTTTTTGGAGTTAGCTCACCCTCGCGGGATCACGACCCTTCATCCTAGCCATTATAGCACGTGTGTCACCCAAGGCATAAGGGACATGCTGACTTGATGTCATCCTTACCTTCCTCAGGCTTATCACTAGCAATCTGCTCAGGGTTCCAAACTCAACAATGGCAACTATACATGAGGGTTGCGCTCGTTGTGAGACTTAACCGAACACCTTACGACATGAGCTGATGACAGCCATGCCCTACCTGTGTCCGCATTCCCGAAAGCACCCCTCTCTTTCTAGAGGATTCGTGGCATGTCAAGCCCTAGTAAGGTTCTTCACTTTGCTTCGAATTAAACCACATGCTCCATCACTTGTGTGGGCCCCATCAATTTCTTTGAGTTTCATTCTTGTGAACGTACTCCCCAAGCGGGATACTTAACGCGTTAGCTACAGCACTACATGGGTCGATACGTACAGCGCCTAGTATCCATCGTTTACAGCTAGAAATTCCCTGAATTGGTTTGCCATTTCCATAAAGAATATAATTTACAACTCTAAGTTCTAGATTATCACTTCCCTGCAATTGGTCCCGGGGGAAAAGTGTTTCTAAATTTATACCGTCTGCTATTTCATATATGATTATGGGCTAAACCAAAACAAAATATTTTTTCTTGGTAGGTGTGATCCATTGGACATAGATCCAATTTTTCAATTTTTTTGATTCCTTACAATTTTGTTTATCGTTCCTGGTGGTATCAAGATGCCGCTGTGTTGAAATATCTTATCCATCTCTACAGCAAAATGGATATCTCCAGAAAAGATTTTAAGTTCAAATTTTTTTTTTCCTTTCCACTCGTACCAATCCACCTACTCAACTTCTTATATTTAAAGTGATTCGTGTATCTACTCCAATGATACTATTGTTCCGTACCATTATGGAAGAAGATTCTGGTAAAATATGCACTTCCTTGAGAATAAAAAAAAAAAATCGATCTACTTGCATTTGGTATTTTGGCTTAAATTCTTTGACACCTCAGTGATCAAGCAAATCTTATTTTTTAAAGATTGAATACAACCCTATCATCCCATATTTAGTAATTCTTGAACTTTTTCTTCTGTATTAAGGATCATCAAAATAAGCAAAAACAATATTTCTATGAAAAATACCATTTATCGGTATTTCAATCGAAATAGTAGGATGAGGCATTAGTTCTTTCTCTCATTTTTGAATCCACTAGAATCGAATAATGAATCTATTTCTTCGTCTCTTTGCCAATAAAAATATCAAAATTCTCATGTAGAATAGAAGGAAATATGAAATTACAATGATCTTTATATATGATTCGATAAAATTTTGAATAATCCGAAATGATATTTTCTTTTGTACCAGAAAGACCCAAACTAAAGAATTTGTGTTTTACTTTATCACTATTTATTTGATTTTCTGAAAGGCTAGAAAACATTTTTCCTTTGGCATAAATAAAATGAACATTCGTTTGATCTTGATTTTTATGGAGTGAAAGGGAGACGACACTGGATCGGCACGAACCTCCTGACAATATCCATAAATGACTTGTTTTTTATAAGAGATGGACATTAAAGTGAATGTTCCCATGTGAATTTCAGCAATAACTTGTTATTGTTCAAATTCTACATATTGATCATTTTGAACTAAAATAAAACTTTTTGGTGGAATAGTCACGTTAGGTATAATATATTCACTCTCAATAGTTACATACATGTCTATATAACATAGAAAAGTGGGATGTTATGCAGTACCCCCTGTGAATACCCCACTAGTATGAAAAGTTCTTAATGTTAGATGAGTGTTTGGTTCCCCAATAGACCCACAATAATACCTATAGCTTCTCCCAATTCAACCAGGTCGCCATGAGTAGGGCTCCGACCATAACATAATCAGCAGATCCAAGACGTGCTCTTCCAAGTAAAGGGAGTTTGGATAGATATTGGTTGTGTTTGAAAGGTTATGAATCGATTGACAAGTCCAATCCCAATATCTTGATTTTAGATGGCAATACACCGAGGGCCTATATATATTGTCTGCTAATACACGACCAATCAGTGTTTGGATAAAAATTCTTTCTGGCATCATCCCATTCTGAGGACTCACAGAAATACCTTAGGCAGTGCCATAGTATGTTCTACGTACAACAATGTGTTGAACTAGTTCAACAAGTCTGCATGAGCATCCGATGTTCATATAGCAGTATCCACAACTCCTTTGCGGGCTCCATAACAAGAAATGATATATTCTATTAAAGATAGTATGTCATGTAAATTGCTTTGAATAGGTAAATCAATCATTTGTCCTTGTGGATCCGACATTAACCTTCTCATACCTACTAATTGGTGTACTTGAGATACATTTCCTCTAGCTCCCCAAAAGGACATTATGTGGACTGGATTAAAAGGGTCAGTCATCTTAAAGTTAGGATTCATTTCTTGTTGCAAATAGTCACTTATAGCATACTATATCTTAATAGATTGTAATAATTTTTCTACCGTATGTACATTCCCATTATGATGGTGTTTTTCCAAAATCAAACCTTGTTGTTTAGCATCTTGGACTAGCCATCCCTTAGAAGGTATTGTTAAAAGATCATCAATTCCTAACGAAATGGATGTAGTGGTGGCTTGTCAGAACCCCACAGTCTTTACTTGATCCAGGATGTGTGATGTATATGCCATTCTGAAGTGGTCTATTAATCTACTAACAAGCCGTTTAATGGAAGTTCCATCTATCACTTTATTGTTAAAGGCCAGATTAGCCCGTTCTTTCATAAGTACCACCATATTCCATGGGATTCACCAATGGGTTTGAGTCAATGATTGGAAAGCTTCCTTTTCTCGATCTTGATTCGCGTAGAAATTTAGGAACTATGGTCCTAATTGAACCGGAAAGACCTGAATTCACACCGGTGTCACAGAATTACTGAGCTTGGATACCATATTATTTGGCATCATATGAGCAGGCTAGGCAAAATCCTTGTATAGCTTCTTCGGTTTCTCGATAAAGAGAAATATGACCAACAGTGATTCAAACGTATATACAAAGAATTTCTTTTTTTATGCTTCTTACTATTAGATAGGGCCTATAAATCTCATGATAGGTACCCAAAGGTTCATAATGAACTTCCAGGGGAGCTTCTCTTAAAGTAATAACACGTTGATCTAGTTGCCACTGGAGCCACAAAGGACTATCTAAATGGATTCTTTTCCACTGATAAGCTCTAATTGCATCATAGGAATTACAAAAATGGGGTTCTTTTTCTTTTGTATACTTATTATCATCAATTCTTCCATTTTGATAATTTATGTGATTCCATGGATTATACCTATTTACACAAATACCTCGACGATTCCTGCTCAGTAATACATAGAGCCCAATAACCATATCTTAAGTTGGTACGGAAATGGGATCTCCAATAGCTGGTGACAAAAGATTCATATGAGAAAACATAAGTAATTGAGCCTCCGCTTGAGCCTCCAAAGATAAGGGTACATGAACAGCCATTTGATACCCATCAAAGTCTACATTGAATCCCCTACAAACTAATGGATGTAAACAAATAACATGTCCTTTGACTAAAATGGGTTGGAAGGCCTGTATGCCTAATCTATACAGAGTAGGCACCCTATTCAGCAATACGGGGTGCCCTTGCATAACTTCCTGAAGTATTTCCCATACAATCGACTCTTTTTCCTGAATTTTACTCTTAGCAACTCCTATGTTTGAAGCCAAGTGTTGTCAAATTGAACCATGAATTACTAATGTTAGGAAAAGTTCTATTGCTATTTCTCGAGGCAATCCACATCAATGTAATGAAAGTGAAAGACCTATGAAAATGACAGAATGCCCCGAATAATCAACATGTTTTCCAAGTAAAGTCTCATGAAATCTTCCTTCTTTGCCTCCAATTACATCTGAAAATGACCTGTAAGCCTTATTATGACCGTCCCTCATTGGTTGTCCGTGGATTCCATTATAAAGAAGTGTATCCACGGCTTCTTGTACCAATTTCTCCTGACACATTACTAATGCTGCTGGCGTAGATCAACTTATGATTAATAGATCGATAAGAGTATTGTTCCAATAGATAACTCTTCTTTAATGTTCATTAATATCCGAGCTGATTAGTTTGCCCCCATCTATCTTTGAGTAATAGGTCTCAACTCAGGAGGAAGAACTAGTAATAGACATAAAACCATCCACTCAGTTTCTATATTTGTTCGAATAAAATTCTTAGCCAATTCCATGTGTCTAACCAAAAAATCCCTTCTTCTTCCAACTTTTTTATCTTCCCATTCATCACCTATGGCGCCTTCTTCCCCTAATTCTTTCCATTCTACGAACGAATAATCTATAATAATTTGCAAATCCAAATCAGCTAATTGTTCTCGGATAGCACTTCCTCCAGTAGAAATTTCTCAATTTCGAAATGTCTCAAAGCCTTGGGTAGTCAAAAAAAAGTGGGATGCTGTATTTCTAGGATTTGATCTCATATTCGAATGAACTTCATAATCGTAAGAAAGTGAGTTTTTTATTTATGGGCCTAGAAAAAGAAAACTTTGGATAGGATCCTATCGGATCTCCCTCCTCAAAATCAAACGTGAAAGTTTCCTCTCATCTGGCTCAAGTAGTTACACCAAAAAAGATAAAGAAAAGAAAGGGGTTTCGTTTCCACTTTCAAATTCTACAAAACCCAAAAAAATCTACATCTTATTCAACTTCCACAAGAAGGTCAAGCAACATTTCATTGATTCATTTTATTTATTTGTTTTAGTATATTTTTTGAATTAAAATCTTCATTTAATTATGCCATACTAAAATAAATGAAATGTGAAATTCTTGAGTAGTCTACCTCCCTTCGAATGATGAATCCCCTTAATTTTAATTAAAGTAAAGGAGGGCCTTACAATTCATAAGGTATTTACTTGTCTATGTATCGTTTCATTCAATCTTTTAGGTCCTTTGTTTGCCTCGATGGTTATTTCATCCTTAAAGGCTATATGTGATGGATAGACTCTTGCAACCATGACATATTTGCTTATTTTGCTTATTTTGACAGAATTTCTTTCATTTATAAAGAAATGAATTGGTTAATTCCACAAAAGAAGTCTTTGTTTTTCATGAGGTACAAATTTCTATTTATTTGTTACTTAATCGACCATAGACCAATTCCCTTTTTACTTGGGAGTATTGAACACACCCACAATTCTAAGCTTCATGTTACTCCTACCAAGAGACATGTCAGATACAGGGCATCCTAATTCGATTGAATGGGATGATAGTTTCTCATTCTAAATTTGTAAAATCATAATTTTGATCAAATCACACATCGCAATATATTAGGCCCTCTAATTCTTTAAGAGGCTTATCTAAAAGATTCGTAATATAACTAGGAAGACATTTCAAATACCACATGGGTTACTAGGAATGCCAGTTTGATGTAGCCCATTTGATATCTTCGTATTCGAGAGCAACAAATTCAACTCCACATTGTTCCCAAAATTTCGGTTCTTCCTTTTCATCTCCGGTTACTCGATAATTTCCACAAGCACAAATCCCACTTTTTATAGGCCCAAAAATTCTTTCACAAAATAATCCATCTTTTTTCGGTTTATTGGTTTTGTAATGAAAAGTGTAGGGTTTTGTCACCTCTCCAATTATCTCTCCATTAGGTAGGATTTTTTTTAGCCTAAGCACTTATTTGTTGAGGAGAAACTGATCTGATTTGAAGTTGTTGATGTTCATACCGATCGATCATAGAAGAAAAATTATGATTCAGTCTGATTAAGCGTCCTTCCTATTAATCTTGAAGTTTTTCTTAGATACAAGGAAATGATTCGATCCAGAGCCAAAGATCGTAATTCTCGAACGAGCAATCAAAAAGATTCTGGAGCATCCTTCGGTTTAGGTATTGTTCCTCCAATGATTATAGTACCAAGTACTTCTTGGTGAGCTCTAATATGATCAGATTTATAAGTAAGCATCTTTTGTAAAATATGAGCAACATCAAATCCCTCTAGAGCCTAAACTTCCATTTCTCCTACGAACTGCCCCCCTTACTTGGCCTTTCCTCTAAATGGTTGTGTAATAAGTGCATAATGTCTGCTAGAACGTCCATGTATTTTATCATCAACTTGATGAATTAATTTTAAGATATAAGGCTTTCCTATTGTAACAGGTTGTTCAAAAGGATCCCCCGTTCTTCCACCAAATATTCTGCTTTTTCCCGGATACTCAGGTTTAAATACCCATGGATTCATTGTTTGCTTACTAGCTTCATATAATTCAGAAAAGACTAGTTTTCTAAAAGCCTCTTGTTCATATCTCACATCAAAAGGTGTTATCCAATGATGTCTATCTAGCAGACTTCCCACCAATCCGAGAGATCATTCAAATATCTGGCCTACATTCATGCGTGAAGGTACTCCTAATGGGTTGAAGACCATATCAACGGGTCTTCCATCTTACAAAAGGCATATCTTGTCTAGGTAAAATTTTTGAAATGATACCCTTATTTCCATGTCTTCCAGCTACTTTATCCCCCACTTTAATTTCACGTTTTTGTGAAATATATACATGAATCATTTCTAGATTATAACTAGAACCCTTTTTTTTTTTTTCTAGATCCATCTCACATCAATAACTCGACCTTTACCGCCGATGGGTAACTTTATACAAGTTTCCTTAGAAGTGGATACCTGAATGCCAAGGATGGCTCGTAATAATCTATCTTTTGAAGCATACGATGATTCTTTCGCCCTCTGGGGCATTAATTTACCTGCTAAAATATCACCCGTCTCCACCCAAGACTCTAACATCACAATTCCTTTTTGTCTAAAGTTCAGAGTAAATGGGCTTCTAGATGCGGTATTTCATTAGTAATTCTTTCAGGACCATGACTTGTTACATGAGTCTGAATTTCATATTTCCGTATGTGAAAAGAAGTATAAATATCTTCATATACCATACGCTCATTAATGAGTACTGCACCCTCAAAATTGTAATCTTCTTATGGCATATAAGCTACTAATACGTTTTTTTGCCAAAGTGAGTTCATCGCCAACAGTGGCAGCACCATCCGCTAAAATTTGTCCCTTTTAATACATTTACCTTGCGCAACTTGGGTTTTTTGATGCATATAAGTATTTTTGTTTAAACATTGCTATATCACTAATGGAATGCTTAGAGTATCCCCATTGCTTGATAAAAGGATCTCATCAGTATCGGTATAAGTGATCTTTCCCTCATGTTCGACTATAGCGAGAACCCCAGAATCTAGAGCTACTTAAAGATCCAACCCAGTTCCAACAATGCAGTTTTCGGACCGAGAAAGAGGAACTGCTTGACATTGCATATTGGAACTCACTAAAGCTTGATTCCCATCATTATGCTCAAGAAAAGGAATAAGGGAAGCTTCAATAGAAAAATATTGGAAGGGAAAAATACTTCAAAGATGAACCTCTTCCCATTCAATAGTCAGGAATTCTTGGCAGTATCAAGTCGGAACAACCTGTTTTTCATGAATACCTTGATTTAATGCCAAAGAATTCCTTGCCGCTACCATATAGTATTCATCTCTACTTGGTGATAAATCAAGCATCCGTACTTTTTTTCATCTCTCAAAGATTTCATAAAATGGGCTTTCTAAAGACCCCTAATGACCACACCTTGCATGAATTGCTAAGCAACCAATTAAGTCCAACATTGATTCCTTCAGACGTCTCAATAGGGAAAATGAGTCCATAGTAACTAGGATGGATATCTCGTATCCGAAAATTGGCAGTTCACCCTGTCAATCCTCCAGGGCCTAGATAACTCAATTTTCTACCATGAACTATTTGTGTCAATGGATTAGTTCGATCCAAAACTTGAGATAATGGGTATAACCAGAAAAAAAATTCATAAGTAGTTGTTAATGAAGTTGAAGTTACCAAATTATGAGGAGTCGGTATCAATTTATGCCTAATTGCTCCATATATAGTTCCTCTAACTATATTTTCGAAATGAACCAACGCCAATCCAAATTGACCGAATGAATACGTTTATTTTTTAAATGATTCATATCATCAAATGTACCCATTCCGAATTTAATTCCAATCAAATGATCCATAGCAGCCAATATATCTCGCGGTAACAAAAATGTATTGTTCTGCGGTATATCAAGATTCAGTCTACGGTTCATATTTTGTCGACCAATCCTTCCTAATTCACATCTTTGTTGAAAGAATTTCTATTATAACGCCCTTATATACGGATTTAGAAAATACCGGATGTCCGCTTACACAAGTAAATTGTTGATAAAAGTCCAAAATGGCATTTTCTTTTGACTTAATTTTTTTTTTCTCCTTATCATTCAGGAAAGAAAAGAAAATTTTAGGGTAACAAAAATTCTCTAGAATTTCTCTTAGACTTGAACCCATAGCTGATGATAGAACTAGAATATATATTTTCTATTTCCTACTCACATGAGCCCATATCTTTGCTTTTCTATCAATCTCTAATTATAATCTTCCTCCCCAATCTAACATTATGGTGTCGATATAGACTGAAATTCCATTATGCTCCCATTCTGGCTGGTAATAGATACCGGGGCTTTGCAATATTTGATTGATCACAATTCTGTATATGCCATTTACTATAGAAGTTCCTAAGGAATTCATTAGAGGAATGTTTCCAATAAAAATTGTTTGTTCTTGCATATACCTCATAGTTTTCCAAATTAATCCCACGAATGCATATAATTCCGAAGAATAGATGAGTGATTCATATACAGTATCTCTTTCTTTTATCAACAGTTCTACCAATTGATATGTTTCCACAAATAATTGAAATTCAATTTCTTGATTTGTATCTTCAATTTTTGGAAACTTATAAAATTCTTCTGTTAAGCCCCGATCAATGAATCTACAAAACCCTTCAAATTGTATCTGATTAGATCCAGGTATTGTAGACATTTCCTCTGCTCCATCCCCAAGCATTTTTTTATTTCTCCATTCCCATTATTTGCTCATTCTTCATCGAATCATATGGATCAATATAGCAATGATGGAATTAATATTCTGTTTACTGAATCACATGAAATTTGACCTAACTCCATATAATATATGGAATATATGAAATACGTATGAAGGACGGATAACGAGAATTTTATACTCAAATTGTAATTTGCAACAGATATAAATGAAAATGATAAATTCCTCTTTTTCTTATGGAGTTTTGTCTAGAATATCCAAACAGTTTGTACAGAATACCAAACCAAAAAGTGATTCAATTTCTACCATTATTATGATATTCCGTATTCCAATCCAATTAGATATCATAAATGTATTCAGGATTTTCTTTTTTATAGCACTTAACTTTTTTCATGGATTCAATTGTTCAAAAAATAATTCGCAAAGAAAAGAGAGATTTTTACCTTTTTTCTTTAGTCGAATTTGTAGAATAGGATTGAAATGTGTAAAAAAGATGATATTTATTAAAGATGCATGGATATAAATAGAACTATCTATCTGCGCTCTCCCTCTTTTTTTTATTATATTGTTTTGTTAAGGACAGAAAGAACCTGTCATGCTCTATCAAAATTTTGACTTTCAATATTCAAACTATTCGCTGACAAATTGTAGAAATTGAATTAAAGCAAGATAATTTCCTTAAAATGTCCTAAAATTACCTATAGGCGTCATATACAAATAAGATACTCGATTTATTTGTTTAAAAAATTTATGTTATGGGGTTTACATATACCCCTAATTGCTATTATAATTGAAATTGAGAAGCCTTCTTTTTTTTTTTTAATTGAAAAAAAAAAGATTAGTTATGTATCAATTTGGATTTTCTTAGATCATTAGGGAAATAAAATTTTCGATTCAAATTCAATAACTGTTCATGAATTCATAGTCAATAGTTAGGGGTTCAAATTTTTCTTGAATTTTTGCTTTTGTGACTGAAAATCCACATCAACATTTGGTTTTTCACTAAAAAGGGAAGGGGATTTTTCATATATTTTGTATCGCTTTGGCAGCACGGCTGAGTGGTAAGGCAAGGGATTGCAAATCCTTTTCCCCCAATTCAAATCCGAGTGTCACCTGATCAACAAAAGAATCGAAATACCTTATTTTGGTTTATTGATAAAACTTACCTTTTTTTTTTTTTTTCCAACAGAAGCAAGTGGAGGAAAAGGACTCTTGATACTTGCTTGATCCTAAGCATTCAGAGGTTTTTTTTGTTCTTTAAAATGCTATAAATACTTGTATCTAGGGTTCAAGGAAAGATTATAGTATTGAAAAAGAACTAGTAAATCTTGATATGATAGCCCTTCCACTACTAATGCAGTGTCTATTGACTAGGTCTTGAATTAGATTGGATAGCGGGATGGGGAATATAATGAAATTATTAATTGCGGAAAGGGCGGAAGATACTTTGTATATATACTCATGAAAGTCTTTGAGTACTCCAGGATTCATTCAATATTAATTAGATTGAATGGATAATTGGCTTTGACTTATTTATATATGTATTTATTATATATATATATATATCTTTGTTTGAATATATTATGTATTTGTTTATGTATTTATTTGAATATATAAATAATATATAAATATTTTTTCCATATTTTACTTATATTGAACTTATAAATATAAATTATAAATAACATAAATTATAAATAAAATACAAAAATAAATTCTTACTTTAATCTCTAAGATTTTTACTTTAATTTGTAATCAAGAACATGTAATAGGACATCTTCGATTGTTTCATAGAGCCAATCAGAGACATAGATCAAATGGGAAAGGTGGGAAAGAAAGAAATAAGGGTATGCGGTAGATAGTGATCTATCTTGATTCTATATTTTTATACTTTTTATTTAATAAAAAATAAAATGAAGGGCACTAAAAGAAAGAATAGGTTTTATTATTACTACATGTTAGTAACAGCCTTTTGCTACTTTAATCAAAAGGCCATCCCGCTTATTTTGCTGGTGCTTAATGTAATACCATAAATTTTATAATTATATTGTATTGTTTTATCAACAGTGTTGGGCCAGGACCTCCCGTTGACTTTACGCCAGTGATTTTTTTATTATTAGTGAACAATAATTGAATAATTCCTTCATATTCATAGAGATAGAGGACATAATTTACATGGATATAGTAAGACTCGCTTGGGTTGCTGTAATAGTAGTCTTTACATTCTCCCTTTCACTTGTAGTATGGGGTAGAAGTGGACTCTAAAAGTACTGCTAATTGAATTTAGGAACCAAATTGTATCAATTTTTTTTATAGATCTTCCTGCAAAGCCTTTTTTTTTAATTTTAATTTAACTATTTAGATTAAAATTCCATTTTGAAATGGAAATAAAAAAACATCTTCATTTAGAAACATTATTTGATTATAGTGGAGTAATGGATTCTATGAATAATATATGAACTCTTTCAGTCAAACAAATATTGCAATTATTTCCATGTTTGTATTTCGAAAGGAATACAAATGGTAGGAAATTGATTCCAACCGTATTCTTCATAACTTTCCTATTTCTATGACCCGACTCTTACCAAAGTTATATATGGGCAATGGGAAAGAATGGAACCCTCTTTTTAATTTTATTTTATTTTTTTACTGTTCAAAAAGAAAAGAAGCTATTAGTACATGGATACACATTTTGTATGGGAAACAACATAATGGTTGTCCAACGAGATACTACAACTCCACATTATAAAATATTGTCTTGGGCTTGTTATTGCTTTATTTAACTCATTTTATATCATGGTTCAAATGTTAAAAATCGGTGAGGTTTACTAATCCTTTTTGAAATCCAAAGAAGTTCCCACGGAACCCCCCGGAACCTCTGTCAACTGCTCAATCAATTACTTCTTCGTCAAAATGCTAACAAACATATTACTTGCTTTTATTTTATCCATACCCTTTTTTCCTTCATTGGTTTTTTCTTTCTTTCAATGGATATCGGGATTCATATTAAAAATTATATGAAATACAGAAATTAAAATCGTACAGATAAGAGTTGTCTTTTGATTACTTCCGATTATTAATTGGAATCAACACAAATTAAGTAGAACTAGATGAAGAAATAGAATTGGGACACGACACTATGTAATTTATATATGGAATTGATATCTATATATCTCTCATAGAATACTGTTGATTCTATTTTGTTCATTTCATTTAGTTAATAGCGAAATTGGAATCTTTGTCATTTTATTTATTTTCTTCAATCATTGATAAGAACTAAAAAGTCAAGTTTAATTCAAATTAATTGCTTTGACTTACTGTTTTTATGTATATTATAAGTAAAAAAGCAGTAGGAACTAGAATGAATAGGGCAGTAGCAATAAATGCAAGAATATTGACTTCCATAATTTCGTCATTGCATTTTTCTTTACTTGGCACTAACTTGGGATTTATCCCATAGAGATGATAAACCTTTCGACTGTAAATTCAATGGGATGAATTACATCTTGATGTAGTTGAATCGGATCAATATCATGAATAACAATATTTGGGCTATCAAATCGATTCATCATCAAGAATTGAATAGTATAACATAAGAAGATCTTTTATCCATACCGACTTAAAAGGTTGATTCCTCATCCAATCAAAATTTCCATTAAATTAATCTAAATTTCAAATTTAAAATTTGATTTATCATTCTTTTCCATTCTTTTTTTCTATAACTTACCGCCTTCCTTGTACAATCGTCTGATGAAGTATCATCTAACTGCCTTTACACTTACCTTACTGTTGATTTTAACCAAACCCAAACAAACAATCAAAACGAAAAAAAAAGAGGGATCCGGTTGGGAATGAAATTCAGCTATTTGTACACCCTTTACAAATAGATGTATTTTTATTATTTTATTAGATTTGGATTCTTGGGGACTGACGGGGCTCGAACCCACAGCTTCCGCCTTGACAAGGCGATGCTCTGACCACTTGAACTACAATCCAAGGGAAATAACATAATAAAATAAAGTGTACAGTATACCTATTTTTAATGATTTCATTCCAACCCTTTCGATTTAGATTTTCAATTAGAATTGTCATGTTGGAATGGAGAAGTGAGTGACATATTTCTATCCATATGGATATGCGCTTTATCGAAAGCAGTGTGGATTACTAATAATCGTTTCATTATTGCCAAATCAATTGGACAATCAATCTTTCAATGAAAAAGTCATTTTTCTTTATTTTACTCTTATCCTTAGTCTTTACACTTACTGATCCTGATATGAATCTAGATCATTAGAAAAATAAGAATTTGTTGGAAAAAAATAAATTAAATAGAGTAACTAAATAATGGTAGAGATATATCAAAAAATTTTACTTTTTCCCTATTAGGATCGAGCATTTCGGGAAAACAACAAATGGGTTATATCATGGCGGATCGGTGAATTATTGGACCGAGCTGGATTTGAACCAGCGTAGACATATTGCCAATGATTTTACAGTCTGTCCCCATTAACCACTCGGGCATCAACGCATGATAGGATGAACCAATTTCATGCTTATTGATAGTCCATGATCAACTTCCTTTCATAGTACCCTACCCCGAGGGGAAGTCGAATCCCCGCTGCCTCCTTGAAAGAGAGATGTCCTGAACCACTAGACGATGGGGCATACTTCCCCAACCACCATCATACTATGCTCATAGTATGAATAGTTTTTTGAAATTGTGAATATACAATATAATAGAATGGGAATGGTATGACTCAATAGAAAGGATAGCACTTGTCGGTGAGTAATTGGTCTACCAAAAAGGGGGATTAAGCCCCATTCTTATGCTTTCATTCTTCGATTCACTCATTGTTAAGATTAGGCAGGCATATTTCTACCTCACACTAAGACATGAAATTCAAATAAAAAAATGATAAGTTATTGAATTTTTTTCTCTAAATTGTTTTTGATTCAGAGGATAAGTCGAATCTCTTTATCAACGATTACTTCGATAAAATATTTCGGAGCTATTTTGAATTGGTAGGTACATGTATCAATCAAATGAATTTCATTATAATGGAAAATAGTGGAAAGAAATTAGGGTCGGCCGGTCTAAAAACAATTCATTGCATTGATATTTATCAAATCAAATATCAATAAACCTTTTTTTACCTACACTTACTAGTATATTTTATACTCACTAGGTAAATCAAATTGAGCATTCTAGAATGACCCACTATGCGTCTAAGATATATCCATTACATAGATTATAGCGTATAAACATATAAGATCGATATATGGACATATAACATATAATAAGTATATACACTAAACTCATAATAACTAGAGATCAAACTCCTAGTTTTTTTATTTTTTTTTAATTGGGAGTTTCTATGAGATAATAGGGAGAAAATATATCAGTGACCCTTCGTAAGGTAAAATGGTAAGAAGCCTTTTCAATATTCTTATTATCGATTTTGTAAACAAAAAAAAAAAAATCAAACAGATGGAGAAAAGCCAGCTATCGGAATCGAACTGATGACCACTGCGTTACAAATGTGATGCTCTAACCTCTGAGCTAAGCAGGCTCGCATAACATAAATTGTACATGCATAGGAATTTAGTAAACTACTGGGATTTTAGCTATTAAGTGTTCATAATTCATATGACTGGAGAGAAGAATCTAGAATAGAATTTCAATGAAATATTGGATATTTGAATATTATAAAACATAGCAATTAACATAACAATTAATATAGTGCTATATAATTTTGATTTTTTTTATCAGCTATATGTTTATCAATAATCAATATCTTGATTAAGATTTTTTTTTTTGTGAATTAAAAAATGACTTTGTAGTTATTTTTGAATATTATAATATTAATGTTGATAATAAAAAAAAGATTAAAAATATTATAATTATTATAAAAAATAATTAATATTACAAAAATATTATAAAAAAAATTTCATTTTTAGTTCTTTCTTTTATGTTATTTATGTTATTGTTATAGAAGGTCTGCCCTAAAAAACTGAGAAGAGGAAGAAAAAAATGAAAAAGAAAAGTGCAATCCAATCTATATAAATGTAATTTACATCATAATGAAACGTTCCGGTGTTTTCATTTAGAAAGTTGAAAGCTAAAACAATAAAAAATAAAAATAAAAAATAAAAAAAATCGACCGTTCAAGTATTCAAAATTACACGCTAAAAATGATAGAAATAAGGGCATGGCATGTTAGCTTATACATAGTATATATGTGGACCAAATATAAGTATCCAATAGAGATGAAAGAAGATAGACAATAAATCCAGATGAGGAGAAAATGCCTTTCAATATGGAACTGCTATCTAATGAATTCAACAGTTCCAGCCTAATATAAATAAACGAATAAAGAAGAGTGGCATCAAGACCCTAATAAAAAAAGGGGGTGATATGGTGAAATTGGTAGATGCTATAGACTTAATTGGATTGAGCCTTGGTATGGAAACCTACCAAGTGATAACTTTCAAATTCAGAGAAACCTCGGAATTATAAATGGGCAATCCTGAGCCAAATTATGTTTTTTGAAAACAAACAAGGATTCAGAATATGACAATTAAAAAGGATAGGTGCAGAGACTTAATGGAAGTTATTCTAACAAATGGAGTTGGCTACGATGCATTAGTAAAGGAATCCTTCTATTGAAACTCCAGAAAGGATGAACAATAAACCTATATATACGTATAAATACTGAAATACTATGATATACGTATACATACTGAAATACTATCTCCAAGCCAAATGATTAATGATAACCCGAATCTTTTTTATTTATTTATATGTTTATATGAAAAATGAATGAATTGCTGTGAATCGATTCCGAGTAAAAAATATGGAATATTCATTAATCAAATCATTTACTCCATCGTAATCTGATAGATCTTTTGAAAAATTGATTAATCAAATGAGAATAAAGATAGAGTCCCATTATACATGTCAATATCGACAACAATGAAATTTATATGATAAACTTTAGAAAATCCGTTGACTTTAGAAATCATGAGGGTTCAAGTCCCTCCATCCCCAGAAAGGCCCATTTGATTCCCTAATTTTTATCATATACTCTCATTTCATTAGCGGTTCAAAATTCATTATGTTTCTCATTCATTAATTTTTTTATTTTAACAAGCCTTATGTTATATATGATACACGTACAAATGAACGTCATTGAGCAAGTAACCCCAATGGTAAATTGGAATGATCATATTATCGCTTGTACTGTGCTGAAACTTACAAAGTCTTTTTTTTTTCTTTTTTTTTGAAGATCTAAGAAATTCCACCAAGCTCTGGATAAGACTTTGTGCTCCCATTTAGTCTTTTTAATTAACATAGACCCAAGTCATCTATTAAAATGAGGATGATGCGTCGTGAATGGTCAGGATAGCTCAGCTAGTAGAGCAGAGGACTGAAAATCCTCGTGTCACCAGTTCAAATCTGGTTCCTGGCACATGGATTCTTTATATGAGTATTGATTCTACAAATTGGTTGACATAAATAGTCATTAATTAATAGTATAGATCATGATACATGTTTATCCATCTAAGCGGTTGGCGAGATACCCCTTCTATTTAAGAAATAGAGAATATTTATAGATGAGTATTTATAGATGAGTAAAGCGTATCTAAAGAAACAAATAGATTTTGTTTCCTCATCTTTTTAGTTACTTTTTCATACTATGTCTCCTCTCATTCCCAAAGAATGGTACTACTTCTTCTATATTACAAGGGGAGGTGAGGGGTATGAATAGCCAAGATTAATTTTAGACATAATACAAATAGAATCTGATCCCCTTGCATTCATTTCTTTCAATTTTCTTTTCATATTCTATTTCCCTATTTCCCCCCATGTTGTTACTTTCTTGGTTGTTACTTTCTAGAACCCATCTAAGTGTTGTGCGTGGTAAATAGTTCTACGTCACTAACTCTTTCATCCTATTGACTCTGCTAAACTCATGTGGAAAAAGTATCTTTCAAAATTTGAAAATCATACCGAATCCCTCTAATTTAATTATTGTTTTATTTATTTATTTATTTAGGATTTCTTTTTTTTAGCCTATCCTTTTTTTAACTTATACATAATATATGAAATGAATGAAACTTTAGCTCTTTGATCTATAAAAAACATACAAATATTCTTCAAATATATGGAGTTGTAGAAGTGAAGATGAGTTTCTGATTATTCAATGAGGATCTTGTAGTTCATAAAAATTAGGGGCACTTTTCCAAACCTAGAAAATAGATGGAATTCTAGGATTCCTCCTTGGGGCAAATACTTTATGCATACTTCTTCCAGTTGATCTATACCATACTCTATTCACGTAAGATGATACACACT
Organism: Ziziphus jujuba; assembly: GCF_031755915.1. Taxonomy (NCBI): domain Eukaryota; kingdom Viridiplantae; phylum Streptophyta; class Magnoliopsida; order Rosales; family Rhamnaceae; genus Ziziphus; species Ziziphus jujuba. Next base: position 25,601,555 of record NC_083389.1, read on the forward strand.
GGCTAACAATCCACTTGGTGCTACATCATAGGCACATTGGGAGCATCGATAATTGTAACCATATACATATAAAATGACAGCAATGGAATGCCAATCATCGGGCTTTATTTGTAAAGTCTATATTCCTTGGTAATCGAAGCCAAAAATCTATGAACTAGCCCATGTTTGACTAACCAAGCAGACAAATGACCCTACATCTTTTTTATCTCTCTCGTATTTTTATTTGTATTCTATAAGTAGTTTGTTTGTATAAGTATTATAAGTATTTGACATTTATGATTACGATGAAATTTATGAAGATTGGCTTGCTGTTTGGTATTCCGTATCTATACAAAAAAAAAAAAGAAAGGTCCTGCCTAATTGACTAATTCGTGGGAAGATATTGAGCTTTTGTATTTGAAAAATGTTTTAGGGGGGATCTCTGAAGTAGATGGTGGTTGATAGAGTAATCATTGATTATAATTTCCCGTATGAGTACCGCATCTAACATGAAATTTGTGGCTGGTAGTAAAACACTGATTCGCCTATTGAGATCTACTTCGATCTTCATAGATTTCTTGAGATATTTTCTTCTTAAGTTTTGTTATAGCATCTATAATGGCCTCTGGTTTAGGTGGACAGCAGGGCAAATAGACATCATGGGAATTAGCTTATCGACCCCCCAAACAGTACTATAAGAGTTGGTACTAAACATCCCCTTTGTTATTGTACATGCTTCCATAGCAATAACATATTTTGGTTCAGGCATTTGTTCATATAATCTCACTAAAGAAGGGACCATTTTCATTGTTACTGTAAGTGTTGTTAAAATTAGGTCTGTTCTGTCTAGGACTAGATCTTGGCACCATTTCATAATGATGAAAGTTGAATCGCGATCCTATTAATGAAGCAAATTCAATAAAGCAACAACAGGTACCATATAGAAGCGGCCATAAACTGGAAAGTCTTGACCAATTTGAAAGATCACTTGATGTAGTTGAAATAACTAAATTTTGGACTGTTCGATCAAGTAAGAGAAACTAAATAATGGAATTCGTAACTCTTTCATTTTTTTATATTTTTTATTGTCTGATAAATATTTAAGAGCTAAGACCATTCCAGAGCTCTTTTTCACCATGCATAAATTGAACCAACAACTAGGATAAGCATGAAAATTAAAGCTTCTATAAATACGGATCCCCCCAATACATCAAAACTCATTGCCCATGGATAAAGAAAAACCGTTTCAACATCAAAAACAACAAAAACGAGAGCAAACATATAATAACAGATTCAAAATTGTAATCGGGGCTAAAACTCCAGAAATTAGAAATGACAAAATAGGAATAACACTTGATATTATTATAAATGCCCAGAAAATATCATATTCGTAAAGCAGCGTGATTAGGTCACACTTGTTTCTCTTTGTGATGATAAATGACCCACTTAACTGAGTGGTTAGAGTATTGCTTTCATACAGTGGGAGTCACTGTTTCAAATCCAAGAGTAGGTAGAACTTATTCGACACCAGCGTGAATAGTCTCTAATATGTTTTTCTACTCATGCTTTTTAATTAATTTTGTATATTTTTCGTCCTACTCTATTTATCTATTTAATTTCGAATTTATATTTTTTTGTTTCACTAGAAGTTGATTCTACTTGATTATATTTGATTCTTATTCAAATTCAATCGGCAGAAGCAAATCAAATAAGGTGTATAAACAGAACTTCTGTTTAGACACCTTATTTTTCCTATTCGGACCCACCACTTAGTTAAGATATCACATTGATAGTCTCTATTTAATACGAACCTAGGACGACCTGCTCCTAAACCCGTATTATATTAGCCCGGATCTTAATTAAGTTCAAGTTCTAATGGAATGGACCTCAACCCCTAACCAACCTATGGTTAGAAACCTTGGTATAATGTAGAAGCCATAATAGGGGACGGAAAACCTATTGATAAGTCAAGCTAAAACAACCAATTCTTTAATGGTGTTCTAGGTGTTCTCAAGAGATAATTAATCTCACAAGTATTTTCTTAATCGAATCAAAGTTGTTTTATTATTAAAAAATAAGCCTTTAAATAGGCTTTGAAAGAAACAAAATAAACCCTAAAAACCCTAGGAAAAATCGGCCACACACATAAAGAAACCTAGTTGGCCGAAACTATACTTCCTTTCCTAATCTAAGTTTGATTAACTAATTCCTTTATATTAAATTAGGAATTAATTAATTTACAATGGAAAGAATAAAATAAAAACCTTCCTAATTAATTAATTATGTTCGTAATGACCCTTCTTTGATCCAATTGGACTTCAAATCAGCTTCAATAGTCTTTGTGGAATGCCAAATAAGCTTATTGTGAATTTCCTCACGTTGCCCTTGCTTGGAGTATGAGAAAAGGCTAATACAATAAAATACAGTAAAGCCTGCAAGGAATACAGCAAATCTGGCCTTTTCTTCCCCTTATGCGCAAACCACCTTATTGGTCGGCTTTGAAGCTGCTTTGGCTGGTTTCTATGACTCATCTTCCATATGAATTGAACCCATAAGGATGGGGTTCCAATTCATACAACCCGACCTCCATATTGTCACCAAAAACGTCACCCGGGCCCGTTTTGGCTTCTATTGCTTGTATGAGTAAAACAGACCTTGGCTCTTTAGATATGGCCAACCCCTCTTGACTATGACTTATTCCTTGTATGAAGACAGCAATATTATCCTTGAACTTCTTGGCTTGGGCCCTAGTGATCAGTCCCACCTTCATTTGTATTGGCTTAGCACCCTAGCGGGTTGTCGGTTGAACAGTCTCGGGTAGATTCGCATCATTCCCCTCCTCTTGAAAATGATTTGTCCTCAAATCGAAGTCATCACCTGCAGCAAAAGGACAAAATCAGCAACATTAAAGGTGTCACTAACACTATACTCACCCGGTAAATCAAGTTTGTAGGCATTGTCGTTTATCCGTGCCAAAACTTGAAAAGGTCCATCGCCCCTCGGCATGAGTTTGGATTTCCTTTGTTCAGGAAACCTTTCTTTCCCTATATGCTGCCACACCCAATCTCGAGGTTCAAACACCATTGGATGTTGGCCTTGATTAGCCACCTTTGCTTATTGCTCGGTCCTCCTCTCAATATTTGCTCGTGTCTTCTCATGAATCTGCTTTACAAAATCAGCTTTTTGTTTTCCATCTAGATTAGCACGCTCACTTAAAGGTAAAGGTGTTAAATCTAATGGAGTCAAAGGATTAAAACCATAAACAATTTCAAATGGAGTAAATTTAGTTGCTGAATGTAAAGACCTATTATATGCAAATTCAACATATGGCAAACATTCTTCCCAAGTTCTTAAATTTCTACTAATTAATGCTCTCAACAATGCAGACAAGGTTCTATTTACTACTTAGGTTTGTCCATCAGTTTGTGGATGACAAGTAGTTGAAAATAAAAGCTTAGTACCTAATTTAGTCCACAAATTTTTCCAAAAATAGCATAAGAACTTAGCATCCCTATCCGAAACAATAGTTCTTGGCATTCCATGCAATCTCACAATTTCCTTGAAAAATAAATTAGCAATATTGGATGCATCATCAGTTTTGTTACATGCAATAAAATGTGCCATCTTAGAAAACCTATCTACTACAACAAATATTGAATCATTACCTATCCTTGACCTAGGCAACGCAAGAATAAAATCCATAGACAAATCTACCCAAGGATAGGTAGGAATCGGCAAAGGCTTATACAATCCATGCGGCTTCAATGTTGATTTTGTTTTTCGGCACTTCAAACATCTTTCACAAATTCTCTTAACATCTCTCCTCATGTTAGGCCAATAAAATGTTCTTGCAGTAAGGATAAAGTTTTAAAACACCAAAATGACCCATTAAACCACCCCCATGTCCTTCCCGAACCAATAATTCCCTAATACTATAATTAGGCACACAAAGTTTGTTTTCCTTAAACAAATATCCCTCAAATATGTAAAATTTATTAAATCCATGTTTCAAATAGGTTCTAAAAATTTCTCCAAAGTCACTATCATGCTCAAAAAGTTCTTTCAATTGTTCAAATCCAAGCAATCTAGCATCTAAGGTAGAAAAGAGTACATACCTTCGGGATAATGCATCGGCAACCACATTTTTCTTACCTTTTTTGTAGCGGATCACATATGGAAAGGTTTCAATAAATTCAATCCACTTGGCATGCTTTCGGTTGAGCTTTCCTTGACCCTTGATATGCTTCAAAGACTCATGATCCGTATGAATCACAAACTCCATTGGCATGAGATAATGCTGCCACGTCTCCAAAGCCCTCACCAAAGCATACATCTCCTTGTCATAAGTCGGGTAGTTTAGGGCAGCTCCATTTAATTTTTCACTAAAGTAGGCTATGGGTCTTCCTTCTTGCATTAAGACAGCTCCAATACCTACACCCGAAACATCACACTCAATTTCAAAAGTCTTAGAAAAATTTGGTAAAACTAACAAAGGTGCATTACACAATTTTTCTTTCAACAAATTAAAAGATTTTTCTTGTATTTCCCCCCATTTAAAGCCGACGTTCTTCTTGACAACTGCATTCAATGGTGCTGCTATGGTACTCAAATCCTTGACAAATCTTCTATAAAAGCTTGCCAAGCCATGAAAGCTCCTCACTTGGGTGATAGAAGTTGGAACCGACCACTCTTGAATTGCTTTCACCTTAGCTTGGTCAACTTTGATTCCTGCAGCACTTACTACAAATCCTACAAACGCAAGCTCATCTTTGAAAAATTCACATTTTTTAATGTTACCAAACAATCTTTCCTTTCTAAGAACTTGTAAAACTTGCCTAAGTTGATCCACATGGTCATCCAAATTTCGGCTATATATTAGAATGTCATCAAAATAAACAACCACAAATTTACCAATAAATGGACGCATTACATGATTCATAAGCCTCATGAAAGTACTAGGTGCATTGGATAATCCAAAAGGCATAACTAACCATTCATACAGCCCATATTTAGCTTTGAATGCAGTTTTCCATTCATCACCTTCTTTCATCCTAATTTGGTGATAACCACTCCTAAGATCAATTTTTGTAAACATGCAAGCACCATGCAACTCATTAAGCATATCATCTAATCTAGGAATGGGATGTCTATATTTGATGGTAATGTTATTTATAGCCCTACAATCAACACACATTCTCCATGTACCATCTTTTTATGGCACTAACAAAACAGGTACAGCACATGGACTTAAACTCTCACGAATATAACCTTTGTCAAGTAAATCACTTACCTGTTTTTGCAGCTCCTTTGTTTCTTTGGGATTGCTCTTATAAGCTGGTCTATTTGGTATGGCAGCCCCTGGAACAAAGTCAATTTGATGTTCTATCCCTCGAATAGGTGGTAGTCCAATTGGAATCTCATTTAGGAAGACATCTCCAAATTCTTTCAAAAGAGAAATCATTGAACTTGGAAATTCAAGTTCTTGAAAGTTAGTTTGATCAGTAAAATAATTTTCTTTATAAATCATGACCAACAAAGGTTTCTTACACTCAATAACCTTATTAATATCCCCTAAACTCAAATAAAAGTTGCTACTTAACCTTTCTTTTCTTTCTTTTCCCTTGGATGGGCACAAACCTTCGGATTTCTCTTCCTTCTCCAAGTTCTCGGGTTTGCCACTTTTTTTCCCCTCTCTTTCGGTTTTTCCTTGATCTTTCCACTTAATATGAGTCTTAGAAACCTTACCTTGATCAGCAACCTAATTCTTATCTTCTTGAAAGGATGGGGAAGCCGTTGGTGCCATACTTACTTTTTCCTTGAGCTTTTCGGCTTCTCTCCTTTGTTGCATTTGTAATTGGTCTTTGTAAACCTCTTTAGGAGATAATGGTTCCAACTTGACCTTCTTCCCTTTAAACCTAAAAACAATACTATTTTCTCGACCAAAATGAGTAGCATCTTTATCAAATTGCCATGGCCTACCTAATAGTATATGTCCAACAATCATGGGTACAATATCACATAAGACTACATCCTCATATCTACCTATACTAAATTTTACTTTGACTTGTTTGTTTACTTTCATCTCACCACTATCATTAAGCCATTGTAATCTATATGGTTCAGGATGTTTTATTGTTTTTAAGTCTAATTTATCAACGACAAGGTTACTTATTACATTAGTACAACTCTCACTATCTATAATCATGCTACAAATTTTACCTTGTATTTAACAACGAGTGTGGAAGATGTTCTCTCGTTGAATTTGTTCTTCATCCTTGTAAACAGCAAGTACCCTCCTTGAGACCAAATTTAGCTCAACATTTGATGTGTTTAATGGTTCAGCCTCATCATCAAGTCCTTAATCTTCTTGTTCGATTCCAGCCTCACTAGCCTCACTTTCGGATTCCACCTCTCCATTACCCCTAATTACCATTATCCTTCTATTCGGGCATTGGCTGGCTATATGTCCTCTTCCTTGGCACTTGAAACAAATCATTTCTCTTGAATTTTGAGGTTTAGGTTTAGATTTTACCTCACTTTTAATGGCTTGGGCAGATTCGGTTTTAAATTCTCTTATCGGCCAGTTGGTAGTTTCTTCACCAAGTTTCGGCTTCAGCTTGCTTTCACAAGTGGAATTGTTTTTCCAGCCACTTGAACCTGTCCTTCCACTGCTAGAAACTTCTCCAAACCATGTACTAACACCCTTCCTCTTGAATTGGCTCTCAAGCTTAATTGCTACATGCAACATCTCCTCCAATTCCAAGTATTGTTGTAATTCAAGCTGGTTGGGAATGTCACGGTTTAACCCTCCAAGGAATCTTGCCATTGTTGCCTCCCTATCCTCATTCATATTCAGCCTCATCATGAGCATCTCCATCTCTTTGTAAAAATCCTCCATGGACCTAGTTCCTTGAGATAAAGATTGAAGACTTTGATGCAGCAACCTATGGTAATGGGATGGCACAAACTGTTTCCTCATGCCTCCTTTCATTTGACGCCATGTCGAGATTAAATCATCACCAACTCTCCTTCGGGTATTTTACTCATTGGTCCACCATTGGAGTACATAATTTCCAAACTCCATTGCTGCCAACTTCACCTTCTATCCTTCCAAATAGTTGTGGCAGTCAAAAATCATCTCCATTTTTTCTTCCCACTCTAAATAAGCTTCGGGATCACTTTTACCCATAAAAGGTAGGATGTTAACCTTGATATTTCTCAAATCATCATCTGTATCTTCCCTCCTATATCTTCCATGGCCAGCTCTATCTTGGACAGCGAAAGTTTCATCCATACCTTCTTCAAAGTCTCCACCGAATGGCTCCTCATCAAATTCCTCTCTCGGTCTCTCGCGACCTCCTCGTCCTCGGGCTCGCCCTCCATGGAATTCTTGCCTATTTCTTGTATTCGGCATTCCTTGTGAGGCTTCTAGTCTTCCCACTCTTTGATTCACATGCTCAACTTGAGCACTAACCTGCTGTATTGACTCCAAAACAGCTCTCATGTCCACTTGGTCTCCACTCCCGGTAGCTCGGGCATCGCCATGGAATGCTACGGACTCCTCCTCATTGATCCTCAAGGGTGGCTCTCCTTTCCTCATTCTAGAATCTGCCATGTTAGTAAAATACTGCAAAAAAAATAAAATAAACCCTCACAATATTTGCTTCCTCACGTGTTTCACTCAAACAAGGTCTCGACACTCGTGTTTGCACACTAGTTTCGGCTTTTACCCTCTTTTAAGGTCACACACTCTTACCTTTTTCTACACAATGAATTATCTCAAAGTTCTAATTAAAACACCCACAAAACAGCAATTAGATCACTAGTATGTTTTAATTAAACTTATCAACAAAACAGTAAGCAAAAATAAACAAATACCGAACGGAATGAAAATAACTATTTTCGGTTTTTCTAGACAAAATAAAGCAAATTAACGAGAAAACTTTGGAATTTTGAAGAACTGGACCAGATGGTAATATATTATGAGTTCAAGAATAAAATTCCAGAAAAAGAAATTCAAATACGAACAAGAATCAAAGAGAACAAAAATATAGAAAAGTGTTGGTTGTTGTTCTTGTAATTCAAGTTTGTATCAATTCCTTTAACTAATTTTAATCCAAATAATTTAGCACTCAAACTAAATTATCCAGCAGCAAAAATAACTCTCCACAAATTCCAAATATGGAATAAATAATCAACACAGCAGCAGTTACAAAAAATTTCCACCAACAAACTTCAACACCAATTTTCAACAAACCGATATATATATATTTTTTTATATTCGACTTTCTTCTTTTTTTTTTCTTCTCTTTTTTTTTTTCACTCATTGAATATTAGACACAACTGCAGTAGCATGAATAAACAACAAATTTGCAATTCCAACTCCAAAAATTCACCAAACCTGTGACCTCCAAATAAACACAAATGTACAGTTTTTTTTTTTTTTTTAATGTTGCCGCAAACTTTTGTTTTTTTTTTTTTTTTTAAAGATGAATGTAAATATTTAAGACTAAAACAGCAAAGAAAAATCAAGAATAACCAAATTAAAAGAACAATGATGAAAGACAACCAACAAACTAGGAAACAAAAAAATACGATAAAACTAGGAAATCCTAATTCAACTAGGAATGAAAATTTTTTTTTTTTTAAGATGCAGAACGTGTATGGGATGGATGCAACCTTAACCTAATTTTAAAATTGCAGAATAACACAAAAACAACAAAAGCAAATAAAGATAGATCAAACCTGAACAAAATTTAGCTCTGATACCAAATGATACGAACCTAGGACGACCTGCTCCTAAACCCGTATTATATTAGCCCGGATCTTAATTACGTTCAAATTATAATGGAATGGACTTCAACCTCTAACCAACCTGTCGTTAGAAACCTTGGTATAATGTAGACGCCACAATAGGGGATGGAAAACCTATTGATAAGTCAAGCTAAAACAACCAATTCTCTAATGGTGTTTTAGGTGTTCCCAAAGAACAAAGATATAATTAATCTCACAAGTATTTTCTTAATCAAATAAAAGTTGTTTTATTACTGAAAAATAAGCCTTTAAATAGGCTTTGAAAGAAACAAAATAAACCCTAAAAACCCTAGGAAAAACCGGCCACACACATAAAGAAACCTAGTTGGCCGAACCTATACTTCCTTTCCTAATCTAAGTTTGATTAATTAATTCCTTTATATTAAATTAGGAATTAATTAATTTACATTGGAAAGAATAAAATAAAAACCTTCCTAAAGTTATTTTTCGAGAAAATAAATAAATAAAAGCCAAAAAGTAATGGTAGTTTCCTAAAACAAAAAGTAAAAACAAATTAGGAAACTAAAAATGGTAATTTTTGGCTATGTTGGTAATGACCCTTCTTTGATCCAATTGGACTCCAAATCAGCTTCAATAGTCTTTGTGGAATGCCAAATAAGCTTATTGTGAAGTTCCTCACGTTGCCCTTGCTTGGAAGTATGAGAAAAGGCCAATACAGTAAAGCCAGCAAGGAATACAGCAAATCCGGCCTTTTCTTCCCCTTGTACGCAAACCACCTTATTGGTCGACTTTGAAGCTTCTTTGGCTGGTTTCTATGACTCATCTTCCATATGAATTGAACCCATAAGGATGGGGTTCCAATTCATACAACCCGACCTCCATAGTGTCACCAAAAATGTCACCCGGGCATTTTGGCTTCTATTGCTTGTATGAGTAAAACAGGCCTTGGTTCTTTAGATATGGCCAACCCCTCTTGACTATGACTTATTCCTTGTATGAAGACAGCAATATTGTCCTTGAACTTCTTGGCTTGGGCCCTAGTGATCGGTCCCATCTTCATTCGTATTGGGTCAGCACCCCAGCGTGTTGTCGGTTGAACAGTCTCGGGTAGATTCGCATCACTACTCGTGTCCTAGCTCGTCTGAGAAGGAGATTTACTTCAATTGTTTGTCTTTTGCCTTCAGCTTTACTCAAGTTAGCTTCCCTATTTCAAGATTTTGTTGAGCTTCTTGTGGATCAATGTCACTACCCTTCTCTGCATCATTTACTAAAACAGTGATCTCATTATTGCCTATTCTAGCAAAACTACCCATCAGAGCCATCGTTAACCATTGGTCGTTAAGGTGTATTCTAAAAATACCGATATCTACAGCTGTGGTAATGGGCACGTGGTTTGGTAATATGTTGATTTGTCCACTATTAGTAGATAAAATTATTTCTTTCACTTCCAAATCCCAAAGAATACGATTCGGGGTTAGTACACAAAGATTTAAGGTCATTTATTCAATTTGCTCTCCATTTCTAAGTTCGTAGCCTTTGCAATAGCTCCATCGATGTCACCTACCAAATAAAAAGCCTGCTTAGACTAACCATCTAATTCGCCAGAAAGGATCACTTTAAATCCTCTAATTGTTTCTGCTAGACCAACATATTTCCCTGGTGAATCAGTAAATACATCTACTACGAAAAAGGGCTGTGATAGAAAACGCTCAATTTTTCATGCTCTTGCTATGGTTAAGCGATCTTTTTCAAATAATTCATCCAACCCAAGAATAGCTATAATGTCTTAAAGTTCTTTATAACATTGTAAAGTTTATTTAACTCTTTGCGCATTTTCATAATGTTCGTCACCAACGATCCGAGGTTGGAGCATAGTTTTCGTTGACTCTAAAGGATCTACTGCTGGATAGATACCTTTGGCAGCCAATCCTCTTGATAGGATGGTAGTAACATATAAATGTGCAAATGTTGTGGCCGGAGCAGGATCGATCAAATCGTCTGTGGGTTTATAAACTGCTTGAATAGAAGTTATGGACCCCGGTTTGGTAAAAGTAATTTTTTTTCTTGTAAAGAAGCCATTTTGGTACTAAGAGTGGGTTGATATCCCACAGCGGAGGGCATTCTACCCAACAAGGCTGATACTTCGAATCCTACTTGGACAAAACGAAAGATATTGTCAATAAATAGAAGTATGTCCTGTTCATTAATATCTTAGAAATAGTCCGCCATAGTTAGGGTGGTTAAACCAACTTTCATATGCGCTCTCGGTGGTTCATTCATCTGACTGTAGACTAGAGCTACTTTTGATTCTGAAATATTTTTTTCATTAATTAGTCTAGATTCTTTCATTTCTATGTAAAGATCATTGCCTTCACGAGTACATTCACCTACTCTGCCAAATACGGATATGCCCCTATGAGCTTTAGCAATGTTGTTGATCAATTCTATAATGAGTATTGTTTTGCCCACTCCCACTCCCCCGAATAATCCTATTTTTCCTCCATGGCGATAAAAGGCTAAAAGATTTACTACTTCAGTTCTTGTTTCAAAAATCGATAATTCTGTATCTAATTGTATAAAGGCACACGCAGACCTATGAATAGGAGACATTATGTGAGTATCTACAGGACCTAAATTATCAACGGGCTCTCCAAGGACGTTGAAAATCCATCCTAGTGTCGCTCCACCGACTGGAATGCTTAGTGGAGCTCTTGTGTCAATCACTTCCATTCCTCTCATTAGACCATCTGTGGCACTCATAGCCATCTTGCCCAATGGAAAAGCTACATCCAATACCGGACCAATGATTTGAGCAATACGCCCTAGATTGTTTTTTTCAAGTGCGGGACCCCCAGGACCACAAATAGTAGGATTGATTCTCATAATAAAATAAAAAGATGTCGAAATTTTTTGCGAAAATTATTGAAATAAAAAATAAATGTTCGATAGTAAGTTAAGTTAATCGGTTAATTCAATATTTCAATAAGAAATCAAAAATGGATGCTAACACTCGACTTTGTTGGGGCCATCCAATCGAAGTAATCCAGTTGTTTACTTTTTTAGTCATGAATGAATTCTGTATAATGATAAGGGTATAGGGTATAATGATAAAAATCTTGAGAAAGTCTTTCATTTGCCTATCATTATAGGCAATACGAACATATTATCTATGGAATTTGAACCCAAACTCTATTCTATTTGTGATTCCTTTTTTCTATCTCATTGGCCCTTATTTCATGTCCTATTTTCCTATTTGAGCATATTGATTTACGCCTAGCCTATTATTTATTATATTAATATTATTTTTCTTTTTTATACTTATACCCTTTCTTTCTATTCATGAATGAATTCTGTATATTTTTACATATAGGATTTATATATACAACATATATTACTGTCAAGAGTGAATTTTTTAGATATTTCGATCATAAAAAAGGTAAGAGATTAGAAACTTTGAAAAACAATGAGCGGGTTACGCCATACATATGAAAGAGTATACAATAATGATGTATTTGGCAAATCAAATACCATAGTCTAAGAACGAACCGTTATGATTAGTTGATAATTTTGTGAAAGGTTCATATGAAAAGTTTCATTAACTCCTAATTCATGTCAAGTAAACCTTGGTATTGTGAGAATTCTTAATTCATGAGTTGTAGGGAGGGACTTATGTCACCACAAACAAAGACTAAAGCAAGTGTTGGATTCAAAGCCAGCATTAAAGATTATAAATTGACTTATTACACTCCTAACTATGAAACCAAAGATACTGATATCTTGGCAGCATTTCGAGTAAGTCCTCAACCTGGAGTTCCACCTGAGGAATCAGGGCCATGGTAGCTACTGAATCTTCTACTGGTACATGGACAATTGTATGGACTGACGGGCTTACCAGTCTTGATCGTTACAAAGGTCGATGCTATGGCCTTGAGCCCGTTGATGGAGAAGAAAATCAATATTTTGCTTATGTAGCTTACCCTTTAGACCTTTTTGAAGAAGGTTCTGTTACTAACATATTTGCTTCCATTGTGGGTAATGTTTTGGGTTCAAAACCCTACACACTCTACGTTTGGAGGATTTACGAATCCTTCCTTCTTATACTAAAACTTTCCAAGGACCGCCTCATGTCATCCAGGTTGAAAGAGATAAATTGAACAAGTATGGCCGCCCCCCATTGGGATGTACTATTAAACCTAAATTGAGGTTATCTACGAAGAATTACGGTAGAGCAATTTATGAATGCCTTCGTGGTGGGCTTGATTTTACTAAAGATGATGAGAAAGTGAATTCCCAACCATTTATGCATTGGAGAGACCATTTCTTATTTTGTACCGAAGTCATTTATAAAGCATAGGCTGAAACAGGTGAAATCAAAGGGCACTACTTGAATGCTACTGCAGGTACATGCAAATAAACGATTAAAATGGTTGTATTTGCTAGAGAATTGGGAGTTACTATTATAATGCACGATTACTTAATAGTGGGATTCACTGTAAATACTAGCTTGGCTCATTATTGTCGAGATAATGGTCTACTTCTTCATATCCACCGTGCAATGCATGCAATTATTGATTGATGAAAAAATCATGGTATGCACTTTTGTGTGCTAGCTAAAGCGTTACGTCTGTCTGGTGGAGATCATATTCACACTGGTACTGTAGTAGGTAAACCTGAAGGGAAAAAAGACATCATTTTAGGCTTTGTTGATTTACTATGCAATGATTTTATTGAAAAGTTCGAAGTCGCGGTAGTTATTTCATGCAAGATTAGGTCTCTCTGCTAGGTGTTATCCCTGTGGCTTCAGAGGGTATTAATGTTTGGCATCTGCCCACTCTGACCGAGATCTTTGGAGATGATTCTGTACAAAAGTTTGGTAGAGGAACTTTAGGACACATTTGGAAAAATGCTCCCGGTACCTTAGCTAATCGAGTAGCTCTAGAAGCATGTGTACAAGCTCGTAATGAGGGATGTGATCTTGCTCGTGAGGGTAATGAAATCATCCGTGAGGTTAGTAAATGGATTCCTGAACTAGCTACTGCTTGTGAAGTATGGAAGGAGGTCAAATTTGAATTCGAAGCAATGGATACTTTGTAATCCAGTAATTACTTACTATTCATTCTCTTAATTGTAATTGAAATTAAACTCAGCTGAATCTTTTAGTAAAAGGATTGAGCCGAATACAAAGATTTTATCAACTTTTTATAGATACAGATCTATCTAGATATACAAGATCTTAAATACAAAATATAAGGTAAAACAACTTAAATGTTTCTATTGTTGTGTTGGATCCACAATTAATCCAATGGATCCTTAGGATTGGTGTATTTTTCATTTTTTATATTATATATTTTAATTATCATTTTTATAGTTATATTTTTATTTTATATATTATTATATCTTGTTTATATATTGATACGAACCTAGGACAACCTGCACCTAAACCTATATTATATTAGCCCGGATCATAAATTAAGTTCAAGTTCTAATGGAATTGACCTCAACCCCTAACCAACCTATGGTTAGAAACCTTGGTATAATGTAAACGCCACAATAGGGGATGGAAAACCTATTGATAAGTCAAGCTAAAACAACCAATTCTCTAATGGTGTTTTAGGTGTTCTCAAAGAACAAAGAGATAATTAATCTCACAAGTATTTTGTCAATCAAATCAGAGTTGTATTCTTATTGAAAAATAAACCTTTAAATAGGCTTTGAAAGAAACAAAATAAACCCTAAAAACCCTAGGAAAAACCGGCCACACAATGAAGAGTTCTAGCTTGATGGATTCCTTCCTTTCCCTAGTCTAATTAATTAATTCCCTTATTTTTCAATTAGGAATTAATTAATTTACAAACAAAATAATAAAATATAAACTTTCCTAAACTTATTTGTCCAGCAAATAAATAAATAAAAACCCAAAAAAAAAAAAAAGAAAGTCAATCGCAAATTAGGTAACGAGTAGACTTTGACATCTAGGCTGAATTATGTCTTCAACCGAGCTAACTCATGACCGAGCTTGTCTTCCATCCAAGTTAGCTTGTGTCCGAACATGCCTTTCATCCGAGTTAGCTTGTGTCCGAACTATATAGTGTCAACTGGCCGAGATAGCTGATGTTGTCCAAGAGTTAGATGTCTGAGATAGTTGGACAAGAGTAAGATGTCCGAAATAGTTAAACAAGAGTCAAATGTCCTAGATAGTTGATAGCCGAGGTGGAATGTTGTCCGAGGTATGAATGTGCTGTTGATGTTCAAAAGAACTGGTGTTGTCCGAGACATGGATGACACTAGTGTTGTCCAAGACATGGATGGACTGATGTTGTCCGAGGTCAAATGCTCCCCGAGGTATGGATGTCCTCCAACGTATGGATGCCCTTTGAGGTATCCAAGGTATGGTTGCCCTCCGAGGTATGGATGTCCTCCAAGACATGGATGGATGTGTGGGCAGGGGCAGAATCACATCATATATTATTATATCTTGCCGTTTCAAATCATGGATCGAGTCGAGTATCACAATTTCTTCTACCCATCTTATATATTGTCCTTTTCATTATGTGTTGGAATAGATACTGATTAGTAGGCAAGATTTTACAAAAAAAGGTTATTCAAAAAAAACCTTATTCAATTATTTTGAATTGAAAAACTATTTCATCCTATTTTATCACATATGGAGAAGAGATACCCCAGATTCTCGCAAGGGATAATCACTTCTTCTTTTTTTTTTTTTTCAGTATCTACTTGTTATTAGTTAATAATCCTAGTGATTGGATTTATATGCTTATCCTGATTCTAAATTCTAATCGGAATATTCAAATGATTTTTATTAAATGACTATTCATTTATTGTATTTTCATGTAAATGGGGGCAAGAAAGCTCTATGGAAAAATGGCAGTTTGATTCGATGTTGTTTAGGAGGGGGTTAGAATACAGGTGTGGGTTAAGTAAATTAATAGATTGTCTTGGTGGTTTTATTGAAAATGAAAATACCAGTGTAAATAAAGATCCGATTATAAATCATATGAATAAAAAAATTCCTGATGGGATTGAAAGGAGCAATTATAATTATAGTAATGTTGATCATTTAGTCGGCGTCGGAGGTATATTCAAAATTTCATATCTGATCAAACTTCTTTTCTTTAGGGATAGTAATAGGGACCATATTTCATATCTGATCAAACTTCTTTTCTTTAGGGATAGTAATAGGGACCATTACTTTGTCCCATATTTTGATATTAAAAATCGAATTTTTGATACTGACACCGATCGTTCTTTTCTAAGTGCACCAAAAAGTTCTTTTTATAGTTATCAGAATTTTGGTTATCCGAATAACGTATCTAAGAGTGACGATCCTCACTATTATCTTTACATGTATGATACTAAATATAGTTGGAATAATGGCATTACTAGTTGCATTGATAGTTGTCTTCGTTCTCAAATCAATACTGATCGTTATATTTTAAATAGTGGTGTCAATTGCAATGACAGTTGCATTTATAGTTACATTTTTGATGAAAGAGATAAGAGTAGTAAAAGTGGGAGTTCCAGTATACGAACTAGTACGGATGATAGTGCAAAAACTCTAAGAAAAAAGAGAGTTCAAGAGAGCTCTAACTGAAATAAGAAAAAGAAAAAGGGATTTAGAGAGAGCTCTAACCCAACTAAAAGAAAACAAATTAAAATTAAATAAAATTTTAAAAGAAAAGAAATTAACGAAAGCTCTAGCTGAAATAAGAGAAAGTTAAAATGATTTAGCATTTTCTCTAAATCAAATACAAATAAGAGACAGAAAAAGTGATTTAGAGATAACTAAAACATACAAATATTTGTGGGTGCAATGCGAAAATTGTTATAGATTAAATTATAAAAAAAATTTTAAATTTCAAATGAATATTTGTGAACATTGTGGACATCATATGAAGATGACTAATTCAGATAGAATCTAAAGTTTGGTTGATCCAGGTACTTAGGAGCCTCAGGATGAAGACAATGATACGAATCCGCCCGTGCCCGCACAACTGACAACGCGCTGGGGTGCTAACCCGATACGGATAAAGACCAGGCCGATCACTAGGGCTCGATCTAAGAGTTTTAAGGACAACCTTGCTGCCTTTATCGAAGGAGTAATTCATTCTCATAAGGGCTTGTCCATACCCAAAGATCCAAGACTTGCTTTGAGCATACAAATGGTGGAATCCGATACAAACCCAGGTATCGATTTTGGTGCATTTATGGAGTTCGAGCAGCATGAAATGGATCCAATGCTTCATAGATTCAATAAATATCACTAAGAGGTAATGGAAACAAGTCAAAGCAGAAGTAAAACCAATTTGTATGGACTTGTATGGACAACTTCAAAATTTCGCCGAAAATTACTATATTGCTTACTAACTTTACAATATTTTTCTGAGTTGGCTTTTGCTTTTTCCTTCAACCAATGGAAACGTGTAGGACTTGATAAACAGCCTATTTGGCATCCTAAAAAGCATATGGAAGCTGATTTGGAGCCCAAACAAGCTGGAGATTGGTCAAAGATACCTTAGTAGTCAAACTAGTCAACTAGTTTCCTAATTTGATTTTGACTTTTTGTTTTAGGAAATTACTCTTTCTTTTTGGTTTCTATTTATTTATTTACTGGAAAAATCAACTTAGGAAAGTTATAATTTATTATTTTCATTGTAAATTACTTAATTCCTAATTCAAAATAAGGAAATTAATTAATCCAAATTAGATTAGGAAAGGGTGTGAAATTAGGCAATTTCCTAATTGGATTCTATGTTGGCTAAAATTTCCTAATCCTTTTAGGGTTTTATTTTGTTCATTCAACAGGCCTTAGTTTGATTGAGTGTTTTTGTTTGACTTATCAATAGGCCTTCCATCACCTATTGTGGTGTCTTCATTATATACCAAGGTTTATAATCACAGATTGGTTAGGGGTCAAGGTGACCATTAGAACTTGTACATAATTAGATCCGGGCTAATATAATATGGGTTGAGGCGTAGGTCGTCCTAGGTTCGTATCATTTAGTATCAGAGCCAATTTTGTTCAAGTTTGATCTATCTTTATTTGATTTATTTTGTTTATGTTAATCTGAAATTTTAGCATTAGGTTAAGGTTGCCTTTATCATCATACACATCCTGCATCTTTAAAAAAATATATATATATTCATTCCTAGTTGAATTAGGATTTCCTAGTTTTACCGTATTTTTGCTTCCTGGTTTGTTGGTTGTCTTTCATTATTGTTCTTGTTAATTTTTGTTTTTGTTGATTTTTCTTTGATATTTTAGTCTTAAATATTTGCATTAATATATTCAAAAAAGAATGAAATAAAAGCTGAACAGATATTAAAACTGCACGTTTGTATTTTGTTTGGGAGGTGACCAGTTTGGTGATTATTTGGTGTTACAATTGCAATTTTGGTGTTGATTCTTGCTACTGCAGTTGTCTTATGTGAGTAAAAAAAAAAAAAAAGAAAAAAAAAAGGAAGAAGAAAAGCCGAATAAAAAAAAAAATTTCGGTTTGTTGGAGTTTGATTTGTTTGCTGGAAATTATTGGAGCTGTTGTTTTGTTGATTATTTATTCAACATTTGGAGTTGCTGGGGAATTATTTTTATTGCTGGATATTTTAATTTTGGGTGTTTAAATTTTGTGGATTAAAATTAGTTGAAGGACTTGATACAAAACTTGAATTACAAGGACAACAACCAACACTATTCTATATTTTTGTTCGATTTGATTCTTATAAGTGTTTGAAATTATTTTTCCTAAATTTTATTCTTGAATCCTTAATCTTTTACCATCTAGTCCAGTTCTTGCTAATTCCAAAATTTCCCCTACTATTTTGCTTTATTTTGCCTAGAAAGCCAAAAACTAATTTTTGTTAATTCAGTCTGTATTGCTTACTTTTTGCTACTGTTTTGTTGATAAGTTTAATTAAAACATACTTGTGATCAAATTGATGTTTTTGGGATGTTTTAATTAGAACTTTAAGATAATTCATTGAGTGGAAAAAGGCAAGAGTGTGTGAGCTTAAAAGAGGGTAAAAGCCGAAACTAGTGTGAAAAGATGAGTGTCGAGACCTTGATTAAGTGAAACACATGAGCGAGAATTTATTTTCTTTTTGTATTATTCATACTAACATGGCAGATTCAAGGGTGAGAAGAGGAGATCCACCTTTAAGAATTAATGAAGAAGAGTCCGTAGGATTCCATGGTGGTTCCCGAGCTATGGGGAGTGGTGAGCAGACGGACATGAAGGCTATATTGAAGCAATTGCAGTGGATGAATGCCCGATTTGATAACATAGATCAAAGGATGGATAGGATAGAAACATCACAAGGAGGGTTGAATATAAGGTTAGATGCTTATGGAGGTCGAGGGGGCCAAGGACGACCAAGAGAGGAATTTGGGGGAAGTAACTTTGGAGATGACATAGATGAGGGGTTTGATGAAATTTTTAAACCTCAAGAAAGGCCAATCCATGGGAGAACAGCAAGGAATGAAGATGATGATCAAGGGAATATCAAGGTAAACATTCCACCTTTCATGGGAAAAAGTGATCTGGAGGCATATTTGGAATGGGAGGAGAGAATGGAGATGATCTTAGATTGTCATAATTATTCGGAGGCCAAGAAGGTGAAGTTGGCAGCAATGGAGTTTGGTCATTATGCACTCCAATGGTGGACCAATGAGTAAAACACTCGTAGGAGAGTTGGTGATGACTTGATCACTACATGGCAACAAATGAAAGGAGCCATGAGGAAGTGATTTGTACCATCATACTATCATAGGTTGCTACATCAAATGCTTCGATATTTATCTCAAGGAAGTAGGTCCGTGGAGGATTATTACAAGGAGATAGAGATGATTATGATAAGGTTAAGCATGAACGAGGATAGAGAAGCAACCATGGAAAGATTCCATGGTGGTTTGAATCGTGAGATGGCCAATCAACTAGAATTACAACAATATGTGAAATTGGAGGACATGTTGCATGTGGCTATTAAATTAGAGCATCAATTCAAGAGGAGGGGTATAGGCTCATGGTTTGGGGGTGTTTCCAATAGCGGAAGATCAATTCCAAGTGGTTGGAGAAACAATCCTACCTATGAAAACAAGCCAAAGCCGAAGGTGGGAGAAGAAAGCACCAATCGGCCAAAAAGGGAGCCTAAAGCCAAATCTGTCCAATCACCAAAGAATAATGTAAAATCTGATCCTAAACCTTCAAGATCTAGAGAAATTATTTGTTTTAAGTGCCAAGGATGAGGACACATCGTTTTTCGATGCCCGAATAGAAGAATCATGGTGTTAAAGGGTAATGGTGAGCTAGAATCGGAAAGTGAAGAAAGTGAGTGTGAGACCGAACACGGAGAGGAAGAACTTGAAGATGAAGCCAAGACATTCTAGGCATCCAATGCCGAATTAAACTTGGTTTCTAAGAAATTGCTTGCTGTATACAAGGATAAGGAGCAAGTTCAAAGAGAAAACATCTTCCACATCTGATGTGAAATCCAAGGTAAGATTTGTAGTATGATTATTGGTAGTGGAAGTTGTACCAATGTAATTAGTAATCTTGTGGTAGATAAACTAGGCTGGACAACAATTAAAAATCCTAAACCTTATAGATTACAATGGCTTAATAACAGTGGTGAGAGGAAATTGAATACACAAGCCAAAGTAAAATTTAGCATAGATAAATATGCGGATGTTGTTTTGTGTGATGTTGTGCCTATGCATGCCGGACATATTCTATTAGCTAGACCATGGCAATTTGATAAAGATGCTACTCACTATAGTCTACAAAATTGTATTGTTTTTAGATTTAAAGGTAAGAAGGTCAAGCTGGAGCTATTAACTCCTAAGGAAGTATATAGAGACTAGTTACAAATCCAACAAAGGAGGGAGGCCGAAAAACTCAAGAAGAAAGCTAGTATGGCACCAACGGTTTCACCATCCATCCAAGAAGGTAAGTTCGAGGTTTCTGTCCAAGGTAAGCATTCTAAAACCCAAATTGAATGGAAAAATCATGAGAAAGCCAAAAGTGGAGTGAGAAAAATAGAGAAACACAAGAGCCATAGTGAGAAACTTGGAGAAAAAGCCGAGAGTGATGCAAAATTCAATGAAACCATGAGTGAGAATGGAAAAGAAAGAAAAGAAAGGAAAAGTAAAAAATTTTATTTGAGTTTTAGGGATGTTAATAAAGCCATCTTGAGTAAGGAACAATTTCTGATTATGAATTATAAAGATGCTTATTTAAAAACATTTTTGTTGTATAGAACTTTATCTGCTTTGTTGAAAGCTTTACTTTGTGGAAATTTGAAAATTTGGAAGAGATTATTTTCTAAATTTGAAAAGTATAATTTTTGCACTAATGAACATGTATTTTTAGATTTTTTGGTGATAGTGTTTGACCTAAGATATTTGATTTGGTTGCACTTACGAAAGGAAAGGTTTCCAAAATAAAGAAAGTCAAAGTTTATTCCACGCGTGGATGGACCTTTTTCAAGTTTTAGAGCGGATTAACGAGATTGCCTACAAACTTGATTTAATGGGTGAGTAGAATGTAAGTGCCACATTTAATGTTGCTGATTTATCTCCTTTTTCTGCAGGTGATGATATTGATTTGAGGACAAATCCTTTTCAAGAGGAGGGGAATGATGGGAATCCGCCCGTGCCCATATAACCGACAACCCGCTAAGGTGCTGACCCAATATGGATGAAGACTGGGCTGATCACTAGGGCTCAATATAAGAGGTTTAAGGACAACCTTGCTGCCTTTATCCAACAAGTAATTCATTCTCAAGAGGGCTTGTCCATACCCGAAGATCCAAGACTTGTTTTGAGCATACAAATGGTGGAAGCCGATACGAACCCGGGTAGCGATTTTGATGCCTTTATGGAGTCTGGGCAGCATAAAATGGATCCAATGCTTCATGGATAATGTCACTAAGAGGTCATGGAAACAATTCAAGGCAGAAGTAAAACCAACTTGTACGTACTTGTATGGATAACTTAAAAATTTGGCCGAAATTTGTTGTATTGCGTACTGACTTTACTGAATTTTTTTGAGTTGGCTTTTTCTTTTTCCTTCAAGTAATGGCAACATGTGGGACTTCATGAGCAGCCTATTTGGAATCCTACAAAGCATATGGAAGCTGACTTGGAGCTTAAACAAGCTGGAGATTGGTCAAAGATATCTTAGTGGTCAAACTAGCCAACTGGTTTCCTAATTTGATTTTGACCTTTTGTTTTAGGAAATTAGTATTTTATTTGGTTTCTATTTATTTATTTGCTGGACAAATCAACTGAGGAAATTTATTATTTTATTATTTTCATTATAAATTAATTAATTCTTAATTTAAAATAATAGAATTAATTAATCCAAATTAGATTAGGAAAGGGTGTGAAATTAGGCAATTTCCTAATTGGATTCTATGTTACCAAAATTTCCTAATCCTTTTAGGGTTTTATTTTGTTCATTGAAAGCCTATTTAAAGGCTTATTTTCAATAAGAAATTAAGGTTCAATTTTATATAGAAAATTATTTGTGAAATTGAATTCTCTTTGTTCTTTTGAACACCTAAAACACCATTAGTGAATGAGTATTTTAGTTTGACTTATCAATAGCCCTACCATCACCTATTGTGGTGTGTTCATTATATACAAAGATTTCTAATCACAGGTTAGTTAGGGGTCAAGATGACCATTAGAACTTGAACATAATTAGATCTGGGCTAATATAATGCAGGTTTAGGCGCAAGTCATCCTAGGTTCGTATCAGACATGGTCTCTAAGGATCCCATACAATTTCACTCACGGGAGGAACCTTATAAAGATTGTACTGATTTTAATCAAAGCATGATAGGATTAACTAATGTTTTTCAAAGAGGCATAGGTCGACTAAATGGTATTCCTGTAGCAATCGGGGTTATGGATTTTCAGTTTATGGGGGGTAGTATGGGATCGGTAGTGAGCGAGAAAATCACACATTTGATCGAACATGCTACCAATAAATTTTTACCTCTTATTCTAGTGTGTGCTTCTAGAGGAGCATGTATGCAAGAAAGAAGTTTGAGCTTGATGCAAATGGCTAAAATATCTTTTTATTTATGTTGTTATCAATCAAATAATAAGTTATTCTATGTATCAATCCTTTCATCTCCTATTACGGGTTGGGTGACAGCTAGTTTTGGTATGCTGGGAGATATCATTATTGCCGAACCAAATGCCTACGTTGCATTTGTGGGTAAAAGAGTAATTGAACAAACATTGAATAAGACAGTACCTGAGGGTGCACAAGCGGCTGAATATTTATTCCATAAGAGCTTATTCGATCCAATCGTACCATGTAATCCTTTAAAAGGCGTTCTGAGTGAGTTATTTCAGCTCCATGCTTTCTTTCCTTTGAATCGAAAAATGAAATCAAAAATAAAATTAAGGAGAGCCATATATCCTTATCCTTAATTTTATCCTTAATTTAATATTCAATAAATTATTAAATTTAATAAATTCAAAAATTTATTACTTGTTTTGTGGTAACCAAGTAGTTATTTAGTTTATAGGAAGCAAAGTCAAAATTCCAAGAATGGATTTTTCTTTGGTAGCATAAGATTAAATTGGAAAAAGAATCATGCGGATACTTTTTTTATTGATAGTCCTGATTACTAATCAGGTCAGGAAATCTCTATCAAATAAAAGAAAAAGATCGAATTTTGTCTCTTTCATCCTTGAAATCGGGTGAGTGGGTCCTGCATCTTTCTATATCCCTCAAGAATCCCGATTTTACTAAGAATCTCTTTTGTCAGATTGTATTATAACGAATTTTTTCGCGAAGGGAAAAACAAATATGAAGAATAATAAAAATAAATAATGAAAATAATGAACATAATAAAAAAGTGAATTATCATATATATATATTGCATGTAGAAAGATGAATAAGCCCATTTATTTACTTATTTTATTTACATATTTACACTTTTGATTTACATTAATTATATTATATACGTACTTAGTATACTCTGGTCTATTATATACTTTACAGACTTATAATATTTTATTTATTTATTTAATATATATTAAATATATATATATTAGTCTACAAACTCTTATATTATAGAGTCCTTATTATATCCTTATTTTATTATCTTATTTTATTATATCTTAGTATATATACATTATATACCCTTTATTAATAAATTAATATTAATTAGTGTATATACTCACTTAGGTATACTCAGTATAATAGTATAATTATTATGAATTATAAGATATCTTTATGACAGGTTAAAAGATTAATATAAGAATAAATAACAGGTACAAATCAAATATTAAATCGAGGTACCCATTCTATGACAATTCTTAACACCTTATACTCTATTTTTGTGCCTTTAGTGGGCTTAGTTTTTTGGGCAATTGCAATGGTTTCTTTATCTCTTCATGTTCCCAAAAAAAAAACAAAAAATTTAAATACGATGGGGAAAAATCTTATCTATTTTTTTTTCAAGACTTACATGAATCATAGCTCAGATATCTATTTATTAGAATATGGTATAACATGTGCCTTCTTCCGAGCATAAGCTCATATGAATGTCTAAACATGATATATGAGTAACTGAATTAGAGCTATTTTAAAATGGATCGATATCGGGATGAATTTATGAAATATAAAGTCAATATATGTATGTGGATATCTATAAGATATCATATGAAAGGGATGTTCATATTTTAGTCTAGATCTAGGCAATTCGATGAATTACTCCTAAAAGTTCATGTCATAACGGTGCTAGTTGATGAGAGTTACTTCGGAAACAAAAAAATGAAAGTAAATTTTTTTTTTGGTTATTCCCTAATTCTAATAAAATGCAACTAGATCTTGTATAGTATGAGTTGTCAATCAGACCGTATATGGATAGAACTTATAGCGAGGTCTCGAAAAATGAGTAATTTTTTCTAGGCCTTTATCCTTTTTTTAGGTTCATTAGGATTTTTTATTGGTTGGAACTTCCAGTTATTTTGGGAGGAACTTTATATCTTTAGTTCCCTCTCAGTAAATAAGTTTTTTTTCCACAAGGGATCGTGGTGTCTTTTTAACGGAATCGCAGGTCTTTTTATTAGTTCTTATTTGTGGTGCACAATTTCATGGAATGTAGGTAGTGGTTCTGATCGATTCGATATAAAAGAAAGAATAGTGTGTATTTTTCATTGGGGATTTCCTAGAAAAAACATCGCATCTTCCTCTGATTCCTTATGGAAGACATTTAGTCCATTAGAATAGAAGTCAAAGAGGTTATTTATGCTCATTGTGACCTTTATATGGAAATCAAAGGCTAGGGGTCCATTCCCTTGACTCGTACTGATGAGAATTTGACTCTACGAGAAATTGAGCAAAAAGCTACCGAATTGGCTTATTTCTTGCGTGTACCAGTTGAAGTATTTTGAAACAAGAACTGAAGAATGACAGCTTTCGTAGCAATAGGGAAAAAATGAAAACTCAAGAATTCTCTTCTTTATATAGCACAACTTAACTGAAGTTTCTTCAGAATGCTCATTCAAGCTAAACACAAACGAGCAAGGAACAATCATAAAACAAAATTGCTTGTTTTTTTCTTTTTGAATTTGAAGTGCACTCTTTAGTATTGTATTTCGGTATTGTTTTTCTGTATTCTTTCTAAATTCAAGGACTAACCACTTTACTAAATCACAAATAAAAAATAGGAAATAGATTGATGGGCTCTATAACTTTTAATGTAATAGAACTGATGCTTGATAGCAATTGAAATAGTAGTATTGAGTCAACAAATGAGGCGAGTTCATTTAAAAATTCCCAGATGAAAAAATGGCAAAAAAGAAAGCAATCATTTCCTTTATATATCTTTCATTTATAGTATTTTTGCCTTGGTGGATCTCTCTCTCATTTAATAAAAGTATGGAATCTTGGATTACTAATTGGTGGCATGCTAGACACTTAGAAATTTTTTTGAATGATATTCAAGAAAAAAGTATTCTAAAAAAATTCACAGAATTAGAAGAACACTCCCTCTTGGATGAAATGATAAAGGACTTCCCGAAAACACATTTACCAGAGCCTTACCACGGAATTTCCAAAGAAACGATCCAATTGATCAAAATGCACAACAAGAATCATATGAATATGTTTTTTCATCTCTCGAAAAATATAATATCTTTCGTTATTCTAAGCGGTTATTCTATTCTAGGTAATGATGAACTTGTTATTCTTAACTCTAAGGTTCAAGAATTCCTATATAACTTTAGTGACACAATAAATGTGTTTTATATTCTTTTATTAACTGATTTTTGTATAGGATTCCATTCACCACATGGTTGGGAACTAATGATTGGCCCTGTCTACAAAGATTTTGGATTTGCTTATAATGATCAAATTATATCAGGTATTGTTTCTACTTTTCCAGTCATTTTAGATACCATTATTAAATATTGGATCTTTCGTTATTTAAATCGTGTATCTAATGCGAATCCGCCCGAACCCGTACAACCGACAACCCGCTGGGGTGCCGATCCATTACGGATGAAGGTGGGACCAATCACTAGAGCACAAGCCAAGAAGTTCAAGGATAACCTTGCTGTATTTATTCAAAGGATAAATCATAATCAAGAAGGAATGATCATGATCAAAGAAGCAAGACCTGTTTTGCTGATACAATCGCTGGAGACTAGTACAGACCCGGGTGACAGTTTTGGTACATTTTTGGAGTTTGGGAAGCATGAAATGGTTCCAATGCTTTATGGGTTCAATACATATGCCTAATAGGTCATGGAATCAGTTAAAGCAGCCTCAAATGCAATCAAAAAGGGCTTGTACAGACAGCATCAACAATTTGGCCGAATTTGCTGTATTGCTTGCTAGCTTTACTGTATTTTACTGTATTAGCCTTTTCTTATTTTTCCAAGCATGGGCAACGTGTGGGACTTCATATTCAGCTTATTTGGCATCCTACAAAGCATCTAGAAGCTGATTTGGAGCTCAAAGAGGTCAAAGATTGATCAAAGTCCACTTGATCGAAAAGGCTAACATTTTTAATTTCTTAATTTGTTTTTACTTTTTGTTTTAGGAAACTACCATTACTTTTTGGCTTTTATTTATTTATTTTCTGGACAAATAACTTTAGGAAGGTTTTTATTTTATTCTTTCCATTGTAAATTAATTAATTCCTAATTTAATATAAAGGAATTAATTAATCAAACTTAGATTAGGAAAGGAAGTATAGTTTCGGCCAACTAGGTTTCTTTATGTGTGGTGGCCGGTTTTCTTTATGTTCTAGGGTTTTTAAGTTGTCTTTTCAAAGCCTATTTAAAGGCTTAGTTATCAATAAGAATTAACTTTGATTTGATTAAGAAAATACTTGTGAAATTAATTATCTCTTCGTTCTTTGAGAACACCTAAAACACCATTAGAGAATTGGTTGTTTTAGCTTGACTTATCAATAGGTTTTCCATCCCCTATTGTGGTGTCTACATTATACCAAGGTTTCTAACCACAGGTTAGTTAGGGGTTGAGGTCCATTCCATTAGAACTTGAACTTAATTGAGATCCGGGCTAATATAATACGGATTTAGAAGTAGGTCGTCCTAGGTTCGTATCAGTATCTCTGTCACTTGTAGTCAGTTATCATTTAATGAATGACTGAAAAATGACAGATCGGTTCAATTATAATGCTTGTTACTTTGTATATAAGCAACCCATCAAAATTGTACTTATTCTTTCTACCCATATGAGGGCTTCCTTTAATATTCCAGCAAAATTATTTCAGTAAATAGCAGAATCATAGATAGGGAACTATACTAGCGACTTATCTAATTTTATTGTAGAAATTTTCCGAATCAATGATTGGACCATGCAAACTAGAAATACCTTTTCTTGGAGGGAGGAAGAGATTATTCGATCTATTTCCATCTTGCTCATGATATATATAATAACTTGGGCACCCATTTCAAATGCATATACCATTTTTGCACAGCAAGTTTATTAAAATACACGAGAAGCGACCGGCCGTATTGTATGTGCTAATTGCCATTTAGCCAATAGGCCTGTGAATATCGAGGCACAAGTGGTACTTCCTGATACTGTATTTAAAGCAATTGTTCGAATTCCTTATGATCTGCAACTGAAACAAGTTCTTCCTCATGGTAACAAAGGAGCTTTCAACATAGGGGCTGTTCTTATTTTACTTGAAGGGTTTGAATTAGCCCTTCCCGATTGTATTTCACTTAAGATTAAAGAAAAGATAGGCAATCTATCTTTTCAGAGTTTTTGTCCCACTAAAAAAAAAATTTCTTATGATAGGTCCTATTCATAGTCAGAAATATAGTGAAATCACCTTTCCTACTCTTTCTTTGGACCCCGCTAGTAAGAAAGATGTGCACTTCTTAAAATATCCCATATACATAGGCGGCAATAAGGGACATGGTTAGATTTATCCCGATGGAAGCAAGAGTAACAATAATGTTTATAATGCTACAACATTCGGTATAGTAAGCAAAATCATCCGAAACGAAAAAGGGGGATATGAAATAACCATAGTGGATGCATTGAATGGACATCAAATGGTTAATATTATCCCTCTAGGACCAGAACTTCTTGTTTCAGAGGAAGAATCCATCAAACTTGATCAACCAGTAATGAGCAATCCTAATGTGGGTGAAATTGGTCAATGGAATGGGGAAATAGCACTTCAAGATCCATTATGTGTCCAAGGACTTTTGCTCTTCTTGGCATAAATATTTTTGGTTCTAAAAAAAAAAAAACAATTTAAGAAGGTTCAATTGTCAAAATGAATTTCTAGATCTGAAGATTTATCCACACCAAACTCTAAAAAGAATCCCACTTTGGTCGCCAATTATGTTATGTAATTATGGATGATCAAAAAAGTTCTTAAAAGCTTCTTGTTTTTTTATATTTTTTCTACTCGAGTTTGGGGATTGAATTACTTGGACCGCACTCCTAGTATGTATACTGTGAAGAAAAGTATTTGAGTTTACTCCCCTCTTCTTTATTTCTTTATTTTTTTTTTCTTTGTTTTTTCAACCCAATTTGAAGTGGTATGATTATGTCAATATTGTCAAATTTCAATGTCATAGAATGAGTCAATAGTTTTCTATTCGATTCGACACTAAAAATTAAGAGATAAATAAGCGTAGAATAGAAATCAAAGTATAAAAGAAACGAGAGGCGCATAAGTAGTGATAGTGGACAAACAAAAAATATAGTAAACTTTGGTGAGTAAATAGAACTTTTTCAATGAACTTAGAAAACGTATTAAGAAAAATAGATATAATTGTGGCTGTGTTGTCCAAAAAGAGGAAATAGAGTGATACCTTCGTGATTTTTGAAAGTATCAACAGATACTATCGACGAACAGATGTTCTAAACTAAGTAATGAAGTGAGTTTTCCAAAAACATCATAAAAAAATGAAACAGAGTTTTTTAAAACATCGAAAAAAGTGATCCATTTTAATTTTTTTACCATTTAGACGAATAAACTATTATGATTATTCAAAACTCAATAGGCCTACCCCCTCTTACTTTGTCTAATTTGAGGGGGCATTGTTGAGTTCTTACGCTTTCATGTCATGTCTACAACTCGGTTCATCCGATTACTAAAGGGATGAACCTAATCCAGAATATGAACCATAAAAGAAAATACTGATTAAACCGATCACAAGAATACCAGTGACAGTACCTATTAGCCAAAGAGGAATCCTTTCGGTAGTATCAGCTATTTTTCCTACTTTCCTCCACATTTCGTTAGGGGGTCATGCTAAAGTACCTTTTGTTACAAACATACGATTCACAGTGGAATAAAGAAATAAATCGAACCAATCACCTCCGTGTCTACCTTCTAATCCAAGGAACTTGAAAAATGACATATTATATATAACATAACCATTTCTATGACATATATTAAATATAAACAAATCCTATTTATTAATTAATTCTAAATCATTTTTTATCGTTTTTGTTTTTATTCGATCAAAATAGGAGTAGGATTTTTAGGATAAGGAATAAACAAACCATGGATAAATCCAAGCGATGCTTTCTAAATCCAAGCAATCTTTTCATACGCGTTTGCCCCAGATCCAATCAGGTGATCGAATTGATTATCGAAACATGGGTTTAATTAGTCAATTGATTAGTGAACAAGGAAAAATATTATCTACATGGGTGAATAAATTGACTTTAAAACAACAACGATTAATTACCGTCGCTATAAAACAAGCTCATATTTTATCTTCGTTACCGTTTCTTAATAATGAGAAACAATTTGAAAGAAGCGAGTCGACCACTCGAACTGCTAGTCTGAGAACTAAAAATAAATAACCCTTCAATTGAATGAAAATAAAATTCCAATTCGAACTCAAATGCAAATTTATGTTTTGTATGAGAACTTTAAGGATCCAGGTTTGATTAGAAAGAAGAATAAATATTTTTTTATTGAACATGTTTGTTCGTTTTGACAACTTACTCATAGGATGATATTTTATCATACTAATTTATACTCTACCTTCCCAAAGTTCATTCTCCAGGGAACTCCATTTAAAACATTCCAACGGATTCCTTCCAATCTCCTTATTTTATGATCTCATTAGAAATCATATAAAAACAATTCCTATTTAATATAGCTATTTGTGCATGTATTTTATGATTAAGAAGCAACTGCCCCTTGTACAAATTGTGTATTAGTCTACTATAACTATAGTATACATTATTATCTCGACTTACTACATTTATCAAGTGATCCACAAACACCGAAAATCTCTCTTTTGCCTATCTCTATCCTGATGAGCTGAAACCAAAGCTCTTATTTTTTTGTTGAGTAATAGTTCGAGTAAGTATTGAAAGCTGGAGTCAAATAAACAAATTTTTATTCTACAGCTTCGAGCTATATATCCCCGTTTAATTCTGGTCATTGAATAAATGAAACTTTGATGAATAACTAATTGATTTCTTTTCTGTTAGTTATTTTCTTCCCCTTTCCTAGTCTATTAATAACAAAACGGATTCTTCCAATGTATGAAACAAAATTCCAACGACTTTTGCTACTATAGCCTTCCCGATCACCTTTTTCTTTATAGGCTTTCACCTTGAAATAATAAATTTGTATGATACCTAGTATCAAAAACAACATAGTAAATCAAAAAGTTATGAATATAAATGGGTATAGTGAGTTCCATCGTTTCTATGGTTTCTTCGTAAATGGTGAGGTCCTCTCTATACATCGGAGCCCTTTCTTTCATTTAATGAATGTTATTGTTAACTTGTACAGTTCACACTCTTTGGCTCTACCAATAATTATCTAGTAATAGGTCTTTCACAATGAAACCCATCGATACAGTAACAGTATTTAATTATGAAGATTAGCTGAGTAGCTGATGCTGTTAGTCCATTCTTACAAGAGTCAAGAATAAGGGCATAAACTTTCCGCCTTTTAAATCGAATTTCCCTGCTTAATGGATACCATTTTCTACCAATGGGGAATTCTTTCTCATCGTAAATTGAAAATTGAAATGATTGGGTTTGGTACCAATGAAACCCATAAATTTGATAACACAATGGAAAGATATGATAGATCTTTTTTATTTTTAGATTTACCTTTTTTAGTTTTAGATAGTAAATGGGCTTCTTTCATTCTATCCTATTCATTAGTCCTTATCGCTAATACTGGATTAATTGTTTCCTTTCTTTTGGCCTAGCACATTATATGAACGAGTCATACATACACCCTAGTACATGTTCCTCATCGCTGAGGACATCCTCGAAGAGCAGGAGGTTTCATGACATTTTTTATTGACTGTCTTGTGTTTCTAATAAGTTGTTTAGTAGTTGCCGTGTTGAATCATATACATAAACCTTTGTGATGGTTTCACACAGCTTCAGTAGTTCTTCTGCTTCCCGGATAAGTTCTCCCGTCTGTGCCTCATAAAAAGCACTAACAGGTTGATGCATCAGTACCCTGATAATATAACATAATAGATAGTTCCTCTATCTTGCATGGTGAAAGTTGAAAAGATAAAGAATAATGAAATACATAGTATGAAAAAAAAGATAGAATTGAACAACCGTACAGGCATCTTTTACGCATTGCATACGGCTCTACAATGGAATTCACTTTTACCTTTTTTACCTTACATCGAGGAAATAAAAAAAAAAGGAAAAAGAAAATATACATATATATAGTGTCTGTCAGATTCACATAGGTAAATGATCTAGTAACCACCCTTCCTTTTGGAGTAGTTAAAAAATACTATGATGGCTGCGTTGCTTTATTATTTCGTCGGTTATTTAGCAATCCCAAAGTTTCTTCGTCTATTTTTATACAAACAAATAAGATTTTTTTCACTTATTTATGTTTTTTTCTTAATTTTTTTTAAAATTTTTGTATTCTTTCATAACATAAATATTGGTATCTTTGGTGTGAAAACAAAAAGTTTGTGAGGTTGAAATAGGTCTCCCAATAGATCAGATAAAATTGGAAATACCCTTTCTTTACCTCATACTACTCTTTTGATAGATATTGTAAGTATTTTGAAAAAAATTTCTTTTTATATAAAATTCGAAGTGCCATGCTATTATTACTTAATATTCATATTTCCTAAAAAAATTCATGTGACTTGTGAAGTATAGCAATTATAAGGAAATAATCGAGTTAGAGCGGTAGCTATGAGTGCTACAGATGGTCCAACGAGAGAAATGGAAGTGATTGACACAGGAGCTCCTCTAAGTGTTCCAGTTGGTGGAGCGACACTAGGATGAATTTTCAACATACTTGGAAAGCCTGTTGATAATGTAGGTCCTGTAGATACTCGCACAACATCTCCTATTCATAGACCTGCACCTGCCTTTATACAATTAGATACAAAATTACCGTTTTGTGAAACAGGAATTAAAGTAGTAGATCTTTTAGCCCCTTATCGCAATGGAGGAAAAATATGACTATTCGGGGGAGCGGGAGTGGGCAAAATAGTATTCATTATGGAATTGATCAACAACATTGCCAAAGCTCATGGTGGCATATCCGTATTTGGCGGAATAGGTGAACGTACTCGTGAAGGCAATGATCTTTACATAGAAATGAAGAATCTGGAGTAATTATTGGAAAAAAAAATTTTAGAATTAAAAGTAGCTCTAGTCTACGATCAGATGAATGAACCACCGGGAGCGCGTATGAGAGTTGGTTTAACTGCCTTGAATATGGTGGAATATTTATGAGATGTTCATACACAAGATGTACTTCAATTTATTGACAGCATCTTTCAATTTGTCCAAGCAGGATACAAAGTATCGTCCTCGTTGGGTAGAATGCACTCTACTGTGGGATATCAACCCACTCTTAGTACCGAAATGGGTTCTTTACAAGAAAGAATTACTTCTACCAAAGAGGAGTCCATAACTTTTAGTCAAACAGTTGATGTACCCACGGATGATTTGATCAATCCTACTCCGACCACAACATTTGCACATTTAGATGCTACTACCGTACTATCAAGAGGATTCACTGCCAAAGGTATCTATCTAGCAGTAGATCCTTTAGATTCAATGTCAACTATGCTCCGACCTCAGATCATTGGTGAAGAACATTACGAAACTGAGCAAAGAGTTAAACAAACTTAACAACATTACAAAAAACTTCAAGACATTATAGCTATCCTTAGGTTGGATGAATTATCTAAAGAAGATTGCTTAACCGTAGTAAGAGCACAAAAAATTAAGCGTTTCCTATCACAATCCTTTTTCATAACAGAAGTATTTACCAGTTCCCTAGGAAAATATGTTCGTCTAGCAGAAACAATTAGAGGATTTAAACTGATCCTTTCTGGTGAATTAGATGGTCTCCCTGAACAGGCTTTTTATTTGGTAGGTAACCTCGATGAAGCTACTGCAAAGGCTACAAACTTAGAAATGGAGAGTAAATTGAAGAAATGACCTTAAATCTTTTTGTACTGATCCTGAATCAAATTGTTCGGGATTTGGAAGTGAAAAAAATAATTTTATCTACTAATAGTGGCAAAATTGGCATATTACTAAACCACACGCTTATTACCACAGATGTAGATATTGGTATTTTGAGAATACGCCTTAATGACCAATGGTTAACGATGGCTCTAATGGGTGGTTTTGCTAGAATAAGCAATAATGTGATCATTGTTTTAGTAAATGATGCGGAGAAGGGTAGTGACATTGATCCACAAGAAACTTAACAAACTCTTGAAATATCAGAAGCTGGCTTGAGTAAAGCTGAAGGTAAAAGATAAACAATTGAAGCAGATCTCTCTCTCAGACAAGCTAGGACATGAGTAGAGGCTATCAATGTGATATCGTAACTAGGTGGTGGGTCCGAATAAGTAAAATAAGGTGTATAAATAGAAGTTCTGTTTATACACCTTATTTTCTTTGCTTCTGCTGATTGAACTTCAATAAGAATCAAATATAATAAAGTAGAATCAACTTCTAGTGAAACAAAAAAAAATATTTAATCCGAAATTAAGTAGATAAATAGAGTAGGAAGAAAGAGATACAAAATCAATAAAAGAGCATGAGTGGAAAAACGTATTAGAGACTATTCATGCTGGTATCGAATAAGTTCTACCAACTATTGGATTTGAACCAATGACTCCCGCCGTATAAAAGCAATACTCTAACTATTGGATCATGCAATATTCATCTTGACAAGAAATTATCTACATGATAAAATATGTATCGCAAGTATAAAGGGCTCAGTTAGGTATAGCACCTTGTTTACACGCGCACCAATGTTTTTCAGAGGAGTCCATCATGGAATCAAAAGATTTCATTTTATTGAAAAATGGATGTCTTACTCAATGACATTTAGGGGACAAAATAAGAGAACAATAGCCTGACAAATGGTTTGGCCTGGTTCGGATTCGGGCACCCATGTAGGCGCCAATATAGAACCCATCATTAAGTTCAGATAGTGATAAGGTGAATACCCTGTTTATTCAATGCTAGGCATAATGAGTATAAGGACCTCAAAAAAATTATCTTTTCGTCCTATCTTATGAACTTTACTGTGTATGAAGTTTCATATTTGATTCAAACAGGGCAATAGAGGCTCCATTTAACTTAAGTTGATCTAGGCCAGAAGTAGACCTACGTCAGAATAACCTTTCTTTGAAACACTTTGGTAATGATCCCAGATGGAATTCACATAATGAATCGGAGCACATGGAGCCATCTTTTAATCTTTATGTTATTCAAAAAATATGGTAGACTAACCGAAATTTTTATCGGTTAACGAAAGATCCCAGTACACAAAAATGCATGTTGGGTTTTCGAAACAGTTCAAATCATTTTGATAATAATAAGTTTGATGTGTTTTACCAAGAAGGTCTACAGTTCGAGTCCATATAGCCCTATAAACCTAAAACCTATAATTATAATTATAATATAAAAAATAAAAATTAATATTTATAGAATATTAAAATACTAATAATTTTTAATAATTTATATAATATTCTATATTCTAATTTAGAATTTTATTTATAATATAGAATAGAAATGTAGAAAGAATAAAAAAAAATTAGAATTTTAAATTCCTTTTCTTTAATTCTTTAGATTTAGTTAGATTTAGAGATAATCTAATCAAATTACCTGAAGTGAGGCGAAACCAAGAGAGGATAATTTGTATAAGAGCAATATAAACAAATATATATTCTATCTATATCAAAATAAATGTAATAGGTACTAGAAATCAAATGGAATTAGAATTATAGTTTATAGTGGTTGTGGATAATCTTGAAATGAGACATATACCACAGCACTAAACAATTATAGATGACCTGACAATTAATTCCATTTTGAATCAATTAATCTGGTATAATTTCAACATTATAAATAGGATTACATTATTATCGGTCGTACTTTACAATCGGGGTTACTTGCACAACGATGTTCATTTGTATGTGTATCATATATATCACAACGCTGGTGAAAAGAAAAAAATTAATGAATGAGAAACATCATGAGTTTTGAACCGCTAACAAAATGAGAGTATAGGAGAAAAATTAGGGAATCAAATAAGCCTTTTTGGGGATAGAGGGAGTTTGATGCGAATCCGTCCGAACCCGCACAACCAACAACCCGCTGGGGTGCTGACCCAATATGAATGAAGACTAGGCCGATCACTAGGATGCAAGCTAAGAGGTTTAGGGACAACCTTGCTGCCTTTATCCAGGGGGTAATTCATTCTCAGGAGGGCTTCTCCATACCCGAAGATCCAAGACCTGTTTTGACCATACAAGTGGTGGAAGCCAATATGGATCCTAGTAGCGATTTTGGTGCATTTATGGAGTCTGAGCAGCATGGAATGGTTCCAACACTTTATGGATTCAACACATATCTATAAGAGGCCATGGAATCAAGTCAAGGCAGCTTCAAAGGCAATCAAACAGGTGGTGTGCGCATAAGAGGAAGCTTGGCTGGTTTTGTTGTATTTTCCGCTGGCTTTATTGTATTTTGCTGCCAAGCAAGGTCAACATGTGGGACTTTATGATCAGCCTATTTGGCATCCTAACAGTATATGGAACCTGATTTGGAGCTCAAGTTGGTCAAAGATTGATCAAAGTAAACTTAGCCAAAAAGGTAGTGTTCTAGTTTCCTAATTTGATTTCTACTTTTTGTTTTAGGAAATTACCTTTACTTTTGGTTTTTATTTATTTATTTGCTGGAAAATAAGTTTAGGAAAGTTATTATTTTATTATTTTCATTGTAAATTAATTAATTTCTAATTCAAAATACGGGAATTAATTAATCCAAATTAGATTAGGAAAGGATGTGAAATTAGGCAATTTCCTAATTGGATTCTATGTTGGCCAAAATTTCCTAATCCTTTCAGGGTTTTATTTTGTTCATTCAAAGCCTATTTAAAGGCTTATTTTCAATGAGGAATCAAGCTTGAATTTTATACAGAAAATTATTCGTGAGATTAAATTCTCTCTGTTTTTTTGAACACCTAAAATACCATTAGTGAATGAGTGTTTTAATTTGACTTATCAATAGGCCTTCCATCACCTATTGTGGCATCTTCATTACATACCAAGGTTTCTAATCACAGGTTGGTTAGGGGTCAAGGTGACCATTAGAACTTGAGCATAATTAGATCCGGGCTAATATAAGACAGGGTTAGGAGGAGGTTGTCCTTAGTTTGTATCAGAGGTTAGAGCATCACATTTGTAATGCGATGGTCATCGATTCGATTCTGATAGCTTGCTTTTCTCCATCTGTTTGATTTTTTTTCTTTTTTTTTTTTATAAAATCGATAATAAGAATATTGGGATAGTAAGAATGTTGAACAGGCTTCTTACCCTTTTACCTTATCAAGGGCCACGGGTCTATTATATCTCTATTATCTCATAGAAACTCCCAATTATTAAAAAAAAAAAAAAACTAGAAGTTCGATCTCTATAAAACAAATCAATCAAGAAAAGAACCTTTATTATTTATTTATATATTGCTTATTTATATTTTTTTATAAAATTTATTATTGTATTCTATAAAAATTATACACAATAATAAATAATATTTATATATACATATATTATATATACAATACAATACGGGCTGGATATTGATACAATTCATCTAATTATTCTTTGTAGTCCAAGACTTCAGTAAATTTCACTTCATTTATCATTTAGTTTAGTTTTAATTTCATTTACGTGTATGAAATTTCAATAAAAGAAGGGGCCTTTATGTCGCATTATAGAGGACCTGATTTCAAAAAATACGTCGTCTGGGGGCTTTACCGGGACTAACTAGTCAAAAACCTTGAGCCGAAAATGATCTGAGAAACCAGTCATGCCCCGGTAAAAAATCCCAATATCGTATTCATTTAGAAGAAAAAAAAATTGCACTTTCATTATGGTCTTACAGAACAACAATTACTTAAATATGTTCGTATCACTAGAAAAGCCAAAGGGTCAACGGGTAAGGTTTTACTACAATTGCTTGAAATGCATTTGGATAACATACTTTTTTGATTGGGTATGGCATCAACTATTCCCCAAGCCCGCTAATTGGTTAACCATAGACATATTTTAGTTAATGGTCGTATAGTAGATATACCAAGTTATCGCTGCAAACCCTGAGATATTATTACAGTAAGGGATGAACAAAAATCTAGGGTTCTGGTTCAAAATTATCTTTATTCAGCCTCCCCTGAGGAATTGCCAAAACATTTAATGCTTCATGCATTTCAATATAAAGGATTAATCAATCAAATAATAGATAGTAAATGGGTCGGTTTGAAAATAAATGAATTGCTAGTTGTAGAATATTATTCTCATCAGACTTAAACCAAACTAAAATAACAAGAACAGGGGTTCGAACACCCCCTACTACGTAAAACGACCCGAGCTAAGGGATTTTGATCCGGGAAATTTTCTCCCATTCATGTATCATAAATTAGTAAGGCAATTTTCATTCCATGTCCCTTCTTTACATTGCAATATTTTCCATACCGTAGAAATTAGTATTAGGAATAGAGAATCTATATCACAGAGAGGACTAACTGTTGGAATAATGGTATCCATTGTTATTTGCTACATTGCGGTCAGTAACATTGGTGAATTATGATACGAACCTAGGGCCACATGCACCTAAATCCATATTATATTAGCCTGGATTTAATTATGTTCAAATTCTAATGGTCACCTTGACCTCTAATCAACTTATGATTAGAAACCTTGGTATATAATGAAGACACCACAATAGGTGATGGAAGTCCTATTGATAAGTCAAACTAAAACACTCACTCTCTAATGGTGTTTTATGTGTTCAAAAGAACAAAGAGAAATTCAATCTCACAAAATAAATTATGAATATTATTAATGTTGTGTTCTTCCACAAAAATAAGCCCTTTTATAGGCTAAGAGAAAGAAAACAAACCCTAATTATAATAGGTAAAACCAGCCATGCAATGAAGATTCCTAATATGGCTGAAAGTCTCCTCTTTTCCTGATCTAATTTTGATTAATTAATTCTTTTATTTTGAATTAGGAATTAATTAATTTACAATAAAAATAATAAAATAATAACTTTCCTAAGGTGATTTGTCTAGCAAATAAATAAATAGAAACCAAATAAAAGACTAATTTCTTAAAACAAAAAGTCAAAATCAAATTAGGAAACGAGTTGACTAGTTTGACTACTAAGGTATCTTTGACCAATCTCCAGCTTGTTTAGGCTCCAAAGTAGCTTCCATATGCCATTTAGGATGCCAAATATGATTAATAATGATTCCCACACGTCGGCCCTTGATTGGAATAAGTCAAACAAGAAGAAAAGCCAAAGCTAGTGGCAAATAGCACATTTTCGGCCAAATTGAGTTATAACCATTCCTTGCTTGCTGAAGTCCAAATTTGAACAAAAATAGCTACCCGGGTCCGTATTGGTCTCCACCACTTGCAGTCTTAAAACGGGTCTTGTATCTTTAGGTATTGTCATGTCTTCTTGATATTGAATCACTCCATGAATAAATCCAACCAATTTGTCCTTAAATCGCTTAACTTGTGCCCTAGTAATTGGCCCTATCATCATTTGTATGGGACTTATACCCCAGCGGGTAGTCGGTTGAACGGGTATGGGCGGAATCACATCATTCCCCTCCTCTTGAAAAGGATTGCCCTCAAATCAAAGTCATCACCTATAGAATAAGGAGATAAGTCAGCAATAGTAAATGTAGTACTAATATTATACTCACCTGGTGATACGAACCTAGGACAATCTGCTCCTAAACCCATATTATATTAGCCCGGATTTTAATTAAGTTCAAGTTCTAATGGAATTGACCTCAACCCCTAACCAACCTGTGGTTAAAAACCTTGGTATAATGTAGACGCCACAATAGGGGATGGAAAACCTATTGATAAGTCAAGCTAAAACAACCAATTCTCTAATGGTGTTTTACGTGTTCTCAAAGAACAAAGAGATAATTAATCTCACAAGTATGTTCTCAATGCAATCCAGGTTGTATTCTTATTGAAAATAAGCCTTTAAATAGGCTTTGAAAGAAACAAAATAAACCCTAAAAACCCTAGGAAAAACTGGCCACACAATGAAGAGTTCTAGCTTGACCGAATCTTTCCTTTTCCTAATCTAATTAATTAATTCCCTTATTTTCAATTAGGAATTAATTAATTTACAAACAAAATAATAAAATAAAAACTTTTCTAAACTTATTTGTTCAATAAGTAAATAAATACAAATCCAAAATTTAAGATAGTTTCCTAAAACAAAAAGTAAAAACAAATTAGGAAACTAAATATGGTAATTTTCGGCTAGGTTGATAATGGCCCTTCTTTGACCTAATTGGACTCCAAATCAGCTTCAATAGCCTTTATGGAATGCCAAATAAGCTTATTATGAAGTTCCTCACGTTGCCCTTGCTTAGAAATATGAGAAAAGGCTAATACAATAAAATACAGTAAAGCAGCAAAGAATACAGCAAAGTTCGGCCTTTCTTCCCCTTGTGCGCAAACCACTATGTTGTTCGTCTTTGAAGCTGCTTTGGATGGTTTCTATGACTCATCCACCATATGAATTGAAGCCATAAGAATGGGGATCCAATTCATGCAACCCGACCTCCATATTGGTACTAAAAATGTCACCCAGGCCCGTTTTAGCTTCTATTGCTTGTATGAGTAGAACAGGCCTTGGTTCTTTAGATATGGACATCCCTCTTGATTATGAATTATTCCTTGGATAAAGACAGCAAGATTGTCCTTGACCTTCTTGGCTTGGGCTCTAGTGATCGGCCCCACCTTAATCTGTATTGGATCAACACCCTAGCGGGTTGTCGGTTGAACGGTCTCGAGTGGATTCGCATCATTCTCCTCCTCTTGAAAAGGATTTTCCCTCAAATAAAAGTCATCACCTGCAGCAAAAGGAGACAAATCAGCAACATTGAAGGTGGCACTAACATTATACTCACCCAGTAGATCAAGTTTGTAGGCATTGTCGTTTATCCTCTTCAAAACTTGAAAAGGTCCATCACCCCTCGGCATGAGTTTTGATTTCCTTTGTTCGGGAAATCTTTCTTTCCTCAAATGCAGCCATACCCAATCTCCAGGTTCAAAGACCATTGGTTTTCAGCCTTGATTAGCCACCTTTGCATATTGCTCAGTCCTCCTCTCAATATTTGCCTTTATCTTCTCATGAATCTGTTTTACAAAACCAGCTTTTTGTTTTCCATCTAGATTAGCACGCTCACTCAAAGGTAAAGGTGTTAGACCTAATGGAGTCAAAAGATTAAAACCATAAACAATTTCAAATGGTGTATATTTAGTAGCTGAATGTAAAGACCTATTATAAGCAAATTCAACATGTGGCAAATATTCTTCCCAAGTTCTCAAATTTCTACTAATTAAAGCACGTAACAAAGCGGACAAGGCTCTATTCACAACTTCAGTTTGCCCATCTGTTTGTGGGTGGCAAGTAGTTGAAAATAAAAGCTTAGTACCTAACTTAGCCCACAAAGTTTTCAAGAAATAACTTAAGAACTTAGCATCCCTATCCGAAACAATAGTTCTTGGCATTCCATGCAATCTCACAATTTCCTTGAAAAATAAATTAGCAACATTGGATGCATCATCAGTTTTATTACATGCAATAAAATGTGCCATCTTAGAAAATCTATCTACTACAACAAATATTGAATCCTTACCTGTCCCTGACCTAGGTAAACCAAGAATAAAATCCATAGACAAATCTACCCAAGGATAGGTAGGAATCGGCAAAGGCTTGTACATTCCATGCGGCTTCAATGTTGATTTTGTTTTTCGGTACTTCAAACATCTTTCACAAATTCTCTCAACATCTGTCCTCATGTTAGGCCAATAAAAATGTTCTTGTAGTAAGGATAAAGTTTTAAAAACACCAAAATGACCCATTAAACCACCCCCATGTCCTTCCCGAACCAACAATTCCCTAATGCTACAATTAGGCACACAAAGTTTGTTTTCCTTAAATAAATACCCCTTAAATATATAAAATTTATTAAATCCATGTTTCAAACAGGTTCTAAAAATTTCTCCAAAGTCACTATCATGCTCATAAAGTTCTTTCAATTATTCAAATCCAAGCAATCTAGCATCTAAGCTAGAAAAGAGTATATACCTTCGAAATAATGCATCGGCAACCACATTTTCCTTACCTTTTTCGTAGCGGATCACATATGGAAAGGGTTCAATAAATTCAATCCACTTGGCATACCTTCGGTTGAGCTTTCTTTGAGCCTTAATATGCTTCAAAGACTCATAATCCATATGAATCACAAACTACTTTGGCATGAGATAATGCTGTCATGTCTCCAAAGCCCTCACCAAAGCATACATCTACTTGTCATATGTCGGGTAGTTTAGTGCAGCTCCATTTAATTTTTCATTAAAGTAGGCTATGGGTCTTTCTTCTTGCATTAAGACAACTCCAATACCTACACCCGAAGCAACACACTCAATTTCAAAAGTCTTAGAAAACTTTGGCAAAACTAATAAGGTGCATTACACAATTTTTCTTTCAACAAATTAAAAGATTTTTCTTGTACTTCCCCCCATTTAAAGCCAACATTTTTCTTGACAACTTCATTCAAAGGTGCGGCTATGGTGCTAAAATCCTTGACAAATCTTCTATAAAAACTTGCCAAGCCATGGAAACTCCTCACTTGGGTGATTGTTGTAGGAACCGGCCACTCTTTGATTCTTGCAGCACTTACTACAAATCCTAGAAAAACAAGCTCATCTTTGCAAAAATCACACTTGTTCATGTTAGCAAACAATCTTTCCTTTCTAAGAACTTGCAAAACTTGCCTAAGTTGATCCACATGCTCATCCAAGTTTCGGCTATACACCAAAATATCATCAAAATAAACAACCACAAATTTACCAATAAATGGATGCGTTACGTGATTCATAAGCCTCATGAAAGTACTAGGTGCATTAGATAATCCAAAAGGCATAACTAACCATTCATACAGCCTATATTTAGTTTTAAATGTGATTTTCCATTCATCACCTTCTTTCATTCTAATTTGATGATAACCACTCCTAAGATCAATTTTAGTAAACATGCAAGTACAATGCAACTCATCAAGCATATCATCTAACCTAGGAATGTCTATATTTAATGGTGATGTTATTTATAGCCCTACAATCAACACACATTCTCCAAGAACCATCCGTTTTAGGTACCAACAAAACAGGAACAGCACATGGACTTAAACTCTCACGAATGTATCCTTTATCAAGCAAGTCACTTACCTGCTTTTGCAGCTCCTTTGTTTCTTCAGGATTGCTTCTATATGCTGGTCTATTTGGTACGGTAGTCCCTGGGACAAAGTCAATTTGATGTTCTATCCCTCGAATAGGTGGTAGTCCACTTGGAATCCCATTCGGGAAAATATCTCCAAATTTCTTCAAAAGAGAAATCATTGAACTTGGCAATTCAAGTTCTTCAAAGTTAGTTTGATCATTAAAATAATTTTCTTTATATATCATGACCAGCAAGGGTTTCGTACATTCAATAGCCCCATTAATATCCCTAAAACTCAAGTAAAAATTCTGGTTCTTCCTCTCTTTTCTTTCTTTTCTTTTTTTTCCCTCGGTTTGGCTCTCATTGGCGAAAATTTCCAGATTGTTGGTGCTCTTGGGTTTGCTCTCTTTTCTCACCCCCCTCTCGACTTTCTCTTGGTTTTTCCACTCGATTTGGGTTTTAGAAAGCTTACCTTGATCAGCAACCTCAATCTCACCTTTTTGAAATGATGGTGAAGCCGTTGGTGCCATACTTGTTTTCTCTTTGAGTTTTTCGACCTCCCTCCTTTGTTGCATTTGTAGTTGATCTTTGTAGACCTCCTTGGGAGTCAATGGCTCCAGCTTGATTTTCTTCCCTTTAAACCTGAAAACAACACTATTTTCTCGACCAAAATGTGTAGCATCTTTGTCAAATTGCCATGGTCTACCTAGTAAAATATGTCCTGCATGCATTCTTACAATTTCACACAAGACAACATCCTCATACCTACCTATATTAAATTTAACTTTGGCTTGCTTATTTACCCTCATCTCACCACTATCATTTAACCATTGTAACCTATAGGGTTCTGGATGTTTAATTGTTTTCAAGCCTAATTTATCAACTACAAGATTACTCATCATGTTGGTACAACTCCCACTATCTATAATCATGCTACAAATCTTATCTTGTATTTCACAACAAGTGTGGAAGATGTTTTATCTTTGTATCTTCTCTTCATCTTTGTAGACAGAAAGTACTCTCCTTGAAACCAAGCTCAACTCAACATTAGATGTGTCTACTGGTTTGGCTTCATCATCATTGCATTCCTCCTTTTGTTCGGTTTCAGCTTCACTTTCTTCACTTGCAGATTCCAGCTCACCATCACCCTTTAATACCATGATTCTTCTATTTGAGCATTGGCTGGCTATGTATCCTCTTCCTTGGCACTTAAAACAAATTATTTCTCTGGATTTTTGACGTTTAGGATTAGATTTTATCTCACCTCTAAGTGCTTGGACAGATTTGGTCTTGGCCTCCCTTTTTGATAGGTTGGTACTTTCTTCTCCAACTTTCGGTTTTGGTTTGATTTCATTAGCTCAATTGTTTCTCCAGCCACTTGAATTGATTCTCCCACTGCTGGAAAGACTACCAAGCCGTGATCCTACACCCCTCCTCTTGAATTGGTGTTCAAGCTTAATGGCTACATGCAACATCTCCTCCAACTCCAAGTATTGTTGCAATTCAAGCTGGTTGGCAATGTCACGGTTCAAACCACCAAGAAATCTCGCCATTGTTGCCTCCCTATCGTCATTCATATTCAGCCTCATCATGAGCATCTCCATCTCTTTGTAACAATCCTCCACGGA
Source organism: Ziziphus jujuba (assembly GCF_031755915.1). Taxonomy (NCBI): domain Eukaryota; kingdom Viridiplantae; phylum Streptophyta; class Magnoliopsida; order Rosales; family Rhamnaceae; genus Ziziphus; species Ziziphus jujuba. Next base: position 25,646,229 of record NC_083389.1, read on the forward strand.
CCTACTTCCTTGAGACAAGGATTGAAGCCTTTGATGCAGCAACCTATGGTAATGTGATGGCACAAACCGCTTTCTCATGGCTCCTTTCATTTGTCACCATGTTGTGATCAAGTTATCACCAACTCTCCTCCGGGTGCCTTGCTTATTTGTCCATCATTAGAGTGCATAATGGCCAAACTCTATTGCTGCCAACTTCACCTTCTTACCCTCTGAATAATTATGGCAGTTGAATATCATCCCCATCTTTTCTTCCCACTCCAAATATGCCTCGAGATCACTTTTTCCCATGAATGATGGGATGTTGATCTTGATATTGCTAAGATTGTCATCTGTTTCTTCCCTCCTATACCTTCCATGGCCAGCTCTCTCTTGGACAGCAAAGGTTTCGACCATGACTTCCTCAAAGTCTCCACCGAAATTCTCCCCCTCAAATTCCTCTCTTGGTCTCTCATGGCCTCCTCATCCTCGACCTCGACCTTCATGGAATTCTTGCCTATTTCTTGTGGTTGGCATTCCTTGGGAAACTTCTAGCCTTCCCATCCTTTGATTCATGTGCTCAACTTGAGCACTCACCCGCTGTAATTGTTCCAAAACAGCTTTCAATTTCGTTTGCTCACCACTCCCGGTAGCTCGTGGATCACCATGAAATCCTACGGACTCTTCTTCATTAATTCTCAGTGGCGTGTCTCCTCTTCTTATTCTAGAATCTTCCATGTTATTAAAATACTACAAAAATAAAATAAATCCTCACAATATTCACTCCCTCGCGTGTTACACTCAAGTAAGGTCTCGACACTTGTGTTTGCACACTAGTTTCGACTTTTACCCTCTTTTAAACTCACTCTCTTGCCTTTTTCCACTCAAAGAATTAACTTAAAGTTCTAATTAAAACACCCACAAAACAGCAATTATATTACAAGTATGTTTTAATTAAACTTATCAATAAAACAGTAGCTAAAAGTAGGCAATACCGAAAGAATTCAACAAAACCTAGTTCGGCTTTTCTAGGCAAAATAAAGCAAATTAATGGGAAAACTTTGGAATTTTGAAGAACTGGACTATATGGTAATAGATTATGAGTTCAAGAATAAAATTCTATAAAAAGAAATTCAAATACGAACAAGAATCAAATTGAACAAAAATATAGAATAGCTGTTGGTTGTTGTTCTTTATAATTCAAGTTTTGTATCAAATCCTTTAACAAATTTTAATCCAAATAATTTAAGCACCCAAAATTCAAATATCCAACAAAATAATTCTCCAGAAACTCAAAATATCACAAATCAAATCTCCAAATCAAACAAGTTCCCAAACTCAAATTTCAACACCAAATTCAACAAACTTGAATTTTTTTTTTTTTATTCGGCTTTACCTCTTCTTCTTTTTTTCCCTCACAGAACATAAACAACTGCAGTAGCAAGAATAATTACCAAAATTGTAATTCCAACTCCAAAACTAACACCAAATTCGTGACCTCCCAATCAAAAATTCAAATTATGCGATTTTTGTTTTTTTATTTTTTTATTCCGCAAACCCCACTCTTCAAATTTATTTATTTATTTATTTAATATATGAATGCAAATATTTAAGACTAAAACAGCAAATAAAAATCAACAAAAAACCAAAATTAACAAGAACAATGATGAAAAACAACCAACAAACTAGGAAACAAAAATACGATAAAACTAGGAATCCTAATTCAACTAGGAATGAATTTTTTTATTTTTTTTTAATGATGCAGAACGTGTATGATGATAGAAGCAACCTTAACCTAATGCTAAAATTGTAGATTAACACAAAAATAAATAAAGCAAATAAGATAGATCAAACCTTAACAAAATTTGGCTCTGATACCAAATGGTACGAACCTAGGACGACCTGCTCCTAAACCCGTATTATATTAGCCCGGATCTCAATTAAGTTCAAGTTCTAATGGAATGGATCTCAACCCCTAACCAACTTGTGGTTAGAAACCTTGGTATAATGTAGACGCCACAATAGGGGATGGAAAACCTATTGATAAGTCAAGCTAAAACAACCAATTCTCTAATGGTGTTTTAGGTGTTCTCAAAAAACAAAGAGATAATTAATCTCAAAAGTATTTTCTCAATCCAATCTAGGCTGTATTCTTATTGAAAATAAGCCTTTAAATAGGCTTTGAAAGAAACAAAATAAACCCTAGGAAAAATCGGCCACACAATGAAGAGTTCTAGCTTGATTCCCTTATTTTCCTTTTCCTTTTCCTAATCTAATTAATTAATTCCCTTATTTTCAATTAGGAATTAATTAATTTACAAACAAAATAATAAAATAAAAACTTTCCTAAAATTATTTTTTCAATAAGTAAATAAATACAAATCCAAAATTAAAGATAGTTTCCTAAAAAAGTATAAACAAATTGGGAAACTAAATATGGTAATTTTCGGCTAGGTTGATAATGGCCCTTCTTTGATTTAATTGGACTCCAAATCAGCTTCATTAGTCTTTTTGGAATGCCAAATAAGATTATTATGAAGTTCCTCACATTTCCTTTGCTTAGAAATATGAGAAAAGGCTAATACAGTAAAATACAGTAAAGCTAGCAAAGACTACAGCAAATGTCGGCCTTTCTTCCCCTTGTGCGCAAACCACTATGTTGTTCGGCTTTGAAGCTGCTTTGGCTGGTTTCTATGACTCATCCACCATATGAATTGAACCCATAAGAATGGGGATCCAATTCATACAACCCGCCCTCCATATTGGCACTAAAAACGTCACCTAGGCCCGTTTTGGCTTCTATTGCTTGTATGAGTAGAACAAGCCTTGGTTCTTTAGATATGGACAACCCCTCTTGATTATGACTTATTCCTTGGATAAAGACAGCAAGATTGTCCTTGAAATTCTTGGCTTGGGCTCTAGTGATCGGCCCCACCTTCATCTGTATTGGATCAACACCCCAGCGAGTTGTCGGTTGAACGGTCTCGGGTGGATTCGCATCACCTGGTAAGTTAAGTTTGTAAGCATTTTCATTCATCCACTCCAAAACTTGAAAAGGTCCATCCATGCGCGGCATAAATTTTGACTTTCTTTGTTTTGGAAACCTTTCCTTTCAAAAGTGCAACCAAATCAAATATCCTAGATCGACCAATATCACAACAAAATCTAAAAATACATGCTCATTATGCAAAAAATTACACTTTTTAAAGTTAGCAAATAATCTCTTCCTAATTTTCAAATTGCCACAAAGTAAAGCTCTCAACAATGCAGATAAATTTCTAAACAGCAAAAGCATCTTTAAATAAGCATCTTTATAATTCATGACCAGCAATGGTTTCTTACTCAAGATGGCTTTATTAACATCCCCAAAAATCAAATAAAAATTTTTATTTTTCCTTTCTTTTCTTTCTTTTCCTTTCTCACTTACGGTTTCATTGAATTTTGCATCACATTGGCTATTTCTCCAAGTTTCTCACACTCGGGTTTATTATAATTTTTCCACTCAACCTGGGTTTTAGAAGACTTACCTTGGACAGCAAGCTCACCTTTTCCCTCTTGAATGGATGGTGAAACCGTTGGTGCCATATTAGCATTTGTAGTTGGTCTCTAAAAACCTCATTCGGGGTCAATGGCTCTAGCTTTACCTTCTTACCTTTAAATCTAAAAACAATACTATTCTCTTAACCATAATGAGTAGCATCATTATCAAATTGCCATGGTCTACCTAATAGAATATGTTCGGCATGCATAGGCACAACATCACACAAAACAACATCCATATATTTATCTATGCTAAATTTTACCTTGGCTTGTTTATTTACTTTCATCTCACCACTATCATTAAGCTATTGTAATCTATAAGATTCTGGATTTTTAATGGTTGTTAAGCCTAATTTATCAACTACCATGCTACTAATTACATTTGTACAACTTTCACTATCTATAATCATACTACCTATGTTACCTTGAATTTCGCATCAGGTGTGGAAGATGTTTTCTCTTTGAATTTGATCCTCATCTTAGCATATAGTAAGGACCCTCCTTGCAACTAAGCTCAAGTCAGCCCTTGAAGGTTGGAGTGTTTCGGGTCCTCATGCTCATCCCCTCCAAATTCTTCATCATCCAATTCGGCCTCTCCTCCACTTTCCTCACTTTTGGATTCTAGTTCACCATTACCTTTTAGCACTATGATCCTACTATTCGGGCATTGATTGGCAATGTGTCCTCATCCCTGACATTTAAAACACACAATTTCATGAGTTCTACAAGGTTTAGGATCAGATTTACCTTCATTTTTGTGTGCTTGGACAGATTTGGTTTTGGATTCCCTTTTTGGCCGATTTGAACTTTCTTCTCCAACTTTCTGCTTTAGGTTGTTTTCAAAGGTAGGATTGTTTTTCCAGCCACTTGGATTTGATCTTCTGCTATTGGAACCATCTCTAAACAGGGAGCTTCCCCTCCTTCTAAATTGATTTTCAATTTTGATGGCCACATGAAGCATCTCCTCCAATTCTACATATTGTTGAAGCACCACTTGATTGGCTATATCACAATTGAAACCACCCAAAAACCTTGCCATGGTTGCTTCTCTATCTCCATTCATGCTTAATCTCATCATAATCATCTCCATCTCCTTGTAATAATCTTCCACGGACCTACTTCCTTGTGCCAAAGATTGTAACCTTTGATGTAGCAACCTATGATAGTGAGTCGATACAAATCGCTTCCTCATGGCTCCTTTCATTTATCGCCAAGTAGGAATCAATTCATCACCTACTCTCCTTTGGGTATTTTGTTCATTTGTCCACCATTGGAGTGCATAATGACCAAATTCCATTACTACCAATTTCACCTCCTTAGCCTCTGAATAGTTGTGACAATCGAAGATCATCTCCATACGCTCCTCCCATTTTAAGTAAGCCTTCGGGTCATTTTTCCCCATGAAAGGTGGCATGTTTACCTTGATGTTGCCAAGATCATCATCTACCTCCTCTCACCTATGCCTCGCATGGCCTAGCCTCTCTTGGACAGCAAGTGTTTCATCCATTCCTTCCTCGAAATCATCTAAGTCGTCCATGACCTCCTCGACCTCAACCTCCATCTCCATTGAACTCTTGCCTCAAATTCAATCCACCATGAGATGTTTCTATTCTATCCATCCTTTCATTTATGTGGTTAAATTGAGCAGTCATCCACTGCAATTGCTCCAAGACAGCCCTCATGTCTATTTGCTCACCACTCTCCATAGCTCGGGAATCACCATGGAATCCTATGGATTCTTCTTCATTAATTCTTAGTGGTGGATGTCCTCTCCTCATTCTTGAATCTGCCATGTTAGTACAAATAATACAAAATAAAATATATTCTTACCAAAAATCACTCCCTCATGTGTTTCACTCAATCAAGGTCTCGACACTCGTGTTTTCACACTAGTTTATTTTTCCACTTAATGAATTATGTCAAAGTTCTAATTAAAACACCCACAAAACAACACTTAGATCACAAGTATGTTTTAATTTAACTTATCAACAAAACACTAGGAAAAAAAAGAAGCAATACCGAATGAATTAAGGTAAATCAACAAGAAACTTTGGGAATTAATAAGAACTGGACTAGATGGTAAGAAATTAATAATCCAAGAATGAAATTTTAGAGAACGAAATTCAAACTCAAACAAGAATCAATTTGAACAAAATTAAAGAGTAGTGCTGGTTGTTGTTCTTCTAATTCAAGTTTTGTATCAATTCCTTTAACTAATTTTAATCCAAATAATTTAAATACCCAAAATTTAAATATCCAGCAACAAAAAATAACTCTCCAACAACTCCAAATATTGAATAAATAATCAACAAAACAGCAGCTCCAAGAGATTTCTAGTAATAAATTTCAACATCAAATTCAACAAACCAAAATTGTTTTTTATTCGGCTTTTCCTTTTTTTTTTTTAACTCACATAAGACAACTGCAGTACAAAGAATCAACACAAAAATTGCAATTCCAGCACCGAATAATCACCAAACCCATGACCTCCCAAGCAAAATACAAATTGTACGGTTTTTTTTTTTTTTTTTTTTTTTTTTAAATATCTGTTAGGCTTTTTTTAATTTTTTTGAATATATGAATGCAAATATTTAAGACAAAAACAGTAAATAAAAATAATAAAAAAATCCAAAATTAACAAGAACAATGATGAAAAACAACCAACAAACTAGGAAGTAGAAATACCGTAAAACTAGGAAATCCTAATTCAAATAGGAATGATTTTTTATTTTTTTTTAAAGATGCAGAATGTATATGATGATAGAACCAACCTTAACCTAATGCTAAATTTTTAGATTAACACAAAAACAAATAAAGCAAATAAAGATAGATCAAACCTGAACAAAAATTGGCTCTGATACCAAATGATACGAACCTAGGGCGATCTGCGCCTAAACCCATATTATATTAGCCCGGATCTAATTATGCTTAAGTTCTAATAGTCACCTTGACCCCTAATCAACCTGTGATTAGAAACCTTGGTATATAATGAAGACGCCACAATAGGTGATGGAAGTCCTACTGATAAGTCAAACTAAAACACTCACTCTCTAATGGTGTTTTAGGTGTTCAAAAGAACAAAGAGAAATTCAATCTTACAAAATAAATTCTGAATATTATTAATGGTGTATTCTTCCACAAAAATAAGCTCTTTTATAGGCATGAGAAAACAAAACAAACCCTAATTACAATAGGTAAAACCAGCCATGCAATAAAGATTCCTAATATGGCTGAAAGTCTCCTCCTTTCCTAATCTAATTTTGATTAATTAATTCTTTTATTTTGAATTAGGAATTAATTAATTTACAATAAAAATAATAAAATAATAACTTTTCTAAGTTCATTTTTCCAGCAAATAAATAAATAGAAACCAAATAAAAGACTAATTTCCTAAAACAAAAAGTCAAAATTAAATTAGGAAACGAGTTGACTAGTTTGACTACTAAGGTATCTTTGACCAATCTTCAGCTTGTTTGGGCTTCAAATCAGCTTCCATATGCCATTTAGGAGACCAAATATGATTAATAATTATTCCTACACGTTGCCTTTTGATTGGAATAAGTCAAACAAGAAGAAAAGTAAAAGCTAGTGGCAAAACAGCACATTTTCAAGTATTAGAGCCATTCCTTGCTGCCCGAAGTCCAAATTTGCCCGAAAATAGCTATCCGGGTCCGTATCGGACTCCACCACTTGGAGGCTTAAAATGGGTCTTATATCTTCAAGTATTATCATGCCCTTTTGAGATTGAATAACTCCATTAATAAAGCCAGCCAAGTTGTCCTTAAATCTCTTAACTTATGCCCTAGTAATTGGCCCCATCATTAATTGTATAGGACCCGTACCCTAGCGGGTAGTCGATGGAACGGGCACGGGAAAGGTACGAAAAGAGAGGGATTCGGTAAACAAAAGCCTACATAGCAGTTCCAATGCTATGCCTTCATCCAATCGGCCATCTGTCCTCCATAACGATTATGGTTCAGAAACCAAGTGAATAGTTAGTTATTCATATTCGATTTTTGGATAGGTATGTACACTCTATTTTTTTTCAATAGAAAAACTTTTCTTAAATTAAAGATAATTTTTTTTTTTTGAAAAACAATAGATAAAGATTTATGTTTGCAAAGATGGCATTCCCAGCCTTTTCTAATATTTATATCAGATTAAATCACTGAATTGGAACATATACACTGAGAAATCTATTTTTTGAGACTATGTTTAATGGATACTTTTAGATCATTATTATATTTAGTTTACATTATTCGTCCATTTTCATAAAAATTCTAAAATGACTTTCCAGTTTTAGATCTTTCAACCCCTTATCCTAACTTCGGACCCATAGATTTATTCAAAATTCAGTAAACATCCTGGGTTTTTATATTTGATTGTATAGTGTATACCCGTTATACGAACAATACACACAACACAAAATGGATGGCTAGTCTATTTTCATCCATCATAGAATGATTATTCGCTTCTTTTTCTTCCTTGTTTGAATCATAATTCAATTAAAAATTCTCTAATTATCCTAATCTGGAGGAAAAATTCTTTGATTCTTCAACTTCGATGAAATAGGAATAGTTGCTTTCATTCTTTTACTGCTACTATTATATTACTACTATATTTTTATCAGTATATTTACTATTTTTACATTTGAATGAAATATAATTGGATTCAAATATTTCTTAGTTTTTATTGATTCCTATCAAAAAGAAAAAGAAAGAATTTGAGTAGAAGGTCTTCTTTTTTAAAGAGTCTGTTTTTATGTTATTTCGTACTGTCCAACTCCCTTTGTTTGGGGATTATTTTCTCACAATACGAACGGTTGTTAGGTCTAAAATATTGATGATTTTATGCCATATTTATAGCTTAATATTTGTTAGTTTGTGTTAATTTGTTATGGAAAGATACTTAATTATGTATTTTTCTTAATCTAGGTAAAAGAGGAAGAATTTTAAGAAAGCAACCATAAAAATGGATTCCTTGGGTCGAATTATGGTGGGAAGCAAGATTTGAGCTCGAACGGACTAAGCATTAAAAAGATTCCAAAAAGATACCTTAAAGATTCCATAATTATTCTATCGTGAATTTCATGGTGGAAGTGGATGTCATATGAATCATCACGATCTGAGGATTTCAAATGTCTCGTTATTTTTGGATTTTGAGGTGCGAGCAAAGAGTTATCATCATTTAAAGTTTAGAGTTTATAAAAAATAATATTCTAGTTAAATCTTCACCATTGATCAAAAGAGGGAATCAAGGCAATTTGAGGGCCAAGATAAAAACAAGCGGCTATAATTGGTTAATTTATCATTAATCAGGCACATGTCATGTCACATGCTTCATTAAGGGTAAATTAGACTAATTAACTATTTTTTTAGGAGGAATTAGATAAAAGGAAAGTAGTAGAGAGCAAGTAATATACAGTTTCCTTTTTACACATGAAATTCGTCCAACCCTTTTCATGGCCTAAAAAAGGTATCTTCCAAGACTTCCACATTGAAAATAAAAAGAGAAAAAGATTCCCAAGGTCCTATATATATAGCCCCCACCACATTGAAGGAAGATATACAAGTTTAGAGAGTTATTTAAGAGCTTTTAGGAACCTTAAATAGAAACAAACCAAATTTTGGGAGTTTCTAAGATTCTCTTAAGGGTTCTAGGGTTTTAAAGTTTTAGAGTTTTAGAATATCAATTGGAGCGCTTTGAGGAGGCAGAGAGACGTGGGCTTGCTTGGAAAAGAAGGCTACTACTTTGGGAGCTCTTGGAGGAGAATTTCTTCAATAGTTTTTATTCTCTTTTCCTTTCTCTTTAATTTGAATCTTATTATTTTTAATAATTATGGATGTTGAAATTATTTTTGCCATGAACTAATTTTCATAGCTAGGGCTATGATGTAGCCCTAACTATGAAGGTTTAATTATTTTAATATATGTTGAGATTTATTTAATTAGTAATATGTTTTGTTAATAAATCATTGGTATACTTAATGCTTTCATAGGCCGGAAGGAATGAATGATTTTAATAATATTTGAGCTTGGAAAAAGATAATATTATGGATCTCCAATGATTTACATGAATGCGTAACTGATTGGAAAATAGTTATGTCTCATGCCATATTATTTGCTTAATCTATGCTTGATGAATTTGCATGATTTAATTTATAGGCCGGAAGGAATAAATTAGGTTATGTGAATATTATCAATTGTGAGTGGAAACTACTTTTGATTAATTTTGTGATTAAGTGTGGTTAACAAAATTACTATTAATTAAATTCACATATTTAAGTAATTAAATTGGAATAGTTAGTGGTGAAATCAAATGCCCTAGTATTCATAATTATTCAATTCTCTCTCTTACTTGAAATTGATCTAATTTTAATTGATTGCTTTTGTTTAATTTAGTTTATTTAGTTTTCAAATGCCATCTTAAATTTTAGTTCAAATATTATCAAAACCTAATTATCTTTGGTACTTAATTCTTAATCCCTTGGGTACGACAACCCTATTTTTCCACTTTATTACTTGAAAACGATTCGTGCACTTGAGAGTTGATTTTACACATCAAGTATTTGGTGCCGTTGCCGGGGATTAAGGCATTAATATTAATTCGGATTGGGTTTAGTAGTACTTTGATCATTGTTTTCTTATTTTAACTTTTTATATTTGTTTCTTAATTTTGGTTTTAGTGTTGCACGCTAGGGTTTTAATTCTTTGCTTGTTTGGCCAACTTGCTTTGAATTTTTAATACTTATTTTGTGGTACTTGAAACCAAAATTGTGTTTTTAATTTATTGGTGCTTAGGTTACAAGTCTAGCATACTTAGGGATTTTATTATTATTTTTTTTATTTGTTTGGTTGAATAAGATTAGGTTTAGCTTACTTTTAGTTGAAATTTTAGTTTGCATAATTGTTTACTTTAAAAGCATACCTGCACAAAAGGGTTTAATTTTTTGCATTCAATTCTTTGGTTCATTATTTCCTAGAGTTATTTTCATTTATCTTTTAGTTAAGTGTTAGTTTGTTTTTCTTTATTGCTAATTGATTTTAATTGTTAGATTAGTTAGCAACATTAGAATTCTAATAATATTTTTTTCTTGTTCAATTTTCTAAATTTCTTTCTAATTTATTTTAATTGCTCTTTTTTTAGGAATTAGGTGTTATGTATGAGTCATAGTGGTGATCAAGAGTTCAAGGAGGAAGTTGACATAGAAAATAAACCAGCACCTAGAAAACAAGCCATAAGGGGTACTTGGGTACGTATAGACTAAGGAACTCCAGAAGGTGCAATGGCCAACCAAAGAGAAGATGATTTGCCTATATGCGAGTATGCTGCTCACAAGAAAGTTGGTGATTTGTCTTGCATAAGGAGACCACCCATTGAAGCAAACAATTTTAAAATTGAAGCATCTACTACTTTTTTGCTTAATCATGTTCAATTTTGTGGTTTGCCTCATGAAGATCCAAACATGCATATTTCTAGTTTTCTTCAATTGTGTGATATGTCTAAACAAAATGGTGTTTTTGATGATGCTTTTCGATTAAGACTTTTTCCTTGGTCTCTTAGAGACAAGGCAAAAGTGTGGTTAAATTCTTTACCTGCAGGTACTATCACTACATGGGATGCTATGGAGGCAAAATTCCTAGACAAATTTTTTCCTCCATCAAAGACCGCAAAATTGAAAAGTGATATAAACAATTTTTGTCAATGGGACCAAGAGACTTTGTAGGATGCATGGGAGCACTTCAAGGAACTATTAAGAAGATGCCCACACCATGGTTTTCCAACATGGATACAGGTACAGATTTTCTATAATGGTCTAGATTATGGTAACAAACAATTGGTAGATGCAGCTGCAGGAGGTTCTTTAATGAAGAAGAGGCAATCAGAAGCATTTGAATTAATTGAAGAGATGGCCCATAATAACTACCAATATCCAAGTGAGAGGAGACTAAATGGAAGAAGTCAAGTAAAGGCCGTGGAAGACGTTGATATTAACAACTTAGGAGCTTAACTTGCAACCCAATTCATCAAGACCTTGAACACTCAATTTGCAACCCAATAGGAGCTCAACTTGCAACCCAATAGGGGTGAATTCTATCCAATCTACTAATATTTTTTTATTTTGTGATTTATGTGGTGCTCATGATCATAAGGGTGTGGATTGCCAAGTTGGAAATCCCTTTGCTTCTGATGATGTTAATTTTGTAGGGAACTTCCAAAAGCAACAAAACAATCCATATTCTAACACATGTAATCCAGGATGGAGGAACCACCCAAATTTTTCATGGTCTAACAACAACCAGCAAGGGTCTAATCAAGGACAAAGTGGAGGGTTTCAAAGACAACAATTCCAATCTCCATTCTACCAAAAGCCGCAACTTGCACATCAAAATCAAAATTCTTCTCAAGTTCAAACTCAATTTTCTTCACTTGACCAATCCTTGCAAGAGTTATCTAATAATACTAATTCTTTCATGCAGAGAACTGAGCAACAATTGACAAACCATAGTGAAATGTTCAACAACCAAATGGCTGCAATCGAAAGCTTGGAGAACCAAATAGGTCAATTAGCAACTCAATTCCAAAGAAGTCAAGGAACTTTGCCAAGCCAAACGGAGAAGAACCCAAAGGAGCAGGTTCAAGCCATTATATTAAGAAGTGGAAAGCAAGTAGCATGTAAATATCCCTTTCATAGATGCCTTAGAACAATCCCATCTAGGTTTAGGAATGCAAAGTTAGATAATCAATTTAAAAAGTTTCTTGATGTATTTAAGCAATTGCATGTAAATATCCCTTTCATAGATGCCTTAGAACAAATGCCTTCCGATGTTAAGTTTTTGAAGGAGATATTGTCAAACAATAGGAGGTGGGAAAATTATGAGTTAATAGCTCTGAGTGAGGAGAGTAGTGCTAGGTTACACCATAGGATTCCACCCAAGTTAAAAGATCCGGGAAGCTTTGATGTCCCGTGTAACATTGGACATTATAATTTTATGGCTCTTTGTGATTTAGGTGCTAGCATTAATTTGATGCCATATAGCATTTACAGGAAGCTTGGAGTGGGACATGTGAAGCCTACCACAGTGACTCTTCAAATGGCAGATCGAAGCATCAAAAGGCCAAGGGGAATATTGGAGGATGTACTTGTAAAAGTAAACAAGTTCATATTGCCTGCAGACTTTGTGATACTTGATATGGAGGAAGATGACAACCTTCCAATCATTCTTGGAAAACCATTTCTTGCAACCGGACGTGCCCTAATTGATGTACAACAAAGGCAAGTAACCGTTAGAGTACTCAATGAGGAGGTAAGTTTTCAAATCCCTAATGTTGTTAAATTTCCTAATCTTGATGAAATTTCTTGCTGCTTTCTTGTCGATGCATGTGATGAATTGGTAAATGATATGGCAAAGGAAAGTAATTTAGATCCCTTAGGATTGAGTGAGTTATTTGGGCCATGTACAGAAGAAGAAAAATAAGAGTGTAACATCATAGATATAACCACCCACTGTGAGGTAGATTATGTTGGAAAGTTTGAGGATTTAGGTGAGAGTGGACCTAGAAAGATACCGAGTGTGGAGCACCCACCTATAATTGATTTGAAGCCACTACCTAGTCATTTAAAATATGCTTTTCTAGGATTTAATAATACCCTTCCGGTAATAATTTCATCCACCCTTAGTGAGGACCAAGAAGCCAAACTTTTAGAAGTTTTAAGAGAACATAAAACTGCACTAGGTTGGACTATAGCTGATATTAAGGGTATTAGCCCCTCTATTTGTATGCACAAAATACTTATGGAGGAAGACCGTAAACTGACTATAGAACATCAAAGGAGGCTTAATCCTAATCTTAAGAAAGTGGTTCATGGTGAGATTTTAAAGCTTTTAGATGCCGGGATTATCTATCCTATTTTGGATAGTAATTGGGTAAGTCCTATTCAAGTAGTTCCTAAGAAAGGTGGGATGAGTGTTCAAGAGAATGGTAAGAGTGAGCTTATTCCTACTAGGTTAGTTACTGGGTGGAAAGTGTGCATTGATTATAGGAAGCTTAATAAGGCCACTAGAAAAGACCATTTTCCTTTGCCATTCATTGATCAAATTTTAGAAAGGTTAGCCGGTAAGGAATATTATTGTTTTCTAGATGGTTATAGCGGTTACAATCAAATAGCTATTGTCCCTCATGATCAAGAAAAGAGTACTTTTACTTGTCCTTATAGAACTTTTGCCTATAGAAGGATGCCTTTTGGTTTATGCAATGCACCTGCAACCTTTCAAAGGTGTATGATGTCCATCTTTTTGAATATGGTAGAAGATATCATTGAAATTTTTATGGATGATTTTAGTGTATTTGGTGATTCTTTTACCTCTTGCTTGCAAAATTTATCTAGGGTTCTTCTAAGGTGTAAAGAAATGAATCTTGTGCTTAATTGGGAAAAATGTCACTTTATGGTTCAAGAGGGCATAGTTTTAGGTCATAAGGTTTCTAAAAAGGGAATTGCGGTAGATAAAGCTAAAATAGAAGTTATAGAAAAATTGCCTCCACCTACTTCAATAAAAGGTATTAGGAGTTTTTTTGGGCATGCGGGATTTTATAGGAGATTTATTAAGGATTTTTCCAAGATAACGAAACCTCTTTGTAACTTGTTGAATAAAGATGTTCCCTTTGTTTTTGATGATGAATGCATGCATGCTTTTAATCTTTTGAAAGAAAAATTAATATGTGCTCCCATTATGTGTACTCCTAATTGGAATCTACCTTTTGAAATTATGTGTGATGCTAGTGATTATGCTATAGGAGCTGTTTTGGGACAAAGGAAAGATAAAAAACTGCGTGTTATTTATTATGCTTCTAGAACTTTGAATGATGCTCAACTTAATTATGCTACTACTGAGAAAGAGATGCTTGCCATTGTCTTTGCTTTTGATAAGTTTAGAGCATATTTGTTAGGTTCTAAGACCATTGTCTATACCGATCATAGTGCAATTAAGTACCTCATGAGTAAGAAAGAGTCTAAACCTAGGTTAATTAGATGGGTTTTGTTACTTCAAGAGTTTGACTTAGAAATTTTGGATAAAAAAGGAGTAGAAAACCTAGTAGCTGATCACTTGTCTAGGTTGGAATTGAGTGAGGAAAAAGAAGAAAGAGATATAGAAGAGTGTTTTCCGGATGAGAAAGTGTTTAAGGTTGATGGTATGTTTGATGTACCTTGGTATGCTAACATTGTTAATTATTTGGTTACTAATGTTATGCCGCCTAGTTTGGGAAAACCATATGAAAAGCATAAGTTTCTTAAGGAAAGTAGGTATTACTTTTGGGATGACCCCTATCTTTTTAAGAAGTGTGCTGATGGTATAATTAGGAGGTGTGTTGCTAGAGAAGAGATAATGTCCATTATTAAAAGTTGTCATTCTAGTGAGTATGGGGGGCATTTTGGGACTAGAAAAACCATAGCAAAAATGTTAAATTTTGGATTTTATTGGCCATCTATGTTTAAAGATACTAATATTTATGTGCAAGGGTGTGATAGGTGCCAGAGAACTGGGAACGTATCAAGGAAGAATGAGATGCCTTTGAAGAATATCCTTGAGGTAGAATTGTTTGATGTTTGGGGTATTGATTTCATGGGTCCTTTTCCTTCTTCTTGTGGTAATAAATATATTTTGGTTGCTGTGGATTATGTTTCTAAATGGGTTGAAGCTAGTGCACTACCTACTAATGATGCACGAGTTGTAGTGAAATTTTTTAAAAAATACATTTTTACTAGATTTGGTACACCCCGAGCAATCATTAGTGATGGTGGCACTCATTTTTGCAACAAACAATTTGAATCCCTTCTTGCTAAATATGGTGTTAGACATAAAATTGCTACCCCTTACCACCCACAAACTAGTGGGCAAGCAGAAATTTTAAACAGGGAAATAAAGAGGATTTTGGAGAAGACGGTCAATGCTTCAAGAAAGGATTGGAGCTTAAAGCTAGATGATGCACTTTGGGCATACCGGACCGCCTATAAGAGCCCCATTGGTACTTCTCCGTATAAACTGGTTTTTGGTAAGGAATGTCATCTTCCCGTGGAATTGAAGCATAAAGCATATTGGGCAACCAAGTTTCTCAATTTTGATCAAGAGGCTGTGGGCAAGAATAGGCTATTGCAATTGGATGAACTTGAAGAATTTAGGATGGATGCTTTTGAGAATGCAAAGATTTACAAAGAAAAGACAAAGAGATGGCATAACAAGATGTTGGACAAAAGGTACTTCTTTATAACTCTAGACTTAAATTGTTTCCAGGTAAATTAAGATCAAGATGGAGTGGACCATATGATATTGTACAAATTTTTCCAAGTGGAGCAATTGAAATCACCAAACCGGGACATGAAAGTTTTAAGGTGAATGGGCAGTGGTTGAAGCCATATTTTGAAGGTGGAGTGCTTGAGACTAGCCTCTACTTGGATGATCTTAATTAAGTTAAAGGGAGGAGTCAAGCTAATGACTTTAAACAAGCGCTCTTGGGAGGCAACCCAAGTTTCTTTCTTTACCTTATATTTATCTATTTATTTTAGTTGTTTTTAGTTGTTTTCTTGTTTTTAGGTTGTTTTGATGTGTTTTGTTTGAGTTTTTGCAAGGTTTTAAGATGTTTAGGTGTAAAAGAGCAAAAGACGAATGTTGAGAATTTCAAGTCTAAAGTTAGGTTTTTGGAGTATAACCACCTTGAATATGCATTGGAGTACATCAAATTGTATGGATACATGCCCTTCTTTTTGGCCGCGTGGTGTGTAGGGAAAATGCAACATGTAAGTTTTTCTCAAGTTTTCACATTACGTGGAACATTCCATGTCTTCAAAGGGAAGTATTCTTTACCTTTTATTTACTTTTGCTTTATTTTATGTTTTTCACAATGAGGAGATTGTTCATTTTAAGTTTGGGGGTGAAAAGCATGCTTTGCATCTTTTAAATCTTGTCCATTTAAGTGTTTGTATAAGTTTTCAAAAATGTTAGTTTTAGTTTTTATTTTCCTTCATTATTAAAAAAAAATAAAAAATAAAAAAAAATTTGTTTTTGTGGTGTTTTCTTAAGTACTTTAATGAGCCGATGATAAGACTATGATTGAAAATAAATTGGTTTTTAGATGGTGGATTTGTTTTTGTGTATGCCTAAATGCTTGAATTTATATTCACATATAACTTTCAATAAATTTTGAGCACATAATCAATAATGCATAATTTAGATTGTGTTTTGAAGAAGGTTTGCATGAATTAGAGTACTTTATTATTAATTGAACTCTAAAACTTGCTTGATTATTGCTTAAGGTGAAATCCTAGGTGAATGCATTACTAAGAACATGATTTAGGCCATCTTTGTTTAAGTTTGAGCCTTTCAAGCCAACCTAATACATTATCTTCCACTAGTACCATATTTGAGCCTTTAGGATGCATAAAGATGTATTAGAGCATTTTCTTCATTAAAGCACATTTACTTACCCTTTTTGAGCCTTAAATTTCTTTTTCCTACCTTGAACATACTACAAAGAGAGCTTTAATTGAATTGATATGAATATATGCTTGTGAGCTTGTTTGAGTGTTGAAAAAGAAAAAAATTTTAAAAAAAATAAAAAAAAAAGGAAAAAAAATAAAGTTTGGAGGTTAAGTATTTGGTGAATTTGGCTCTAGCATGCATTTTTGTGTAAATTAGAGGTTTGAATGTGCAATAAGAAGAAAGATAAGTTTGGGGGTTTAGTGGAAAAGAAAGAAAAAAAGAAAAAAAAAAGAAATAAAGAAAGAATATGTGTGATTTGAAGAATGTATGCACAATAAAAAGGAGAAAAAGGATATTGAAATTGAAGTTAAAATAAGAAAAGAAGTTCTAATAAAGAAACAAATTTTACAAGTAATTTATTCATTGATATTTAATTTTAGCTTTATTTCTTTGATTTATTATATCCTATCCTTTTCTTTCTTTAGCCTTATCCATTATCCTTAACAATAGAAATCATGAAGTCCTAATGATTTAAGGTGATGCGTTAACCTACATTAGTGGAGAGTGATAATTAAGTCAAGCATATGGTAGTTCATACGTTATTATCAATCTCTAATTCTTGTAAATTTATTCAAGCATATGATAATTAAGTGTATAAATTGATTTCCACACACACACATTGGAAGTATCATATATGTTGGATAGAATATAAGGTATTGAGTTACATAATTACTTTGAAACCATTTGAAAAGTCATATGTTATACAATCTTTGAGGCACCTCATTAAAGTATCTTATGTTCTGTAAATAAAATTTCATTTTCTTATTCTTTTTCTTTGCTAGGGACTAGCAAATCTTAAATTTGGGGGTATTTGTTAGGTCTAAAATATTGATGATTTTATGCCATATTTATAGCTTAATATTTGTTAGTTTGTGTTAATTTGTTATGGAAAGATACTTAATTATGTATTTTTCTTAATCTAGGTAAAAGAGGAAGAATTTAATAAAACAACCATAAAAATGGATTCCTTGGGTCGAATTATGGTGCGAAGTAAGATTTGAGCTCGAACGGACTAAGCATTAAAAAGATTCAAAAAAGATACCTTAAAGATTCCATAATGATTCTATCGTGAATTTCATGGTGGAAGTGGATGTCATATGAATCATCACGATCTGAGGATTTCAAATGTCTCGTTATTTTTGGATTTTGAGGTGCGAGCAAAGAGTTATCATCATTTAAAGTTTAGAATTTATAAAAAATAATATTCTAGTTAAATCTCCATCATTGATCAAAAGAGGGAATCAAGGAAATTTGAGGACCAAGATAAAAACAAGCGGCAATAATTGGTTAATTTATCATTAATCAGGCACATGTCATGTCACATGCTTCATTAAGGGTAAATTAGACTAATTAACTATTTTTTTAGGAGGAATTAGATAAAAGGAAAGTAGTAGATAGCAAGTAATATACAGTTTCCTTTTTACACATGAAATTCGTCCAACCCTTTTCATGGCCCAAATAAGGTATCTTCCAAGACTTCCACATTGAAAATAAAAAGAGAAAAAGATTCCCAAGGTCCTATATATATAGCCCCCACCACATTGAAGGAAGATATACAAGTTTAGAGAGTTATTTAAGAGCTTTTAGGAACCTTAAATAGAAACAAACTAAATTTTGGGAGTTTCTAAGATTCTCTTAAGGGTTCTAGGGTTTTAAAGTTTTAGAGTTTTAGAAGATCAATTGGAGAGCTTTGAGGAGGCAAAGAGATGTGGGCTTGCTTGGAGAAGAAGGCTACTATTTTGAGAGCTCTTGGAGGAGAATTTCTTCAATAGTTTTTATTCTCTTTTCCTTTCTCTTTAATTTGAATCTTATTATTTTTATTAGTTATGGATGTTGAAATTATTTTTACGATGAACTAATTTTCATAGCTAGGGCTATGATGTAGCCCTAACTATGAAGGTTTAATTATTTTAATATATGTTGAGTTTTATTTAATTAGTAATATGTTTTGTTAATAAATCATTGGTATACTTAATGCTTTCATAGGCCGGAAGAAATGAATGATTTTAATAATATTTGAGCTTGGAAAAGTATAATATTTTGGATCTCCAATGAGTTACATGAATGCATAATTGATTGGAAAATAATTATATCTCATGCCATATTATTTGCTTAATCTATGCTTGATGAATTTGCATGATTTAATTTATAGGCCGGAAGGAATAAATTAGGTTATGTGAATATTATCAATTGTGAGTGGAAACTACTTTTGATTAATTTTGTGATTAAGTGTGGTTAACAAAATTACTAGTTAATTAAATTCACATATTTAAGTAATTAAATTGGAATAGTTAGTGGTGAAATCAAATGCTCTAGTATTCATAATTATTCAATTCTCTCTCTTACTTGAAATTGATCTAATTTTAATTGATTGCTTTTGTTTAATTTAGTTTATTTAGTTTTCAATTGCCATCTTAAATTTTAGTTCAAATATTATCAAAACCTAATTATCTTTGGTACTTAATTCTTAATCCCTTGGGTACGACAACCCTATTTTTCCACTTTATTACTTGAAAACTATTTGTGCACTTGCGAGTTGATTTTACACATCAAGGGTAATTCAAAGAAATTATAGAATGGATTTCTACCTATGTCTAGATCTGGAATAAATGGAAATTTTATTGATAAGACCTTTTCAATTGTAGCCAATATCTTATTGCGAATAATTCCTACAACTTCGGGGGAGAAAGAGGCATTCACCTATTACCGAGATGGTGCGATTTGATTCTTTTTTTTTATTTATTATTATTTTCTTTCTTATTTAGTTATTATATTATAAAATATTATGTTATAATAAATTATAAAAATATATTATAATTTAATTAATTACACTATAATAAATTATAATTAATAAATAATATATTTATTATATATATTTAATATATTTATTATATATATATATTTATTATAATTGTAAATAATTATATAATTATAATAAATTACAATTATCAATTATAAAGTTATAAATCAATTTTATATTTTTTATATATTTTCTAATTTTTTCTTTTTTATAGTTATACTTTTTTTATTTTACGGCTTTCAATCTTAGGAGAAAGACACTCAGAATAGAACGGAAAAAAAAAATTATTAAAATAAATCTACACTTGTTGAAGGTGAAGTTTGTAAATAAACTAAGCCCTTCTATCGTGTATCCCCGATTAATGCAGCATCAGATGCTTCACTTGTCGATTTTAGAGTATTGACTGAAAGGTTACCCTATAGGTTAGGTCAAACCTACTCCACTAGTACCAATAGGGGAAATACGGGAAGAGGCACTACTCCTAGAGTCAACAACACGAAAACTTTGGTATAAATTATACCTTTTCTTTATCAGGATCGAGACTAACAAGAATGGTTGGGACAACAAACATCCATCTCGTTCATATTTTGGATACCCCTATAACCATCGAAGACTGTTGAAGTGAGTAATTCCTGGAAATTAAGAGACGCTGAAGACAAAGAAATTGTTGGAGTCACCTTTTTTTATTTTATCTAGTACTAACATGCTTTATGTTAAGGAAAGGTTTTTTACAAGAAGGTTGGCTACAGATTTCTTGTAAAAACACTAGCCCCACTTAGTTTGTAATGAGACTATTTCATTTCAGTCTTCGTGGATTAAATGTATTATTCTCATTATGCATATAAAGGAGGAGCTGTATGAGATGAAAATCTCATGTATGGTTTTGAAATGGAGATTTTTTTAATCGAACGATGGCCATAATGGATGTTGGCTCAATCCAAAGGAAATTATGTAGAAGCTTTACAGAATTATTACGAAGCTATATGATTAAAAATCAATCCCTATGATCGAAGTTATATACTCTATAACATAGGCCTTATCCACATAAGGAACAGAGAACATACGAAAGCTTTGGAATATTATTTTCGGGCACTAGAGCGGAACCCATTCTTAACACAAGCTTTGAATAATATGGCCGTGATCTGTCACTACGTGTGGCTATCTCCACTATAGAAAGGGAAAGAAAGAGAAAATCCATTAATAAATACTAGAAAAAATAGGCTTTCTATATATGTATCGTCCAAAACAACGATTTTTATCAACTGTAGTAAAGAAATGCACTTCATAGAAGTGGAAATATGACTAAATTTGTATGCCTGTATACTTTATTCTATGGATAAAGGGTCTAATTGAAAAGGAAGGGCCGTAAAGATCAATTCGCGAGATTTTAGGCCTATACAATAACAACTGCTTACTTATGTCATGATATGAGATAAAAGTTAGGAATCCACTTACGTAATAGATTTGATCCCCTAAGGTATTGAGCAGCGGTGTAGCATCAGATCCCAACGATAGTAAGTCTTTTCCTTCTTATGAAGAAAGTGTTTTTCAAAGATTCTATATATATTGATATATGAAACCGAGATAGTTACCTTTCACAATTTTTTAATGATAGCGAAAATACCTATGCTTTATAAAGGTGGGAGAGAAGATAAAACTGATTAAATCATTAAGCAAAATTAAAGTTTGAAACTCATACCCTCTTTTGGTTAACTCGAGAGAAAAAAATGGGAGAGATCCATGAGAAATCTTATTCAATTATATATGGTAGATTAAAAAAATGAGATACTAAAAGAATTTGATTGCTGAGCTGTATGAGGTAAAAAACTCTCAAGCACGGTTCTAAGGGAAGGAATTTACCCGCCTATTCCAACAGGGGAGAACAGGCCATTCGATAAGGAGATTCTAAAATTACGGAGGCTTGGTTCAACCAAGCTGCCTAGTATTGGAAACATGCTATAGTGGTTACTTCTAGGAATTATATTGAAGCGCAAAATTGGTTGAAAATCACAAGGCATTTCGAATAAGAACACTATTTTATTCTAACTACCTTTTTGTTACATTTTTTTATTTGTTATAATGAATTTTTTATGAATTGTTTGTTGTCTCTATCAGTCAAATAAAATGGATCATTTCTTTGGGAAGAACCAATCAAAAAATTTCATTATATCTCTTCTCCTTCTAAGATCGTTATATTTTATCTGTAATTTCGTAGGGATAAACGATATACAGATAAGTTAGAAAATATATTTCTTTTCTGCTGTTAATAATAATAACTAATAAAGTAAAAGAGACCCTTGAATGACTAAATAGAAATATTGGTATGTCTCTTAATAATGACTAATGGCTATTCACACGGTTTGGAATAAAGTAATAGTAATATGTTCTATGTAAGACATAAAGTGTCTTCATTTAGGAACTTTGAATTGAGAAATGAATACATTAGGTTGCATAAAAAAGAATTGCATCAATTCAAAGCCCCCCAAAAAAAAAAATTTATAAGATTAAAAAGGTCCGTTAAGCGCCCCCTGGCTATGTCATAATAGATCCGAACACTTGCCCGGATTGACTTCCAAATCGTAATTGCTTTAGTGAATAACTAAAGAAAATGAATAGATGGGAGATAGAAGATAAAAAACTAAGTCTAAACATCTCTCATAGGTTCACTAATTACTTAACTATTAGCGGGTCTCTTTGTATGTGTTGTTTGGAAAGAGGAGGACTCAATGATTATTCATTCGTCGGAGCCAGAAGTTAAAATTTTGGTAGATACGGATCCCATAAAAACTTCTTTTGAGGAATGGGCCAGACCATGTCATTTCTCAAGAACAATAGCTAAAGGATTGGATCCTACCACTTGGATTCGGAACCTACACGCTGATGTTCAGGATTTTGATAGCCATACCAATGATTTGGAGGAGATCTCTCGAAAAGTATTTAGTGCCCATTTCGGCCAACTCTCCATCATTTTTCTTTGGTTAAGTAGTATGTATTTCCACAGTGCTCGTTTTTCCAATTATGAATCATGGCTAAGCAATCCTACTCACATTAGGCCTAGTGCCCAAGTGGCTTGGCCAATAGGGGATCAAGAAATATTGAATGGTGGTATAGGAGGTTCTTTCCGAGGAATACAAATAACCTCTGGTTTTTTTCAGCTTTGGTGAGCATTTAAAATAACTAGTGAATTACAACTCTATTGTACTGCAATTGGTTCATTGGTTTTTGCTGGCTTAATGCTTTTTGCTGGTTGGTTCCATTATCACAAAACTGCTCCAAAATTGGCTTGGTTCCAAGTTGTAGAATCTATGTTGAATCATCATTTAGCAGGGCTACTAGGACTTGGGTCTCTTTCTTGGGCAGGGCATCAAGTACATGTATTTTTACCAATTAATCAATTTCTAAATGCTGGAGTAGATCCTAAAGATATTCTACTTCCCCATGAATTTATCTTGAATAGGGATCTTTTGGCTCAACTTTATCCTAGTTTTGCTGAAGGAGCAACCCTTTTTTTCACATTGGATTGGTCAAAATATGTTGAATTTCTTACCTTTCATTGAGGATTAGATCTAGTAACTGGGAATCTATGGCTGACCGATATAGCACACGATCATTTAGCTATTGTAATTCTTTTCCTAATAGCAGGTCACATGTAGAGGACCAACTCGGCCATTGGTCATGGCATAAAAGATATTTTAGAGGCTCATAAAGGCCCATTTATCGGCTAGGGTCATAAAGGTCTATATGAAATCCTAACAACATCATGGCATGCTCAATTAACTATTAACCTAGCTATGTTAGGCTCTTTAACTATTGTCGTAGCTCACCATATGTATTCGATGCCCCCTTATCCATGTCTAGCTACTGACTATGGTACACAACTTTCATTGTTCACACATCACATGTCGATTGGTGGATTTCTCATAGTTGGTGCTGCTGCTCATGCAGCCATTTTTATGGTAAGCGACTATGATCAACTACTCGATACAGTGGTCTATTCGATTGTGTCCTTAGACATTGCGATGCAATCATATCACATCTCAACTGGTTATGTATATTTTTAGGCTTTCACAGTTTTTGTTTGTATATTCATAATGATACTATGAGCACTTTAGGGCATCCCCAAGATATGTTTTCAAATACTGCTATACAGTTACAACTCATCTTTGCTTAATGGATACAAAACACCCATGATTTAGCACCTGGCGCAACAGCTCCTGGTCCAACAACAAGTACTAGTTTAACTTGCGAGGGTGGTGATTTAGTGGCCGTGGCTAGCAAGGTTGCTTTTTACCTATTCCATTAGGAACCACCGATTTCTTGGTACATCACATTCATGCATTTAGGATTCATGTGATGGTATTGATACTTCTTAAAGGTGTTTTATTTACTCATAGTTCACGTTTTATACGAGACAAAGCAAATCTTTGTTTTCATTCCCTTTGTGATGGGCCTGGAAGGGGGGGGGGGGGGGACATGTCAAGTATCCACTTGGGATCATGTCTTCTCAGGACTATTCTAGATGTATAATTCAATTTCAGTAGTAATGTTCCATTTCAGTTAGAAAATGCAGTCAGATGTTTGGGGTAGTATAAGTGATCAAGGAGTGGTAACTCATATCACGCGAGCAACTTTGCACAAAGTTTTGTTATGATTAATGGGTGGCACCACGATTTCTTATGGGCACAAGCAACCCAGGTAATTCAGTCCTATGGTTCTTCATTATCTGTATATGGCCTTTTTTTTTGCTAGGTGCTCATTTTGTATGGACTTTTAGTTAAATGTTTCTATTCAGTGGTGTTGTTATTGGCAAGAACTTATTGAATCGTCTTTTGGGCTCGTAATAAATTAAAAGTTGCTCCTGCTACTCGGCTTAGAGCTTTGAGCATTGTTTGAGGATGTGCTATAGGAGTAACCCATTACCTTCTGGGTGGAATTGCCATAACATGGGCGTTCTTCTTAGCAAGAATTATTGCAATAGGATAATGGCTAGGAGGATTTGAAAGGCATTATGGCATTAAGATTTCCAAGGTTTAGCCAAGGCTTATCTCAAAACCCCATTACACATCCTATTTGGTTTGGTTTTGCTACTGCACATGACTTTAAAATTCATGATGATATTACTGAGGAACATCTTTATTAGAATATTTTTAATTCCCATTTCGACCAATTAGCAAAAATTTTTCTATGGACTTCTGAAAATCTGTTTCATGTAGCTTGGCAAGGAAACTTTGAGGCATGGGTATAGAACCCTTTACATGTAAGACCTATTGCTCATGCAATTTAGGATACTCATTTTGGTCAATCGGCTATGGAAGCTTCTACTCAAGGGGGTGCTCCTAGCCCAGTGAATATCGCTTCTTTTGGTGTTTATCAGTGGTGGTATACAATCGGTTTACGTACTAATGGATATCTTCATAGTGAAGCTCTTTTTCTATTATTTCTTTCTGCCATATCTTTACTAGCTGGTTGGTTACACCTACAACCGAAATGGAAACTGAGCGTTTTGTGGTTTAAAAATGCCAAATTGTACCTCAATCATCATTTATTAGGACTATTCGGAGTAAGTTCCTTAGCCTGGATAGGACATTTAGTTCATATTGCTATTCCAGGAGCCAGGGGGAATACGTTCGCTGGAATAATTTCTTAGATGTATTGCCGCACCTCTAAAGATTAGGCCCACTTTTACAGGTCAGTGGAATCTTTATGCTCAAAACCCCGATTCAAGTAGTCATTTATTTGATACCTCCCAAGGGCCTGGAACTGCCATCCTAACCCTTCTCAGAGGATTCTATCCACAAACGCAAAGTTTATGGCTGACTAATATTGCTCATCATCATTTAGCTATTGCATTTATTTTTTTTATTGCTGGTCATATGTATAGAACAAATTTCGGGATTGGATACAATATAAAAAATATTTTCGAAGCACATATTCCTTTGGGGGGGCAATTGGGGTGTGGACATAAGGCTCTTTATGACACAACAAATAATTCGATTCATTTTCAATTGGGCCTGGCTCTAGCCTCTTTGGGGGTTATTACTTCCTTGGTCGCTCAACAAATATACTATTCACCTGCTTATGCATTCATAGCACAAGGGCTATCCTATTTGTACAGATAAATGGGCTATCCTATTTGTATAGATATGGTCGAGGGGCACATTCAATCATTGTTTGCCCATTAGTTTTCCACTCGTCTTTTCACCGCAGGGTAGAGCAGCTTGGTAGCTCGCAAGGCTCATAACCATGAGGTCATGGGTTCAAATCCCATCTCTGCAACATTTTTTTGGCAAAAAATTTTAGGTTTGGTTTTGTTAATTTGTTAACTAATAATTAATTACCATTTTTCTTTGGGGGCGGGAGAAAAAGAAAGGGGGATAGAAACAATATACTATTGTGATCAACTTTACGTAATCCTTTATTCTATTAACTTAAGTACATTAAGTTATTATTCCGAGCGGATAGCAGGAATCGAACCCGCATCTTCTCCTTGGCAAAGAGAAATTTTACGATTCGACTATATCCGCATCTTTTTTTTTTTTCATTCTTGATACGAAATGTATAGATTATATTGGAGTAGAGCTAGGCCCAATACTCTCTTTCATTTTTATAGTTTATGTTATTTATAGTATATATAATTATATATATATATATATTAAATATAATTTTATATAATTTTAAAATTTATTATATTATGATATATTGTGAATAAAAAAATAAATAACCTTTTTTTCGTTTATATATCTTATTATATATTTATATATTATATTCTATTTCGATATAATAGTTGTTTATATAGTTTATATATAATTTATAATACATATTTATTTCATATATATA
The DNA here is from genome assembly GCF_031755915.1 of Ziziphus jujuba. Taxonomy (NCBI): domain Eukaryota; kingdom Viridiplantae; phylum Streptophyta; class Magnoliopsida; order Rosales; family Rhamnaceae; genus Ziziphus; species Ziziphus jujuba. The sequence continues at coordinate 25,672,920 of NC_083389.1, forward strand.
TAAACAAAATTTACAATACAAATACACAAATACAATAAGTTTGCTTCCCTCGAATTTTTAGAATTTTTTTTATTTGTATTTTATTTATGGGGCTTGTATGGAATTTTAATGTGTCTCACAACCCGAAAGAATTTAGGGAGGGGTCAGTTGTAGATCTAAAGCGAATAGGTTCAAGAGATGAGAGAATTAAGGATACCCACCAGAAAGACTAATCCAATCCATAATGATGTATGGGAAAATACAACATTTTTGTTACTTGCCCAACTATGAGGAGAAGCAAATACAACGGGTACACTAATTAGTAAGATTGATGAAGTAGCAATTAATGCAAAAACAGCCAATTGGAAAGCAATAGTCATGTTTCTAATCCTCCAATCTACCAACAAAAGAATTATACCATTTGGTCCGTTTATCAGCCAAAAATTTGTAAAAAAAAATAAAAATGCATCATAGAAGTATTTTACCATGACTCCATCATTGATTCTATATAACTTATTATCGACTTTTGCCACTTTTTTTTATTAAGGCATAGAATCAAGGTTGGTTTTTTTACTTTACAAAAGGAGCATGCTGGATCATGCATCTATACATATACAGACAGATAGGCCTATAGATTCATAACCGATATCTTTCTATAGATAGTAATGGTATCAACTCATATGTCCATGTTCTAATCAGGGGAAAAAATAAAACAGAAATTAGCTTTCGGAGAGATGGTCGAGTGGTTAATAGCTCTTGTCTTGAAAACCGATATAGTCTGAAACAAAGAACTATCGAGTGTTCGAATCCCTCTCTCTCCTTTCTTGGTTTGGTGAATAGATTTGTTGCTTTTATTTTATTTTATTGGTTTTTCCCTTTCATTATCATAAAGGGGAATGGCTCGGCTAAGTGGGATAGCTGAGCCAAAAAAAAAAAAAAAAAGATTAGATATAAATGGGTTGAAAAGAAGGGAAAAAGGAATACTTTTTAAATCTGACTTGACCCACCTAACCTAATATGTATGGTGGAATCAAATTGATTCCTACTTCAAGCATCAGGCTTCCCGTCTTAATTAAGAGGAGTCATGGATAGAACAGGTTCAAAATCATGATAAATTCCTTTTTCAAATCCTGCAGCAACTGCACGAGGCCTTCCCGCATGCCATAAATGACCTACGAATAGGAAAAATCCTAGAACAAAATGAGAGGTAGCTAGCAAACTTCTAGGTGAGCCAGAATTGATTGCATTGATCTCAGTTGCTATGCCTTCCATGAAATTTAAAGAACCTATAGAAGCATGATTCATATATTCAGCAGAATGCCGTTCTTGCCAGGGCTAGATGTCTTTTCTCAACTTACTCAAGTCCAAACCGTTGGGGCCCCTTAAATGTTCTAACCAAGGAGCACATCGATCCTAGAAATGAATAGTTTCTCTTCTAAAAATAACTTCCCCAGCCGAGGAGCACATTAGATATTTACCTAAATTGGTAAGTCCTTGAACAGATCCCATATTAGCCCTAAAACATTGGTCTCTAACTAAAAATGTAAATGCTTGAGCTTGAGAAGCTTCCAGTCCAATAGGCCCGTTAAACTCACTAGGATAAGCGGTATTATTGAACCAGACAAAGCAACAAGCAATAAAAGAAAAAACAGATAAAGCACCTAAATTATAAGACAAGTAAGCCTCTCCAGAGCATACAAGTGCACGGCGAGCCCATGTAAAGGGTTTGGTTAAGATATGCCATAATCCACCAAGTATATAAATGGAACCTAACCATACATGCCCTCCAATTATATCTTCCAAATCGTCCACACTAACAAGCCACCCCTCTCTCCTAAAAGGGGATTTTAGTAAATAACCAAATAAAATTCTAGGGCTAGGGTTCAAGTTGGTAATTTTTCTTACATCGCCTCCCCCCCCCCTCCGAGAGCCCAAGTATCATATGCACCCCCAAAATAAAAAGCCTTGAACACTAGAAGAAAAGCACCTATACCTAACAAGATTAAATGAATCCCTAAAATTGTAGTCATTTTATTTCTATCTTTCCATACGTAACCGAAGAATGGAAAAGATTCTTCAGAGTTTCAGGTCCCAAATGTGAATGATAAATACCACCAAAGACTAATATTGTAGAGGAAATTAAGTGAATTACTCTAGACACAAAGTATGGAAAGGTGTCTAGAACTTCCCCCCCGAGACCTACCCCCCAACCTAGAGTAGCTAAGTGGGGAAGTAAAATTAATCGTTGTTCATACGTCGGCTTCTCTGGTATGAAATCAGCCACTTCAAATAGGTTCATTGCTCCGGTCCAGAATACAATTAATCTAGCATGAGCTACATGAGCCCTCAGTAGTTTACCGAATAAGTTGATAAGTCGAGCATTTTCGGTCCACCAAGCGAAAACCGGTGGTTTCTTGGTCATGACCAGCTAAAGCTAAAGTTCCATTAAAAAGTGTTTCCACGAGGTAGAACCCCCTCAGGGAATATAAGGTTTTCATGAGGTTGATCTTGAGCCACCATCCCAGCATGAATACCTTCATTTCAGAGAATATTTTTGGTGTAGAAAGTCCCAAATTCTGGATTTTCTGCTGCACGAATGTCTTGAGAAATGAAGTAATAGGCACGTAGATTTAAGGCTAAACCAACTACTCTAAGAGCACTCGTCCATGAATCGGTTACTAGTACAAATAACATAAAGAAATGTAACCAATGTTTATTTGAAAAAGCAACCACAAAGATTTGAGACTAAAAGCGGTTAGCAGTGACCATTGAATAAGTTTCTTCAGCTTGAGTTGGGGTAAAAGCCTGGAATGTATTTGCACCATCACCATTTTTAAATAAAGTATTTTCTACGGTAGCACCATGAATAGCGCATAGTAGAGCAGCACCCCCCACCCCAGCAACTCCCATCATATGAGCAAGTCCAAATTGACGTAACATGAAACCTATTAGTGCAAAAGCACCGTGAAGAGCAAAAAAAGTCCACAGACCACCTAATTGACACCAACGAGTAAAATCTCCTTGTGCTTTAGGGCTCCATAGTAACAACAAAAAGTGTTCTAAACTATTAGCAGGAGTAGAAAACTGCGGCGGTTAAGATGTTGCAGCCTTCCAAATAGGAACTTGCTAATCCATGGGTACACCATGAAGTTACAAAGGTTGTACCTATAAACCAACCCCTAAGGCGAAATAGGCACAAGGAAAGAGCAATAGACCAGACCAACCTACAAAAACGATAAATCATTTTCGTCTTTGGTAAATTTACCAAGGGCTATAGTCATAATGATCCTCTTATTCAACTACTTCAACCATTTTCGAGCACCTCGTAGCATTTTCAGAACATTGGCGCTTCTATCATTTATGTATGATTTGATTTCTCCTCCACTGCCCCTTCTTTCGAATAGGTTCTGAATATAAAAAAAAATAAAAAATTATTGATCTTTAACTCGACCTATTAAAGTAAAATCCCTTAACTCAATTCAGTTATCCTTTCCTATTCTTAATAACCACCTAAACCATGAATTTTCTTATGACTCATCAATCAAATAGATGCATTTTTTATTTGATTTGAAAAGAACGATCCCTTTTCTCACTACCGATAGATCCCAAGATATATTCCTCCCGTTCCATCAACTAATCTTATTCTTGAATCCCGCTAGGAAAATTAATAAAAATAAGAATTTGTATGTGTCTTAAACTACTACAATATCATATATTTTATTACTTTCTATTTTACTCTTTCATTTTCTTTTAATAAACTTCCTATTCTATTTATTTTATTCTATTATTTATATTTAATTTAATTAATAGGGTATTGAATTTAATAATAGGAGACTATAAATAAAAGTCTCTTTCTTGCATCCATTTTCCATCCGATTATTGGATCAAAAATATTGTATGTATACATATGGATGGAAATATTTGTTACATGAAACCACGATCTGATAGATATCTACCTAAGAATCTAAAATAGATACTTATAAATTATGAAATATATATAATAAAATAGAAAGTGATCTTGTCTTGTGTGCTGGAATCAACGAGAGGTATTTTAAATGCCTCTTACGTAAGTTGTGCTTGGAATAAGTCTTTCACTGTAAAGTAAAGGAATGGAATGGAATTCCTATACGACATCTAGAAACAAGAAGATTTAATCAGAAATATCGACAGATTCTCGCGTAAACCAAAGAAATATGAAAATGAAAAAAAAAATAAAAAATCCACTGTTCCAATTTTATCTCTAATCGAATTTCGATATTAGAATAATGGATGTAGTTATGATTCAATGGGTTAGGTCCACTTACTTTTTATTTTGTTGATTTCTAATTGATTTGATTGGAATAATATAATAAAGTAATAGGAATATTTGGAGATTCAAGTAGACAACTTAGCATTATTCATTATAAACTTATCATTATAATGTTTATAACAATATAATAAACATAATAACAAATGTTCAACTTTATAACTATAATTACTAGAAATTACTACACTTCGTTAGTATTTAATAGAATTTCAATATAAAAATTAATTATATTACAATTACATTTTATGGTTTGTTACTTTTTTATTACAAATGGCAACAATATCTCTATAAATATGAATATTGCAGTTCGAGTTTTATGAAAAAACGAAAGCCCCTTATTAGATTTGAACTGATGACTTAGGCCTTACCATGGCATTACTCTACCGGTGAGTTAAAATGGCCCATTTACTTCAACTTTTGAATAAACCGCTAGTTACTATGAGTTAGTGTATATACTTATTATATGTTGTATGTCTATAGACATATCTTATATGTTTATACGTTATAATCTATGTAATAGATATATCTTAGATGCATAGTGGGTCATTCAGGAAAGCTCAATATGATTTACCTAGTGAGTATAGAATATACTAGTAAGTGTAGGTAGAAAAAGGTTTATTGATATTGGATTTGATAAATATCAATGCAATGAATTGTCTTTAGACCGACCGACCCTAATTTATTTCCATTATTTTCCATTATAAGGAAATTCATTTGATTGATACATGTACCTACCAATTCAACATAGCCTCAAAATATTTCATCGAAGCAAATCGTTGATAAAGAGATTCGGCCCGTCCTCTGAACCAAAAAAAATTTGGAGAAAAAAATTCAATAACTTATCATTTTTTTATTTGAATTTCTTGTCTTGGTGTGAGGTAGAAATATGCCTGCCTAATCTTAACAGTGAGTGAATCAATGAATGAAAGCATAAGAATGGGGTTTAATCCCCTTTTTTGATAGACAAATTACTCACCAAAAAGTGCTATCCTTCGCATTGAGTCATACCATTCCCATTCTATTATATTGTATATTGACAATTTCAGAAAACTATTCATACTATGAGCATAGTATGATGGTGGTCGGGCAAGTATGCCCCCATCGTCTAGTGGTTAAGGACATCGCTTTTTCAAGGAGGCAGTGGCGATTCGACTTCCCCTGGGGGTAGGGTACTACGAAAGGAAGTTGATCATGGATTATCAATAAGCATGAAATTGCTTCTTCCTATCTTAGGTCAATGCCCGAGCAGTTAATTGGGATGGACTGTAAATTTGTTGGGAATATGTCTACGCTGGTTCAAATCTAGCTCCGCCCAATAATTCCCCAATCCGCCACGATATAACCCATTTGTTGTTTTCCCAAAATGCTCGATCCCAATAGGAAAGAAGTAAAATATTTTTGATATATCTCTACCACTATTTAGTTACTCTATTTATTTTTTTTTCCAACAAAGTCTGATTTTTCTAATGATCTAGATTCATATCAGAATCGGTAAGTGTAAAAGCTAAGGACAAGAGTAAAATAAAGAAAAACGAACTTTTTCATTGAAAAGTGTTGAAGTGTGGCAATTTTGCCACTTGATGGTGCATGTCACCGGCTAGCATGCACACCTTGGTATCAAATCATTTCCTTTTATGAGTTTATATTTTTTTGTATGTTTTTAATTGATTCAAGGTATATTTTGATAATGTTTTGTGCCTAAGTTATGTATGCAAAATTATAGGCAAAATTATGCACAAAAGAGTAGGAATGTTATGCTTGAAGTGCCTATGGTGCTGGATTCATAATTTCCAGCAACATAGTTCCACTATTTATCTTATATCTCAGGTTGTAAATGAAGTTTTGGGCTGACATTTTGAGGGATGTCTACAGACATATATAGAAGACTATGGTTTACATTTCAGGTCAAAATGACATGGGCAAGTCCATTTTCTATTCCAAACAGATTGCTGTATCTGATGGGCCCAGTATGTAGAGTATGGGCCCGTTTTGGAGCTGTTTGGCCCATGATCCGGTTCCAGAACTTTCCTAGCTCTTGGAAAAATATTTATTGATGACCAAGGATGCTTCAAACCAAGTTTCATAAGCAGATACAAAGGGGAACTAAGTAGGTGAAGCTAGTTTGGTTGTTTACCCAAACTAGTTAAACAATAGGAACTTAGTTCAAACCATGTGCCACTTTTTACTATATTTGGAATAGACATGTTGCAGCTGGTTTTTGACTCTTTTGTGTATGAAAAGTTAGGTGTTGACCATTTTACTTTTTAAATTTCAAATACTTTACTCAATTTGTAAGCTCACATGCTTGGCATGTGTGAACTAGTTGTAATTTCAAGCTTATATTGTAAAATGAATGTAATGGCTACACATCCAAGCCTCATTTTTCAAAAGCAACATGGTCCCCTTCTTCTTATCTCTTCTTCAACACCTTAGAACACTCTAGGAACCCTAAAAATCAGAAAACACCATAACCAAAACCTAAAAACACAACTCACACACAACCATTCCCAAGAGCATCACCAAGAGCTTACTTGTTGCTAACACTTCAAGCTAGCTTGCTCTTGATCATAACCTTCTCACCCCAACAAAAAGCTGATTATCCAATTGATTTGGCAATAACAAAAAGATTATTAATAATCCATGCCACTTTCACTAAAGCGCATGTCCATATGGATAGAAATATATCATTCGCTTCTCCATTCCAACATGACAATTATGATATGAACCTAGGACGACATGCTCCTAAACCCGTATTATATTAGCCCGAATCTAATTATGTTCAAGTTCTAATGGTCACCTAGACCCCTAACCAACCTGTGATTAGAAACCTTGGTATATAATGAAGACGCCACAATAGGTGATGGTGTTGGGGTGAGAAGGTTATGACCAAGAGCAAGCTAGCTTGAAGTGTTAGCAACAAGCAAGCTTTTGGTGATGCTCTTGGGAATGGTTGTGTGTGAGTTGTGTTTTTAGGTTTTGGTTATGGTGTTTTCTGGTTTTTAGGGTTCCTAAAGTGTTCTAAGGTGTTGAAGAAGAGATAAGAAGAAGAGGAACACGTTGGCTTTTGAAAATAAGGCTTAGATGTGTAGCCATTTCATTCATTTTACAATATAAGCTTGAAATTACAACTAGTTCACACATGCCAAGCATGTGAGCTTACAAAATGAGTAACGTATTTGAATTTTAAAAAGTAAAATGGTCAACACCTAACTTTTCATACACAAAAGAGTCAAAAACCAGCTGCAAAATGTCTATTCCAAATATAGTAAAAAGTGGCACATGGTTTTGAACTAAGTTCCTATTGTTTAACTAGTTTGGGTAAACAACCAAACTAGCTTCACCTACTTAGTTTCCCTTTGTATCTGCCTATGAAACTTGGTTTGAAGCATCCTTGGTCATCAATAAATATTGTTCCAAGAGCTAGGAAAGTTCTGGAACCGGATCATGGGCCAAACAACTCCAAAACTGACCCATACTCTGCATACTGGGCCCATCAAATACAGCGATCTGTTTGGAATAGAAAATGGACTTTCCCATGTTATTTGGACCTGAAAGTTGAACCATAGTCTTCTATATATGTCTGTAGACATCCCTCAAAATTTCAGCCCAAAACTCCATTTGCAACCTGAGATATAAGATAAATAGTGGAGCTATGTTGCTGGAAATTATGAATCCAGCACCATAGGCATTTCAAGCATAACATTCCTACTCTTTTGTGCATAATTTTGCCTATAATTTTGCATACATAACTTAGGCACAAAACATTATCAAAATATACCTTGCATCAATTAAAAACATACAAGAAAATATAAACTCATAAAAGGAAAGGATTTGATACCCAGGTGTGCATGCTAGCCGATGACATGCACCATCAAGTGGCAAAATTGCCACACTTCAACAGATGGATGTCCTATTGATGAGTCAAAACTAAAACACTCATTCACTAATGGTGTTTTCGGTGTTCAAAGGAAACAAAGAGACTTCAATTTGACAAATAATTTTCTGTATAAAATTCAAGCTTGATTTCTCATTGAAAATAAGCCTTTAAATAGGCTAAGCTTACAAAGAAAAAACCCTAAAAAAATTAATTCAAAACTGGACTCAAAGTGTGGAGAAAAAGAAAGTACAGAAAAGGAAAGTAGAGAAAAGGAAAGTGCCTAATTTTTCCTAGTTTCTTAAACTAATTTGGATTAATTAATTCCTTTATTTTGAATTAGGAATTAATTAATTTACAATTGAAATACTAAAATAATGACTTTCCTAAACTTATTTGTCCAGTAAATAAATAAATAAAAATCAAAATAAAAGACTAATTTCCTAAAACAAAAAGTCAAAATCAAATTAGGAAACTAGTTGACTTGTTTGACTACTAAGGTATCTTTGACCAATCTCCAGCTTGTTTGGGCTTCAAATCAGCTTCCATATGCCATTTAGGATTCCAAATATGATTAATAATGATTCCCACACGTTGCCTCTTGATTGGAATAAGTCAAGCAAGAAGAAAAAGTCAAAGTCAGTGCCAAAATAGCACATTTTCGGTAAAATTGAGATGCTATCCGTACAAATCCTTTTTAGATGCTTTTGATTCTGCCTTGGCTGGGTTCCATATCCTTTTACTGATATTATTTGAGTTCATGAAGTGTTAGAACCATTCCTTGCTGCCCGGACTCCATAAATGCACCAAAATCGCTACCTGGGTCTGTATCGGCTTCCACCACTTGTATGCCCAAAACAGGTCTTGGATCTTCAGGTATGGACAAGTGTCCTTCATAATGAATTACTCCCTGGATAAAAGCAGTAAATTTGTCCCCAAACATCTTAGCTTGAGCCCTAGTGATTGGCCTGGTCTTCATCCATATCGAGTCAGCACCCTAGCAGGTTGTCGGTTGTGCGGGATCGGGCAGAATCACATCAAATTATATTCGAAAATCTAAATCGAAAGGGTTTGAATGGAATCATTAAGAATAGGTATACTGTACACTTTATTTTATTATGTTATTTCCCTGGGATTTTAGTTCAATTGGTCAAAGCACCGCCCTGTCAAGGTGGAAGCTGCGGGTTCGAGCTCCATCAGTCCCGAAGGATCCAAATCTAATCAAATAGCAAAAATACATCAATTCATCTTTCCATTTTTCTATGAAAGGGAGTACAAATAGCTGAATTTCATTCCCGACAAAACAATATAATAATAAAAAGAGGGAGAGTGCAGATAGATAGTTCTATTTATATCCACGCATGTTTAATAAATATCAGGTTTTTTACACATTTTAATCCTGTTCTACGAATTCGACTAAAAAAAAAAAAGGTAAAAATCTCTCCCTTCTCTGCGAATTCTTTTTTAAACAATTGAATCCACGAAAAGTGAAGTGCTAAAAAAAAGAAAATCTTGAATACATTTATGGTATCTAATCGGATTGGAATATGGAATATCATAATAATGGTAGAAATTGAATCATTTTCATTTCTATCTGTTGCAAATTACAATTTGTATAAAATCCTCATTATCCCTCCTTCATACGTATTTCACATATTCTATATATTATATGGAGTTAGGTTAACTTTCATGTGATTCAGTAAATATAATATCAATTCCATCATTGCTATATTGATCCATATGATTTGATGAATGGGATTTTTTTCTATAAATGCGAAAAAAAAAATGCTTGGGGATGCAACTAAGGAAATGTCTACAATACCTAAATTTAATCAAATACAATTTGAAGGGTTTTTTAGATTCATTGATCGGGGCTTGACAGAAGAATTTTATAAGTTTCCAAAAATTGGAGATACAGATCAAGAAATTGAATTTCAATTATTTGTGGAAACATATCAATTGGTAGACTCGTTGATAAAAGAAACAGATGCTGTATATGAATCACTCACCTATTCTTTTGAATTATATGTATCTGCAGGATTAATTTGGAAAACAAGTAGCGATATGCAAGAACAAACAATTTTTATTGGAAACATTCCTATGATGAATTCCTTAGGAACTTCTATAGTAAATGGCATATACAGAATTGTGATGAATCAAATATTGCACAGCCCCAGTATCTATTACCGGTCAGAATTAGACCATAATGGAATTTCGGTCTATACCGGTACCATAATATTAGATTGGGGAGGAAGATTAGAATTAGAGATTGATAGAAAAGCAAGGATATGGGCTCGTGTGAGTAGGAAACAGAAAATATCTATTCTAGTTCTATCATTAGCTATGGGTTCGAGTCTAAGAGAAATTCTAGAGAATGTTTGTTACCCTGAAATTTTCTTGTCTTTCATGAATGATAAGGAGAAAAAAAAATTAAGTCAAAATAAAATGCCATTTATTAACAATTTGCTTGTGTAGGCGGAGATTTGATATTTTCTGAATCCTTATGTAAGCAGTTACAAAAGAAATTCTTTCAACAAATATGTGAATTAGGAAGGATTGGTCGATGAAATATGAACCGTAAACTGAACCTTGATAATATATGTTACCGCGAGATACATTGGCTGCTGCGGATCATTTGATTGGAATGAAATTCGGAATGGGTACACTTGACGATATGAATCATTTAAAAAAATGAATGTATTCGTTTGGTAGCAGATCTCTTACAAGATCAATTCATATTGGCCTTGGTTTATTAAGAAAATATAGTTAGAGAAACGATATGTGGAGTAATTAGGAACAAATTGATACCGACTCCTCAGAATTTGGTAACTTCAACTCCATTAACAACTGCTGATGAATCTTTGTTCGGATTACACTCATTATCTCAAGTTTTGGATCGAACTAATCCATTGACACAAATAGTTCATGGTAGAAAATTGAGTTATCTGGGCCTTGGAGGATTGATAGGGCGAACTGCCAGTTTTCTGATACGAGATATCCATCATAGTCACTATGGATGCATTTTCCCTATTAACGCGTCTGAAAGAATCAATGTTGGACTTATTGGCTCCTTAGCAATTCATGCGAGGTGTGGTCATTGGGGGTCTTTAGAAAGCCCATTTTATGAAATCTCTGGGAGATAAAAAATAAAAGGTACGGATGCTTTATTTATTACCAAGTAGAGATGAATACTATATGGTAGCGGCAGGGAATTCTTTGGCAGTAAATCAAGGTATTCAGGAAGAACAGGTTGTTTCGGCTCCATACTGTCAAGAATTCTTGACTATTGAATGGGATGAGGTTCATCTTCGAAGTATTTTTCTCTTCCAATATTTTTCTATCGGAGCTCCCCTCATTCCTTTTATCGAGCATAATGATGCAAATCGAGCTTTAATGAGTTCTAATATGCAACGCTAAGCGGTTCCTATTTCTCAGTCCAAAAAAGTGCATTGTTGGAACTGGGTTGGAATGCAAAGTAGCTCTAGATTCTGAGGTTATTGGTATAGTTGAACATGAGGGAAAGATCATTTATACCGATACTGACAAGATCCTTTTATCAGGTAATGGGGATACTCAATGCATTCCATTAGTGATATATCAACGTTCGAACAAAAATACTTGTATGCATAAAAAAAACCCAAGTTGCATGACGTAAATGTATTAAAAAGGGACAAATTTTAGCTAGCGGATGGTGCTACTACCATTGGCGGTGAACTCGCTTTGGGAAAAAACATATTAGTAACTTATATGCCATGGGAAGGTTACAATTCTCAGGATGCGGTACTCATTAATGAGCATCTAGTATATGAGGATATTTATACTGCTTTTCACATACGGAAATATGAAATTTAGACTCATGTAACATGTCAGGGTCCTGAAAGAATCACTAATGAAATACCGCATCTAGAAGCCCATTTACTCCGAAATTTAGACAAAAAGGGAATTGTGATGTTGGGGTCTTGGGTGGAGACGGGTGATATTTTGGTAGGTAAATTAACGCCTCAGATAGCGAAAGAATCATCGTATGCTTCAAAAGATAGATTATTACGAGCCATCCTTGGCATTCAGGTATCCACTTAAAAGGAAACTTGTCTAAAGTTACCCATCGGCGGTAGAGGATGAGTTATTGATGTGAGATGGATCCACAAAAAAAAAAAGGTTCTAGTTATAATCCAGAAACAATTCATGAATGTAGGCCAGATATTCGAATGCTCTCTTGAGTTGGCGGGAAGTCTGCTAGACAGACATTATTGAATAGCACCTTTTAATGAGAGATATAAACAATAGGCTTCGAGAAAACTAGTCTTTTCTGAATTATATGAAGCCAGTAAACAAAAAGCGAATCCATGGGTATTTGAACCCAAGTATCCGGGAAAAAGCAGAATATTTGATGGAAGACTAGGGGATCCTTTTGAACAACCTGTTATAATAGGAAAGCCTTATATCTTGAAATTAATTCACCAAGTTGATGATAAAATACATGGACATTCTAGTGGACATTATGCACTTATTACACAACAACCATTTAGAGGAAAGGCCAAACAGGGGGGGAGCGGGTAGGAGAAATTGAAGTTTGGGCTCTAGAGGGATTTGGTATTGCTCATATTTTACAAGAGAGCTTACTTATAAATATGATCATATTAGAGCTTGCCAAGAAGTACTTGGTACTACAATCATTGGAGGAACAATACCTAAACCAGAGGATGCTCCAGAATCTTTTCGATTACTCATTCGAGAATTACAATCTTTGGCTTTGGAATTGAATCATTTCCTTATATCTGAGAAAAACTTCCAGATTAATAGGAAGGACATTTAATTGGAATGAATCAGAATTTTTCTTATATGATCGATCAGTATAAACATCAACAACTTCGTATCGGATCAGTTTCTCCTCAACTAATAAGTGCTTGGGCCAAAAAAATTCTACCTGATGGAGAGGTAATTGGAGAGGTGACAAAACCCGACGGAAAAAGATGGATTATATTATGAAAGAATTTTTGGGCCTATAAAAAGTGGGATTTGTGCTTGTGGAAATTATTGAGTAATCGGATATGAAAAAGAAGAACCGAAACTTTGTGAACAATGCGGAGTTGAATTTGTTGATTATGGATACGAAGATATCGAATGGGCTACATCAAACTGGCATGCCCAGTAACCCATGTATGGTATTTGAAATATCTTCCAAGTTATATTGCGAATCTTTTAGATAAGCCTCTTAAAGAATTAGAAGGCCTAGTATATTACAATGTGTGATTTGATCAAATTCAGAATGAGAAACTGTCATCCCATTCAATCAAATTAGGATGCCCTAGATCTGACATGTCTCTTGGTAGGAGTAACATGAAGCTCAGAATTATGGGTGTGTTCAATACTCCCAAGTAAAAAGGGAATTGGTCTATGGTCGATTCAGTAACAAATAAATAGAAATTTATACCTCGTGAAAAAAAAAAGACTTCTTTTGTGGAATTAACCATTTCCTTTCTATCTAGACGAAGAAATTCTATCTAAATAAGTAAAATAAGCAAATATTTCATGGTTGTAGGAGTCTATCCATCGCATATAGGCTTTAAGGATATCATGAAATAACCATCGAGGCAAAGTAGGGACCTAAAAGATTGAATGGAATGATACATAGGCAAGTAAATACCTTATGAATTCTAAGGCCTTTCTTTACTTTAATTAAAATTAAAGGGATTCATCACTCGAAGGGAAGTAGACTACTCAAGAATTTCATATTTCATTTATTTTATTATGCCATAATTAAATAAAGAATTCAATTCAGAAAATATACTAAAAAAATAAAATAAAATGAATCAATGAAATGTTGCTGGACCTTCTTTTGGAACTTGAGTAAGGAGTAGATTTTTTGGGATTTTTATAGAATTTGAAAGTGGAAACGAAACTCTTTTCTTTTCTTTATCTTTTTTGGTGTAACTATTTGAGCCGGATGAGAGGAAACTTTCACGTCCGATTTTGAGGGGGGGAGATCTGATAGGATCCTATCCAAAATTTTCTTTTGCTAGGCCATAACTAAAAAATCCACTTTCTTACGATTACGAGGTTCATTCAAATATGAGATCCAATCCTAGAAATACAGCATCCCACTTTTTTTTTTTACTACCCAAGGCTTCGAGACATTTCGAAATCGAGAAATTTCTACTAGAGCAAGTGCTATCCGAGAACAATTAGCTGATTTGGATTTGTGAATTATTATAGATTATTCATTGGTAGAATGGAAAGAATTAGGGGAAGAAGGCCACACGGTAATGAATGGGAAGATAAAAAAGTTGCAAGAAAGAACGGATTTTTTGGTTAGACGCATGGAATTAGCTAAGAATGTTATTTGAACAAATCTAGAACTCGAGTGGATGGTTTTATGTCTATTACCAGTTCTTTTTCTCGAGTTGAGACCTATTATTCAGATAGATGGGGTTAAACTAATGAGGTCTGATATTAATGAACTCTACAGAAGAGTTATCTATCGGAACAATACTCTTATCGATATATTAACCACAAGTAGATCTATGCCAGGGGAATTAGTAATGTGTCAAGAGAAATTGGTACAATAAGCCGTGGATACACTTCTTGATAATGGAATCCATGGACAACCAATCAGAGATGGTCATAATAAGGCTTACAAGTCATTTTTAGATGTAATTGAAGGCAAAGAAGGAAGATTTCATGAGACTTTGCTTGGTAAACGTGTTGATTATTCGAGGCATTCTGTCATTGTTTTCGTAGGTCCTTCACTTTCATTACATCGATGTGGATTGCCTCGTGAAATAGCAATAGAACTTTTCCAGACATTTGTAATTCGTGGTTTAATTAGACAACAGTTGGCTTCGAACATAGGAGTTGCTAAGAGTAAAATTCGGGAAAAAGAGCCGGTTGAATGGGAAATACTTTAGGAAGTTATACAAAGGCATCCTGTATTACTGAATAGGGTGCCCACTCTGCTTAGATTAGGCATATAAACCTTCCAACCCATTTTAGTTGAAGGACATGCTATTTTTTTACATCCATTAGTTTGTAAGGGATTCAATGCAGACTTTGATGGAGATCAAATGGCTATTCATGTACCTTTATATTTTCTCATACGAATCTCTTGTCGCCAGCTATTGGAGATCCCATTTTTGTACTAACTTAAGATATGCTTATTAGGCTCTATGTATTAATGAGTGAAAATCGCCGAAGTATTTGTGCAAATAGATATGATCCATGGAATCACATAAATTATCAAAATGGATGAACTAATGATAATAAGTATACGAAAGAAAAAGAACCCCATTTTTGTAATTCCTATGATGCAATTGGAGCTTATCGGTAAAAAAGAGTCCATTTAGATAGTCCTTTGTGGCTCCGGTCGCTACTAGATCAACGCGTTATTACTTCAAGTGAAGCTCCCCTTGAAGTTCACAATGAACCTTTGGGTACCTATCATGAGATTTATGGGCCTTATCTAATAGTAAGAAGCATAGAAAAAAGAAATTCTTTGTATATACATTCGAACCACCGTTGGTCATATTTCTCTTTATCGAGAAATCGAAGAAGCTGTACGAGGATTTTGCCTGGCTTGCTCATATGATACCCAATAATATGGCATCCAAGCTAAGTAATTCTATGACACCACTGTGAATTCAGGTCTCTACGATTCAAGTATGACCATAGTAATTTCTACGCGAATCAAGATCGGGAAAAGGAAGTTTTCCAATCATTGACTCAAACCCATTGGCAAACCCCACTTAGCAGAATATGGAGGTACTTATGGCAAAAGCGGGCTAATCTGGCCTTTCACAGTAAAGTGATAGACGGAACTACCATTAAATGGCTTATTAGTAGATTAATAATCACTTCAGAAAGGGAGTTACATCGCACATCCTAGATTAAGTAAAGAGTTTGAGGTTTCGACAAGCCACCGCTACATCCATTTCATTAGGAATTGATGATCTTTTAACAATACCTTTTAAGGGATGGCTAGTCCAAGATGCTGAACAATAAGGTTTGATTTTGGAAAAGCACCATCATTATGGGAATGTACACATGGTAGAAAAATTACGACAATGTATTGAGATATGGTATGCTACAAGTGACTATTTACGAGACGAAATGAATCCTAATTTTAAGATGACTGACCCTTTTAATCCAGTCCATATAATGTTCTTTTTGGGAGCTAGAGGAAATGCATCTCAATTACACCAATTAGTAGGTATGAGAGGGTTAATATCAGATTCACAAGGACAAATGATTGCTTTACCAACGTGGTCCTCTTCTTCTCATCTCTTCTTTAGCACCTCAGAACACTCTAGGAACCCTAAAAACCAGAAAACACCATAACCAAAACCTAAAAACACAACTCACACACAACCATTCCTAAGAGCATCATCAAAAGCTTGCTTGTTGCTAACACTTCAAGCTAGCTTGCTTTTGGTCATAACCTTCTCACCCCAGCAGAATTGACCTATAGTGTCATTGTACAGAATCTCTGTCTTACTTTCCACATCTTTATTTCTTCCATTAATATACACAAACTATCTTGCTATTACTTCTTTTTTGTCTCATATATCATATAACATATAATAATAAAAGACTTATATTATATACGTATTAAATAAAGATAAAACCCGTCGTAAAGGGAAAAAAATGAATATCTTTCAGGAATTCTCAGGTAGATGGAAAAAGGGACCTTTTTTTTTTTTTGCTTTAAAAAAAGGAATATCAACTATCTACTGTACTGAATCATTTTACATTTCAAGTCAAGTTGTACATTTCAATTTGAATTAGGGATTCTACGTACAAATACAAGTGGTCAGTCATTAACTGCATATACACATCGGGTCATATATGTGTTTTTATTATGTAATACATTTTAGAATAAAATTACAATAACGAATAAAGGAGGATGTTTAATGCGAGATCTAAAAACATACCTCTCCGTGGCTCGGTAGTAAGTACTCTATGGTTGGGGTCTTTAGCAGGTTTATTGATAGAGATCAATCATTTATTTCTGGATGCATTGATATTTCCTTTTTTTCATTCTAGTTAGTGAGATGGGTCGGGGCCTGCGGGGGGGGGGGGGGGGGGGTAGGGCTTAAGAAGATTAGAGGTATAATTAAATATCTGTGACTAATCCCTCTCTTTCTCTTCCTTTTTTTTTTTTTTTGATAAACAGAAATGTGATGGTTGTAGCAACAATATCATACAAGATACTTAAATAAAATACTGTACAGCGATTTGTATTTATTATAAAGTGTAAATTAAATATAGTTAAAAATCATTATAGTTCTTATTATTATTATTATAGTGATTATTGATTGATTGAAATTGAAAGGAAATCTTTCATAGTTTTATTTCAAGTTAGCAACTTCTATTTTATTTTTTTTCGTTCCTTTCTTCTTCCTTTCAGATTGGAAAATAGAAAAATGGAGTCAGTGAAAAACCCAAAGGGGGTTAATGGCCAAGGGTAAAGATGTACAAGTAACGGTTATTTTAGAATGTACCGTTTGTGTTCGAAACTGCGTTAATAAAAAATCAATGGGCATTTCCAGATATATTACACAAAAGAATCAACATAATACACCCGGTCGGTTAGAATTGAGGCAATTCTGTACCTTTTGTTACAAACATATGATTCATAGTGAAATAAAGAAATAGATCGAACCGATTGCCTCCGTGTCCAGCTTCCAATACAAGGAAGGTGAAAAACGACATATTATATATAACATAACGATTTCTATAACATATATTAAATGTAAACAAATCCTATTTATTAATTAATTCTAAATCATTTTTTATCGTTTTTGTTTTGATCCGATCGAAATAGGAGTAGAGTTTTAGGGATAAGGAATAAACAAACCATGGATAAATCCAAGTGGTTCTTTCTTAAATTCAAGTGATATTTCGTAGGCATTTGCCCCCGATCCAATCAGGGGATCGAATTGATTATCGAAACATGGGTTTAATTAGTCGATTTATTAGTGAACAAGGAAAAATATCATCTAGACAGGTGAATAAATTGACTTTAAAACAACAACGATTAATTACCGTCTCTATAAAACAAGCACGTATTTTATCTTCGTTACCTTGTTTTAATAATGAAAAACAATTAAATTAGAGGGATTCAGTACGATTTTCAAATTTTGAAAGATACTTTTTCCATATGAGCTGAACTGAGTCAATAGGATGAAAGAGTTAATGATGCAAAACTACGTACCAAAAACATCACTTAGATGGGTTCCAGAAAGTAACAACATAGGGGGGAAATGGGGAAATAGAATATGAAAAGAAAATTGAAAGAAATGAATGCAAGGGGATCAGATTCTATTGGTATTATATCGGAAATGAATCTTGGCTATTCGTACCCCTCAACTCCCCTTGTAATATAGAAGAAGTAGTACCATTCTTTGGGAATGAGAGGAGACATAGTATGAACAAATAAATAAAAAGACGAGGAAACAAAATCTATTTGTTTCTTTAGATACGCTTCACTCATCTATAAATATTTTCTATATCTTAAATAGAAGGGGTATCTCTCCAGCCGCTTAGATGGATAAACATGTATCATGATCTATACTATTAATTAATGAATATGTATGTTGACCAATTTGTAGAATCGATACTCATTCAAACAATCCATGTGCCAGGAACCATATTTGAACTGGTGACACTAGGATTTTCAATCCTCTGCTCTACCAGCTGAGCTATCTTAACCATTCGCGACCCATTATCCTCATTTTAATAGATGACTTGGGTCTATGTCAATTAAAAAGATGAAAAGGGGAGTACAAAGTCTTATCTAGGCCTAGGTGGAATTTTTTAGATCTTAAAAAAAATATATATATATACTTTGTAAGTTTCAGTACAGTACGAGCGATAATATGATCATTCCATTTACAATCAAGGTTACTTGCTTAATGATGTTCATTTGTACGTGTATCATACATATCACAAGGCTTGTGAAAAGGAAAAGATTAATGAATGAGAAACATAACAAATTTTGAACAGCTAACGAAATGAGAGTATAGGATAAAAATTAGGGAATCAAATGGGCCTTTTTGGGGATAAAGGGACTTGAACCCTCACGATTTCTAAAGTCGACGGACTTCCCTCTTACTATAAATTTCATTGTTGTTAATATTGACATATAGAATGGGACACTATCTTTATTCTCATATGATTAATCAATTTTTCAAAAGATCTATCAGATTACGATGGAGTAAATTATTTGATCAACGAATATTCCATTTTTTACTTGGAATCGATTCACAACAATTCTTTCATTCTTCATATAAACATATAAATATATAAAAAAAAAAATCGAATCATCATTAATCATTTGGCTTGGAGATAGTATTTTAGTATGTATACGTATATAATAGTATTTCAGTACGTATACGTATATATGTCAATAGAAGGATTCCTTTAATAAGGCATCACAACCAACTCCATTTGTTAGAACAGCTTCCATTGAGTCTCTGTAACTATCCTTTTTTACTATCACTTTATGAATCCTTGTTTGTTTTCAAAAAATAGGATTTGGCTCAGGATTACCCATTTATAATTCCAAGGTTTCTTTGAATTTGAAAGTTATCACTTGGTAGGTTTCCATACCAAGGCTCAATCCAATTAAGTCCGTAGCATCTACCAATTTTGCCATATCCCACCCTCCCCCCCCCTCGATTAAGGTCTTGATGCCACTCTTCTTTATTCATTTATTTATATTAGGCCGGAACCGTTGCATTCATTAAATAGCAGTTCCATATTGAAAGGCATTTTCTCCTAATTTGGATTTATTGTCTATCTTCTTTCATCTCTATCAGATACTCATATTTGGTCCAATTAGAAAAGAGTCGATAAGTTTTGTATTCAAAATTAAATTCAATATACAATATATATGGATATATACCACATATATATTATGTATATTTATTATACATAATAATATTATACATAAATATATATGTGGTAGATGTATAGGCTAACATGCTATGCCCCTATTTCTATCATTTTTAGCGTGTAATTTTGAATACTTGAACGGTCGATTTTTTTTTTTTTTTTGTTTTATCTTTCACCTTTCTAAATGAAAACACTGGAATGTTTCATTATGATCTGGATTGCGTTTATATAGATTGGATTGCACTTTGCTTTTTCATTTTTTTCTTCCTCTTCCCCTTTTCTTAGGGCAGACCTTCTATAACAATAACATAAATAACATAAAAAAAGAACTAAAAAGGAAATTTTTTATTATAATATTTTTATAATATTAATTCTTTATTATAATAATTATAATATTTTTAATCTATTTTATATTATAAACATTAATATTATAATATTCAAAAATAATTACAAAGTCATTTTTCAATTCACAAAAAAAAAAAAATCTTACTATCTAATCAAGATATTGATTATTGATAAACATATAGTTGATAAAAAAAATCGAAATTATATAGCTATATTAATCGTTATGTTAATTGCTATGTTTTATAATATTCAAATATCCAATATTTATTTGAACTTCTATTCTAGATTCTTCTGTTTAGTCATATGAATTATGAACAGTTAATAGCTAAGATTCCAATAGTTTAGTAAATTCATATGCATGTACAATTTATGCTATGTGAGTCCGCTTAGCTCAGAGGTTAGCACCACAATTAAAATGCGATGGTCATCGGTTCGATTCCGATAGCTGGCTTTTCTCCATCTGTTTGATTGTTTTTTCTATTACAAAATTGATAATAAAAATATTGAGATAATAAGAATATTGAGAAGGCTTCTTACCCTTTTACCTTACCAAGGGTCACCAATCTATTATCTCTCTATTATCTCATAGAAACTCTCGATTATAAAAAAAAAAAAAAAAAAGTTCGATATTTGTAAAACAAACCAATCAAGAAAATAACATTTATTATTTATTTATATATTGCTTATTTATTATATTGCTTATTTATAAAATATATTATAAAATTTATTATTGTATTGCATAAAAATTATACACAATAATAAATAATATTTATATATACATATATTATATATACAATACAATACGGTCTGGATATTGGTACAATTCATCTAATTATTCTTTGTAGTCCAAGACTTCAGTAAATTTCACTTCATTTATCATTTACTTTAGTTTTAATTTCATTTAGGTTTATGAAATTTTAATAAAATACGGAGTCTTTATGCATTACAGAGGACCTTGTTTCCAAAAAATACGTCGTCTAGGGGCTTTACCGGGACTAACTAGTCAAAAACCTCGAGCCGGAAGTGATCTTAGAAAGCAATCGTGCCCCGGTAAAAAATCCCAATATAGTATTTGTTTAGAAGAAAAACAAAAATTGCACTTTCATTATGGTCTTACAGAACAACAATTACTTAAATACGTTTGTATTGCCGGAAATGCCAAAAGGTCAACAGGTCAGGTTTTACTACAATTACTTGAAATGCGTTTGGATAACATACTTTTTCGATTGGGTATGGCTTCGACTATTCCCCAAGGCTGTCAATTGGTTAACCATAGACATATTTTAGTTAATGGTCGTATAGTAGATATACCAAGTTATCGCTGCAAATGCCGAGATATTATTATAGTAAGGGATGAACAAAAATTTAGGGCTCTGGTTCAAAATTATTTTGATTCAACCTCCCCTGAGGAATTGCCAAAACATTTAATGCTTCACCCATTTCAATATAAAGGATTAATCAATCAAATAATAGATAGTAAATGGGTCGATTTGAAAATAAATGAATTGCTTGTTGTAGAATATTATTCTCGTCAGACTTAAACCGAACTAAAATAACAAGAACAGGGTTTCAGACACCCCCTTACTATGTAAAAAGACCCAAGGTAAGAGGTTTTGATTCGAGGATTTTTCTCCCCTTCATGTATCATAGATTAGTAGAGCGATTTTCATTCCTTGTCCCTTCTTCACATTACAATATTTTCCAAACTGTAGAAATTAGTATTACGAGTAGAGAATCTATATTAAAGAGAGGGCTAACTGCTAGAATAATGGTATCCGTTGTTATTTACTACATCGCGATCAGTAACATTGGTGAATTAGTTAAAGGGTATGGAAAGAGAGGGATTCGAACCCTCGGTAAACAAAAGCCTACATAGCAGTTCCAATGCTATGCCTTCTCCTACATAATGATTATGGTTCATAAACCAAGTGAATAGTGAGTTATTCATATTTGATTTTTGGATAGGTAGGTACACTATTTTTTTTTTAATAGAAAAACTTTTATTAAATTAAAGATAGGCCCTTCCTTTGATGCTGGGGAAAAAGAATTTTTTTGGTGAAAAACAATAGATGGCACTCCCAGCCTTTTCTAATATTTATACCGGATTAAATCACTGAATTGGAATAAATACACCGAGTAATCTATTTTTTGAGACTATGTTTAATGGATACTTTTAGATCATTATGATATTTAGTTTAGATTATTTGTCCATTTTCATAAAAATGCTAAAATGACTTTCCAGTTTTAGATCTTTCAACCCCTTATCCCAACTTTCGACCCATAGATTTATTCCAAATTCAAGAAATGTCCTTGGGTTTTTATGTTTGATTTATAGCGTTTACCCATTATACACACAATGCAAAATGGAAGGTTAGTCTATTTTCATCCATCATAGAATGATTATTTGCTTCTTTTTCTTCTCTCTTTGGATCATAATTTGATCAAAACTTCTCTAATTATCCTAATCTAAAGGAAAAATTCTTTGATCTTCAACTTCGATGAAATAGGAATAGTTCCTTTCATTCTTTTACTACTACTATTATATTACTACTATATTTATATTAGTATACTTTACTATATTTACATTTGAATGAAATATAATCGGATTCAAATATTTCTTAGTTTTTATTGATTCCTGTCAAAAAGAAAAGAAAGAATTTGAGTAAAAGGTCTTCTTTTTTAATGAGTCTATTTTTATGTTATTTAATATTGTCCAATTCCCATTGTTTGGGGATTATTTTCTCACAACACGAAGGGTAATTCAAAGAAATTATAGATTGGATTTTTGCCTATGTCTAGATCTAGAATAAATGGAAATTTTATTGATAAGACCTTTTCAATTGTAGCCAATATCTTATTGCGAATAATTCAGACAACTTCGGGAGAGAAAGAGGCATTCTCCTATTATCGAGATGGTGTAATTTGATTCTTTTTTTTTATTATTATTTTCTTTCTTATTCAGTTATTATATTAGTTATTATATTATAAAATATTATCTTATGATAAATTATAAAAATATATAATAAATTAATTATATCATAAATAAACTAATTACATTATAATAAATTATAATTAATAAATAATATATTCATTATATATATTTAATATATTTATTATAATTATAAATAATTATATAATTATAATAAATTACAATTATCAATTATAAAGTTATAAATCAATTTTAATTTTTTTATATATTTTCTATTTTTTTTTATAGTTATACTTTTTTATTTTACTGCTCTCAATCTTGGGAGAAAGACACTCAGAATAGAAGAAAAAAAAAGTATTGAAATAAATCTACGCTTGTTGAAGGTGAAGTTTGTAAATAAAACAGGCCTTTCTGTCGTGTATCCCCAATTAATGCAGCCTCAGATGCTTCAATTGTCGATTTTGGAGTATTGAGCAAAAGGTTACTCTATGGGTTAGGTCAAACCTACCCCACTAGTACCAATAGGGGGCATAGGGGAAGAGGCACTACTCCTAGGAATCAACAACATGAAAACTTTGGTATAAATTATACCTTTTCTTTATTAGGATCGAGATTAAGAAGAATGGTTAGGACAACAAACATCCATCTCATTCATATTTTGGATACCCATATAACCATCGAAAACTGTTGAAGTGACTAATTTCAGGAAATTGAGAGGAGTTGAAGACAAAAAAATTGTTCGAGTCATCCTTTTTTATTTTATCTTGTACCAGCATCCTTGATGTTAAGGAAAGGTTTTTTACAAGAAAGTTGGCTAGAGATTTCTTGTAAAAACACTTGCCCCACTTAGTTTATAATGAGATTATTTCATTTCAAGTTTTGTGGATTCCATGCATTATTCTCATTATGCACATAAAGGAGGAGCCATATGAGATGAAAACCTCTTGTGCGGTTCTGCAATGGAGATTCTTTGAATCGAACGATGGCCATAACGGATGTCGGCTCAATCCGAAGGAAATTATCTGGAAGCTTTATAGAATTATTATAAAGCTATCCGATTAGAAATCGATCCCTATGATCGAAGTTATATACTCTATAACATAGGCCCTATCCACATAAGGAACGGAGAACATACTAAAGCTTTGGAATATTATTTTCGCGCACTAGAGCAGAACCCATTCTTAGCACAAGCTTTTAATAATATGGCCGTGATCTGTCATTACGTGCGACTATCTCCACTATAGAAAGGGAAAGAAAGAGCAAATCCATTAATAAATACTAGAAAAAATAGGCTTTCTACATATGTATTTTCCAAAACAACGATTTTTATCAGCTGTAGTAAAGAAATGCACTTCATAGAAGTGGAAATATGACGAAATTGGTATGCCTAGATACTTTATTCTATGGATAAAGGGTGTACTTGAAAAGGAAGCACCATAAAGACTAATTCACGAGATTTTGGGCCGATACAATAACAACTACTTACTTATGTCATGATATGAGATAAAAGTTAGGAATCCACTTATGTAATAGAGTTGATCCCTTAAGGTATTGAGCAACGATGTAGCATCAGATCCTAATGATAGTAATTTTTTTCCTTCTTATGAAGAAAGTCTTTTTCAAAGATTCTATATAAATGTATATATGAAACCGAGATAGTTACCTTTCAGAAAATTCTAATGATAGTAGAAATACCTATGCTTTATGAAGGTGGGAGAAAAGATAAAACTGATTAAATCATTAAGCAAAATTAAAGTTTGAAACTCATAACCTCTTTTGGTTAACTCGAGAGAAAAAAAAAATGGGATAGATCCATAAGAAATCTTATTCAATTATATATGGTAGATTAAAAAAATGAGATAGTAAAAGAATTTGACTGCTGATCCACATAAAGTCGGAAACTCTCAAGCACGGTTCTAAAGGAAGAATTTACCCACCTATTCGATCGGGGAGAATAGGCTATTTGACAAGGAGATTCTAAAATTGCGGAGGCTTGGTTCGACCAAGCTGTTATAATGAATTGTTTGTTGTCTCTATCAGTCAAATAAAATGGATCATTTCTTTGGGAAGAACCAATCAAAAAATTTCATTATATCCCTTTTCCTTCTAAGATTGTTCCATTTCATCTATTATTTCGTAGGGATAAATGATATACAGATAAGTTAGAAAATATATTTCTTTTCTACTATTAATAATAATAACTAATAAAAGTAAAAGAGACCCTCAAATGACTAAGTAGAAATACTGGTATGTCTCTTAGTAATGACTAATGACTGCACACACGGTTTAGAATAAAGTAATAGTAATATATTCTATGTAAGACATAAAATGTCTTCATTTAGGAACTTCTAATTGAGATATGAATACATTAGGTTCCACAAAAAAGAATTGCATCAATTCAAAGCCCCCCAAAAAAAATTTATAAGATTAAAAAGGTTCGTTAAACACCCCCTGGCTATGTCATAATAGATCCAAACACTTGCCCAGGATCGACTTCTAGATCATAATTGCTCTAGTGAATAACTAAAGAAAATAGATAGATGGGAGATAGAAGATAAAAAACCAAGTCTAAACATCTCTCATAGGTTCACTAATTACTTAACTATTGGCGAGTCTCTTTGTATGTGTTGTCTGGAAATAGGAGGACTCAATGATTATTCATTCTCTGGGACCAAAAGTTAAAATTTTGGTAGATAAGGATCCCATAAAAGCTTCTTTCTAGGAATGGGCCAGACCAGATCATTTCTCAAGAACAATAGCTAAAGTACCAGATACTACCACTTGGATCTGGAACCTATACGCTGACGGTCACGATTTCGATAGCCATACCAATGATTTGGAAGAGATCTCTCAAAAAGTATTTAGTGCCCATTTCAGCCAACTCTCCATCATTTTTCTTTGGCTGAGTGGTATGTATTTCCACGGTGCTCATTTTTCCAATTATCAAGCATGGCTAAGCAATCTTACTCACATTGGGCCTAGTGCCTAGGTGGTTTGGCCAATAGTGGGTCAAGAAATATTGAATGGTGATGTAGGCAGTGGTTTCTGAGGAATACAAATAACCTTTGATTTTTTTCAGCTTTGGCGAGCATCTAGAATAATAGTGAATTACAGCTCTATTATACTGCAATTGGTGCATTGGTTTTTATGGCCTTAATGCTTTTTTCTTGTTGGTTCCATTATCATAAAGTTGCTCCAAAATTGGGTTGGTTCTAAGATGTAGAATCTATGTTGAATCATCATTTAGCAGGGCTACTAGGACTTGGGTCTCTTTCTTGGGCAAGGCATCAAGTACATGTATCGTTACTGATTAATCAATTTTTAAATGCTAAAGTAGATCCTAAAGAGATTCCACTTCCTCATGAACTTGTCTTGAATCAAGATTGTTTGGCTCAACTTTATCCCAGTTTTGCTGAGGGAGCAACCCCTTTTTTCACCTTGAATTGGTCAAAATATGCAGAATTTCTTACCTTTCATGGAGGATTAGATCCACTAACGAGGGGTCTATGGCTGACCGATGTAGCACACCATCATTTAGCTATTGCAATTCTTTTCCTAATAGCAGGTCACGTGTATAGGACCAACTGGGCCATTGGTCATGGCATAAAAGATATTTTTGAGGCTCATAAAGGCCCATTTACCGGCCAGGGTCATAAAGGTTTATAAAAGATCCTAACAACATCATGGCACACTCAATTATCGATTAACCTAGCTATTTTGGGCTTTTTAACCATTGTTATAGCTCACCATATGTATTTGATGCCCCTTTATCCATATCTCGCTACTAACTATGGTACACAACTTTCATTGTTCACATATCACATGTGGATTGGTGGATTTCTCATAATTGGTGGTGCTGCGCATGCAGCCATTTTTATGGTAAGAGACTATGATCCAATTTCTCGATACAATGATCTATTACATCGTGTCCTTAGACATCGTGATGCAATCATATCATATCTCATATGGGTATGTATATTTTTAGGCTTTCATAGTTTCGATTTGAATATTCATAATGATACTATGAGCGCTTTAGGGCATGCCCAAGATATGTTTTTAGATACTGCTATACAATTACAATCCATCTTTGCTCAATGGATACAAAACACCCATGCTTTAGCACCTAGCGTAATGGCCCCTGGTTCAACAACAAGTACTAGTATAACTTGGGGGGGTGGTGATTTAGTGGCCGTGGGCAAAAAGGTTACTTTGTTACCCATTCCATTAGGAACCACCGATTTTTTAGTACATCACATTCATGCATTTATGATTCAGGTGACGGTATTGATACTTCTGAAAGGTGTTCTATTTGCTCATAGTTCATGTTTGATACTAGATAAAGCAAATCTTGGTTTTTGTTTCCCTTGTGATGGGCCTAGAAGAGGGGGGACATGTCAAGTATCTGCTTGGGATCATGTCTTCTTAGGGTTATTCTAGATGTATAATTCAATTTCGGTAGTAATATTCCATTTCAGTTGGAAAATGCAGTCAGGCAGCTAACCAACTTCTTGGAGAGACATAATTGACTGCATTGATCTCGGTTGCTACGCCTCCCATGGAATTTAAAGAACCTAAAGGAGCATGAGTCATATATTCCACAGAACGCCATTTTTGCCAAGGCTGGATGTCTTTTTTCAGCCTACTCAAATCCAAACCATTGGGGCCACATAGACGTTCTAAGCAAGGAGCACATAGATCCCAAAAATGCATAGTTTCACCTCCAAAAATAACTTCCCCAGTTGGGGAGTACATTAGATATTTACCTAAACTGATAGGTCCTTGAGCGGATCCCATGTTAGCCCCAAGATGTTGGTCTCTAAGTAAAAAGGTAAATGCTTGAGCTTGAGAAGCTTTCGGTCTAGTAGGCCTGTAAATAAGCGGTATTATTGAATCAGACAAAGCAACAAGCAATAAAACCAAAAACCGATAAAGCACCTAAATTATAAGACAAGTAAGCCTCTCCACACCATACAAGTGCATGGCGAGCCCATGCAAAGGGTTTGCTTAAGATATGCCATATTCCACCAAGTATACAAATGGAACCTAACCATACATGCCCTCCAATTATATCTTCCAAATCATCCACACTAACAATCCACCCCCCGGAGCCTAGATATCGTATACACCCCCAAAATAAACAGCCTTGACACTAGAAGAAAAGCACCTATACCTAACAAGATTAAGTGAATCCCAAAAATTGTAGTCATTTTATTTCTATCTTTCCATACGTAACTGAATAATGGAAAAGATTCTTTAAGTATTTTAGGTCCCCGAAGTGAATGACAAATACTGCCAAAGCCCAATATTGCAGAGGAAATTAAGTGAATTACTCCAGACACAAAGTATGGAAAGGTGTCTAGAACTTCCCCCCGACACCTACCCCCCAACCTAGAGTAGCTAGGTGGGGAAGTAAAATTAATCCTTGTTCATACATCGGGTTGTCTGGTAAAATACGATTAATCCGTCATGAGCTACATGAACCCCCAGTAGTTTATTGGATAAGTTGATAAATTGGGCATTTCTGGCCCACTAAGCGAAACCGGTGGTTTCTTGGTCACAACCAGCTAAAGCTAAAGTTCCATTAAAGAGCTTTTCCATGGGGTAAAACTACCTCAGGGAATATAAGGTTTTCATGAGGCTGATCTTGAGCCACCATCCAAGCATGAATACCTTCATTTAAGAGAATATTTTTGGTGTAGAAAGTCTGAAATTCTAGATCTTCTGCTGCATGGATTTCCTAAGAAACGAAGTCATAGGCACATAGATTCAGGGCTAGAATAACTACTCCAAGAGCACTCATCCATAAACCGGTTACTGGTACAAATAACATAAAGAAATGTAACCAACATTTATTGGAAAAAGCACCCCCTAAGATTTGGGACCAAAAGTAGTTAGTTGTGACCATTGAACAAGTTTCTTCAGCTTGAGTTGGGTTAAAAGCCGGGAATGTATTTGCACCATCACCATCTTCAAATAAAGTATTTTCTACAGTAAGACCATGAATAGCACATAGGAGATCAGTGCCTAATACCCCAACAACTCCCATCGTATGAAACGGGTTTCATGTCCAATATGAAACCCTTGGAAAAAGGGGATGAATCGAAATATAGCCTCTACACCAAAACTTGGCACAAAGAACCAACCAGACTAACCTAGCGGATAAGTGAGGAATACAGAAACAAAAACCGCAATTGGACCAGAGAATGCGATTGCATTATAAGGTCATAATTGAACAGATCGACCAAGTTCAAATTGACATAACATGAAATCTATTAGTCTGGAAGCACCATGAAGAGCAACAAAAGTCCACAGACCACCTAATTGACAGCAACGAGTAAAATCTCCTTGTGCTTCAAGGCTCCATAGTATTATTAGCAGGAGTAGAAACTACGGTGGTTAATAAGTTGCAGCCTTCCAAATAGGAACTTGCTAATCCATGGGTATACCATGAAGTTATGAAGGTTGTACCTGTAAACCAACCCCCTAAGGTAAAATAGGCACAAGGAAAGAGCAATAGACCCGACCAACCTACAAAAACAAAACAGTCCCCCCGTAACCAGTCATCCATAATATCAAATAATCATTTTCATCTTTGGTAAATTTACCAAGGGCTATAGTCATAGTGATCCTCCTATTTAACTATTTCAACCATTTTCAAGCACCTCGTAGCATTTTCAAAACATTCGGGCTTCTATCATTTATGTATGATTTGATTTCTCATCCACCGCCCCTTCTTTTGAATAGGTTTCGAATATAAAAAAATTTATTAGTCTCTAACTCGACCTAGTAAAATAAAATCCCTGAATTCAATGCGGTTATCCTTTCCTATTCCTAATAACCACGTGAACCATGAATTGTTTTATGCTTCATCAATCAAATAGATGCATTTTTTATTTGATTTGAAAAGAACTATTCAAGAAACAAGCGATCCCTTTTCTCGCTACCGATAGATCCCCAGATATATTCCTCACGTTCCATCAACTAATCTTATTCTTGAATCCTTTTGGGAAAATTAATAAAAATAAGAATTTGTATATGTCTTAAACTACTACAGTATCATATATTTTATTACTTTCCATTTTACTCTTTCATTTCCTTTTAATAAACTTCCTATTCTATTATTTATATTTAATTAAATTAATTGGGTATTGAATTTAATAATAGGAGACTATAAATAAAAGTCTCTTTCTTGCATCCATTTTCCATCCAATTATCAGAACAAAAATATTGTATGTATCCATATGGATGGAAATATTTGTTACATGAAACCACGATGACTAGTGGGTCATTCAGGAATGCTCAACTTGATTTACCTAGTGAGTATAGAATATACCAGTAAGTGTAGGTATAAAAAGGTTTATTGATATTGGATATGATAAATATCAATGCAATGAATTGTTTTTAGACTAGCCGACCCTAATTTCTTTCCATTATTTTCCATTATAATGAAATTCATTTGATTGATAAATGCACATACCAATTCAACATAGCTCCAAAATATTTTATCGAAGCAATCGTTGATAAAAAGATTGGGCTTGTCCTCTGAACTGTAAAAAATTTAAAGAAAACAATTCAATAACTTATTGTTTTTTTATTTGAAATTCCTGTCTTAGTGTGAGGTAGAAATATGCCCGCCTAATCTTAACAATTAGTGAATCGATGAATGAAAGCGTAAGAATGGGGTTTAAACCCCCTTTCTTGTAAACCAATTACTCACCGAAAAGTGCTATCCTTTGTATTGAGTCATACCATTCCCATTCTATTATATTGTATATTGAAAATTTCAAAAAACTATTCATACTATGAGCATAGTATGATGGCGATCGGGCAAGTATGCCCCCATCATCTAGTGGTTCAGGACATCTCTCTTTCAAGGAGGCAGTGGGGATTCAACTTCCCTTGAGGGTAAGGTACTATGAAAGGAAGTTGATCATGAACTATCAATAAACATGAAATTGCTTCTTCCTGTCTTGGGTCGATGCTCGAGTGGTTAATGGGGATGCTCGAGTGCTATTTTGTAGGTGTTCTAATTAGAACTTTGAGATAATTATTTGAGTTGAAAAAGGCAAGAGTGTGTTAGCTTGAAACACGGTAAAAGCCAAAACTAGTGTGAAAACACGAGTGTCAAGACGTTGATCGAGTAAAACATGTGAGGGAGTGATTTTTAGTAAGAATTTATTTTATTTTGCATTATTTATACTAACATGGTAGATTCAAGGTTGAGGAGAGGAGATCCACCACTAAGAATTAATGAAGAAGAATCTGTAGGATTCCATGATGATTCCCGAGCTACGGGGAGTGGTGATCAAATGGACATGAGGGCTGCCTTGGAACAATTACAGTGGATGAATGCTCAATTTGACCACATAAATCAAATGATGGATAGAATAGAAACATCTCATGGTGGACCGAATTGGAGGCAAAAGTTCCATGGAGGTTGAGGTCGAGGTTAAGGAGGCCGTGGATGACTTATAGAGGAGTTTGAAGAGGAAAATTTTGGAGATGATTTCGAGGAATGAATGGATGAAACACTTAAACACTTGCTGTCCAAGAGAGGTTAGGCCATGGGAGGTATAGGAGAGAAGAGGTAGATGATGATCATGGCAACATCAAGGTAAACATACCACCTTTCATGGGGAAAAGTGACTCGGAGGCTTACTTGAAATGGGAGGAGCGAATGGAGATGATCTTTGATTGTCACAACTATTCGAAAGCCAAGAAAGTTAAATTGGCAGCAATAGAGTTTGGATATTATGTACTCCAATGGTGAACTAATGAGCAAAACATCCGAAGAAGAGTAGGTGATGAATTGATCACTACATGGCGACAAATGAAAAGAGCCATGAGGAAGCGACTTGTACCATCACACCATCATAGGTTGCTGCATCAAAGGCTCCAATCTTTATCTCAAGGAAGTGGGTCCGTGGAGGATTATTAGAAGGAGATGGAGAGGCTTATGATGAGGTTAAGCATGAATGAAGATAGAGAAGCAATCATGGCAAGGTTCCTTGGTGGTTTGAATCTTGAAATAACCAATCAACTAGAATTGCAACAATATGTGGAATTAGAGGAGATGTTGCATGTGGCTATTAAATTAGAGCATCAATTCAAGAGAAGGGGTGCAAGCTCATGGTTTGGGGGTGTTTCCAATAGTGGAAGGTCAATTTCAAGTGGTTGGAGAAACAATCCTACCTATGAAAGCAAGCCAAAGCCGAAAATGGGAGAAGAAAGCACCAATCGGCCAAAAAGGGAGCCTAAAGCCGAATCTGTCCAAGCATAAAAAAAATGAGGTAAAATCTGATCCTAAACCTTCAAGATCTAGAGAAATTGTTTGTTTTAAGTGCTAGGGATGGGGACACATCACTAGCCAATGACCGAATAGAAGGATCATGGTGTTAAAGGGTAATGGTGAGCTAGAATCAGAAAGTGAGGAAAGTGGAGATGAAACCGAGCAAGGAGAGGAAGACTTTGAGGAAGAAGCCAAAACCCTGCATGCCTCCAATACCGAATTAAACTTGGTTTCTAGGAGAGTGCTGGCTATGTACAAGGATGAGGATCAAGTTCAAAAAGAAAACATCTTCCACACCTGATGTGAAATCCAAGGTAAGATTTATAGTATGATTATTGATAGTGGAAGTTGTACAAATGTAATTAGTAACATTGTGGTTGATAAATTAGACTTAACAATTATTAAACATCCAGAACCATATAGATTACAATGGATTAATGATAGTGGTGAGATGAAAGTGAATAAACAAGCCAAGGTAAAATTTAGCATAGATAAATATGTGGATGTTGTTTTGTGTGATGTTGTGCCTATGCATGCCAGACATATTTTATTAGGTAGACCATGGCAAATTGATAAAGATGTTACTCATTATGGTCAAGAGAATTGTATTGTTATTAGATTTAAATGTAAGAAGGTCAAGCTAGAGACATTGACTCCCAAGGAAGTGTATAGAGACCAATTACAAATACAACAAAGGACGGAGGCCGAAAAACTCAAGGAGAAAGCTAGTGTGGCACCAATGGCTTCACCATCCATCCAAAAAGGTAAGTCCGAGCTTGCTGTCCAACGTAGGCATTCTAAAAAACAATTTGAGTGGAAAAATCATGAGAAAGCTGAAAGTGGAGTGAGGAAAATAGAGGAAGCCGTGAGACAAGGTGAGAAACCCAAGAGAGAGGGAGAATGTGTGGTGACTGAGAGAGAGAAAGGAAAAGAAAGAAAAGAAAGGAAAAATAAAAAAATTTATCTTAGTTTTAGGGATGTTAATAAAGCAATCTTGAGTAAGAAACCATTGCTGGTGCAAATTTATAAGGATGCTTGTTTAAAAATGCTTTCGTTGTATAGAACTTTATCTACCTTGTTGCAAGCTTTACTTTGTGGAAATTTGAAAATTACGAAGAGATTTGTTGCTAATTTTAAAACGTGTAATTTGTGCCATAATGAGCATGTATTTCTAGATTTCGTTGTGATAGTGTTTGACCCAAAAGATTTGGTTTGGTTGCACTTACAAAATGAGAGGTTTCCAAAAAAAAAAAAAAAAAAAAACAAGTCAAAGCTTATGCTGCGTGTGGATGGACCCTTTCAAGTTTTGGAGTGGATTAACGAGAATGCCTACAAACTTGACTTAATAGGTGAGTACAATGTTAGGGCCACATTTAATGTTACTGATTTATCTCCTTTTACTGCAGGTGATGATTTTGATTTGAGGGCAAATCCTTTTCAAGGGGAGAGGAATGATATGAATCCATCCGTGCCCGCACAACCGACAACCCGCTGGGGTGTTGACCCGATACGGATGAAGACCAGGCTGATCACTAAAGCTTAAGCCAAGAGGTTTAGGGAAAACCTTGCTGCTTTTATCTAGGGAGTAATTCATTCTCAAGAAGGCTTGTCCATACCCAAAGATGCAAGACCTATTTTGAGCATACAAATGGTTGAAGCCGATACAGACCCGAGTAGCGAGTTTGGTGCATTTATGGAGTCCCCAATGCTACATGGTTTTACAAATGCAGAATGAGAAACTATCATCCCATTCAATCAAATTAGGATGCCCTAGATCTAACATGTCTCTTGGTACGAGTAACATGAAGCTCAAAATTATGGGTGTGTTTAATAATCCCAAGTAAAAAAGGAATTGGTCTATGGTCGATTCAATAACAATTAAATAGAAATTTGTACCTTATGAAAAAAAAAAAACTTCTTTTATGGAATTAACCATTTCCTTTCTTTCTAAATGAAAGAAATTTTGTTAAAATAAGCAAAATAAGCAAATATGTCATGGTTGCAGAGTCTATCCATTGTATATAGGCTTTAAAAATATCATGAGATTACCGTCGAGGTGAAGTAGGGACCTAAAAGATTGGAAGGAATGATATATAGACAAGTAAATACCTTATGAATTCTAAGGCCCTACTTTACTTTAATTAAAATTAAAGGGATTCATCATTCGAAGGGAAGTAGACTACTCAATAATTTTACATTTCATTTATTTTATTATGCCATAATTAAATAAAGAATTCAATTCAGAAAATATACTAAAACAAATAAATAAAATGAATCAATGAAATGTTGCTTGACCTTCTTTTGGAATTTGAGTAAGGAGTAGATTTTTTGGGTTTTTTATAGAATTTTAAAGTGGAAATGAAACCCCTTTCTTTTCTTTTTTGATGTAACTACTTAAGCCGGATAAGAGGAAACTTTCACGTCCGATTTTGAGGGGGGGAGATCCGATAGGATCATATCCAAAATTTTTCTTTCGCTAGGCCTATAACTAAAAAACCGACTTTTCTTACGATTATGAGGTTCATTCAAATATGAGATCAAATCCAGGAAATACAGTATCCCACTTTTTTTTACTACATAAGGCTTCGAGACATTTTGAAACCGAGAAATTTCTACTGGAGCGAGTGCTATCCGAGAACAATTAGCTGATCTGGATTTACGAATTATTATAGATTATTCATTGGTAGAATGGAAAGAATTAGGGGAAGAAGGCCCCACTCGTAATGAATGGGAGGATCAAAACGTTGGAAGAAGAAGGGATTTTTTGGTTAGACGCATGGAATTAGCTAAGAATTTTATTCGAACAAATATAAAACCCGAGTGGATGGTTTTATGCCTATTACTAGTTCTTCCTCCCGAGTTAAGACCTATCATTAAGATAGATGGGGGTAAACTAATGAGCACAGATATTAATGAACTCTATAGAAGAGTTATCTATCGAAACAATACTCTTATCGATCTATTAACCAAAACTAGATCTACGCTAGGGGAATTAGTAACGTGTCAGGAAAAATTGGTACAAGAAGCCGTAGATACACTTCTTGATAATGGAATCCACAAACAACCAATGAGGGACGGTAATAATAAGACCTACAAGTCTTTTTCATATGTAATTGAAGGCAAAGAAGGAAGATTTCGTGAGACTCAGCTGGGCAAACGTGTTGATTATTCGAGGCTTCTATTATTCTCGTAGGTCCTTCACTTTCATTACATCGATGTGGATTGCCTCGCAAAATAGCAATAGAACATTTCCAAATATTTGTAATTTGTGGTTTAATTAGGAAACAATTAGTTTCGAATATAGAAGTTGCTAAGAGTAAAAGTTGGGAAAAAGAGCCGGTTGTATGGGAAATACTTCAGGAAGTTATGCAAGGGCATCCTGTATTATTGAATAGGGCAACCACTCCGCATAGATTAGGCATACAGTCCTTCCAACCCATTTTAATCGAAGGACATGCTATTTGTTTACATCCATTAGTGTGTAGAGTATTCAATGTAGACTTTGATGGCGATCAAATGGCTGTTCATGTACCCTTACCTTTGAAGGCTCAAGCAGAGGCTCGTTTACTTATCTTTTCTCATACGAATTTCTTATCGCCAGTTATCGGAGATCCCATTTCAGTACCAACTCAAGATACGCTTATTGGGCTCTATGTATTAACGAGCGAGAATCACCGAGGTATTTGTACAAATAGGTATAATCCATGGAATCACATAAATTATCAAAATGGAAGAACTGACGATAATAAGTATACAAAAGAAGAAGAACCCCATTTTTGTAATTCCTATGATGCAATTGGAGTTTATTGGTAGGAAAGAATCCATTTAGATAGTCCTTTGTGGCTCCGGTGGAAAATAGATCAACGCGTTATTACTTCAAGAGAAGCACCCCTCAAAGTTCACTATGAACCTTTGGGCAACTATCATGAGATTTATGGGCCCTATCTAATAGTAAGAAGCATAAAAAAAGAAATTCTTTGTATATAAGTTCGAACCACTGTTGGTCATATTTCTCTTTATCAAGAAATCAAATAAGCTATACAAGGATTTTTCTTGGTCTACTCATATGATACCCAATAATACGGTACCCAAGCTAAGAAATTCTATGATACCAGTGTGAATTCATGTCTCTTCGGTTTAAGTAGGACCTTAGTTGATGAATTTCTATGCAAATCAAGATCGAGAAAAGGAAGTTTTCCAATCATTGACTCAAACCCATTGGCGAACCCCACTCAGTGGAATATGGAGGTACTTATGGCAGAACGGGCCAATATGGCCTTTCACAATAAAGTGATAGATGGAACTGCCATTAAATGGCTTATTAGTAGATTAATAGACTACTTCGGAATGGCATATACATCACACATCCTGGATCAAGTAAAGACTCTAGGGTTCCGACAAGCCATTGCTACATCCATTTCGTTAGGAATTGATGATCTTTTAACAATACCTTTTAAGGGATGGCTAGTCCAAGATGCTGAACAACAAAGTTTGATTTTGGAAAAACACCATCATTATGGGAATGTACATGCGGTAGAAAAATTACGACAATCTATTAAGATATGGTATGCTACAAGTGACTATTTGTGACAAGAATTGAATCCTAATCTTAGGATGACTGACCTTTTTTATCCATTCCATATAATGTCCTTTTCAGAGCTAGAGGAAATGCATCTCAAGTACACCAATTCGTAGGTATGAGAGGGTTAATGTCGGATCCACAAGGATAAATGATTGATTTACCTATTCAAAGCAATTTACATGAAGGACTGTCTTTAACAAAATTTATCATTTCTTGTTACAAAGCTCGCAAAGGAGTTGTGGATACTACTGTACGAACATCAGATTCTGGATATCTTACAAGCAGACTTATTGAAGTAGTACAAAAAATTGTTGTACGTAGAACCGATTGTGGCACCACCCAAGGTATTTCTGTGAGTCCTCGCAATGGGATGATGCCGAAAAGAATTTTTATCCAAACATTGACTAGTCATGTATTAGTAAACGATATATATATAGGCCCTTGATGTATTTCCATCCGAAATCAAGATATTGGGATTGGACTTGTCAATCGATTCATAACCTTTCAAAACACAACCAATGTCTATCTGAACTCCCTTTACTTGTAAGAGCATGTCTTGGATTTGCCAATAATGTTATGGTTGGAGCCCTATTCATCGCGACTTGGTCGAATTGGGAGAAGCTATAGATGTTATTGTGGGTCAATCTATTAGGGAATTGGGCACTCAACTAAGAACTTTTCATACCAGTGGGGTATTCACAGGGGGTACTGCAGAACATGTACGAGCCCTTTCTAATGGAAAAATAAAAGTCAATGAGGATTTGGTTCATCCTACACCTACACATCATGGGCATCCCATTTTTCTATGTTATATAGATGTGTATGTAATTATTGTGAGTGAAGATATTATACATAACATGACTATTCTAACGAAAGGTTTTATTTTAGTTTAAAATGATCAATATGTAGAATCTAAACAAGTTATTACTGAAATTCGCATGAGAACATACACTTTAACTTTTAAAGAAAAGGTTCAAAAACATATTTATTCTTACTCAAAGGGAGAAATGCACTAGAGTACCGATGTATACCATGCACCAAAATTTACATATAGTAATGTCCATCTCTTACCAAAAACAAGTCATTTATGGATATTGTCATAAGGTTCATGCTGAGCCAGTGTCATCCCCCTTTCACTCCACAAAGATCAAGATCAAACAAACATTCATTTTATTTCTACCGAAGGAAAATGTTTCCTAGCCTTTCAAGAAATCCAATAAATAATGATCAAGTAAAACAAAAATTCTTTAGTTTCGGTCTTCCTGGTAAAAAAGAAAGTATCATTTTGGATTTTTTAGAATTTAATCGAATCATATATAATGGTCATTATAATTTCATATTTCCTTCTATTTTACACGAGAATTCTGATTCATTTTTATTGGCAAAGAGACGATAAAATAGGTTCATTATTCCATTCCAATGGATTCAAAAATTAGAGAAAGAACTAATGCTTCATCCCATTATTTCGATTGAAATATCGATAAATGGTATTTTTCGTAGAAATATTATTTTTGCTTATTTTGATGATCCTCAATATACAAGAAAAAGTTCAAGAATTACTAAATATGGGACGATAGGGTTGTATTCAATCATTAAAAAATAGGATTTGCTTGAGTATCGAGGAGTCAAAGAATTTAAGCCGAAATACAAAATGAAAGGAGATCATTTTTTTCACTCCTGAGGAAGTGCATATTTTACCCGAATCTTCTTCCATAATGGTATGGAACAATAGTATCATTGGAGTAGATACACGAATCACTTTAAATATAAGAATTCGAGCAGGTAGATTGGTACAAGTGTAGAGAGAAAAAAAAAAGATTGAACTTAAAATCTTTTCTGGAGATATCCATTTTGCTGTAGAGATGGATAAGATATTTCGACTCAACGGCATCTTGATATCGCCGGGAACAGTAAAAAAAAAAATGGAAGGAATCAAAAAAATTGAAAAATTAGATCTACGTCCAATGGATCACACTTAGTAAGAAAAAATATTTTGTTTTGGTTCAGCTCTTAATCATATATGAAATAGCGGACGGTATAAATTTAGAAACACTTTTCCCCGGGGCCCCGTTGCAGGAAAGTAATAATCTAGAACTTAGAGTTTTAAATTATATTTTTTATGGAAAATGGCAAACCAATTCGAGGAATTTCTAGCACAAGCATTCAATTAGTTCAGACTTATTTAGTGTTGAATTGGGACCAAGACAAAAAAACTTCTTCTATCGAAGAGGCTACGCTTCCTTTGTTTAAGTAAGGACAAATGGTCTGATTCGAGATTTCCTAAGAATCAACTTAGTGAAAGCCCATATTTCGTATATCAAAAAAAGGAATGATTCGTTAGGTTCAAGATTGATCTCTGATAATAGGTCAAACCATACCAATCCATTTTATTGTATTTATTCCAAGCAAAGAATTCAACAATCACTTAGCCAAAATCAAGGAACTATTCGTACATTGCTGAATAGAAGGAATCTCAATCTTTGATAATTTTGTCATCGTTTAATTGTTTTCAAATGGGTCCATTCAATGATGTAAAATATTACAATGTAATAAAAGAATCAATTAAAAGAGATCCTCTAATTAGGAATTCGTTAGGCCCTTTAGGAACAGCCTCTCAAATTGATAATTACCTTTTTAAAACTCGTAATCAAATATTGGTAACTAAATATTTAGAACTTGACAATTTAAAACATACTTTTCAAGTACTTAAATATTGTTGAATGGATGAAAACGGGAGAATTTATATTTTCACTCCATGCAGTATCATCATTTTGAATCCATTCAACTTAAATTGGCATTTTTCTCCATCATAATTATGATCATAATTACTGTGTAGAAACATCTACAATAATTAGCCTGGGGTAGTTTATTTTTGAAAATGTATATATAGCTAAAAAATGGTCGTACCTAAAATCAGGCCCAGTTATAATTGTTCAAATTAACTATGTAGTAATAAGATCAGCAAAGCCTTATTTGGCCACTCCAGGAGCAACTGTTCATGGCCATTATGGAGAAATACTTTCCAAAGGAGATACATTAGTTACATTTATATATGAAAAATCAAGATCTAGTGATATAACACAGGGTCTTCCAAAAGTGGAACAAGTGTTA
Organism: Ziziphus jujuba; assembly: GCF_031755915.1. Taxonomy (NCBI): domain Eukaryota; kingdom Viridiplantae; phylum Streptophyta; class Magnoliopsida; order Rosales; family Rhamnaceae; genus Ziziphus; species Ziziphus jujuba. The sequence continues at coordinate 25,713,227 of NC_083389.1, forward strand.
GAAGTGCATTCAATTAATTCAATATCAATGAACCTAGAAAAGAGGGTTGAGAGCTGGAACAAACATATAACAAGATTTCTTGGAAGATAAGGGGATAATGATAAATAAAAATAGAAGATAAGGGTTTACAAAAAGGATATTTATAGAAAAAGGGGGTTATTTAGAAGAGGAGGAGGAGGAGGTTGGGGGGGGGGGGGGGGGGTCGAACTAGATGTATGTAATCTAATCGTTATAAGACAATTCTTGTGTATGTTTCGAAGAATGATTCTAGAATGTGACTGAATCTAAAATACGAATAGTTAGTTTACGTTATGGGGGAAAGATATGTATATGTGATATTCGATATTAACTAGGTATATATGAATTAAAGATATATTTAATTTACCCTACTACTATGTTATAATTTCGATAAGGATTCCAATATTTAGATAGGGATTCCAATATAAGTCCTTCCATTTTGACTGTAATTTTTTGTTAATATTGAATGAATTTAAATCACAAAAAAGAACAAAGAATTCAAAGAATGGTTCAGAAAAAAATTAAAAGAGAAATAACTGGCCGAACAAAAGTAGTAGGGACTAACAAAAATTACATGGATAGGAAAATATCGAAGCAGTTCTGTTCCTTCAAGAATATTATTATTTCAATTCGAGGTTTTTAGTGACTTTGATGGATAAATCTTAGCGATAGAATAAGTAAGCCATAATTCATTGGTTGATTGTATCATTAACTATTTCTTTATTTTCTTTATTTTTTGCAAGGAATTTACCATGAATCCATTGATTTCTATCGCTTCCGTTATTGCTGCTGGATTGGCTATCGGGCTTGCTTCTATTGGACCTAGGGTTGGTCAAGGTACTGCACCGAGCCAAGCTGTGGAGGGGATCTCCAGACAACCAGAAGCAGAGGGAAAAATACGAGGTACTTTATTCCTTAGTCTGGCTTTTATGGACTGGTTGTGGCATTGGCGCTTTTCTTTTGTTTTTCTTTTTTATTTCCTTGGATTTGCTACTCTTGCTTTTTCAAATTATATTAAGATTTCACTCCTACAATTTCATATTCATTGTGACAACAACCCCCTTGAAGGACTAGTTTGAGGATGAGGAATTAAATTAGCTGATTAATTTGCTTTCTTCTCTTAGTCTAATGGAATTTTTTTTAAGAAGTATTGCAACAAACAATAAATTTTATTTCGCAACTGACATAAGATCTGGTACCTAATTCTAATAAGTATCATTCTAATAAGATCTGGTACCTAATTCGCTTCTGATCTCGATAAAGCTACTCATAATCAATTGGCAAGAGGTCAACGATTATTCAAGTTGCCCAAACAATCTCAATCAGCCCCTCTGGCGGTGGAAGAACAGATAATGACTATTTATACTGGAACCAATGGTTATCTTAATTCATTAGAAATTTGGCAGGTAAGGAAATTTCTCGTTGAGTTACGTACTTACTTAAAAACGAATAAACCTTAGTTCCAAGAAATCATAGCTTCTACCAAGACATTTACCGCGAAAATAGAAGCCCTTTTGAAAGAAGATATTCAGGAACAACTGAATGTTTTCTACTTCAGGAAGAAGTATAAAGAAAATAAATTGATCACTTTTAATTTTATCAATCTTAATTCAATATTATTTAAATCTTAATTTAATACTAATTTTAATAATAATAATTAAATTATATACTTTTTCTATTATATAATTAATAATTATACAATTATTTTAAAATAAAATATTTAAAAAATTAAAAAATATAAAAGTTTTTGTTTTTTGTAATAATTATTTTCTACAATAATATAGAAATAATAATATATTACATTTCTATATTAAAAATAATATTAATATTAAATACATAATAATTATATACACATATTAACATGCACTAAACATATAATATATATTAAATATATGGAAATAATATATAAACTAGATTATACTTATATTGCAAGTACTAAGTGTATAAGAGCGCTTCTTATTCAAATTATTCAAAAGATATTTCTTAACATGGAAATCTAAAAATATATAGAAATAAATTTCATCCAATAAGATTTGAACCTATACCAAAGGTTTAGAAGACCTCTATCTTGTCCATTAGATGATGGACGCTTTGCATTCCAATTTTTTTTTTCTTTTCACATTTATTATTCAGACGAAACGAATATGTGAAAGAATTTTGGAAATTGTGTATTCAACTATGCATTACATTAATTATATTCATTTTATTTATATTTCTATAAAACATATTTATTACAAGTTTGATATTTTAATAAATATCAAAATATATAAATATATATTAGATATAAATATCAATTAGATATATAGATTTATAGGTTTTGACTATAAAAAAGAAATATTTAATAGAGATAAGAGAAAGTAAGCACAAGCGGGTAGCGGGAATTGAACCCGCATTGTTAGCTTGGAAGGCTAGGGGTTATAGTTGATGTTGATTCATCATTGTTAACGTCTCTAATTGAAAATTGAACGTGAAACTTTGGTTTCATTCGGTTCCTTTATGGAAGATAAATAAATTTCCAGATATCAATGAAATTAAAAAAAAATAAAAAATCAACCCATAACATCTATGTCAGCTTTTCGGTCTAAATGTATTCAAAATGGCTCGCTTTCTAGACGATTCTTGTCGAAAAGAGGGGATTATAGCAATCTTTCTAGTTACTTCGTTTTCTATTTCTATTTGAAAGAATCCTTAGGAAAAGGATTTTTTTTCGCCGATCTAAAATGATTTTTTGATGTCTCTAGTAAACCAAAGTCATTGTTTAATTAGCTATTTTGTTTCAATTTTCCATAAAAAAGAAAAATTGAAGATTTAGTTATGATTAGAAATACACTTTCTATCTTTATCTATGGATCCTTTACTCATTCTCATTCAATTGGAAATATTAATTGATCCAATTAAAAAAAAATTCATAATCCAATTTTTCAATTTCTAATTGACTCTTGGATACAAATAACAAGAATGTATGTTCTTCCTTGAATTTTTCATTGAAAGGTAAAGGATTTAATCCTTTTAAGAAATAAAGTTTTTGCTCGGAATGGAATATTAATCAAACCAAGAGACCCCTTAACTATTCAGGGGTTAATAGAACGAATTATACTTTTACCACTAAACTATACTTGCTCCAATTCGATTATTGTATATAAATGGACTTTTTGTTGAATAAGAAACTCGAGCTTAATCAAAAGATAGGATAAAAAAAAAATGCCTTGTGCACGAATCCATAGTTCCATTTTTTTATTATATACATATTTTTATTTATTTTTTATTTTTGTAAAATATTAGTAAACAAAAACAAAAAGAAAATAAAGAAGATAAGAAATCTAACTTTGATTCTATATCAAAATAGGTCTTTTTATGACTTTTGTTGTTTCAATTACAAGCCTTTTTGTTTTGGTTTCAAATTAAATAAATCATTTTATCTTATTACGATTGAACAAAACAACAGAGGCCGGGCCCGGCTAGGTACTAATGAGGCCAAGCTGTGGAAATAAAGGGCCCTTTTGGATGAACTCAAAGAGGTTTTTTATTAATTATTAATAATAAATATTTTTTTCTCATTATTTCTATTTTTCTATTTTTCTATTTCTTTTTTTCTATTTATATATTAAATAAAATACATAATATGTTTATTAAACATATATTAATTATATAAATCTATTCAAAAATCTAAAAAATCTATGTTAAACATATTAACAAATATAGATTCCATTTTTAGATTTGATTTAGATTGGATTTTTTATATTTATTTCATTTATATTGGATTTATATATTGGAATATTGTAGATTGGATTGTTGATATCTCTTTCAAGTCTTTTCTTTATACATATATGTTATATCTTTATAGAATTATATATAACATATATGTATACATTTTATATAATATAATTATATAATATAAATGCTTTTATTTTATCTAAATGGTCTAAATGGAATTTGATTCTATATCATTATCATTCCGTATCTATTATATCAGCTATGGTATATATATATATTATATATAATAAAATAATAAATAATAAAATAATAAAAAATATAAAAACACTAAAAAAAGAAAAAAGAAAAAAGGGCTTTTTTCAAGCCTTATTTTTGCGATGTAATATAGTAATTACCTCCTTTCAATTGGGGGAGAGATGGCTGAGTGGACGAAAGCATTGGATTGCTAATCCATTGTACAAGTTTTTCGTACCAAGGGTTCGAATCCATCTCCTTCCGTTTTCATTGATATCTTGTTTTTTTCTTTCAAATTTCTCATGAGTTCAGTGTGGAATAGATAAAATCCTACTAAGCTAAGAACATTTTAAAATCAAGGAAGAAAAACCTTATTTCTTTTGTTTTTTTTTTCTTCACGTCCAGGATTATGCCTTGGGTCATTAAATAGGAATCCAAAGATAAAGAGCTAAACAAAGAATATTACTACTATGTAAACAAATAGTTTGAGAGTAAGAATTACACAATCTCCAAATTGTTTAGGAAAAAAGAGAATAGATTCGCTATTTTAGTTTAGACCGCATACCCTACTCTTTTTATTTTGTATTTTGACACCAAGAAATAAAGTTTTTTTTAGAAATAGAAAATGAAATTTTCAAAAAATGCATTTGTAATATTTATAATATAAATGGATAAGTGGAGTTTTTTATTATCAAAAATTTTCTTTCATACCCAAAATTTGACATTGTGAGTACTCCAATAAGGCCTTTAAATGGAAAAAAAGGTCATAATAAGGAAATGGGTTGATCCAAATTTCTCGCGGCTGTACAAAAATTTCAATATTAGAATCAAGAGTTCATACTCTTAAACCTGTGTAATCTTATCAAGCATTATGTTAGAAATTTTTTTTTTTTCCGAATCAATCATGAATTTGGCTAGGACGTTATTAAAGATCTCATCGAAAACTTACAGTAGCTTGCCAAACAAAAGCTAAGAGAAAAAAAAAAGCACAGGTATTACTGGCATAACATCTACAATTGCATTCAAAAAAGCGTAGGCCTTTGGTAATTTGGCGACCAAAAAACCATTTGAATAAAGGGTAGAATTAAGACAGATCCAGATCGAACTAAATATATTAAGCATAACAAATATTTTGTTATTTTTGTTATTGAAGATAATTGTATTATTTTGGTTGAGTTATTAATAAGTTGAGTTGTTGATAGAAGGGAAAATGAATAAAACTAAATAAGATAGACCCCAAAAACCTTCTTTGATTTGAACTCCCCCAATCAAAAATCCTTCAATTTTAAAATCAAAAGAGAATAGAATAAATCATACTTCCATACAATATCTTAATTGAATTCTATGTAATGATCAATAAATTCAATTTAAGTCTATATCGACACATATTAAAATTCTCGTAAAAATCTATGTATTTTATAGATATTTATACTAAAGTTGATGAACAACCACTACCAATATTAATTTTTATTAGGGTCGAATAGAAATGGGGCATGGCCAAGTGGTAAGGCAATGGGTTTTGGTCCCGCTATTCGGAGGTTAGAATCCTTCCGTCCCAAAGCATGCCCAACCCATTATAGCATTATAATATATATAATGCTATATATCAGAAAAAAGATTGCCTTTTAAAATAAAACACCTTTCTGATTAAGAATATAATAGTGGATTAGAAAAATTTTATTAGTATTCATAATAATTCTTCTCTAAATCATATCTTTTTCACAAATTGAATCGTGCCCAAATAACACGCAGATATAATTGGATCCATTTGTGATCTCTAAATGTTAAATATTTAACATAAAATATCTATAATTCCTTTCAGTAACAATTTTTTAGTCTATCTGTATATGGGTCCCATATTATTATTTTGATTCTAATTGTAGAAGTTGTTAGAGAATCATGGCAAGTGTTAGCCATGAAACATGCAAAACCGAGACCAAGGCAAGGTAAAAGCTGAAATGCCTTGGCCGAAATCATTAACCTAGTTTGTTTCATATTTGGTTTGTATTTTAATTCTAGCAAATTGTGTAATCTAGGCTAGATAAGTTGGTGCACAAAGACACCAAAATATGTTGTTTAAAGTATACTAGCCAAATTAGGGTTTAAGAAAAACCAAGCACCTAGATGACATGGAAAACACCTTGGTGACAAGGATGGTGACATGAAAGCTACTTGGTGACATGGAGCTTCACCATTCGGCCTTTTTCTCAACCAATGCATGGAAGGACATGTGTCATCATGTATGAGGACTACTTCACCATGAAGCAACTAATGAGGCAGCAACACTTGTCAACCAACCATGATGCATGTGGCAAAGTTACTTTACCAATGTGGTTTTGCTTCACCATGAAGGACGTGTTTGTATTGGTCTTTAAAACCGGTCATGGTGTGCTTTCACACCTATTTTATATGCTATAAATATGTATTACAGTTCAATGAATGAATATATTGAATTTTGGAGAAATATACCTTAGTTTCCATTTGAAACCAAGAGAATACTAAAACTGGCCTTGTTACAAATTTTCAGCAGCTTATTACATCAAAGCCAAGATACACCTTCACTCCAAATCAATTTCAATCCTTCATACCTTGTTTTATTTTGATTAACCTTGCTCCCATTCTTTCAAATTGGTATCAGAGCCTGGTTTTCATCAATCCCTCAACAAAAACCGATTCAAAACTCACAAAACACCAACTAGTTTAAATGGCTTCCTCACATTTTGCAGCACCTTCACCTCCCATGTTTGATGGCCACAACTATCCTGTTTGGGCAATCAAAATGAGATTTTATCTTCAAGCTTATGACCTTTGGGAGTTTGTTGAAGTTGATTATGAGGTAGAACCATTAAGAGCAGGTGCTACTGTAAATCAGATCAAACTTCATAGTGAAGAAAATGCAAGACCTTACAAAACTCTCACAGCAATACAAGCTGCTGTGACCGATGACATCTTCACTAGAATTATGACTTGTACAACTCCTAGACAAGCATGGGAAAAGCTTCAAGAGGAGTTCCAAGGAAGTACAAGATCAAGACAGATGCAGCTGCTCAACCTTAGAAGAGAATTCGAAAATATGAAGATGTTGGAGCATGAAACCATGAAGGAGTTTTCCAACAAACTTATGAAGATTGTCAACCAAATCCGGTTGCATGGTGAGTTTTTACCAGATCAAAGGATTGTTGAAAAGATCCTTATATGCCTTCCAGAGAAGTATGAAGCAAAGATCTCAACTTTGGTGGAGACAAGAGACCTTACACAACTCACAGTAGTTGAATTGATCAATGCCTTGCAAGCCACGGAACAAAGGAGGAGTCTTCGGCTACAAGGGGAATCAAGCTCGAGTGAAGCAGCCCTTGCAGCAAATAACAAAGGTAAATCAATCCAGCAACCAAGGCCTTTCCAAAGGCAAAATAAAGGCAAGGAAACAACAAACCAAAGAGAGAACAAGATGACATATGGTCCTTGCATAATTTGCAAAAAGCAAGGACACACGGCTAAGATATGCTGGTGGAGACAGAATGCTCAATGCAAAATTTGCAAGCAATTCAGTCACATGGAAAGAGTTTGCAAGCAAAGGAACCAAAGACAAGAAGCTAGACATGCTCATGAACCCGAAAAGGCAAGTGGTGAGCATGCACATACCTTCACATCAACTTACAACTTGCAAGCTCAATTAAAGACTCATGGATCTTGGATAGCGGGTGCACAAATCACATGTGCAACAACTGAAACTTGTTTGTCAAGTTTAACCCAAGAATTGCAACAAAAATTAGGGCAGCAAATGGACAAATCATGGAGGCACAAGGAAAAGGAGATTTGGTCATTAAAACACCAAAAGGTACAATTCAAATTACCAATGTTTTATTTGTACCAAATATGTCCGAAAATTTACTTAGTGTGCCTCAACTTATGAAAAAGGGATATACGTTGAAGTTCTTAGATAAATGTTGTGAAATATCTAAGGATGAAAAAATTGTATTACTTGTCCATATGAAAGATAATAGGCTTGTAATTGATTCTAATCAACAAAATCAAATGGCTATGAATACCAAAATCCATGAAGAATCAAAGCTATGGCATAGAAGGTTCGGCCACTACAACTATGCCACCATGAAGCATATGCATACTCAACAAATTGTTGAGAACTTACCATAAATCCTTGGAGATGATGCTATTTGCCAAACATGTCAACTTGGCAAAATCAAAAGACAACCATTTCCTTTGACTACAATTGGTAAGGCAAAGGAAAAATTACAATTGGTGCATTCGAATTTGTGTGGACCTATGAATGAAGTAACACATGCTGGGAGGAAGTATTTTATCATCTTTATTGATGATTATTCAAGGAAGTGCTGGATCTACTTCCTCAAACAAAAGTCAGAAGCTGCATCCATATTTGAAAAGTTCAAAACACTTGTTGAAAATCAGGCACAAACAACCATCAAGGTAATTAGAACAGACAATGGTGGAGAGTACATATCCAAAACTTTCCAAGATATTTGCAAGACAAATGGCATCATACATCAACTCACCACTCCATACACACCACAACAAAATTGAGTGAGTGAAAGGAAAATAGAAAAATCATGGAGATGTCAAGATGCTTGCTGTTTGAGAAGTGCTTGCCAAAGAAATTTTGGGCCGAAGTAGCTAATACAAGTGTATACTTCCTAAACCGACTTCCAAGTAAGGCAATTGCATCCAAAACACCAAATGAATTATGGTATGGCTTTAAACCTTCAATTTCTCACTTAAAAGTCTTTGGAAGTATTTGTTACATTCATGTCCATGACCCCAAAAGAACAAAACTTGATAAGAAAGTAAGTATTGGTGTTCTTGTAGGTTATAGCTCGGTTTCAAAAGGCTATAGAATCTTTGATGTATCTAAGATGCAGGTTGTTGTCTCAAGATGTTATAATAGATGATAACTCATATTGGAGTTGGAAGGAGCATAAAGTGGAAGCAAACACTTATATTCAATCAAGAACTCCTTCCACCAATCAAAGTGATTTTGATGATGAAGATGATGATGACCCGGCCAATGAAGATTATGTGGGCAAGAGAGGCACAAAATCAATTGAAGAACTTTATGCAAGAGCAAGGATGGCAACACCTGATCCTACAACATATAGTGATGCTTCACAACACAAAGAATGGCAAGCTACAATTGAAGAGGAGCTTCACATGATTGACGAGGACAAAACTTGGAATTTGGTGTCGAGACCAAAGAAAGGATATGTGATAGGTGTTAAATGGGTTTTTAGAACCAAACTAAACCCTAATGGCACCTTGAACATACACAAAGCAAGGCTGGTTGTTAAAGGCTACGTTCAACAATATGGTGTAGACTATATGGAGACTTTTGCACCGGTGGCAAGACATGAAACCATTCGGCTTCTACTTGCATATGCAGCCAACAAATCAAATATACCATTTGGATGTAAAATCAGCTTTTCTAAATAGGTATATTAGAAGAAGAAGTATATGTTGAGCAACCTGAAGGATTTATCATAGAAGGAGAGGAGGAGAAAGTGTACAAGCTTCATAAAGCTTTGTACGGGCTCAAACAAGCTCCAAGAGCTTGGTATGCAAGAATTGATGACTACCTCACTCATGAAGGCTTTTCTAGAAGTGATAATGAGCCTACCCTCTACATAAAAGCTAACACACATGAAGATGTAATGGTAATCTCTCTTTATGTAGATGATTTGCTCATAACAGGTTGCAATACAGAAGGCATTCAAGAATTCAAAGACAAAGTGAAGGAAATCTTCGAGATGTCCGACCTTGGTTTGATGAATTACTTTCTAGGATTGGAGATCAAGCAAACAAGTAAAGGTATAATTTTATCTCAATAACAATATGTTTTAAATTTGCTTGATAAGTTCCAACTAGAAAATGTAAAGATTGTTGATACACTAATGATACAAAATGCCAAGTTCGAACGTGAGGATGGAAGTGAGAAAGTGAATGCTTCGGTTTATAGAAGCTTAATTGGAAGCTTGCTTTATTTGAGTGCTTCAAGACCTGATATTATGTATGCTGTAAGTGTCCCATCAAGGTTTATGAATGCACCATCTCAAAACCATTACCAAGCTGCAAAAAGAGTCCTACGATATGTAAAGGGCACGACCAACCTTGGAATTCTATACAAGCATGGCAACATGTGTGAGTTGGTTGACTATTGTGATAGTGATTGGGCAGGTAGCTTGGAAGACATGAAGAGCACCTCTGGATACTTGTTTATGTTTGATTCAGGTCCATTTTCATGGAGCTCACACAAGCAAAGAACCACGACACAATCAACAGTAGAAGCTGAATACATCTCGGCAGTGGCTGCATCAAACCAAGCAATTTGGCTAAGGAAATTGCTTGATGACTTAGGTTGCAAGCAAACAAATGCAACCACCATGTACTGTGGCAATACTTCAGCCATAGCCATAACCAAAAATCCTATACAACACAGAAGAACCAAGCATATCCCTGTGAAGTACCATAGCATCCGTGAGGATGAAAGAAACAAAGAAATTAGTTTGATGCATTGTTCAACACAATACCAGCTGGCCGACATTCTTACAAAACCATTGCTAAAAGAAAGACTTCAAATTCTTAGGAGTCTTCTTCACATCATACCTAACATTGCCAAGGAGGAATGTTAGAGAATCATGGCAAGTGTTAGCCATGAAACATGCAAAACCGAGACCAAGGTAAGGTAAAAGCTGAAATGCTTTGGCCGAAATGATTAACCTAGTTTGTTTCATATTTGGTTTGTATTTTAATTCTACCAAATTGTGTAATCTAGGCTAGATAAGTTGGTGGACAAAGACACCAAAATATGTTGTTTAAAGGATACTAGCCAAATTAGGGTTTAAGAAAAACCAAGCACCTAGATGACATGGAAAGCACCTTGGTGACAAGGATGGTGACATGGAAGCTACTTGGTGACATAGAGCTTCACCATTTGGCCTTTCTCTCAACCAATGCATGGAAGGACATGTGTCATCATGCATGAGGACTACTTCACCATGAAGCAACTAATGAGGCAGCAACACTTGTCAACCAACCATGATGCATGTGGCAAAGTTACTTTACACATGTGGTTTTGCTTCACCATCAAGGACTTGATTGTATTGGTCCTTAAAACCGGTCATGGTGTGCTTTCACACCTATTTTGTATGCTATAAATATGTATTACAGTTCAATGAATGAATATATTGAATTTTGGAGAAATATACCTTAGTTTCTATTTGAAACCAAGAGAACACTAAAACCAGCCTTGTTACAAATTTTCAGCAGCTTATTACATCAAAGCCGAGATACACCTTCACTCCAAATCAATTTCAATCCTTCATAGCTTGTTTTCTTTTGATTAACCTTGCCCTCATTCTTTCAGAAATAAGTATGAAAAACATCAACCTTACCTTACACCAATCTTTATCCACTAGTTCACTAAAAAATAATTTGGATTTTTTAGCTATCTAGTTTTTTAATCATTGATGGTTTAATACAAATATGGATTTCTCTTCGGATGCTAAAATGTGGTCCTTACTTTAAAATGTTATTCAAATAATGATCTCAAATCCATAAAATTTTCAATTACTTAAATCTTTTTGATGATTTCTTATGAGTTTGTAGTACTCGAAGAAATGTGAAATTGGTAAATATATCCTATCACTATCAAGTTACTTGAAGATGCAAATTCAAAAAGAAATTTTTTATTTTATTCGTGGTATTCATGGTATTTATATTTTATTATATTAAGTAAATAAAAAATGAAATAAAATACATGTTAAAATAAAAATATGTATTGGGTGTTGGGGATGAAATTGAATTCGTTCTGAGAATTTGTTAGAACCTAGCCATTCATATTTCATGTAGAAAGAAAAAGTATAGATTACTATGTACTGACCGAACCAATGACTATTCATGATTCCATAATTGAATCAATTACATACTAGTTATAAACTAAAGGAATGTTATGGTAAAACTTCGTTAAAACGATGGAGTAGAAAGCAACGTGCAACTTGAAGGACACGATCCATTGTGGATTCTTACATCCGTCATTTTTTATTATATAGAAATTATAGAGGAATGAAAATGCTCTTGACTCAACATCGTTTCTTCTGTTTCAATAGAACTCTCATTTTTTATTTTTTTTTTTTGGTTGGGGGGTGATGTAAACGTACATGATGGAGCTCAAGTAAAAAGTATTGATTCATTTCTTGGAGGCAATAACCTAGGATTAGTATTAATCAGTAAATATATTTTCCATATATAAATCAAAAGGATCCAATTCAAGCAAGTTTCATATTCAAAATTCAAATTTTTTGGAATTTGTAAAACCTTTTCGATCAAATCAAAAGTGTATTACACAAGAATCACTCAGTCGTATGATTCTTTGATAGAAAGAAATCATAAAAAGGGTATGTTGCTGCCATTTTGAAACGATTCAAAATCACCAAAGCAGTGTCTAAACCCAATGATTCAAGGCAAAGATAAAGGATCCTGGAACAAAGAAACACCGTTTTCGATTGTCCCAACAACTAGATCAGAGTGTAAAATCAAAGAAATTCTAAAAGAGACAGACAAAAGGGGGGTTAGAGACCACTCAATAAATGAAATGCTTAAAAGGTTTCCTTGAGTTATTTGAGAGTTATCCGACTTGAGTTATAAGGCCATGATTGTTACGTAGGACTGGACAAGTCAGGACAGGACACAATCCCAATCCAGTGTTTGGAAAGCAAAAATGGGAGGGGGACAGATTTGTCCCGTTGGTCATTTTATTCCAAATGAAGGGGATAGATCTAACCCACCTAGAGACTGGGTCACTTTTGTCTGAGTGAGCTCTCTTCGAAGCATCACTGGCCATCCCCTTCGAAGCATCTTCAATCTTGCATCTCCAAGCTGATGATCCCTTTCGAAGCATCTCTGGTCGGTGAGTTCTTCTTCTTCTTTTGCTTCATTGATCTTCCATCATCATCATCTTCTTCTTCTTCTTTGTTTTTTTACATCATTTTTTTAGCTAAAAAATTATGAAATTTTTTTGGGAAATGTCATTTGCTTTGTCGATCTTCCATCATCTCCATCTTCTTCTTCTTCTTTATTTTTTTACATTATTTTTTTAGCTGAAAAATTACAAATTTTTTTTGGGGAAATGTCATTTGTTGATCTGCAAAATAAGCTTCGATCTCTTTATGTTAGGGCTTGATTTGATATTCAGGAGGAAGAAGGCTTAATTTTGGAGGTTAAACTAGATCTAAAGCATAGGATGTGGAAGGTAAGTGTTCTGTTTTTGCCTATCATTGATGTGATGCGTTGGGTAGATTAATTCTGTTTGTGAAAGAGGGCTATTGTCGTGTGTTTGCTTAGATCTAAATCCCATTGATCTTGTTAAAGAGGGCTTTAAGTTGGGATGCTGAAGTGGTACAAATAGCAATACGTAATGTTTTTGGCAAGCCTCAAATCATAATAACTTAATACATATGTTCTCATTTTCATTTATCACACATATAAGAACTTAGGTAGCCTAAAAAGTGTATAAAAGCAATGATTTGGCATGGACATAGTACAATACCAGTCCATATGGTGTGTGACTCTGTTAGAATTTTGTTTAGGAGCTTAAATTAATTTGGAGCTTAAACAAGATCAAGAAAGGCATCCAAAAAGCAATTTTTAACAAGCATCTAGCAAGAATGAAGATTAAAAACCTTAACTGCCTCAACCATCCTATGCTAAGCATGATGTGTAGTTGTATCACCTCCAATATGTAAGCACATCTATTTATTTACAAAAAAAAATATTTTATGAGGGTCAAAACAGGAAGCATCTGAATTTATTGAAGAAAAATAAAAACTACTAATAAACATAAAATTATACAATACCATCACTAGTTTGTTAGCCAACAGCTAGCTCTAGTGAAACAAAGGGATCTTTAAATTGGGATGATTCTTCAAGAGCTGCAGGCACCATTAAAGGGATCTTTCTCCCCCATTTTAATTACACATGCTTTAAGTTGCAATGTTTATGATACTGGAGATCTTATTCGTTTCTTCCTAGGTGCAGGGTATTGATCCAAGTATTAGAGCTGAAGTGTGGTCGTTTCTCTTTGGAGTGTAAGCACTTCCAACCTAGAGAAGTTAATATATTTTGTTATTGCATATCAGATTTCAATGTATTTATACAACCAATTTATTTTGTGGAGACTATGTCTCTGTGAAGTTCTTCTTTTTTACATAATGTAATGAATTCCATAAGTTAGTCAAGTCCCATGGATTGAATTACTTAATCCATGGCATTGTGGAGGTTGAGTTCTATTTTTAATGAAATACTCAACCCTCGTTTATTTTTTTAAGTTTATGTTTAACTTTTGGTTGACCTCTTTTTCTAATACTTTTTGAATGCTCTAGAGTTCTTGCCTAGACCCATCAGTCAAGTTTCCCTTTGCACTCTTTGATAAAAACTACTAATATCATCACTAGTTTGTTGGCCAACGGTTAGCTCTAGTGAAAGAAACGGATCTTTAAACTGGGATGATTCTTCAAGATCTATAGGCACCATTAGAATGAATTAACCGAAATCAGTTTAAATCACATCTCCAATGAAAATAACTACCTCCTTTCCAATGCTTTATTGTAATCAATGATTATTTGGCTACACATAAAGTAAACCATATTGAATCCCCTCATGATAAATGGTAGTGCTCAACTTTTATTGGGCAGATACAAACTTTGGTCAGAAATGCCATTCATTTCTTAAATGAGAAATAATAAAACTAAACAATGCTTCACCTGTTTTACAACTAGCCCATTCTTTTCTGAAAGCCTTGGGCATGTGATCAAACCAATGTCCATCAAGTTCTTTCTGAACACATTCACATGACTGCTCTAATGAAGTTTGAATAAAAGTACAGAAAGGTTTCACTGAAGAACAGCTGGAGGTTATAAAAATCTTAAGGCAGCCTCGAGGGTTGTCACCCAAAAGAATAAGCCCCAATTTGTTTCCAAAAGAAAAAAAAAAAACAAAAAAGGAAGCTATAAAATTACTATGGAAATCTTAAATTCATGACAACTAAATAAATTAGTTGTTAATTCTAGTCTTTATTTGAGTAGTTGAGTTTCTTTTCCCTTCCATTAAGTATTCCATAGTCCTTTCTATCAAATACTCTTCAACACCATCATCACGACACATTAAAAAAAAAAATTTAAAAAAGGGTTGGATCAGCAAATAAAATAGATAAGTTCAATTTAAGAAACCAAAATACAAATTAATAAGATTAAATACAAAGGGAAAAAAAAAAAAAACAAGAATATGGACAGCATAAATATAAGTAGTTAAATTAAAAAAGAAAAAAGAAAAAAGAAAAAAAAAAGAAAGAAAGTAGAAGTTTTCTATGAACGAAAAGAAAGTTGAATTAAAAAGAAAAAAATAAACTGCTTTTTTGTAAAAGAAAATAAAATGCATTTAAATAATTTTTTGTTTGCTTCATATTATATGGCAACTCCATTTAATGTGTTTTTTATTGGTAATTAATTGTTATTTATGATTTACCATATTATAATTTTATTTTAATTGGTTTTCAAAACAATATATTAACATAATTTATGGGTGTAAAAAATATTTACAAATATCATATAAATATCATTAAATTATTTTTATTTTTAATTAATTGTAATTTATGAAATATTATGTTATCATTTAATTTTAATTTATTTCTAAACTTATATATTAATAAAATTTGTGGGTGTACAAAAAAAACATTTTGCATGTAAATATAAATAAAATATATTTTTTTGGTAAACATAACAATAATTTTTAAAATTTTCATTTAAAATAAAAATAAGAACTTTAATTATAAAATAGTCCAATCCAGTCCGATTCTGCCTAATCCGGATATGTTCACCATTCAGTCCATAACTATACCAAACACAGTACTGCACTATTCTATCCTGTCCAATTCTATCTAATCGGGACCTGTTTTATCCGATCCGAACCTGTCCTGCGTACCAAACGCCACCTAAGGGTGAAAATTGTAAATACAAATAATTTTTTTGGTGGGGGAAAGAATAAGTATTTAAATCATAGTCTAGTTGATTTGATGATTTTATGGATATATTTGACTTTATCATTCTATACATAGATATAATTTCCATTTTTCTTGAGCCGTACGAGGAAAAAACTTCTTATATGTTTCTAGGGCGGGTATTGTTCATCTATCCCAATGAGCCATTTATCAAATCATTACAATTGATGATCGATCCAGGAGAGAAGGAAGAGATCATCGGAAAGTGGGTTTTTATGACCCGATAAAGAATAAAACCCATTTAAATATTCCTGCTATTGTATATTGCCTACAGGAACTGTTCATGATATTTCAAAGAAAGCAGGGGTTTTTACCGAACTTACCTTTAATCACCAAACGACAGTCAATTAATGAAAAATTAATGAAATATTTTAAAATGAAATATATAAGAAATATATAAATAAAGGAGGTGGAGATCACTTGTAGAGAACTCTGTATAGTCTTTTCTCTACTATTCTCTTTTAATTTGTTATTCCTACTTTCGATTTTGGGTATTACCATTAATGATAATGGGGGTTAGCTGGATTTATATGAACAACTAAAAACAGGGATTAAGCTTTTTTCTTTTAGTTATATTGATTGATTGATTAAATTCGAGCTTTTTTCTACTTCTTCTTTTTTTTTTTCTTTATTACTTTTTTCTTACGTCTACATCCTTTATTTGTCTATATGTCGATTAGCTATGTAGTGCCAATACAACACAAGTCCTTGTTTTTTTTTATTTAAAGTTACGATATTTTATTTTTTTCTAGTTGTCCATTGTATTCTTTTCTCAGGTCTATTTTTCTCCGTACCATAGATTTGATTTCATTCAAGGTATGGGTTCATTGGATTTTCTGTAATACAAAAAGTTTTTTTTTGTATGATACAATTTGGTTTGCCATTCCAAATTCAATGTTGTGATTACGCCGTGCAATACGACCTCTTTATTTATTTTATTGGGATTCTTATCATATCTACACATTCTAATTCTTTTATTCGGGTTGCCAACTCAACGGTAGAGTATCGGCTTTTGAATGTGGCTAGCATCTTTTACATATTTGCATGAAGCAACGGATTCGTCCGTATCACCGGTAGAGTTTGTAAGACGACGACTGATCCTGCAATGAATGAATGGAAAAAGTAGCATGTCATATCAATGGAGAATTCTGAGAATATTTCATTCTTTCTGGATATGTCCAAAACCTTGTTTAAATTGTTTGAATTCTTAGTGTGGCAGCAAAAAAAGAAATTGGAAAATCAATTTCAAGTCAGGTCAAGTGAACAAATGGATAGAGCCTGAATGTGGCCCAAATTATAGGGAAACAAAGAGTAACAAGCTTTTGGTCTTCATTTTTGAATGATTATCCAAATGATTACCCGAACTAATTAGACATTAAAAATATATTAGTGCTTGAGGCGGGAAAGGCTTTTCCATGAGAGATTATCCATTTTTTATGAGTCCTACCTATTAGGTATTCTCCATTATGAGGTGGAGATAAATGTGACGAAGAAGGCAGTATATTGATAAAGTGTTTTTTTTTTTTTTTTCAAAATCAAAAGAGCAATTGGATTGCAAAAATAAAGTATTTCTAACCATCTTGTTAACTTATATTGGACATAAACTACTTAGATGAAAAAAGGGTGGATATAGAGTCTACCGATGGTCTTACCTTTTTCCGAGGTATCAATTTTTTTCGTACTATAATACCTTGTTTTGACTGTATCATTTGATAACCCAATAAACCCCTTATCTTTGGATCAAATCGAATTTCAAATGGAAGAATTTCAAGGATATCTCGAACTAGATAGATCTTAGCAACACGTTCTCCTATACCCATTGTATCAACCGGGTCGCCTAAAAAAAGTAATCTTTCTCGATAAAGTCAGTTGATTAGGATAAAATTGTATCCCTTAGGAATTGTACATGCGCCTTTTGATGCATACGGTTCAACACTAATAGCGGGAAAAAAAAAAGAATCAATGTGTAGATTTTAGCTTTCTTTGTTTTTTTATATTCATAGCAAGCTCTTTTTAACTTATAACAAAAGGGTGCTTTTTCTTTCATGTTTCACGAAAGATGAGTTTTGGCCTGTTTTAATTTATATATAAATTAAAAACCTATTAATAAATAAAAATTCACTAAACTTATCGGACTAACTTCTCATTGATGTATTGTTTCATCGAGATCCAATCCAAATCACGATGTAATTTTCTTGTTCATGAATGGTCTTCTACAACATTTTTTAGGTTTAGGCTCTACTCTGAGTAAAGATCTGCCCGATTTGGATTTACACATGTAGGACAAATGCCCCAATACCACGTCTTTTTGCTACAACTTCCTTTTTTTTTTTTTTTAATTCCATGTCTCCTACCAAATAGTAAATATTCAATGCATTCATCACATTACTCGATTAATTAACAGCTTGAGTTCGTTATTATATATCATTATTAAATATTATAGGTGGAAAATCTTTATAAATAGAATATGATATAAGTGGTAACCATAGATATATTACCAATTAGTTTTTTTTTTTAAACGGAGCCTATATATTAATATTATATTTCATTTTTTTGGTCTAACCAAGCCAACCATAAATTATAAATCATTGTAATTAAGAATATTAATATGTATACCCCCCTATAAAATAGATTGAATTGCACTTCATTGTATTTCACACTCCAAATTTTTGATGATTCAATCATCATTTCTTAGGCAAAAGAGAGGATATCTCGATCGGGTAAGAGAACGGGGAAATACCATATGACAAAATATATCTGACAAGTCGCACTATACACCAATCCATGATGCATATTCCTCTCCAGGGTTTTGAAAAGGAACTTTTGGAACACCAAGAGGCATTAAATGAAATAAAAATTAATTACTATAGCTCACTTTGATGTGAAAGTGTAACAATGTATTTATTGTCTTAATAATGTTGTTTTTTATCCTATTTTATCCATAGATCGAACAAGTTTATAAAAAAGTAAGACATAAATACTAAAGGAAAATTCTTTCAAATAGGTCCTTTGAATGATGAAACAAATAATATAAATGTAGTCACTCATATAAAAGGTATCAACCTCTTACCATTGCGTATTGGTACTTATCGGGTGTAGAATAGATCTGCTTCCTTTTGCTCCTACAAAAAAAATTATTCCATTATTACTAAAAGAATAGAGCAAATATTAATCCTTTCCTCGGGATAATCCACTCAAAAGGGAAGGTCTATAGTATAGTTTTTTCCAGTGCAATAAAGTTACATAGTGTCTATTTTTTGTTGATAGAGGGGTATTTCCATGGGTTTGCCTTGGTATCATGTTCATACCATTGTATTGAATGATCCCGGTCGTTTTCTTGCTGTCCATATATTGCATACAGCTTTGGATGTTGGTTGGGTCGGTTTGATGGCTCTATACGAATTAGCGGTTTTTGATCCCTCTAGCCCCATTGTTGATACAATGTGGAGACAAGGGGTGTTATACCCTTCATGACTCATTTAGGAATAACCTATTCATCGGGCGGTTGGAGTATCATAGGAGGGACTATAACAAATCTGGGTATTTAGAGTTATGAAGGTGTGGCCAGTGCACATATTGTGTTTCTGACCTATACTTTTTGGCAGCTATCTGGAACTGGGTGTATTGGATCTAGAAATATTTTATGACGAACGTACAGGAAAATCCTCTTTGGATTTGCCCAAAATCTTTGGAATTCTTTTATTTCCTTCAGGGCAGGCTTGCTTTGGTTTTGGCGCATTTCATGTAACAGGATTGTATGGTTCGGGAATATGGGTATCTGATCCTTATGGACTAACTGGAAGGGTACAATCTGTAAATCTGACGTGGGGTGTGGAAGGTTTTGATCCTATTGTTTCGGGAGGAATAGCCTCTCATCATGTTGCAGCAGGGACCTTGGGCATTAGATTGTGCTGCTTTGAAATCCAATGGTGTTTTTCATAGCAGTCCGAGGGGTTGGTTTACTTTTCAACATGCTTCGTTTCCTTTGCTCTTTTTCTTTGGACACATTTGGCGTGGTGCTAGAAGCTTATTCAGAGGTGTTTTTGCTGGTATTGACCCCAATTTGGATGCTCAAGTAGAATTTGGAGCATTCCAAAAACTTGGAGATCCAACTACAAAAAGACAAGTAATCTGATAGAATATTGTTTTGTTATTTTTCGTTTTTAGTTTTGTGAGTAGGGTACCAGATAAATCTTATTTGAATCGCTAACTTTTCTTTGACTCTTGCTTTTTCTTTATCTGGGAGATGATCCTAAATAAACAGGTATGGAAGCTATAACTGTATGTAAACCATGATCAAATCTATGCAAGCATTGGTTTATACATTCCTTTTAGTCTCAACTTGAGGAATAATTTTGTTTTCCTATCCTTTTTCGAGAACTACCTAAAGTTCCAACTAAAAAGGTGAAATGATTTTTCATTATCTCAATTGAAAGTAATGAGCCTTTCAATACCGAGAGGCTCATTACTTCAACTAGTCTTCGTGTTCCTCGAATGAATCTCTTAGTTGTTGAGAGGGTTGCCCAAAAGCAGTATATAAGGCATACCCAGTAAAACTTACAAGTAAACCCGATATAAAGATGGCAACTAGGGTTGCTGTTTCCATTATTATATAGTTTCAAGACCACAATGGGCCTATGATAATATCATTTATTTACAACGGAATGGTATACAAAGTCAATAGATCTCAATGAATATAAAATACAATTTATGGCTACACAAACTATTGAGAGTAGTTCTAGATCTTGTCCAAGTCGAACTGTTGTAGGGAGTTTATTGAAATGAATTCAGAATTCTCCTGGGTGGGGAACGACTCCTTTGATGGGTATTGCAATGGCCCTTTTTGCGATATTCTGATACGAACCTAGGACGACCTGCTCCTAAACCCGTATTATATTAGCCCGGATCTCAATTAAGTTCAAGTTCTAATGGAATGGACCTCAACCCCTAACCAACCTGTGGTTAGAAACCTTAGTATAATGTAGACGCCACAATAGGGGATGGAAAACCTATTGATAAGTCAAGCTAAAACAACCAATTCTCTAATGGTGTTTTAGGTGTTCTCAAAAAACAAAGAGATAATTAATCTCACTATTTTCTCACTCAAATCAAAGTTGTCTTCTTATTGAAAAAAATAAGGCTTTAAATAGGCTTTGAAAGAAACAAAATAAACCCTAAAAACCCTAGGAAAAACCGGCCACACACATAAAGAAACCTAGTTGGCCGAAACTATACTTCCCTTCCTAATCTAAGTTTGATTAATTAATTCCTTTATATTAAATTAGGAATTAATTAATTTACAATGGAAATAATAAAATAAAAACCTTCCTAAAGTTATTTGTTCAGAAAATAAATAAATAAAAAACCCAAAAAGAAAGAAAGTCAATCGCAAATTAGGTAACGAGTTGACTCTGACATCTAGGCTGAATTATGTCTTCAACCGAGCTAACTTATGTCTGCCTGATGTCCGAGCTAACTTATGGCCTATCCGAGCTAAGTTATGTCTGGCCGAGCTAACTGGTATCTATCCGAGCTAAGTTACATCCGATGTCCGAAGTCTGAGATCAGATGTTTGAGGCAAGGCTCCGATGTCCGAGGCAAGGGTGTCCGATATAAAATGTCTGAGGTATGGGTATCCGATGTATCAGCCTCCACCACTTGGATACTTAAAACAGGTCTTTTATCTTTAGGTATGGACAAGCCCTTTTGAGAATGAATTACTTTATGGATAAAGGCAGCAAGGTTATCCTTAAACCTCTTAGCTTGAGCCCTAGTGATCGGTCCAGTCTTCATCCGTATCGGATCAGTACCCCAGCGAGTTGTCGGTGGTGTGAGCTCGGGCGGGTCCGCATCATTCCCCTCCTCTTGAAAAGGATTTGTCCTCAAATCGAAGTCATCACCTGCAGAAAAAGGAGATAAATCAGCAACATTAAAGGTGGCACTAACACTATACTCACCCGGTAAATCAAGTTTGTAGCCATTGTCGTTTATCCTCTTCAAAACTTGAAAAGGTCCATCGCCCTTTGGCATGAGTTTGGATTGTTGTTGTTCAGGAAACCTTTCTTTTCTTAAATGCAGCCACACCCAATCTCCAAGTTCAAACACCATTGATTTTCGGCCTTGATCAGCCACCTTTGCATATTGCTCGATCCTCCTCTCAATGTTTGCTCGTGTCTTCTCATGAATCTGCTTTACAAATTCAGCTTTTAGTTTTCCATCTAGATTAGCACGCTCACTTAAAGGTAAAGGTGTTAGATCTAATGGAGTAAAAGGATTAAAACCATAAACAATTTCAAATGGAGTAAATTTAGTTGCTGAATGTAAAGACCTATTATATGCAAATTCAACATGTGGCAAACATTCTTCCCAAGTTCTTAAATTTCTACTAATTAATGCTTTCAACAATGCAGACAAGGTTCTATTTACTACTTCGGTTTGTCCATCAGTTTGTGGATGACAAGTAGTTGAAAATAAAAGCTTAGTACCTAATTTAGCCCACAAAGTTTTCCAAAAATAGCTTAAGAACTTAGCATCCCTATCCAAAACAATAGTTCTTAGCATTCCATGCAATCTCACAATTTCCTTGAAAAATAAATTAGCAATATTGGATGCATCATCAGTTTTGTTACATGCAATAAAATGTGCCATCTTAGAAAACCTATCCACTACAACAAATATTGAATCCTTACCTGTCCTTGACCTAGGCAACCCAAGAATAAAATCCATAGACAAATCTACCCAAGGATAAGTAGGAATCGGCAAAGGCTTATACAATCCATGCGGCTTCAATGTTGATTTTGTTTTTCGGCACTTCAAACATCTTTCACAAATTCTCTCAACATCTCTCCTCATGTTAGGCCAATAAAAATGTTCTTGCCGCAAGGATAAAGTTTTTAAACAAAATGACCCATTAAACTACCCCCATGTCCTTCCCGAACCTATAATTCCCTAATACTACAATTAGGCACACAAAGTTTGTTTTCCTTAAACAAATATCCCTCAAATATGTGAAATTTATTAAATCCATGTTTCAAACAGGTTCTAAAAATTTCTCCAAAGTCACTATCATGCTCATAAAGTTCTTTCAATTGTTTAAATCCAATCAATCTAGCATCTAAGGTAGAAAAGAGTACATATCTTCGGGATAATGCATCGGCAACCACATTTTTCTTACCTTTTTTATAGCGGATCACATATGGAAAGGTTTCAATAAATTCAATCCACTTAGCATGCCTTCGGTTGAGCTTTCCTTGACCCTTGATATGCTTCAAATACTCATGATCCGTATGAATCACAAACTCCTTTGGCATGAGATAATGCTGCCACGTCTCCAAAGTCCTCACCAAAGCATACATCTCCTTGTCATAAGTCGGGTAGTTTAGGGCAGCTCCATTTAATTTTTCACTAAAGTAGGCTATGGGTCTTCCTTCTTGCATTAAGACAGCTCCAATACCTACACCTAAAGCATCATACTCAATTTCAAAAATCTTAGAAAATTTTGGCAAAACTAACAAAGATGCATTACATAATTTTTCTTTCAACAAATTAAAAGATTTTTCTTGTACTTCCCCCCATTTAAAGCCGACATTCTTCTTGATAACTTCATTCAATGGTGCTGCTATGGTACTAAAATCCTTGACAAATCTTCTATAAAAGCTTGCCAAGCCATGAAAGCTCCACACTTGGGTGATAGAAGTAGGAACCGGCCACTCTTGAATTGCTTTCACCTTAGCTTGGTCAACTTTGATTCCTGCAGCACTTACTACAAATCCTAGAAACATAAGCTCATCTTTGCAAAATTCACATTTTTTAATGTTAGCAAACAATCTTTCCTTTCTAAGAACTTGCAAAACTTGCCTAAGTTGCTCCACATGGTCATCCAAATTTCGGCTATATATTAGAATGTCATCAAAATAAACAACCACAGATTTACCAATAAATGGACGCATTACATGATTCATGAGCCTCATGAGAGTACTAGGTGCATTGGATAATCCAAAAGGCATAACTAACCATTCATATAGCCCATATTTAGTTTTGAATGCGGTTTTCCATTCATCACCTTCTTTCATCCTAATTTGGTGATAACGACTCCTAAGATCAATTTTTGTAAACATGCAAACACCATGCAACTCATCAAGCATATCATCTAATCTAGGAATGGGATGTCTATATTTGATGGTAATATTATTTATAGCCCTAAAATCAACACAAATTCTCCAAGAACCATCCTTTTTAGGTACCAACAAAACAGGAACAGCACATGGACTTAAACTCTCATGAATGTATCCTTTATCAAGTAAATCACTTACCTGTTTTTGTAGCTCCTTTGTTTCTTCGGGATTGCTCCTATAAGCTGGTCTATTTGGTATGGCAGCCCATGGAACAAAGTCAATTTGATGTTCTATCCCTCGAATAGGTGGTAGTCCACTTGGAATTTCATTTGGGAAGACATCTCCAAATTCCTTCAAAAGAGAAATCATTGAACTTGGCAATTCAAGTTCTTCAAAGTTAGTTTGATCATTAAAATAATTTTCTTTATAAATCATGAACAGTAAAGGTTTCTTACACTCAATAACTTTATTAATATGCCCTCAACTAAAATAAAAGTTACTACTTAACCTTTCTTTTCTTTCTTTTTCTCTTTTTTCCCTTGGGCTGGTGCACATCTTCGGATTTTTCTTCCTTCTGCCAGCTCTCGGGTTTGCCACTTCCTTTCCCCTCTCTTTTGGCTTTTCATTGATCTTTCCACTCAATATGAATCTTAGAAACCTTACCTTGGTCAGAAACCTCATTCTTACCTTCTTAAAAGGATGGTGAAGCCGTTGGTGCCATACTTGCTTTTTCCTTTATCTTTTCGGCTTCTCTCCTTTGTTGCATTTGTAATTGGTCTTTGTAAACCTCTTTAGGAGATAATGGTTCCAGCTTGAACTTATTCCCTTTGAACTTGAAAACAATACTATTTTCTCGATCAAAATGAGTAGCATCTTTATCAAATTGCCATGGCCTACCTAATAGTATATGTCCAACAATCATGGGTACAATATCACATAAAACTACATCCTCATATCTTCCTATACTAAATTTTACTTTGGCTTGTTTATTTACCCTCATCTCACCACTATCATTTAACCATTGTAACCTATAGGGTTCTAGATGTTTAATTATTTTCAAGCCTAATTTATCAACTACAAGATTACTTATCACATTGGTACAACTCCCACTATCTATAATCATGATACAAATTTTACCTTGTATTTCGCAGCGAGTGTGGAAGATGTTTTCTCTTTGTATCTGCTCTTCATCTTTGTAGACGGCAAGTACTCTCCTTGAAACCAAATTTAGCTCAACATTTGATGTGTTCAATGGTTCGGCCTCATCATCAAGTCCTTCATCTTCTTGTTCGCTTTCAGCTTCACTAGCCTTAATTACCATTATCCTTCTATTCGGGCATTGGCTGGCTATATGTCCTCTTCCTTGGCACTTGAAACAAATAATTTCTTTTGACTTTTGAGGTTTAGGTTCAGATTTTACCTCACCTTTAATGGCTTGGGCAGATTCGGTTTTAAATTCTCTTCTTGACCGGTTGGTAATTTCTTCACCAAGTTTCTGCTTCAGCTTGCTTTCATAAGTGGAATTATTTTTCCAGCCACTTAAACCTGTCCTTCCACTGCTAGAAACTCCTCCAAACCGTGTACTAACAACCCTCCTCTTGAATTGGTTCTCAAGCTTAATTGTTGCATGCAACATCTCCTCCAATTCCAAGTATTGTTGTAATTCAAGCTAGTTGGCAATGTCATGGTTTAACCCTCCAAGGAATCTTGCCATTGTTGCCTCCCTATCCTCATTCATGTTCAGCCTCATCATTAACATCTCCATCGCTTTGTAATAATCCTCCACGGACCTACTTCCTTGAGACAAAGATTGAAGCCTTTGATGCAGCAACCTATCGTAATGTGATGGCACAAACCGCTTTCTCATGGCTCCTTTCATTTGTCGCCATGTTGTGATCAAGTCATCACCAACTCTCCTTCGAGTGCTTTGCTCATTTGTCCACCATTGGAGTGCATAATGGCCAAACTCCATTGCTGCCAACTTCACCTTCTTACCTTCCGAATAGTTATGGCAGTCAAAAATCATCTCCATTTTTTCTTCCCACTCCAAATAAGCTTCGGGATCACTTTTACCCACAAAAGGTGGGATGTTAACCTTGATATTTCCCAAATCATCATCTGTATCTTCCCTCCTATATCTTCCATGGCCAGGTCTATCTTGGATAGCAAAAGTTTCATCCATACCTTCCTCAAAGTCTCCATCGAATGGCTCCTCATCAAATTCCTTTCTCGGTCTCTCGCGACCTCCTCGTCCTTGGCCTCGCCCTCCATGGAATTCTTGCCTATTTCTTGTATTTGGCATTCCTTGTGAGGCTTCTAGTCTTCCCACTCTTTGATTCACATGCTCAACTTGAGCACCAACCCGCTGTATTGACTCCAAAACAGCTCTCATGTCCACTTGTTCTCCGCTCCTGGTAGCTCGAGCATCGCCATGGAATGCTACGGACTACTCCTCATTGATCCTCAAAGGTGGATCTCCTCTCCTCATTCTTGATTCTATCATGTTAGTATAATAATGCAATAGAAATAAGATAGGACCTTACAATTTCACTCCCTTACGTGTTTCACTCAAATGAGGACTCGTCACTAGTGTTTGCACACTTGTTTCGGCTTTTACCCTCTTTTAAGCTCACACACTCTTGCCTTTTTCCAATCAATGAATTATCTCAAAGTTCTAATTAAAACACCCACAAAACAACAATTATATCACTAGTATGTTTTAATTAAACTTATCAACAAAACAGTAAGCTAAAATAAACAAATATCGAATGGAATGAAAATACCTATTTTCGGTTTTTCTAGACAAAATAAAGCCAATTAATGAGAAAACTTTGGAATTTTGAAGAACTGGACCAGATGGTAATAGATTATGAGTTCAACAATAAAATTCTAGAAAAAAAATTCAAATACGATCAAGAATCAAAGAGAACAAAAATATAGAAAAGTGTTGGTTGTTGTTCTTTGTAATTCAAGTTTTTGTATCAAATCCTCTAACTAATTTTAATCCAAATAATTTAGCACTCAAACTCAATTATCGAGCAGCAAAGATAACTCTCCAGAAACTCCAAATATGAAATAAATAATCAACACAGTAGCAGCTACAAGAAATTTCCAGCAACAAACTGCAACACCAATTTTCAACAAACCGATATATATATATATATTTTTTATATTCGGCTTTCTTCTTTTTTTTTTTTTTTTCCTTCTCTTTTTCACTCACAGAACATAAACAACTGCAGTAGCAAGAATAAACAACAGATTTGCAATTCCAACTCCAAAAATTCACCAATCCCGTTACCCCCAAATAAACACAAATGTGCAGTTTTTTTTTTTTTTTTTAAATGTTGCCGCAAACTTTTTTTTTTTTTAAATAGATGAATGCAAATATTTAAGACTAAAACAGCAAAGAAAAAAATCAACAATAACCAAATTAAAAGAACAATGATGAAAGACAACCAACAAACTAGGAAACAAAAAATACAGTAAAACTAGGAAATCCTAATTCAACTAGGAATGAATATTTTTTTTTTGAAGATGCAGAACGTGTATGGGATGGATGCAACCTTAAACTAATGCTAAAATTGCAGAATAACATAAAAATAAATAAAACAAATAAAGATAGATCAAACCTGAACAAAACTTAGCTCTGATACCAAATGATACGAACCTGGGACGACCTGCTCCTAAACCCGTATTATATTAGCTCGGATCTCAATTAAGTTCAAGTTTTAATGGAATGGACCTCAACCCCTAACCAACCTGTGGTTAGAAACCTTGGTATAATGTAGACGCCACAATAGGGGATGGAAAACCTATTGATACGTCAAGCGAAAACAACCAATTCTCTAATGGTGTTTTAGGTGTTCTCAAAGAACAAAGAGATAATTAATCTCACTAGTATTTTCTCACTCAAATCAAAGTTGTCTTCTTATTGAAAAAAATAAGACTTTAAATAGGATTTGAAAAAAACAAAATAAACCCTAAAAACCCTAGGAAAAACCGGCCACACATATAAAGAAACCTAGTTGGCCGAAACTATACTTCCTTTCCTAATCTAAGTTTGATTAATTAATTCATTTATATTAAATTAGGAATTAATTAATTTACAATGGAAGGAATAAATAAAAACCTTCCTAAAGTTATTTGTTCAGAAAATAAATAAATAAGAAATCCAAAAAGAAAGAAAGTCAATCGCAAATTACCTAATGAGTTGACTCTGACATCTAGGTTGAATTATGTCTTCAACCGAGCTAACTTATGTCTGCCTGATGTCCGAGCTAACTTATGGCCTATCCGAGCTAAGTTGTGTCTGGCCGAGCTAACTGGTGTCTGTCTGAGCTAAGTTACATCCGATGTCCGAAGTTCGATATCGGATGTCCGAGGCAAGGCTCCGATGTCTGAGGCAAAGGTGTCCGATATAAAATGTCCGATGTATAGGTATCCGATGTATCCACCTCCACCACTTGGATACTTAAAATAGGTCTTTTATCTTCAGGTATGGACAAGCCCTTTTGAGAATGAATTACTTTCTAGATAAAGGCAGCAAGGTTATCCTTAAACCTCTTAGCTTGAGCCTTAGTGATCGGTCTAGTCTTCATCCATATCGGATCAGTACCCCAGCGAGTTGTCGGTGATGTGAGCTCGGGCGGGTTCGCATCATATTCCTCTCTATTATTTTGGAGATTTATAATTCTTCCATTTTACTAGACCAAATTGGAATGAATTAGATTCACAAGAACTAGTAACTAGCTTTTCAATACAAAGTGAAACATTTAGGTCTTTGATTTTTATCCCATTATATTTGGGTAGTTCGATCGTGAAATTTCTTTGTTTTTGTAGTTATGGAGTATGAGTGGGTGACTTATTATAATTGGTCCTATGGATATTACAAGGAATGCACTGTCATCTTGATAGAGATGGTTTTACTTCGTCAGATTCATCCTTCATATTCAGACCACGTGTCTGGACTTCCATTTTTTTTAAAAAGTTAGATTTAGAAGTTATAAATCAAAATATTTTTATTTTTTCAAACTCCTATTTATGCTTATTTTGATCAAAGGACAATGGTGTCGTTGGAATTTTATTCATTCTAGTTATTCATTGAATAAGTGATAATCCAACAGTTCTTACTCAAGGAATCTTTGGAATTAGTTTGTAAAGAAAAGGTTTTATTGAATCATCGTGGTTCTAGTATGAATCTAGGGTTTTAACCAATTCATAGGGTCTTAACAAGAGAATTCCTATCAATATAAATAATAAAGAAAGCAGTAGTTAAAGGCGCATTACACACAATAAAAAAAACTATAAAACTGGTAAAAAGAAGATTCAAGAGGCCTATAATCATCACCATAGAGACAAATGAGCTGACTTGATATTTTGGCATTATAACAACAAGAAAGAACTTTCGGATTTTTATTCTTTTGTATCTTCAGAAACGATTGAATCGGAGGATTAAGAAGTTTCAAGCTTAACTTTCTATTACATATATCCCGTAGAACTAGTATTTTGGTGTTTTTGTTTAAGCCGTACGAGATGAAATTCTCACATACGGTTCTCGGGGGGGTCTGCTTCGTTCACCTATCCCAATAAAATCTATGATTGGTTCGAAGAAAGTCTTGAGATTCAGGCAATTGCAGATGATATAACTAGTAAATGATGGAATTTGGTGTAGGTTTATGCTGTTGTACCCTAGAGCACAATCATTCAAGGTGTTAGTCAAGAATGATTGTTGTTGGTTCTTGGTTCTTGATTTTGTTTTTTTTTTTTTGGTTTTTTTAGGCTTTGTTTCTGGTTTTAATGGAGGTTTAGGGTTCTTGAGAAGGTTGTTAGCTTTTGGGAAGAAGAAGAAACCAAAATGTAGTAGATGAGAGAAAGAGAGCCAAAAATGTTGTTTTTCAAAATCTGTTTTTGAATATTTTCTTTCTCAACGTTTTTCATTACAATTTTCATACTTTTAAATACATCAAAAAGACAATAAGGCATGCTGCCATATTGAGCAATAAATACAAAAGTATTAAAAGTAACCAAACAAGCTAAACTACCTTAACTAACTCTAATCAATGTGCTGGGCATGCAAGAAATCTTCTTTAATGGACAGTTCAGCTTGTCTAAGGCATTTGAATTTGAAAACCAGCTCCATTTGACTTGAAAATTGGAGGGAAGCCTTTTTGAATATTAAACTATGTTCTATCCAAAAACCAGATAAAAAAAAGTTCATTTACCCATTCACAAGTAATCAAACCCGAGGCAGTTTTGCCCAGTTTTCTGGGCAACAACACTGCACAAGGGTCAGATTGTTTTGGGCTTAACTCAGCCTTCCCAGATCCAAATTGGGCCATTCGTTTTGAAGCTTCTTTCTCTACATATCTAGTTTATCATATCCAAAATTCAGGTCCAAATACCAAACCTACGTCAAACGGCATCCAAGGAAGTGGACTTATGTTGCTGGAAATACAATTCCAGCAACTAGACAAAAAAGGCCTTAAGCTAGATAATGAGCTTAGGGCATTACAAAAAGGATATTGTTCTTAAACATTACAAGATAAAATAAAATGCATAAACATAAATAATGTTTGGTCTTTGATGTTGCAAAAAAAAGAGTGCAAGTGTAACCGAACTACCTTGCACATTATGGCAAGATCACCACATTTCAACAGTAAATATGTTCCTCCTCATGTCAACATTTTTTATTGTCTAGGCGGAATTACACTTACTTGTCTTTTAGTACAAGTAACTACAGATTTTGCTATGACTTTTTATTACCGTCCGACCGTTACGAAGGCTTTTGCTTCTATTTAGTATATAATGACTGAAGCTAACTTTGGTTGGTTAATCCGATCAGTTCATTGATGGTTGGCCAGTATGATGATCCTAATGATGATCTTGCATGTATTTCATGTGTATCACACTGACAGCTTTAAAAAACCTCGCAAATTGACTTGGGTTACAAGTGTGGTTTTGGATGTATTGACCGCATCTTTTGGTGCAACTGGTTATTCCTTACCTCGGGACCAAATTTGTTATTGGGCAGTAAAAATTGTAGCAGGTGTGCTAGGAGCTATTCCTGTAATAGGATCGCCCTTGGTTGAGTTATTGTACGGAAGTGCTAGTGTGGGACAATCCACTTTGACTTGGTTTTATAGTTTACACACTTTTGTATTACCTCTTCTTACTACCGTATTCATGTTAATGCACTTCCTAATGATACATAAGCAAGTGATTTCTGGCCTTTTATAATATAATGTAATGTAATTTATAATGTAAATAATATAAAAAACTATATTATATCATAGCTATTTTTAATCAATCATTTATCAATTGAGGTAGGACCAATAATATTTCATTGCTACAAATATGTCTTATTGAAACGAATAAGACATGTATTTGGATATTTCTCTTCAACTCCACAAAAATGTAATAGTGTATTATTTTTATTTTTTTGACACTCATAGTTGAAGTGAATTTTCCAAAGATAAAATGGATTATGGGAGTGTGTGACTTGAACTATTGATTGGGCCGTGCAGAATATATGCCCTTATCTGCCACATTTGAATTCACAACTAAAATAAAAAAATGTGTCTTTGTTCCAACCACCATGTAAGCCCTATACAGAGGTATAGGCTAGTTCGTTCGAAGAGAATCTTTTCTATAATCAGACTCGATCATGTTGTGTATGAATAGGCTCCGTAAGATCTAGTAGAAAGAATAAGTGAAGTGATGTGACATAATCTCGAAGTATGTTCTATATATTTCACTTACTTAATAGTATGGAAATGTATTCATTTCCTCTGCATTGACTCGATTTATTATACTATCGAAGTGAAACAAAGGATCTAAAGAAGAATAAGAAGAATAGGGGCTAAACTAGATTAGTAACAAGTAAATCCTTTGTATGTAAAAAGTTTTGATATTCTTGGGGATAAAGTCCAATTGCAAGGTCTGAGATGGCCCAGAAAGCACTTTTTCATGATTTGTTAGCCTACTCGGGTATTGAGCATTTATCTGTAAGAATTGAATTCCTTACAATGGATGGTTGTTGAAACTCCGAAAAAGAAAATTTGGTAATTTTTTTCTTACTCTTACATAGAATCATTCATATAGGTGTGGATACCATATGAATTTTTTCATTTTTTATATGGATCTATTTGGTTCGTTTGATTCGTGCTCGAGCCGGATGAAGAAAAATTATCATGTCCAGTTCATTTGGGGGATGGATCTATAATAATTCACCTATCCTAATAACAAAAAAACCTGACTTGAATGATCTTGTATTAAGAGCTAAGTTGGCTAAGGGGATGGGGCATAATTATTATGGACAGCCCGCATGACCCAACAATCTTGATGTGATTCTGCCCAAGCCTGCACAACCGACAACCCACTGGGGTGCTGAATCGATACGGATGAAGACTGAGCCAATAACTAGGGCTCAAGCTAAGATGTTTGAGGACAATATTTCTGTTTTTATCCAGGGAATAATTCATACTCAAAAGGGCTTGTCCATATCCAAAGAGCCAAGACCTATCCTAAGCATACAAGTGATGGAGGCCGGTATGGACCTGGGTAGCGATTTTGCTGCAAATATGGACACTAAGCATAAATGGTTCCAACTCTTTATGGATTCAATACACATGTCTAAGAGGATATGGAATCAAGTCAACCCAGCTTCAAAGGGATTCAAAAAGGGGTTGTACGGACAGCTTCAAATTTGGCCTGTTTTTACTGTATTTTATGCGGGCTTTAATGTATTTTGCTGAGTTGTCTTTTTCTCTTTCTTACAAGTAAGGGCAATGTGTGGGACTTCTATTCAGCTTATTTGGCATCCTACAAAGCATATTGAAGCTGATTTGGAATTCAAATTGGTCAAAGTCAACTTCGTCAAAAAGCTAGTATTTTAGTTTCCTAATTTGTTTTTACTTTTTATTTTAGGAAACTTCCATTACTTTTTAGTTTTTATTTATTTATTTTCTGGAAAAATAAGTTTAGTAAAGTTATTAATTTATATTTCCATTGTAAATTAATTAATTCCTAATTCAAAATAAAGGAATTAATTAATCAAATTTAGTTTAGGAAACTTAGTTTAGGAAGTATTAGAATTCGGCCAAGTCTCTTAATTCCTATAGGTGGCCGGTTTTGAATTTATTTTTTTAGGGTTTTTGCTTTGTAATCTTAGCCTATTTAAGGGCTTATTTATTAATGAGAAGGAAGCTTGAATTTTATACAGAAAATTATTTGTGAGATTGAATTCTCTTTGTTCATTTTGAACACCTAAAACACCATTAGAGAGTGAGTGTTTTAGTTTGACTTATCAATAGGACCTCCATCATCTATTTTAGTTTGACCATTAGAACTTGAACATAATTAGATCCGGGCTAATATAATGCGGGTTTAGGAGTAGGTCGTCCTAGGTTCGTGTCAGATCTTTTATATATTTTTCCGGTAGTAATTGTAGGTACTATTGCGTGTAAAATAGGTTTAGCGGTTCTAAAACCATCAATGATTGGCAAAGCTGTGGATCCATTTGCAACTCCTTTGGAGATATTGCTTGAATGGTATTTCTTTCCTTTATTTCAAATTCTTCGTACAGTGCCCAATAAATTATTGGGTGTTCTTTTAATGGTTTCCATACCCGCGGGATTATTAACAGTACCCTTTTTGGAAAATGTTAATAAATTCCAAAACCCATTTCGTCATCCAATAGGGACAACCGTCTTTTTGATTGGTACCGCAGTAGCCTTTTGGTTGGGTATTGGAGCAATGTTACCTATTGATAAATCCTAACTTTAGGTCTTTTTTAAATTGATTCAATTGTGAAATAAAAAATAATAAAAAAACACAATGTGTGTATCTAGGGAATAGTCGTTTCAAAGTGAATTCGCCCTAGATACATTTATTTATTCAATTCAATTTTTTTGGGGTGAGAAGGTTATGACCAAGAGCAAGCTAGCTTGAAGTATTAGCAACAAGCAAGCTTTTGGTGATGCTCTTGGGAATGGTTGTCTGTGAGTTGTGTTTTTAGGTTTTGGTTATGGTGTTTTCTGGTTTTAAGGGTTCCTAGAGTGTTCTAAGGTGTTGAAGAAGAGATGAGAAGAAGGGGACCACGTTGGCTTTTGAAAATAAGGCTTAGATGTGTAGCCATTTCATTCATTTTACAATATAAGCTTGAAATTACAACTAGTTCACACATGCCAAGCATGTGAGCTTACAAAATGAGTAAAGTATTTGAAATTTAAAAAGTAAAATGGTTAACGCCTAACTTTTCATACACAAAAGAGGTAATAACCAGCTGCAACATGTCTATTCCAAATATAGTAAAAAGTGGCATATGGTTTGAACTAAGTTCCTATTGTTTAACTAGTTTGGGTAAACAATCAAACTAGCTTCACCTACTTAGTTTCCCTTTATATCTGCTTATGAAACTTGGTTTGAAGCATCTTTGGTCATCAATATTGTTCCAAGAGCTAGGAAAGTTCTGGAACCGGATCATGGGCCAAACAGCTCCAAAATTGACCCATACTCTGGATACTGGGCCCATCAGATACAGCAAACTGTTTGGAATAGAAAATGGACTTTTCCATGTCATGTTGACCTGAAATTTGAACCATAGTCTTCTATATATGTATTTAGACATCCCTAAAAATTTCGGCCCAAAAAGCCATTTGAAACCTGAGATATAAGATAAAAAGTGGAACTATGTTGCTGGAAATTATGAATCCAGTACCATAGGCATTTCAAGCATAACATTCCTACTATTTTGTGCATAATTTTGCCTATACTTTTGCATACATAACTTAGGCATAAAACATTATCAAAATATACCTTGCATCAATTAGAAACATACAAAGAATATAAAATCATAAAAGGAAGGTATTTGATACCAAGGTGTGCATGCTAGCCGGTGACATGCACCATTAAGTGGCAAAATTGCCACACTTCAACACTCCTCCTTGGCAATTTTGTATGAGACATTGAGAAGTCCTCTCAATATCTCAAATCTCTTCTTTCCCAATGGCTTGGTGTAGATATCCGCCAAGTTCTCCTCGGAGGTCACATACTCCAACTTCACTTCACCACTTGCTTCAAATTCCCTTAAGGAATGATACTTGACCGGTATATGCTTGGTCATCCCATGTTAGACTGGATTTTATGCAATTCCTATTGCTGAAGTATTGTCACACAATATTACCGTGGCTTCCTCTTGCTTCAAGCTCAAGTCCTCCAATAATTTCCTAAGCCAAACACCTTGATTAGAACAACTTGAGCAAGCAATATACTCGGCTTCTGCGGTGCTTTGTGCAATGGTTTGTTGCTTCTTGGAATTCCATGAGAAAGGACCATTTCCAAGAGTGTAAATGTAGCCCGATGTGCTCTTGCTATC
Source organism: Ziziphus jujuba (assembly GCF_031755915.1). Taxonomy (NCBI): domain Eukaryota; kingdom Viridiplantae; phylum Streptophyta; class Magnoliopsida; order Rosales; family Rhamnaceae; genus Ziziphus; species Ziziphus jujuba. Next base: position 25,748,760 of record NC_083389.1, read on the forward strand.
ATCTAAAGAACCAGCCCAATCACTATCACTATAACCAAGCAAAGCTTCATTCATGCCATCCTTGTACCATATACCAAAATCATTAGTACCTTTCAAATACTTTAGGATTCTTTTTGCACAACTAAGATGATTTTGTGATGGACTATGCATAAATCTTGACAAAACAGCTACACTAAACATGATATCCGGTCTAGTAGAGCATACATATAAAAGGCTACCAATTAAACTTCTATAGACGGAAGGATTTACCTTTGGAGAATCATCATCCTTCACCAACTTGGTGCCTTCATTCATAGGTGTGGCAACGCTATTACAATCCTCCATGTCAAACTTCTTGAGAAGCTCCTTCACATAGCTTTCTTGAGATATGAATATGCTCCTTCACATAGCTTTCTTCAATTCCAAGAAAGTATTTCATCTCTCCAAGGCTAGACATCTTAAAGTTCAATTCTAGCTCACTTTTAAAATTGCTCACTTCTTTCTCATTACCACCGGTCACTAAGAGGTCATCAACACAAAGGGACACCAACACCATGCAACCATGAGTCCTAATATACAATGTAGGCTCATTAGGACTCCTCCTAAATCCATGCTTTGTCAAAAAAATCATCTATCTTGGCATACCATGCCCTAGGAGCTTGTTTAAGGCCATACAAGGCCTTGTGTAGCTTGTATACCTTCTCTTCACTTCCTTTATTCACAAAACCTTCGAGTTGCATAACATAGACCTCCTCCTTCAATACTCCATTCAAGAAGGCTGACTTCACATCAAGGTGATACACTTTCCAAGACTTTTGTGCTAAAATTGCAAGGAGAAGTCTTATGGTTTCCATCCTTTCAACCGGTGCAAAAGTCTCTCCATAATTCACACCAACTTGTTGTTCATATCCTTTGACAACGAGCCTTGCCTTGTGCTTATTTATAGACCCATCTGGATTGTACTTGGTCCTAAATATCCACTTCACCCAATAGCATTCTTTCCCTTCGGTTTTGTTACCAAGCTCCAAGTGTCATTCTTGTTTATTACATCGATTTCATCTTGCATGGCTTATCTCCACTCTTTTCTTGCCATAGCCTTATGGACATTGATTGGATCACTCAATGCCACATTACACCTTTCATAAATCTCATTAAGAGGTCTTGTGCCTCTTACACCATCACCAATCTCCAAATCAGCCCCTATGGAGATTTCTAGCTCATTCTCATCATATTCATCATCATGGGCAACACCTTCATCATTTCCTTGTTCCTCATCATTATCATGAGCTTCAAGCCGATTGTCTTCATCCATACTAGCGAACTCCTCCTTACTACAAACCCATTTAGCTTCCTTATCAACTTTCACATCTCTACTTATCACAAGTTTCTTGGTTTTCAAGTTATACACTCTATATCCCTTGGTCACATCACTATAGCTAACCAAGACACCAACTTGTGACCTTTCATTAAGCTTTCCTCTCTTCTCTTGTGGTACTAGGATGTAACAAATGCTTCCAAATACCCTTAGATGATCAAGAGAAGGCTTATATCCAAACCAAAGCTTAAATGGGGTTTTACTCCTCAAAGACTTGGAGTAAAGCCTATTTTGGATGTAGATGGATGTATTAACTCCTTCGGCCCAAAATTTCTTTGGCAAGCCACTTTCAAACAACAAACATCTAGCCATCTCCATGATGGTACGGTTCTTCCTTTCACATACACCATTTTGTTGTGGTGTGTATGCTGTAGTGAATTGATGAACTATACCATGATCCTTACAAAGTTGTTTGAAAGCCTCACTTGTGTATTCCCTACCATTGTTCGTCCTTAGCACCTTTATAGTGCAACTGGATTGATTTTGCACTAACTTCATAAATTCTACAAACTTCTCCAAAGCTTGTGATTTTCTTTCAAAGAAATACACCCAACACATTCTTGAGTAATCATCAATGAAAGTTATGAAATACTTGCTGCCATTTAAGGATGGAACACTCATAAGACCACAAATATTCGAATGTATAAGTCCTAGCTTCTCCTTTGATCTCCAAGAACAAGATTGAAATGCTAGCCTAGTATGCTTTCCTTTTTGACACACTTCACACACATGTTCTTGCTTCTCCACCAATGGCATGTCTCTAACAAGTTCATGTGTGCCTACCAATGACTTAAAGCTAGCATGGCCTAGTCTTTAATGCCAAAGTTGAGAGGTGTTCTTAACTTTGGTGTTCAATGCAACCGATGCACCATTTTCATCCATATTCAACCTAAAATTCTTATTCTTCATTCCAACACACATTAATTCATTTCCATGTGGATCAACTATAGTGCATGTCATGTTTGAGAAGTGTAATGCATATTTGTTCTCAAGCATTTGACCTACACTAAGTAAGTTCTCACATAAAGAAGGTACATAGAGAACATCATGGATAGTTTTGATACCTTTGGTGGTGTGTATCACCACATCTCATTTGCCTTTCACTTCCATCAAGGCTTCATTTCCAATTTTAACTTTGTTGTGGCTGCTCCTATCCAAGTTTGTGAACCACTCATGCTTGTGAGACATATGGTGTGTTGCTCCACTATCAATGATCCATCTTTCATCATTCTTGATGCTACTAAAACAAGTAGCAACAAACAACTCTTCGGATTCACTATCACTTGCATTATCTTTAGCAACATTTGCTTGTTGCTTATCTTTCTTGTTAGCCTTCCATACTCACTCCACATGACCCTTTTGTTGGCATTTATGGCAAAATGCATCCGGCCTCCACCAACACCTTCTTCGATGACGACCTTTCTTCTTGCAATGGTGACAAGGTTCATAGGACTTCCTCTCGGGTTTGCTAGTTTCACCTTTCTCCTTTATGACCTTAAGCTTGTTATTCTTTTGATTTTGTGTCTTTTGATGTTGTTTAGACAGAAATGCAGCCTCCATTGATTCTTCATGTCTAATCCTCCTCCTTTGCTCCGTAGCTTGCAAGGCATTCACCAACTCGGATAAGGAAATTTCATTTAGGTTCCTTAACTCCTCCAATGAAGATATCTTAGCTTCAAACCTCTCGGGCAAGGAGACCAACACCTTCTCCACAATCCTTTGGTCACTTAATCTTTCACCTAGCACCCTAATTTGATTCACCACATTAAGAAGCCTTGTGGTGAACTCCTCAACCGTTTCTTTGTCTTTCATCTTGGTAGTCTCAAACTCCCTCCTTAGGTTAAGGATTTGCATTTGCGTTGTCCTTGCACTCCCTTGGAGCTCATCTTGAAGTTTGTCCCAAGCTTCTTTGGCACTCTCACATGCCATTATCCTTGTGAAAATGGTATCACTAATACAAGAATGAATGGCGATGAGAGCCTTGAAACCTTTAGCCAATTCCTCCTCATGGTGCTTGATTTGGTTGACCGTTGCCCCTTGTCTCAAAGGCTCGGGTTCTTGGGGATTTATGGTGACCTCCCAAAGACCATAAGCCTTCAAGTAGGCTTGCATCTTGATACTCCAAATGTCGTAGTTCACCCCATTGAAGATAGGAGGAGAAGGAGTTGAAAAACTTGAAGAAGCCATGTGAATGTTGCTTTCGAGTATGAAGGAATATGAAAATATATTTGTGCTTTCAAGTATCTCTTCACTCTCAAGGAACGAACCAGCCCACAAACCTCATAAATCTCACAAAAATGTGCCTTGCTTTGATACCACTTTGTTGGGGTGAGAAGGTTATGACCAAGAGCAAGCTAGCTTGAAGTGTTAGCAACAAGCAAGCTTTTGGTGATGCTCTTCGGAATGGTTGTGTGTTAGTTGTGTTTTTAGGTTTTGGTTATGGTGTTTTCTGGTTTTTAGGGTTCCTAGAGTGTTCTAAGGTGTTGAAGAAGAGATGAGAAGAAGGGGACAACGTTGGCTTTTGAAAATAAGGCTTAGATGTGTAGCCATTTCATTCATTTTACAATATAAGCTTGAAATTACAATTAGTTCACACATGCCAAGCATGAGAGCTTACAAAATGAGTAAAGTATTCGAAATTTAAAAAGTAAAATGGTCAACACCTAAATTTTCATACACAAAAGAGGTAAAAACCAGCTGCAACATGTCTATTCCTATTGTTTAACTAGTTTGGGTAAACAATCAAACTAGCTTCACCTACTTAGTTCCCCTTTGTATCTACTTATGAAACTTGGTTTGAAGCATCCTTAGTCATCAATATATATTTTTCCAACAGCTATGAAAGTTCTGGAACCGGATCATGGGCCAAACAGCTCCAAAACTGACCCATACTCTGCATACTGGGCCCATCAGATATAGCAATTTATTTGGAATAGAAAATGGACTTTTACATGTCATTTTGACTTGAACTTTGAACCATAGTCCTATATGTATGTATGTAGACATCCCTCAAAATTTCAGCCCAAAAATCCATTTGCAACCTAAAATATAAGATAAATAGTGGAACTATGTTGCTGGAAATTATGAATCCAGCACCATAGGCATTTCAAGCATAACATTCCTACTCTTTTGTGCATAATTTTGCCTATACTATTGCATACATAACTTAGGCACAAAACATTATCAAAATATACCTTGCATCAATTAAAAACATACAAAAAATATAAACTCATAAAAGGAAAGTATTTGATACCAAGGTGTGCATGCTAGCCGGTGACATACACCATCAAGTGGCAAAATTGCCACACTTCAACAAATTTTGGATTCATTCCAAGTATATAGAATGTGCTAATGATTCAAAACTCATTTTTATTCTTTTTTTTTTAAGAAAAAAATAGAAATAATCCATTAAAATTTATGCGAAATGCTTTTTTATTTCTAGAATGTCCAATATATGTTTAATATTTTCTATGCAAAAATATTCCATTTTCATAAGGTCTTGTTCATTGTTATTCAAAAGGTCTAATAATGTATGTATATTGGACCTTTTAAGGAAATTATACACCCTGGGGTGCAATTCTAATTGGTCAATAAAAATAGATTTCAATGCTATTTCGTTTTGATTTTTACGTGGTTTAGCCAATCTATCATGAAAAGTAAAAGGGGGTAAAGTAACTTTGTGTTAGTTTTTTTCTAAATGGAAATTTATAGTTTTTTTCTAAATGGAAATTTTCTTCTTCTGCATGTAAAAAGGGAATAAATAAATCAGTCGAATTCTAGGAAGCCTCATGAATTGCTTCTTTATGAGTTAAACTTCCATTTGTCCATATTTCGAGAAAAAGTATCTATTGTTTTTCATTCCCATTTGCATAAGAATGCATACTATGATTGGCATTTCAAACAGGCATGAATACAGCATCTATAGGATAACTTCCATCTTGAAAGTTATTTGGCATTTTTATATTATACCCGTGATGCCTTTCAAGTTGTAATTCAATACACAAATTAGTTCGTTCCGTTAGGTTCGCTATAGGCTGTGTATTATCCATGATTTCCACCAAAGGTGGTGAGATGATGTCTTGAGCAGTTACATATCGGGGACCTTTGACATAAATAGATGCATCACAAGTTCCATAAAAATTACTTCTTAAAACAATTTCTTTCAAACTCATTAAAATTTCATGTACAGATTCTTTAATACCCACTATGGTGGAATATTCATGCGGTATTTTATCAAATTTTGCATGTGTGATACATGTTCCTTCTATTTCTCCAAGCAAAGCTCTTCGCATCACAATGCCTATTGTATCGGCTTGGCCTTTCATAAGTGGAGCCAGAATAAAGTGTCCATAATAAAGACGCTTACTATCTACTCTTGATTCAACACACTTCCACTACAATGTCTTAGTAGATACTGTTACCTTCTCATGAACCATAGTAATACTATTTAATCAGATCATTGATTTATTTATTTCTCTTGAAATATCTTCAATGTTTATTTTTATACATGTCTTTTTTTAGGAGGTTTGCAGCCATTATGTGGCATAGGGGTTACATCTCATATGAACTTAACAGTAGACCACTTCTACGAATAGCTCTTAATGTCGCATCTCTTCCGAGATCGGGGCCTTTTATGATGACTTCTGCCCATTGTATACCTTAATCCGCTACTGTCCGAATAGCATTTCCCACTGCAGTTTAAGCAGTAAATGGCATCCCTTATCTTGTACCCTTGAATCCACAAGTACAGGTAGAAAACCACGAAATTACCCGACCCCTTACATCTGTAATAGTAGTATTGTTGAAACTTGTTTGAACATGAATAACTTCCTTTTGTATTCTACATGCATTTTTACATGAACCAATACATCTATTCTTACCTGAACCAGTTCTTGGTATAGGTTTTGCCATATGTTATCATCTCATAAATATAAGTCAGAGATATATGGATATATCCATTTCATGTCAAAACAGATCCTTTATTTTTATTTCTATATTTGTACAACAGTTCCTTTGAATTTATAGAGTCCTTTTTTGTTTAGAAAGATTCTCCTTGTCTTTGTTTATGTCTCGGGTTGGAACAAATTACTATAATTCATCCCAGCCTATGGATCAGTCGACATTTTTCACAAATTTTACACACAGAGGCTTTTATTTTCATATTTCATTCCTTAACTTAATTCTAACTTTCTTTATTGGTAGAAAATAAGTTGCTTGAAATTTTTAACTTAAAATTGTATACCCCAAAAATGAATGTTAAAATTGAAAAAACCATCTAATCATTGGAATCTTTTTTCGGAGTCTATAAACTATACGTCCGTTGGTTGAATCATAACGACTTGCTTAACTTTTGCTTCAATTTTCTCGTCATATACTTATAAAAAAACTACTTATAATTGTTCCTGAAACATAATCTAGAATCAGATTTTCATTATCTAAACGAATTGAAACTATACCATTGGGCAGTCATGCAGTAATTCAACCTTCATGAATCCTTTTTGTTCTTTCATTTTAGGTCAAACTCCTTGAGGTATCAACTAATACGGGAGGGGTGATATTAGAAAACAGCCCTTTCGCTTTTTTTTTTTCTACAAATGTGAAAGCTCTGCATATAATTCACATATCAGAAGGATTACCATATATAACACAAAAGTTCTCCACCAATTTCTTCTAATCGAGCCTTTTTGTCTGTCATTGTACCCCGAGAAGTAGAAAGAATTACAATCCCCATTCCGCCTAAAATTCTAGGAATTCGTTGTTAGTTAGAATATATTCGTAGACTAGGCCGACTGATATATTTTAAATTTAAAACAGCCTTATATGGTCCTTTCCTATTCCTTCTATGTCGTAGGGTTAAAACCAAAAAATCTTTGTTGTTTCCCTGATGTTTCCGCATGTTTTCAATAAAACCTTCACGTAAAAGGATTTTAACAATGTTTTTAGTAATGTTAGTAGATGGTATTTGAACTGTTCTTTTTTTTTATTCATGTCATCATTTCGTATAGAGGTTATTATGTCATCAATAGTGTCTTTATTCATGATAAACTCAGATTATTATTGTACTCGAATTTTCACACAGTCAGCATGCTCTTTTTCTATTTTTCTTTATTTTTTAATTATGAATTCTTAAAGGCATATACATGAGACACAACCAATCTACTACTAATAATAAATCTCAATTTACTAAATAATCTCAATCAATTTCAATTAAATACTCAATTAAATATTATAACTATTTTAATTATATTAATTATGTTATGGTATCTTCTTATTATACTTTGGGTTCTAATGAAACTATTTTAGTGAAATTTAACTGTCTTAATTCTCGAGCGATAACACTAAAAATTCAAGTTCCTTTTGGATTTCCTTCTTGATCAATAACAACCACAGCATTGTCATCATATCGTATGATCATACCAGTCTCACATTTGAATTCTGATGCAAATCCGCATGAACCCCGTACAACCGACAACCCGCTGGGGTCCTCACCCGATACGGATGAAGACAGGGCCGATCACTAGGGCTCAAGTTAAGAGTTTTAAGGACAACCTTGTTGCCTTTATCCATGGAGTAATTCATTCTCAAGGGGGTTTGTCCATACCCGAAGACCCAAGACCTGTTTTGAGCATACAAGTGGTGGAAGTCAATACGGACCCGGGTAACAGTTTTGGTGCATTTATGGAGTTTGGGCAGCATGAAATGGTTCTAATGCTTCATGGATTCAATATATATGTCTAATAGGTCATGGAATCAAGTCAAGGTAGCTTCAAAGGCAACCAAAAAGGGGCTGCACGCATGGCATGACAAATTGGCTGGTTTTGCTGTATTACCTGCTGACTTTACTGCATTTTACTGAGTTGGCTTTTTTTCTTTCCTCCAGGCAAGGGCAACGTGTGGGGCTCCATGGAAATTGTACTTGGCATCCTACAAAGCATATGGACTCTGATTTGAGCTTAAATTGGTCGAAGATTGGTCAAAGTCAACTTAATCAAAAAGATAGTATTTTAGTTTCCTAATTTGATTTCTACCTTTTGTTTTAGGAAATTACCTTTAAATTTTGGTTTTTATTTGTTTATTTGCTGGAAAAATAAGTTTAGGAAAGTTATTATTTTTATTATTTCTTTGTAAATTAATTAATTTCTAATTCAAAATAAAGGAATTAATTAATCAAAATTAGATTAGGAAAGGAGATAGAAAATTTGGGCACATCAGGAAACAACAAGCATGGCCGGTTTTCCCTTTTGTTTTTAGGGTTTTATTTTGTTTTATTTTAGCCTATAAAAGGGCTTGTTTTTAAGAAAGAACACACCATTAATAATGTTAAGAATTTATTTTGTGAGATTGCATCTCTCTTTGTTCTTTTGAACACCTAAAACACCATTAGTGAATAAGTATTTTAGTTTGACTTATCAATAGGCCTTCCATCACCTATTGTGGCATCTTCATTATGTACTAAGGTTTCTAATCACAGGTTGGTTAGGGGTCAAGGTTACCATTATAACTTCAACATAATTAGATCCGGGCTAATATAGTACGGGTTTAGGCGCAGGTCGTCCTAGGTTCGTATCAAGTTCTTTACAAGTATGTACAATTACAGCTTTGATCACTTCTGATCGTTCTAGAGGTGTATTTGGTACTTCTTCCTTCATTACAGAAACAATAATGTCACCAATATGAGCATATCATCGATTACTAGCTCCTATGATTCGAATACACATTAATTCTCTGGTTTCGCTGTTATCCACTGCATTCAACTGGCTTTGAGGTTGAATCATTTTTTTATTTGTTTTTTCAATTAACACAAAGGGCGAAGTAAAAAAACCAAAAAAAAGAAATGTTGTTTGTTCAAAACAAAAAGGGAAACCTGCAATTGGTTTTTTTTTTTAATCTAAAAAACCTTTTCTTTTGGAAGAGATCGCTTGAAAAGTATTTAGTGCCCATTTCGGCCAACTCTCTATCATTTTTCTTTGGCTGAGTGGTATGTATTTCCACGGTGCTCATTTTTCCAATTATGAAGCATGGCTAAGCGATCCTACTCACATTGGGCCTAATGCCCAGGTAGTTTAGCCAATAGTGGGTCAATAAATATGGAATGGTGATGTAAGTGGTGGTTTCCAAGGAATACAAATAACTTCTAGTGTTTTTTTAGCTTTGGCGAGCATCTGGAATTGTGAATTACAGCTCTATTGTACTGCAATTGGTGCATTGGTTTTTGCAGGCTTAATGCTTTTTGCTGGTTAGTTCTATTATCACAAAGCTGCTCCAAAATTGGCTTAGCTCCAAGATGTAGAATCTATGTTGAATCATCATTTAGGGCTATTAGGACTTGGGTCTCTTTCTTGGGCAGGGCATCAAGTACATGTATCTTTACTGATTGATCAATTTCTAAATGTTGGAGTAGATCCTAAAGAGATTCCACTTCCTCATGAATTTATCTTGAATCAGGATCTTTTGGCTTAACTTTATCCCAATTTTGCTGAGGGACCAACCCCTTTCTGAACCTTGAATTGGTCAAAATATGCGAAATTTCTTACCTTTTATGGAGGATTAGATACAGTACCCAGGGGTCTATGGCTGATCGATGTAGCACACCATTATTTAGCTATTGCAATTCTTTTCCTAATAGTAGGTCACATGTATAGTATCAACTGGGGCATTGGTCATGGCATAAAAGATATTTTAGAGGCTCATAAAGGCCCATTTACTGGCCAGGGTCATAAAGGTCTATATGAGATCCTAACAATGTCATAGCACGCTCAATTATCTATTAACCTAGCTATGTTGGGCTCTTTAACCATTGTTGTAGCTCACCATATGTATTCGATGATACCTTTTCCATATCTAGCTACTGACTATGGGACACAACTTTCATTATTCACACATCACATGTGGATTGTTGGATTTTCTCATAGTTGGTGCTGCTGTGCATGCAGCCATTTTTATGGTAAGAGACAATGATCCAACTACTCGATACAATGATCTATTAGATCGTGTCCTTAGACATCGCGATGCAATCATATCACATCTCAACTGGGTATGGATATTTTTAGGCTTTCACAGCTTTGGTTTGTATATTCAGAATGATACTATAAGCGCTTTAGGCATCTCGAATATATGTTTTCAGATACTGCTATACAATTACAACCCATCTTTGCTCAATGGATACAAAACACCCATGCTTTAACACCTGGTGCAATGGCCCCTAGTTTAACAATAAGTACCAGTTTAACTTGGGGGGTGGTTATTTAGTGGCCATGGGCGGCAAGGTTGCTTTGTTACCTATTCCATTAGGAACCGCCAATTTTTTGGTACATCACATTCATGCATTTACGATTCATGTGATGGTGTTGATACTTTTGAAAGGTGCTCTATTTGCTCGTAATTCACGTTTGGAACCAGATAAAGCAAACCTTGGTTTTTGTTTCCCATGTGATGGGCCTGGAAGTGGGGAACGTGTCAAGTATCCACTTGGGATCATGTCTTCTTAGGGCTATTCTAGATGTATAATTCAATTGCGGTCCATTTCAGTTGGAAAATGCAGTCAGATGTTTGGGGTAGTATAAGTGATCGAGGAGTGGTAACTCATATCATAGGAGGTAACTTTGCGCAAAGTTTCATTACAATTAATGGGTGGCTCCACGATTTCTTATGGGCACAGGCATCCTAGGTAATTCAGTCCAATGGTTCTTCATTATTTGCATATGGCCTTTTTTTCCTAGGTGCTCATTTTGTATGGGTTTTTAGTTTAATGTTTCTATTCAGCAGTCGTGGCTATTGGCAAGAACTTATTGAATCCATCGTTTAGGCTCATAATTAAAAGTTGCTCTTGCTACTCAGCCTAGAGCCTTGAGCATTGTCCAATGACGTGCTATAGGAGTAACCCATTACCTTCTGGGTGGAATTGCCATAACATGGGCATTCTGCTTAGCAAGAATTATTGCAGTAGGATAATGGCTAGGAGGATTTGAAAGGCATTATGGCATTAAGATTTCCAAGGTTTAGCCAAGGCTTATCTCAGGACCCCACTACTCGTCGTATTTGGTTTGGTATTGCTGCTGCACATAACTTCGAAAGTCATGATGATATTATTGAGGAACGTCTTTATCAGAATATTTTTGCTTCCCATTTCGGGCAATTAGCAATAATTTTTCTGTGGACTTTCAAAAATCTATTTCATGTAGCTTGGCAAGGAAACTCTGAGGCATGGGTATAGGACCCTTTATGGGTAAGACCTATTGCTCATGCAATTTGAGGGGCTGCTTTTAGCCCAGTGAATATCGTTTATTCTGGTGCTTATCAGTGGTGGTATACAATCGGTTTATGTACTAATGGAGATCTTTATAATGAAGCTCTTTTTCTTTTATTTCTTTCTGCCATATCTTTAATAGCCAGTTGGTTACACCTATAATCGAAATGGAAACCGAGTGTTTTATGGTTTAAAAATGCCGAATTGCATCTCAATCATCATTTATCAGGACTATTCGAAGTAAGTTCCTAGGCTTGGATAGAACATTTAGTTCATGTCCAAATTCTGGGAGCCAGGGGGGATACATCCACTGGAATAATTTCTTAGATGTATTGCCGCACCCCTAAGGATTAAGCCCACTTTTTACTGGTCAGTGGAATCTTTATGCTCAAAACCCTGATTTAAGTAGTCATTTATTTGGTACCTTCGAAGGGGCCGGAACTGCCATTCTAACCCTTCTCGAAGGACTGATATGGCTGACTAATATTGCTCATCATCATTTAGTTATTGCATTTATTTTTCTTATTACTAGTAATATGTATGAACTAATTTTGGGATTGGGCACAGTATAAAAAATCTTTTAGAAGCACATATTCCTCCAAGGAGGCGATTGGGGTGTGGACATAAGGGTCTTTATGACACAATAAATAATTCAATTCATTTTCAATTAGGCCTTACTCTAGCCTCTTTAGGGGTTATTACTTCCTTGGTTGCTCAACGCATGTACTCTTTACCTGCTTCTGCGTTCATAGCACAAGACCTTTATTACTCAAGCTGCTTTATATACTTATCACCAATACATCGCAGGATTCATAATGACAGGGGCTTTTGCTCATGGAGCTATATTTTTTATTAAAGATTACAATCCGAAACAGAATGAAGATAATGTATTGGCAAGAATGTTATACCATAAAGAAGCCATTATATCACATTTAAGTTGGGGCAGCCTTTTTCTGAGGTCCCATACTTTAGGACTTTATGTTCATAATGATGTCATGCTTGCTTTTGGCACTCCGGAGAAACAAATCTTGATCAAACCTGTACTTGCCCAATGGATACAATCAGCTCATGGTAAAACTTCATATAAGTTCGACGTACTTTTATCTTCAATGAATGGTCCCGCGTTCAATGCAGGTTGAAGCATACAGTTGCCTGGTTGCTTAAATGCTGTTAATGAGAATAGTAATTCACTATTCTTAACCATAGGACCGAATACTTTTTGGTTCATCATGCTATTTCTTTAGGTTTACATACAAATACACTAATCTTAGTAAAAAGGGCTTTAGATGCACATGGTTCCAAGTTAATGTCAGATAAAAAAGATTTTGGTTATAGTTTTCCTTGCAACGGTCCGGGACAAGGTGGTACTTGTGATATTTCGACTTAGGATGCATTTTATTTGGCAATTTTCTAGATGTTAAATACCACTAGATGTGGGCATTGGAAGCACATCACATTATGGAAGGGTAAAGTTTCACAATTTAATGTGTCTTCCACTTATTGGATGGGATGGTTAAGAGATTATTTATGGTTAAACTCTTCACAACTTATCAATGGATATAACCCTTTTGGTATGAATAGTTTATCGGTTTAGCGGATGTTTTTATTTAGACGTTTTGTTTGGGCTATTGGGTTTATGTTCTTAATTTCCTGGTGTGGATATTGGTAGGAATTGATTGAAACTTTAGCATGGGCTCATGAACGAACACCTTTGGCTAATTTGATTCGATGGAGAGATAAATCGGTGGCTCTTTCCATTGTGCAAGCAAGATTGGTCGGGTTAGCTCACTTTTCTGTAGGTTATATATTCACTTATGCGGCTTTCTTGATTGCCTCTACATCATGCAAATTTGGTTAATTCTTTCTTTTATGTGTTGCATTATCCTAGAAAATATTATTTCTTTCGGTGGAAAAGGGGGACTACCTTCTTATATTTCTACGTCTAGGATCCGACTTGTATCATTGAAACTAAACTAATAGGAATTGACCATTATGGTAAGAAAAACTTTGATTCAGACGGAGAAGACGAGGCAAAAATTGGAACAAAAATATCATTTAATTCGTTGATCCTAAAAAAAAGAAATAAGCAAGGTTCCATCGTTGAGTGAAAAATGGGAAATTCATGGAAAGTTACAATCCCCACACCGTAATAGTGCACCTACATGCCTTCATTGATGTTGTTTTTCAACACAAACTATCGAGACTTCGGTCTATCTAGACACAAACTTCATGAAATGGTTTATACATCTTTGTTGCCCGGAGCAACAAGATCGAGTTGGTAAGGATTAAACTATCTCTTCGTTTTTCTATTCATTTCAATGATCGATGATCCTAGAGGGGCCCTTTACCATTCTGTATAAATGGGCTATCCTATTTGTACAGATATGGTTGAGGGGTGCATACAATCCTTGTTTTCCCATTAGTTCCCACTCATCTTTTCATCGCAGGGTAAAGCAACTTGGTAGCTCGCAAGGCTCATAACCTTAAGGTCACGGGTTTAAATCCCATCTCTGCAAATTTTAGGTTTGATTTTGTTAATTTGTTAACTAGTAATTAATTATCGTTTTTCTTTGGGAGCGGGAGAAAAAGAAAGGGGGATAGAACCAATATACTATTGTGATAAACTTTACTTAATCATTTATTCTATTAACTTAAATGCATTAAGTTATTAATCGAACCCACATCTTCTCCATGGCAAAGAGAAATTTTACCATTCGACTATATCCGCATCTTTTTTTCCGTTCCTGATACGTAATGTATAGATTATATTGGAGCAGATCTAGGCCAAATACTCTCTTTCATTTTTATATTTTATGTTATTTATAGTATATATAATTATATATATAATATAATTTTATATAATTTTAAAATTTATCATATTATGATATATTGTGAATAAAAAAATAAATAACATTTTTTTTGTTTATATATCTTATTATATATTTATATATTATATTTTATTTCAATATAATATTTGTTTATATAGTTTATATATAATTTATAATACATATTTATTTCATATTTATATAACAAAATTTACAAAACAAATACACAAATACAATAAGCTTGACCCTTCCCTCTAATTTTTAGAATTTTTTTCTTTATTTGTATTTTATTTGTGGGGCTTATATAGAATTTTAATAAGTCTCACAACCTGAAAGAATTCAGGGAGGGGTCAGTTGTAGACCTAAAGTGAATAGGTTCAAGAGATGAGAGAATTAAGTATACCCACCAGAAAGACTAATCCAATCCATAATGATGTACCCGAAAATACAACATTTTTGTTACCCGCCCAACCATCAGGAGAAGCAAATACAACAGGTACACTAATCAATAAGATTGATGAAGTAGCAATTAATGAAAAAATAGCCAATTGGAAAGCAATATTCATGTTTCTAATCCTCCAATCTACCAACAAAACAATTATACCATTTGATCTTTTTATCAGCCAAAAAATTGTAAAAAAAAAATAAAAAATGCATCATAGAAGTATTTTACCATGACTCCATCATTGATTCTATATGACTTATTACTTACTTTTGCCACTTTTCTTGTTAAGGCATAGAATTAAAGGTGGTTTTTTCACTTTACAAAGGGTGCATCTATATATATATATAGAAAGATAGGCCTATCGATTCATACCCGATATCTTTCTATAGATAGTAATGGTATCAACTCATATGTCCATGTTCTATTCAGCGGAAAAAAACTATCGAGGGTTCAAATCCCTCTCTCTCCTTTCTTGGCTTGGTGAATACATTTGTTGCTTTTCTTTATTTTATTGGTTTTAACCTTTCAGTATCATAAAAGGGAATGGCTCAATTAAGTGGGATAACCGAGCCAGAAAAAAAGAAGAAGATATAAATGGGTTGAAAAGAAGGGAAAAATGAATACTTTTTAAATCTCACTTGACCCACCTAACCTAAACTGTATGGTGGAATCAAATTGATTCCTAATTCAAGCATCAGGCTTCCTGTCTCAATTAAAAGGAGTCATGGAAAGAACATGTTCAAAATCACGATCAATTCCTTCTTCAAATCCTGCAGCAGTTGTACGAGCCCTTCCCGCATGCCATAAACGACCTATGAATAGGAAAAATCCTAGAACACAATGAAGGTAGTTAACCAACTTGTAGGAGAGACATAATTGACTGCATTGATCTTGTTCGCTACGCCCCCCATGGAATTTAAAGATCCTAAAGAAGCATGTCTTTTTTCAGCCGACTCAAATCTGAACCGTTGGGGCACCTTAGAGGTTCTAACCAGGAAGCACGTACATCCAAAAAATGCATAGTTTCTCCTCCAAAAATAACTTCCCTAGTCAGGAAGCGCATTAGATATTTACCTAAACCGGTAGGTCCTTAAGCGGATCCCACGTTAGCCACAAGATGTTAGTCTCTAACTAGAAAAGTAAATGCTTGAGCTTGAGAAGTTTCCGGTTCAGTAGCCCGTAAAACTCACTAGGATAAGAGGTATTATTGAACCAGACAAAGCAACAAGCAATAAAACCAAAAACAGATAAAGCACCTCTCTAGACCATACAAGTGCACGATGAGCCCATGTAAAGGGTTTGGTTAAGATATGCCATATTCCACCAAGTATACAAATGGAACCTAACCATACATGCCTTCCAATTATATCTTCCAAATCGTCCACACTAACAATCCACCCCTTTCCCCCAAAAAGGGATTTTAGTAAATAACCAAACACAATACTTGGGCTAAGGGTCAAGTTGGTAATTTTCTTACATCTCCCCCTCCCCCCTGGTGGAGCCCAGGTATCATATATACCCCTAAAATAAAGAGCCTTGAACACTAGAAGAAAAGCACCTATACCTAATAAGATTAAGTGAATCCCTAATATTGTAGTCATTTTATTTCTATCTTTCCATATGTAACTGAAGAATGGAAAAGATTCTTCAAGAGTTTCAGGTCCCGGAAGTGCATGATAAATACTGCAAAGCCCAATACTGCAGAGAAAATTAAGTGAATTACTCAGACATAAAGTATGGAAAGGTGTCTAGAACTTCCCCCCCAGAACCTACCCCCAACCTAGAGTAGCTAGCTGGGGAAGTAAAATTAATCCTTGTTCATACATCGGCTTCTCTGTTATGAAATGAGCCTCTTTAAATAGGTTCATTGCTCCAGCCCAGAATACGTTAATCCAGCATGAGCTACATAAGCCCCCAATAGTTTACCGGACAAGTTGATAAGTTGGGCATTTCTAGGGCACCAAGCAAAACCAGTGGTTTCTTGGTCATGAATAGCTAAAGCTAAAGTTCCATTAAAGAGCATTTCCATGTGGTAAAACCTCCTCAAGGAATATAAGGTTTTCATGAGGCTGATCTTGAGCCACCATCCAAGCATGGATACCTTCATTTAAGATAATATTTTTGGTGTAGAAAGTCTCAAATTTCAGATTTTTCCTTGCATGGATTTCCTGAGAAACGAAGTCATAGGCATGTAGATTTAGGGCTAGACCGACTACTTCAAGAGCATTCATCCATCAACCAGTTACTGTTACAAATAACATAAAGAAATGTGTTTATTGGAAAAAGCAACCCTAAATATTTGGGACCAAAAGCAATTGACGGTGACCATTGAATAAGTTTCTTTAGCTTGAGTTTGGTTAAAAGCTCGGAATGTATTTGCACCATCACCATATTCAAAGAAATTATTTTTCTACGGTAGCACCATGAATAGTGCATAGTAGAACAATGCCCAATACCCCAACAACTCCCATCATATGAAATGGGTTCAATGTCCAATTATGAAACCCTTGGAAAAAGAGAATGAATCGAAATATAGCCGCTGCACCAAAACTCGGCGCAAATAACCAACCAGACTGACCTAGCTGATAAATCAGGAATACAGAAACAAAAACCGCAATTGGACTGGAGAATGCGATTTCATTATAAGGTCGTAATTGAACATATCGAGCAAGTTCAAATTGATGTAACATGAAACCTATTTGTGCGAAAGCACTGTGAAGAGCAACAAAAGTCCAAAGACCACCTAATTAACACCAACGAGGAAAATCTCCTTATGCTTTAAGGCCCCATAGTAACAACAAAGAGTGTGCTAAACTATTTGCAGGAGTAAAAACTGTGGCGGTTAAGAAGTTTTAGCCTTCCAAATAGGAACTTGCTATTCCATGGGTATACCATGAAGTTACAAAGGTTGTACATGTAAACCAACCCCCTAAGGAGAAATAGGCACAAGGAAAGAGCAATAGACCAGACCAACCTACAAAAATGAAACGATCCCTCCGTAACTAGTCATCCATAATATCAAATAAGTCATTTTCGTCTTTGGTAAATTTACCAAGGGCTATAGTCAAAGTGATCCTCCTATTCAAATACTTCAACCATTTTCGAGCACCTTGTATCATTTTCAGAACATTAGGGCTTCTATCATTTATGTATGATTTGATTTCTCATCCACTGCCCCTTCTTGCAAATAAGTTTTGAATATAAAAAAATTTATTGGTTTCTAACTCGACATAGTAAAGTAAAATCCCTGAACTCAATTCGGTTATCCTTTCCTATTCGTAATAACCACCTGAATCATGAATTGTCTTATGACTCATCAATCAGATCGATGCATTTTTGATTTGATTTGAAAAGAACTGTTCAAGAAACAAGCGATCCCTTTTCTCGCTACCAATAGATCCCCATATATAATCCTCCCGTTCCATAAATTGATCTTAATCTTGAATCCCATTGGGAAAATTAATAAAAATGAGAATTTGTATGTGTCTTAAACTACTACAGTATCATATATTTTATTACTTTCTATTTTACTCTTGCATTTTCTTTTAAAAAATTTCCTATTCTATTTATTTTATTCTATTATTTATATTTAATTAAATTAATAGGGTATTGAATTTAATAATAGGAGACTATAAATAAAAGTCTCTTTCTTACATCCATTTTCCATCCGATTATTGGAACAAAAATATTGTATGTATCCATGTGGATGGAAATATTTGTTATATGAAACCACGATCTGATAGATATCTATCTAAGTATCTAAAATAGATACTTATAAATTATGAAATATGTATAATAAAATAGAAAGTGATCTTGTCTTGTGTGCTGGAATCAAAGAAAGGTATTTTAAATGCCTTTTATGTATGTTGTGCTTGGAATAAATCTTTCGCTGTAAAGTAAGGGAATGGAATCGTATTCCTGTACAACATCTAGGAACAAGAAGATTTAATCGGAAATATCAACAGATTCCCGTGTAGTCCAAAGAAATATGAAAATAAAAGAAAAAAGATCCACTATTCCAGTTTTATCTCTAATCGAATTTTAATATCAGAACAGTGGAAATAGTTATGATTCAATGGGTTAGGTCCACTTACTTTTTCTTTTGTTGATTTCTAATTGATTTGATTGGAATAATAGAGTAAATTAATAGGAATATTTGGAGATTCAAGTAGACAACTTAGCATTATTCATTATAAACTTATCATTATAATATTTATAACAATATAATAAACATAATAACAAATATTCAACTTTATAACCATAATTACTAGAAATTACTACACTTCATTAGTATTTATAGAATTTCAATATTAAATTAATTATATTACAATTACATTTTATGGTTTGTTACTTTTTCTTTTTTTATTACAAATGGCAACAATATCCCTATAAATATGAATACTGCCGCTGGAGTTTTATGGAAAAACCAAAGCTCCTTATCGGATTTGAACCGATGACTTATGCCTTACCATGGAGTTACTCTACCACTGAGTTAAAAGGGCCCGTTTACTTCAACTCGTGAATAAGCTGCTAGTTACTATAAGTTTAGTGTATATAATTATTATATGTTATATGTCTATGGACATATCTTATATGTTTATATGTTATAATCTATGTAATAGATATATCTTAGATGCATAGTGGGTCATTCAGGAATGCTCAATTTGATTTACCTAGTGACTATAGAATATACTAGTAAGTGTAGGTAAAAAAAGGTTTATTGATATTGGATTTGATAAATATCAATGCAATGAATTGGTTTTAGACCAGCCGTCCCTTATTTCTTTCCATTATTTTCCATTATAATGAAATTCATTTTATTGATACATGTACCTACCAATTCAACATAGCTCCGAAATATTTTATCGAAGCAATAATTGATAAAGAGATTCGGCCTATCCTCTGAACCAACAAAACTTTAGAGAAAAAAATTCAATAACTTATGGCTTTTTTATTTGAATTTCCTGTCTTAGTGTGAGGTAGAAATATGCCCGCCTAATCTTAACAATGAGTGAATTGATGAATGAAAGCATAAGAATGGGGTTTAATCCCCCTTTATGGTAGACCAATTACTCACCGAAAAGTGCTATCCTTTGTATTGAGTCATACCATTCCCATTCAATTATATTGTATATTGACAATTTCAAAAAACTATTCATACTATGAGCATAGTATGATGGCGGTCGGGCAAGTATGCCCCCATCGTCTAGTGGTTTAGGACATCTCTCTTTCAAGGAGGTAGTGGGGATTCAACTTCCCCTGGGGATAGATTAATATGAAAGGAAGTTGATCATGGACTATCAATAAGCATGGGTCGATGCCCGAGCGGTTAATGGGGACGGACTGTAAATTTGTTGGCAATATGTCTAAGCTGGTTCAAATCTAGCTCGGTAGAATAATTCGCCGATCTGCCATGATATAACCCATTTTTTGTTTTCCCAAAATGCTCGATCCCAATAGGAAAAAAGTAAACTTTTTTTATATATCTCTACCACTATTTAGTTACTCTATTTAATTAATTTTTTTTCCCAACAAATTGTGATTTTTCTAATGATCTAGATTCATATCAGGATCGGTAAGTGTAAAGGCTAAGGACAAGAGTAAAATAAAGAAAAATGAACTTTTTCATTGAAAGATTGATTATCCAATGGATTTGGCAACAACAAAAAAGATTATTAGTAATCCACGTCGCTTTCTCTAAAGTGCATATCCATATGGATAGAAATATATCACTCGCTTCTCTGTTCCAACATGACAATGCTAATCGAAAAGGTTTGAATGAAACCATTAAGAATAGGTATATTGTACACTTCATTTTATTATGTTATTTCTCTGGGATTGTAGTTCAATTGGTCAGAGCACCGCCCTAACAAGGTGGAAGCTACGGGTTCGAGCCCTGTCAATCTCGACAGATCTAAATCCAATAAAATAACAAAAATACATCAATTCATCTCTCCATTTTTTTGTGACAGGGAGTACAAATAGCTGAATTTCATTCCCAACTCAATCCGTCTTTTTTTTTTTTCATTTCGATTTTTGTTTGGGTTTGGTTAAAATCAACGGTAAGGTAAGTGTAAAGGCGGTTAGATGATACTTCATCAAATGATTGTACAAGGAAGGCAGTAAGTTGTAGAAAAAAAAGAATGGAAAAGAATGATAAATCAAAATTTAAACTTGAAATTTAAATTAATTTAAAGGAATTTTTAACTGAATTAGGAATAAACCTTTGAAGTCGGTATGGATAAAAGATCTTCCTATGTTATACTATTCAATTCTTGACGATGAATGGATTTGATAGCCCAGATATTGTTATTCATGATATTGATCCAATTCGATTACATCGAGACGTAATTCATCCCATTGAATTTACAAACGAAAGATTTATCATCTCTATGGGATTAAATCCTGAGTTATTGCCAATTAAAGAAAAATGAAACGACGAAATTATGGAAGTCAATATTCTTGCATTTATTGCTACTGCACTGTTCATTCTAGTTCCTATTTCTTTTTTACTTATAATATACGTAAAAACAGTAAGTTAGAGCGACTAATTTGAATTAAACTTGACTTTTCAGATCTTATCAAGGATTGAGGAAAAGAAATAAAATGAAAGAGATTCCAATTTTGTGTATTAAATGAATGAAATGAACAAAATAAAATCAGCAGTATCTTCATATATATAGATATCAATCTAAAGTTTACTGTATAAAGTTTACTGTCTGAAGATATAGGTTAATTTAATATATATCAATCTATGTTATTATCTTCATATATATAGGTATTAGTTCCATATATAAATTATATAGTGTCATGTCCCAATTCTATTTCTTCATCCAGTTCTATATAATTTGTGTTGATTCCAATTAATAATCAGACAACTCTTATTCGTATGATTCTAATTCCTGTATTTCGGATTATTTTTAATATGAATCCTGATATCCATTGAAAGAAAGAAAAAAACCAATGAAGGAAAAAAGGGTATGGATAAAATAAAAGCAAGTAATCTGCTTGGTAGCATTCCTATAAAGAAGTAATTGACTGAGTAGTTGACAGAGGTTCCAGGGTGTTTCGTGGAACTTCTTCGGATTTCAAAAAGGATTAGTAAACCTCACCGATTTTTAACATTTGAACCATGATATGAAATGAGTTCAATAAAGCAAGCACAGCATAAATAGAATTTATAAAATAATAAGCCACATAATAAAACAAGCAGTAAGTGCGCAATATGTGACTTGCCCAATATAATATTTTATTATGTAGAGTTGTAGTATCTCATTAGACAACCACTATGTTGTTTCCCATAAAGAATGTGTATCCATGTAATAGCAGATTTCTTTTCTCTTTGAACAGTAAAAAAAATGAAAAAAAAAAAGGTTTCATTCTTTCCCATTGCCCATATATAACTTTGGTAAGAGTCGGGTCATCAAAATAGAAAAGTTATAAAGAATATGGTTGGAATCAATTTCCTACTATTTGTATTCCTTTCAAAATACAAACATGGAAATAATTGCAATATTTGTTTGATTAAAAGAGTTCATATATTATGCATAGAATCCATTACTCCACAAGAATTAAATACTGTTTCGAAATGAAGAGGTTTTTATTTCCTTTTCAAAATGGAATTTTAATTTAAATAGTGAAATTAAAATAAAAAAAGGGCTCTGCAGGAAGATCTATAAAAAAAAAAATTGATACAGTTTGGTTCCTAAATTCAATTAGCAGTACTTCTAGAGTCCACTTTTACCCCATACTGCAAGTGAAAGGGAAAATGTAAAGACTACCATTACAGCAGCCCAAGCAAGACTTACTATGTCCATGTGAATTATGTCCTCTATCTCTATGAATATGAAGTAATTATTCAATTATTGTTCACTAATAACAAAAAAAATCACTAGCGTAGAGTCAACGGGGGGTTCTGACCAAACATTGTTAATAAAACAATCCAATAAATCCAATTATAACACGTTCTTATAATTATTAGATTTCTGGTATAATTAGAAAACATTAAGCACCAGCAAAATACGTGGGATAACCTTTTGATTGAAGTAGCAAAAGGTTGTTACTAACATGTAGTAATAACAAAATCTATTCTTTCTTTTGGTGTCCTTCATTTTATTTTTTGTTAAATAAAAAGTATAAAAATTTCCTTTCCCTTTTTAAGTGAAAAATCAAATGTGGATGTGGATTTTCAGTCATAAAAGCAAAAATTCAAGACAAATTTGAAGTGTTAACTATTGACTGTGAATTCATGAATAGTTCTTGAATTTGAATCAAAATTTTTATTTCCCCAATGATCTAAGAAAATCCAAATTGATACATAACTAATCTTTTTTTTTTTTAATAATAATAAAAAAGCCTTCTCAGTTTCAATTATAACAGCAATTAGGGGTATTTGTAAACCCCATAGCATAAATTTTTTAAACAGATAAATTGGATATCTTATCCGTATATGATGCCTATAGGTAATTTTAGGAAATTTTGAGGAAATTATCATGCTTCAATTCAATTTTTACAATTTGTCATGGAATAGATTGAATATTGAAAGTCAAAATTTTGATAGAGCATGACAGGTTCTTTTTGTCCCCAACAAAAGAATATAATAAAAAAAAATTGGGAGAGCGCAGATAGATATTTCTATTTATATCTGTGCATGTTTAATAAATATCAGCTTTTTTTACACATTTCAATCCTACTCTATGAATTCGACTAAAAAAAAAAGAAAAAAAGGTAAAATTCTCTCTCTTCTCTGCATATTACTTTTTGAACAATTGAATCCACGAAAAAGTTAAGTGCTAGAAAAAAGAAAATCCTAAATACATTTATGGTATCCAATCAGATTGGAATACAGAATATCATAATAATGGTAGAAATTGAATCACTTTTGGGTTTGGTATTCTATACAAATTGCTTGGATATTCTAGAGAAAATTGATACGAACCTAAGACGACCTGCTCCTAAACCTGTATTATATTATCCCGGATCTAATTATGTTCAAGTTCTAATGGTCATCTTGATCCCTATCCAACCTGTGATTAAAAACCTTGGTATATAATGAAGACGCCACAATAGGTGACGGAAGGCCTATTGATAAGTCAAACTAAAACACTCATTCACTAATGGTGTTTTAGGTGTTCAAAATAACAAAAAGAATTCAATCTCACAAATAATTTTCTGTATAAAATTCAAGCTTCATTCTTATTGGAAAATAATCCTTTAAATAGGCTACAAAGTCAAATAAACCGTAAAAACAAAGGGAAAACCGGCCATACAAAGTAGTTTCCTATGGTGGCCAAAATTCTCACTCCTTTCCTGATCTAATTTGGATTAATTAATTCTCTTGTTTTGAATTAGGAATTAATTAATTTACAATGAAAATAATAAAAGAATAACTTTCCTAAACTTATTTTTGAGAAAATAAATAGCTAAAAACCAAAAAGTAATGGTAGTTTCCTAAAACAGAAAGTTGAAACAAATTAGGAAACTAAAATACTAACTTTTTTGACTAAGTTGACTTTGACCAATCTTTGACCTCTTCGAGCTCTAAATCAACTTATATATGCTTTTTAGGATGCCAAATAAGCTTATTATGAAGTCCCACACGTTGCCCTTGCTTGAAGGAAAGAGAAAAAATCAACTCAGCACAATACAGTAAAGCCAGCACAAAATACAGCATAAACAGGCCAAATTTACCAACTGTCTGTACAAACCCTTTTTGGATGACTTTGAAGCTGATTTAATGTGATTCCATGTCCTCTTAGACATATGTATTGAATCCATGAAACATTGGAACCATTTCATGCTCCCCGGCCTCCATAATTGCACCAAAACCGCTACCCGGGTCGGTATCGGCTTCCACCACTTGTATGCTCAAGATAGGTCTTGGATCTTCGGCTATGGACAAGCCCTTTTGAATATGAATTACTCCCTGGATAAAGGTAGCAATATTTTCCTTAAACTTCTTAGCTTGAGCCCTAGTGATCAACCAGGTCTTCATCCGTATCTAGTCGGCACCCCAACGGGTTGTCGGTGGAGCGGGTTCTAGCGGATTCACATCAGTCCCCTCCTCTTGAAAAGGATTCGCCCTCAAATTAGAGTCATCACCTGCAGAAAAAGGAGACAAATCAGAAACATTAAATGTAGCACTCATATTATACTCACCCGGTAAATCAAATTTGTAGGCGTTTTCATTGATCCTTTCCAAAACTTGAAAATATCCATCTCCTCGTGGCATAAGCTTAGACTTTCTTTGTTCGCGAATCCTCTCCTTCCTTGGTTGAAACCAAAACCAATCTCTTGGGTCAAACACCATCACAACAAATACTAAAAATACAAGTTCATCAAACTTTTTAATATTAGCAAATAATCTTTCCCAAATTTTCAAATTTCCACTAAGTAAAGCTTTCATCAATGCAGATAAAGTTCTATGCATCAAAAACATCTTTAAATAAGTATCTTTAAAATTCATGACCAGCAATGGTTTCTTACTCAAGATGGCTTTATTTAATACCAAAAATCAAATAAATATTTTTATTCTTTCTTTCTTTCCTTTCTTTCTCTCTCTTTCTCTCTCTCTCTCGACCACAACACACTTTTCCTCACCCATGGGTTTCTTGCTATAACTCTCGGGTTTCTCTTTTTTTTCCACTCCAACTTCAGCCTTCTCTTCGTTTTTCCACTCAAGTTGGGTTTTAGAACACTTACCTGGTTGGTTTTGCATGGATTGGACTCTTTGGATGGGTGTTATTGCCGTGGGGGCCATACTAGTCCTTTCCTTGAATTCTTCGGCCATCCTCCGTTGTTGTATTTGAATTTGATCTTTGTACACCTGTTTAGAAGTTAATGCCTCCAGCTTGACCTTTTTACCTTTAAATCTAAAAAAAATACTATTCTCTCTACCATAATGAATAGCATCACTATCAAATTTCCAAGGCCTACCAAGTAAAATATGTCCTGCATGCATAGGCACAACATCACACAAAACCACATCCACATATTTATCAATGCTGAATTTTACTTTGGCTTATTTATTTACTTTTATCTCACACTATCATTTAGCCATTGTAATCTATATGGTTCTGGATATTTAATAGTTGTTAAGCCTAATTTATCAACCATAATACTACTACTTACATTAATACAACTTCCACTGTCAATAATCATGCTACAAATCTTACCTTGGATCTCACATTGGGTGTGGAAGATGTTATCTCTTTGAATTTCATTCTCATCTTTGTATGCAGCCAGCACTTTCCTAGAAACCAAACTTAATTCAACATGGGAAGTATTCAAAGTTTCGGCCTGACCTTGAAGCTCTTCCTCGTCCTCTTGCTCGGTTTCACACTCACTTTCTTCACTTTCTGACTCTAGCTCACCATTGCCTTTTAACACCATGATCTTTCTATTCGGGCATTGCCTAGCGATGTTTCCTCATCCCTGGCACATAAAATAAATAATTTCTCTTGATCTTGAAGGTTTAGGATAAGATTTTACCTCATTTTTATGTGCTTAGACAGATTCAGCTTTAAGCTCCTTTCTTGGCCGATTGGTGCTTTCTTCTCCCACCTTCGGCTTTGGCTTGCTTTCATAGGTTGGATTGTTTCTCCAACCACTTGGAATTGATCTCCCGCTGTTGGAAACTCCTCCAAACCATGAGCCTACACCCCTCCTCTTGAATTGATGCTCCAATTTAATAGCCACATGCAACATCTCCTCCAATTCCACATATTGTTGCAATTCTAGTTGGTTGGCTATCTCACGATTCAAACCACCGAGGAATCTTGCCATGGTTGCTTCTCTATCCTCATTCATGTTTAACCTTATCATGAGCATCTCCATCTCCTTGTAATAATCCTCCGTGGACCTACTTCCTTGAGATAAATATTGAAGCCTTTGATGCAGCAACCTATGATAGTGTGATGGTATGAATCGCTTGCTCATGGCTCCTTTCATTTGTCGCCATGTAGTGATCAAGTCATCACCAACTCTCCTTCGGGTGTTTTGCTCATTGGTCCACCATTGGAGTGCATAATGACCAAACTCCATTGCTGCCAACTTCACCTTCTTGGCCTCCGAATAATTATGACAATAAAAAATCATCTCCATTCTCTCCTCCAAGTCATCTCCATAGTTACTTCCCCCGAATTCCTCTCTTGGTCGTCCTCGGCCTCCTCAACCTCGATCTCATCCTCCATGAGCATCTAACCTTATATTTGGCACTCCTTGGGATGTTTCTAACCTGTCCACCCTTTGATTTAAATGGTCAAATTGAATATTCATCCACTGTGGTTGCTCCAAAACAGCCCTCATGTCCGTTTGCTCACCACTCCCCGAAGCTCGGGAACCGCCATGGAATCCTATGAACTCTTCTTCATTAATTCTTAAAGGTGGATCTCCTATTCTCACCCTTGAATCTGCCATGTTAGTATAAATAATGTAAAAATAAAATAAGACCTCACCAAATTCACTCCCTCACGTGTTTCACTCAAACAAGGTCTCAACACTCGTGTTTTCACACTAGTTTTGGCTTTTACCCTCTTTTAAGCTCACACTCTCTTGCCTTTTTCCACTCAATGAATTATCACAAAGTTATAATTAAAACACCCACTAAACACCAATTAGATCATAAGTATGTTCTAACTAAACTTATCAACAAAACAGTAGTAAAAAGTAAGCAATACCGAATGAATTAACAAATCCTAGTTTTCGGCTTTTCTAGGCAAAATAAGGCAAAACAACGAGAAACTTTTGGAATTTTTAAGAACTGGACCAAATGGTAAGAGATTGAGGATTCAAGAATAAAATTTAGGAAAAAAGAATTTCAAACTCAAATAAGAATCAAATCAAACAAAAATATAGAATAATGTTGGTTGTTGTTCTTGTAATCCAAGTTTTGTATCAATTCCTTTATCTAATTTTAATCCAATAATTTAAGCACCCAAAATTCCAAATATCCAGCAGCAAAAATAATTCCCCAGCAAATCCAAATAATGAATAACTATGCAACAATTCAGCAGCTCCAATAATTTCCAGCAAACAAATTTCAACACCAACAAGCTGAATTTTTTTTTATTCAGCTTTTTCTTCTTCTTCTTTTTTTTTTCCACTCACAGAACATAAAAAAACTGTAGAAGCAAGAATCAAAACCTGAATTGCAATTGCAACACCCAATAATCACCAACCCATGACCTCCAACAAAATACAAAAGTGCAGTTTTTTTTTTTTTTTTATATGTTCGGCTTTTCTTTCTTTTCTTTTTTTTTTTCCTGAATATATGAATGCAAATATTTAAGACTAAAACAGTAAATAAAAATCAACAAAAACTAAAATTAACAAGAACAATAATGAAAGACAACCAACAAACTGGGAAACAAAAAATACGATAAAACTAAGAAATCCTAATTCAACTAGGAATGAATTTTTTATTTTATTTTTAAATATGCAGAATGTGTATGATGGTAGAAGCAACCTTAACCTAATGCTAAAATTGCAGAATAACACAAAAACAAATAAAGCAACTAAAGATAGATCAAACCTGAACAAAAGTCGGCTCTGATACCAAATGATACGAGCCTAGGATGACCTGCTCCTAAACCCATATTATATTAGCCCGGATCTAATTATGTTCAAGTTCTAATGGTCACCTTGATCCCAAACCAACCCGTGATTAGAAACCTTGGTATATAATGAAGACACCACAATAGGTGATGGAAGGCCGATTGATAAGTCAAACTAAAACACTCATTCACTAATGGTGTTTTGGGTGTTCAAAATAACAAAGAGAATTCAATCTCACAAATAATTTTCTGTATAAAATTCAAGCTTCATTCTTATTGAAAAATAAGCCTTTAAATATGCTACAAAGTCACAAAATAAACCATAAAAACAAAGGAAAAACTGGCCACACAAAGTAGTTTCCTATGGTGGCCGAAATTCTCACTCCTTTCCTAATCTAGTTTGGATTAATTAATTCCTTTATTTTGAATTGATTAATTAATTCCTTTATTTTGAATTAGGAATTAATTAATTTACAATGAAAATAATAAAATAATAACTTTCCTAAACTTATTTTTCCAGCAAATAAATAAATAAGAACCAAAAAGTAATGGTAGTTTCCTAAAACAAAAAGTAGAAACAAATTAGGAAACTAAAATACTAGCTTTTAGACTAAATTGACTTTGACCAATCTTTGACCTCTTTGAGCTCTAAATCAACTTATATATGCTTTTTAGGATGCCAAATAAGCTTATTATTGAGTCCCACACGTTGCCCTTGCTTGGAGGAAAGAGAAAAAAACCAACTCAGCACAATACAGTAAAGCCAACACAAAATATAGCAAAAACAGGCCAAATTTACTAACTTTCTGTACAACCCCTTTTTGGATGACTTTAAAGCTTCTTTGACTTGATTGCATGTCCTATTAGACATTGTATTGAATCAATGAAACATTGGAACCATTTCATGCTTTCCAGCCTCCATAATTGCACCAAAACCACTACCCGGATCCGTACCGTCTTCCACCACTTGAATGCTCAAGATAGGTCTTAGATCTTCAGGTATGGACAAGCCTTTTTGAATATGAATTACTCCCTGGGTAAAGGCAGCAATATTCTCCTTAAACTTAGCTTGAGCCCTAGTGATTGGCCCGGTCTTCATCCGTATCAGGTCGGCACCCCAGCGGGTTGTCGATTGAGCGGGTTCTAGCGGATTTGCATCAAAAACTCCATAAGAAAAAGTGGAATTTATCATTTTCATTTTTATCTGCTGCAAATTACAATTTGAGTATAAAATTCTCGTCATCCCTCCTTCATACGCATTTCATTTATTCCATATATTATATGGAGTTAGGCCAAATTTCATGTGATTCAGTAAATAGAATATAAATTCCATCACTGCTATATTGATCCATATGATTTGATGAATAATGAGCAAATAATGGGATTTTTTTCTGTAAACAAGAAATAAAAAAATGCTTGGGGATGGAAATGAGGAAATGTCTACAATACCTAGATTTAATCAGATATGATTTGAAGGGTTTTGTAGATTCATTGATTGGGGCTTAACAGAAGAATTTTATAAGTTTCCAAAAATTGAAGATACATATCAGGAAGTTGAATTTCAATTATTTATGGAAACATATCAATTGGTAGAACCATTGATAAAAGAAAGAGATAGTGTATATGAATAACTCACCTATTCTTCTGAATTATATGTATCCGCTAGATTAATTTGGAAAACTAGTAGGGATATGCAAGAACAAACAATTTTTATTGGAAACCGTCCTCTAATGAATTCCTTAGGAACTTCTATAGTAAATGGCATATACAGAATTGTGATAACTCAAATATTACAAAGCCCCGATATTTATTACCGATCATAATTGGACCATAACAGAATTTTGGTCTATACCGGCACCATAATATCAGATTGGGGAGGAAGATTAGAATTACAGATGTTTAGAAAAGCAAGGATATGGGCTCATGTGAGTAGGAAACAGAAAATATCTATTCTATTTCTATCATCAACTATGGGTTTGAGTCTGAGAGAAATTCTAGAGAATGTTTGTTATCCTTAAATTTTATTGTCTTTTGTGAATGATAAGGAGAAAAAAAATATTAAGTCAAAAGAAAATGTGATTTTGGAGTTTTATGAACAATTTGCTCGTGTAGGTGGAGATCCAGTATTTTTTGAATCCTTATGTAAGGAGTTACAAAAGAAATTCTTTCAACAAAGATGTGAATTAGGAAGGATTGGTCGACACAATATGAACTGTAGACTGAATCTTGATATACTCCAGAACAATACATTTTTGTTACCACGAGATATATTGGCTGCTATGGATCATTTGATTGGAATGAAATTCAGAATGGGTACACTTGATGATACGAGTCATTTAAAAAATAAACGTATTCGTTCGATAGCAGATCTCTCACAAGATCAATTTGGATTGGCCTATGTTCGTTTAGAAAATATGGTTAGAGGAACTATATGTGGAGCAATTACGCACAAATTGATACCAACTCATCAGAATTTGGTAACTTCAACTCCATTAACAACTGCTTATGAATCTTTTTTTCGGGTTACACCCATTATCTCAAGTTCATGGTAGAAAATTGAGTTATCTGAGCCCTGGAGGATTGATAGGGCGAACTGCTAGTTTTTAGATACGAGGTATCTATCCTAGTCACTATGGATGCGTTTACCCTATTGACACGTTTGTAGGAAACAATGTTGGACTTATTGCCTCCTTAGCAATTCATGCAAGGTGTGGTCATTGGGGGTCTTTAGAAAGTCCATTTTATGAAATCTTTGAGAGATCAAAAAAAGTATGGATGCTTTATTTATCACCAAGTAGAGATGAATACTATATGGTAGTGGCAAGGAATTCTTTGGCACTAAATCGATGTATTCAAGAAGAACAGGTTGTTCCAACTCGATACCATAAAGAATTCCTAACTATTGAATTGGAAGACGTTCATCTTTGAGTATTTTTCCCTTCCAATATTTTTCTATTGTAGCTTCCCTTATTCCTTTTATCGAGCATAATGACGTGAATCAAGCTTTAATGAGTTCTAATATGCAATGTCAAGCAATTCCTCTTTCTCAGTCTAAAAGGTGCATCGTTGGAACTAGGTTGGAACGCCATGTAGCTCTAGATTCTGGGGTTCTTGCTATTGCCAAACATGAGGGAAATATCATTTATACTGATACTATCAAGATCCTTTTATTAAGCAATGGGGATACTCTAAGCATTCCATTAGTGATATATTAGCGTTAGAACAAAAATACTTGTATGCATAAAAAAACCCAAGTTGCGCATGGTAAATGTATTAAAATGGATAAATTTTTAACGGATGGTGCTGCTACCGTTGGCGGCTAACTCGCTTAGGGGAAAAAAGCATATTAGTAGCTTATATGCCATGGGAAGGTTACAATTCTGAGGATGCGGTACTCATTAATGAGCATCTGGTATATGAGGATATTTATACTTCTTTTCACATAAGGAAATATGAAATCTAGACTCATGGAACAAGTCACGGTCTTCAAAGAATCACTGATGAAATACCACATCTAGAAGCCCATTTACTCTAAAATTTAGACAATAAAGGAATTGTGATGTTGGGGTCTTGGGTGGAGATGGGTGATATTTTAGTCAGTAAATTAACGCCTCAGATGGCAAAAGAATCATCATATGCTCCGGAAGATAGATTATTAAGAGCCATCCTTGGTATTCAGGTATCCACTTCAAAGGAAACTTGTATAAAGTGGTAGAGGTCAAGTTATTGATGTGAAATGGATCCAGAAAAAAGGGTTCTAGCTATAATCTAGAAACGATTCATGTATATATTTCACAAAAGCATGAAATTAAAGTGGGAGCTAGAAGACATGGAAATAAGGGTATCATTTCAAAAAATTTACCTAGACAAGATATGCCTTATTTTCAAGATGGAAGACCCGTTGATATGGTCTTCAACCTATTAGGAGTACCCTCACGCATGAATGTAGGCCAGATATTTGAATGATCTCTCGGGTTGGCGGGAAGTCTGCTAGGTAGACATTATTGAGTAGCACCTTTTGATGAGATATATGAACAAGAGGCTTTAAGAAAACTAGTCTTTTCGAATTATATGAAGCCAATAAGCAAATAGCGAATCCATGGGTATTTGAACCCAAGTATCTAGGAAAAAGCAGAATATTTGATGGAAGAATAGGGGATCCTTTTGAACAACTTGTTATAATAGGAAAGCCTTATATCTTGAAATTAATTCATCAAGTTGATGATAAAATACATGGACATTCTAGCGGACATTATGCACTTGTTACACAACAACCACTTAGAGGAAGGGCCAAGCAGGGGAGGCAGAATCTTTTTAATTGCTCGTTCGAGAATTACGATCGTTGGCTCTAGAATTGAATCATTTCCTTGTATCTGAGAAAAACTTATAGATTAATAGGAAGGATGCTTAATCGAAATGAATCAAAATTTTTCTTCTATGATCGATCGGTATAAACATCAACAACTTCAAATCGGATTAGTTTCTCCTCAAAAAATAAGTGCTTAGGCCAAAAAAAATCCTACCTAATGGAGAGATGATTGGAGAGGTGACAAACCCTACACTTTTCATTACAAAACCAATAAACCAGAAAAAAGATGGATTATTTTGTGAAAGAATTTTTGGGCCCATAAAAAGTGGGTTTTGTGTTTGTGGAAATTATCGAGTAATTAGAGATGAAAAAGAAGAACGAAATTTTTTGAATAATGCAGAGTTGAATTTGTTGATTCTCGAATATGAAGATATCAAATGGGCTACATTAAACTGACATGCCCAGTAACCCATGTGTGGTATTTAAAACGTCTTCCTAGTTATAGTGCGAATCTTTTAGATAAACCTCTTAAAGAATTAGAAGGCCTAGTATATTGTGATGTGTGATTTTATCAAAATTATGGCTTTACAAATTCAGAATGAGAAACTGCCATCCCATTCAATTGAAATTAGGATCCCCTGGATCTGACATGTCTCTTGGTAGGAGTAACATGAAGCTCAGAATTATGGGTGTGTTCAATACTACCAAGTAAAAAGGGAATTGGTCTATGGTCAATTTAGTAACACATAAATAGAAATTTGTGCCTCGTGAAAAAAAAAAAGACTATTTTTGTTCTTCCTAAACGAAAGAAATTCTATCGAAATAAGCAAAATAAGCAAATATGTCATGGTTGGAGGAGTCTATCCACGCATATAGGCTTTAAGGATATCATGAAATAACCGTCAAGGTGAAGTAAGGATCTAAAAGATTGAATGGAACAATACATAGATAAGTAAATACCTTATGAATGCTAAGGCCCTCCTTTACTTTAATTAAAATTAAGGGGATTCATCATTCGAAGGGAAGTAGACTACTCAAGAATTTCACATTTCATTTATTTTATTATGCCATAATTAATAAAGACTTCAACTCAGAATATATACTAAAACAAATATATAAAATGAATAAATGAAATGTTGCTTGACCTTCTTTTGGAACTTGAGTAAGGAGTAAATTTTTTTTGGGGTTTTATAGAATTTGAAAGTGGAAATGAAACCCCTTTCTTTTCTTTATCTTTTTTGGTGTAACAACTTGAGCCCGATGAGAGGAGACTTTCACGTACGATTTTGAAGGGGGAGATCCGCTAGGATCCTATCCAAAATTTTTATTTGCTAGGCCCATAACTAAAAAACCCATTTTCTTACGATTACGAGGTTCATTCGAATATGAGATCCAATCCTTGAAATACAGCATCCCACTTTTTTTTACTACCTAAGGCTTTGAGACATTTTGAAATCGAGAAATTTCTACTGGAGCAAGTGCTATCCGAGAACAATTAGCTGATCTGGATTTTCGAATTATTATAGATTATTCATTTTAGAATGGAAAGAATTAGGGGAAGAAGGCCCCACAGGTAATGAATGGGAAGATCAAAAAGTTGGAAGAAAAAGTGGTTTTTTGGTTAGACACATGGAATTAACTAAAAATTTTGTTCGAGCAAATATAGAACCTAAGTGGATGGTTTTATGTCTGTTACTAGTTCTTCCTCTCAAGTTGAGACCTATTATTCAGATAGATGGGGGTAAACTAATGACCTCGGATATTAATGAACTCTATAGAAGAGTTATCTATCGGAACAATACTCTTATCGATCTATTAACCATAAGTAGATCTATGCCAGGGTAATTAGTAATGTGTCAGGAGAAATTGGTACAA
This sequence comes from Ziziphus jujuba, assembly GCF_031755915.1. Lineage (NCBI taxonomy): Eukaryota > Viridiplantae > Streptophyta > Magnoliopsida > Rosales > Rhamnaceae > Ziziphus > Ziziphus jujuba. The sequence continues at coordinate 25,783,367 of NC_083389.1, forward strand.
GAAGCTGTGGATACACTTCTTGATAATGGAATCCATAGGAAACCAATAAGGGACGGTCATAACAAGGCTTACAAGTCATTTTCAAATGTAATTGAAGGCAAAGAAGGAAGCTTTTGTGAGACTCTGCATGGCAAACATGTTGATTACTCGGGGCATTCTGTCATTGTCATAGGTCCTTCACTTTCATTACATTGATGTGGATTGCTCGTAAAATAGCCATAGAACGTTTCCAGACATTTGTAATTCGTGGTTTAGTTAGACAACAGTTGGCTTCGGACATAGGAGTTGCTAGGAGTAAAATTCATGAAAAAGAGCTGGTTGTATGCGAAATACTTCAGGAAGTTATGCAAGGGCATCCCATATTGCTGAATAAGGTGCTCACTCTACATAGATTATGCATACAGGCCTTCCAACCCATTTTAGTCGAAGGACATGCTATTTGTTCATATCCATTGGTTTGTAGGGGATTCAATGCAGACTTTGATGGGGATCAAATGGCTGTTCATGCACCCTTATCTTTGGAGGCTCAAGTGGAGGCTCGTTTACTTATGTTTTCTCATACGAATCTCTTATCACCAGCTAGTAGAGATCCCATTTCCGTACCAACTCAAGATATGCTTATTGGGCTCTATGTATTAACAAGCGGGAATCACCGAGGTATTTGTGCAAATAAGTATAATCCATGGAATCACATAAATTATCAAAATGGAAGAACTGATGATAATAAGTATACAAAAGTAAAAGAACACCATTTTTGTAATTCCTTTGATGCAATTGCAGCTTATCGGCAAAAAAGAATCCATTTAGAAAGTCCTTTGTGGCTCCGGTGGTAAGTAAATCAATGCATTATTACTTCAAGAGAAGCTCCCCTCGAAGTTCACTATGAACCTTTGGGCACCTATCATGAGATTTATAGGCCTTATCTAATAGTAAGAAGCATAAAAAAATAAATTCTTTGTATATACGTTCGAACCACTGTTTATCATATTTCTCTTTATCGAGAAATCGAAGAAGCTATACAAGGACTTTGCCTAGCCTGCTCATATGATACCCAATAATATGGTATCCAACCTATAATTCTATGACACCGGTGTGAAGTCAGGTCTTTCCGGTTCAAGTAGGACCATAGTTCCTGAATTTCTACATGAATCAAGATCGAGAAAAGGAAGTTTTCCAATCATTGACTCAAACCCATTGGCGAACTCCACTCAGTGGAATATGGAGATACTTATGGCAGAACGGGCTAATCTGGCCTTTCACAATAAAGTGACAGATGCAACTGCCATTAAACAGCTTATTAGTAGATTAATAGACCACTTTGGAATGGCATATACATCACACATCCTGGATCAAGTAAAGGCTCTGGGGTTCCAACAAGCCACCATTACATCGAGATCTGGTGAAATAACACATGGTCTTCCAAAAGTGGAACAAGTGTTAGAAGTGCATTCGATTGATTCAATATGGATGAACCTAGAAAAGAAGGTTAAGAGTTGGAACGAACATATAACAAGAGTTCTTAGAATTCCTTGGGGATTCTTGATTGGTGCTGAGCTAACTATAGTGCAAAGTCATATCTCTTTGGTTAATAAGATCTAAAAGGTGTTGAAGTGTGGCAATTTTGCCACTTGATGGTGCATGTCATCGGCTAGCATGCACACCTTGGTATCAAATCCTTTCCTTTTATGAGTTTATATTTTTTTGTATGTTTTTAATTGATGCAAGGTATATTTTGATACTTTTTTGTGCCTAAGTTATGTATGCAAAATTATAGGCAAAATTATGCACAAAAGAGTATGAATGTTATGAAGTGTGGCAACATAGCTCCACTATTTATCTTATATCTCAGGTTGCAAATGGCGTTTTGGGCTGAACTTTTGAGGGATGTCTACAAACATATATAGAAGACTATGGTTCAAATTTCAGGTCAAAATGACATGGGAAAGTCCATTTTCTATTCCAAACAGGTTGCTGTATCTGATGGGCCCCGTATGCAGAGTATGGGCCAGTTTTGGAGCTGTTTGGCCCATGATCCGGTTCCAGAACTTTCCTAGCTCTTGGAACAATATTTATTGATGACCAAGGATACTTCAAACCAAGTTTCATAAGCAGATACAAAGGGGAACTAAGTAGGTGAAGCTAGTTTGGTTGTTTACCCAAACTAGTTAAACAATAGGAACTTAGTTCAAACCATGTGCCACTTTTTACTATATTTGGAATAGACATGTTGCAGCTGGTTTTTGACTCTTTTGTGTATGAAAAGTTAGGTGTTGACCATTTTACTTTTTAAATTTCAAATACTTTACTCATTTTGTAAGCTCACATGCTTGGCATGTGTGAACTAGTTGTAATTTCAAGCTTATATTGTAAAATGAATGAAATGGCTACATATCCAAGCCTTATTTTCAAAAGCCAACGTGTTCCTCTTCTTCTTATCTCTTCTTCAACACCTTAGAACACTTTAGGAACCCTAAAAACTAGAAAACACCATAACCAAAACCTAAAAACACAACTCACACACAACCATTCCCAAGAGCATCACTAAAAGCTTGCTTGTTGCTAACACTTCAAGCTAGCTTGCTCTTGGTCATAACCTTATCACCCCAACAGAGTGGTATCAGAGCAAGGCATATTTTTGTGATATTTGTGAGGTTTTTGGGCTGGTTCGTTCCTTGAGAGTGTAGAGATACTTGAAAGCACAAATATATTTTCATATTCCTTCATACTAGAAAGCAACATTCACATGGCTTCTTCAAGTTTTTCAACTCCTTCTCCTCCTATCTTCAATGGGGAGAACTACAACATTTGGAGTATCAAGATGCAAGCCTACTTGAAGGCTTATGGTCTTTGGGAGGTCACCATAAATCCCCAAGAACCCGAGCCTTTGAGACAAGGGGCAACGGTCAACCAAATCAAGCACCATGAGGAGGAATTGGCTAAAGGTTTCAAGGCTCTCACCGCCATTCATTCTTGTATTAGTGATACCATTTTCACAAGGATAATGGCATGTGAGAGTGCCAAAGAAGCTTGGGACAAACTTCAAGATGAGTTCCAAGGGAGTGCAAGGACAAGGCAAATGCAAATCCTTAACCTAAGGAGGGAGTTTGAGACTATCAAGATGAAAGACAAAGAAACGGTTAAGGAGTTCACCACAAGGCTTCTTAATGTGGTGAATCAAATTAGGGTGCTAGGTGAAAGATTAAGTGACCAAAGGATTGTGGAGAAGGTGTTGGTCTCCTTGCCCGAGAGGTTTGAAGCTAAGATATCTTCATTGGAGGAGTCAAGGAACCTAAATGAAATTTCCTTGACCGAGTTGGTGAATGCCTTGCAACCTACGGAGCAAAGGAGGAGGATTAGACATGAAGAATGAATGGAGGCTGCATTTGTGTCTAAACAACATCAAAAGACACAAAATCAAAAGAAGAACAAGCTTAAGGTCATAAAGGAGAAAGGTGAAACTAGCAAACCCGAGAGGAAGTCCTATGAACCTTGTCACCATTGCAAGAAGAAAGGTCATCATCCAAGAAGGTGTTGGTGGAGGCCGGATGCATTTTGCCATAAATGCCAACAAAAGGGTCATGTGGAGAGAGTATGCAAGTCAAACAAGAAAGATAAGCAACAAGCAAATGTTGCTAAAGATAATGCAAGTGATAGTGAATCCGAAGAGTTGTTTGTTGCTACTTGTTTTAGTAGCATCGAGAATGATGAAGGATGGATCATTGATAGTGGAGCAACACACCATATGTCTCACAAGCATGAGTGGTTCACAAACTTGGATAGGAGCAGCCACAACAAAGTCAAAATTGGAAATGGAGCCTTGATGGTATCAAAACTATCCATGATGTTCTCTATGTACCTTCTTTATGTGAGAACTTACTTAGTGTAGGTCAAATGCTTGAGAACAAATATGCATTACACTTCTCAAACATGACATGCGCTATAGTTGATCCACATGGAAATGAATTAATGTGTGTTGGAATGAAGAACAAGAATGTTAGGTTGAATATGGATGAAAATGGTGCATCGGTTGCATTGAACACCAAAGTTGAGAACACCTCTCAACTTTGGCATAAAAGACTAGGCCATGCTAGCTTTAAGTCATTGGTAGGCACACATGAACTTGTTAGAGACATGCCATTGGTGGAGAAGCAAGAACATGTGTGTGAAGTGTGTCAAAAAGGAAAGCATACAAGGCTAGCATTTCAATCTTGTTCTTGGAGATCAAAGGAGATGTTAGGACTTATACATTCGGATATTTGTGGTCCTATGAGTGTTCCATCCTTAAATGGCAGCAAGTATTTCATAACTTTCATTGATGATTACTCAAGAATGTGTTGGGTGTATTTCCTTGAAAGAAAATCACAAGCTTTGGAGAAGTTTGTAGAATTTATAAAGTTAGTGCAAAATCAATCCGGTTGCACTATAAAGGTGTTAAGGACGGACAATGGTGGGGAATACACAAGTGAGGCTTTCAAACAACTTTGTAAGGATCATGGTATAGTTCATCAATTCACTACACCATACACACCACAACAAAATGGTGTATGTGAAAGAAAAACCGTACCATCATGGAGATGGCTAGATGTTTGTTGTTTGAAAGTGGCTTGCCAAAGAAGTTTTGGGCCGAAGGAGTTAATACATCCATCTACATCCAAAATAGGCTTTACTCCAAGTCTTTGAGGAGTAAAACCCCATTTGAGCTTTGGTTTGGATATAAGCCTTCTCTTGATCATCTAAGGGTATTTGGAAGCATTTGTTACATCCTAGTACCACAAGAGAAGAGAGGAAAGCTTGATGAAAGGTCACAAGTTGGTGTCTTGGTTGGCTATAGTGATGTGACCAAGGGATATAGAGTGTATAACTTGGAAACCAAGAAACTTGTGATAAGTAGAGATGTGAAAGTTGATGAGGAAGCTAAATGGGTTTGTAGTAAGGAGGAGTTGGCTAGTATGGATGAAGACAATCGACTTGAAGCTCATGATAATGATGAGGAACAAGGAAATGATGAAGGTGCTGCCCATGATGATGAATATGATGAGAATGAGCTAGAAATCTCCATAGGGGCTGATTTGGAGATTGGTGATGGTGTGAGAGGCACAAGACCTCTTAATGAGATTTATGAAAGGTGTAATGTGGCAGTGAGTGATCCAATCAATGTCCATGAGGCTATGGCAAGAAAAGAGTGGAGACAAGCCATGCAAGATGAAATTGATGTGATAAACAAGAATGACACTTGGAGCTTGGTAACAAAACCGAAGGGAAAGAATGCTATTGGGGTGAAGTGGATCTTTAGGACCAAGTACAATCCGGATGGGTCCATAAATAAATACAAGGCAAGGCTTGTTGTCAAAGGATATGCACAACAAGCCGGTGTGGATTATGGAGAGACTTTTGCACCGGTTGCAAGGATGGAAACCATAAGACTTCTCCTTGCAATTTCGGCACAAAAGTCTTGGAAAGTATATCACCTTGATGTGAAGTCAGCCTTCTTGAATGGAATATTGAAGGAAGAGGTCTATGTTATGCAACCCGAAGGTTTTGTGAAGAAAGGAAGTGAAGAGAAGGTATACAAGCTACACAAGGCCTTGTATGGCCTTAAACAAGCTCCTAGGGCATGGTATTCCAAGATAGATGGTTTTTTGACAAAGCATGGATTTAGGAGGAGTCCTAATGAGCCTACATTGTATATTAGGACTCATGGTTGCATGGTGTTGGTGTCTCTTTATGTTGATGACCTTCTAGTGACCGGTGGTAATGAGAAAGAAGTGAGCAATTTCAAAAGTGAGCTAGAATTGAACTTTGAGATGTCTAGCCTTGGAGAGATGAAATACTTTCTTGGAATTGAAGTTGTCCAATCATCCAAGGGCATCTTCATATCTCAAGAAAGCTATGTGAAGGAGTTGCTCAAGAAGTTTGACATGGAATATTGTAATAGCGTTGCCACACCTATGAATGAAGGCACCAAGTTGGTGAAGGATGATGATTCTCCAAAGGTAAATCCTTCCATCTATAGAAGTTTAATTGGTAGCCTTTTATATGTATGCTCTACTAGACCGGATATCATGTTTAGTGTGGCTGTTTTGTCAAGATTTATGCATAGTCCATCACAAAATCATCTTAGTTGTGCAAAAAGAATCGTAAGGTATTTGAAAGGTACTAGTGATTTTGGTATATGGTACAAGGATGGCATGAATGAAGCTTTGCTTGGTTATAGTGATAGTGATTGGGCTGGTTCTTTGGATGATAGCAAGAGCACATCGGGCTACATTTACACTCTTGGAAATGGTCCTTTCTCATCGAATTCCAAGAAGCAACAAACCGTTGCACAAAGCACCGCGGAAGCCGAGTATATTGCTTGCTCAAGTTGTGCTAATCAAGGTGTTTGGCTTAGGAAATTATTGGAGGACTTGAGCTTGAAGCAAGAGGAAGCCACGGTAATATTGTGTGACAATAATTCAGCAATAGCAATTGCACAAAATCCAGTCCAACATGGGAGGACCAAGCATATACCGGTCAAGTATCATTCCTTAAGGGAATTTGAAGCAAGTGGTGAAGTGAAGTTGGAGTATGTGACTTCCGAGGAGAACTTGGCGGATATCTTCACCAAGCCATTGGGAAAGAAGAGATTTGAGATATTGAGAGGACTTCTCAATGTCTCATACAAAATTGCCAAGGAGGAGTGTTGAAGTGTGGCAATTTTGCCACTTGATGGTGCATGTCATCGGCTAGCATGCACACCTTGGTATCAAATACTTTCCTTTTATGAGTTTATATTTTTTTGTATGTTTTTAATTGATGCAAGGTATATTTTGATAATTTTTTGTGCCTAAGTTATGTATGCAAAATTATAGGCAAAATTATGCACAAAATAGTAGGAATGTTATGCTTGAAATGCCTATGGTGCTGGATTCATAATTTCCAGCAACATAGCTCCGCTATTTATCTTATATATCAGGTTGAAAATGGTGGTTTGGGCTGAAATTTTGAGGGATGTCTCCAGACATATATAGAAGACTATGGTTCAAATTTCCAATCAAAATGACATGGGAAAGTCCATTTTCTATTCCAAACAGATTGCTGTATCTGATGGGCCCAGTATGCAGAGTATGGGCCAGTTTTGGAGCTGTTTGGCCCATGATCCGGTTCCAGAACTTTCCTAGCTCTTGGAACAATATTTATTGATGACCAAGGATGCTTCAAACCAAGTCTCATAAGCAGATACAAAGGGGAACTAAGTAGGTGAAGCTAGTTTGGTTGTTTACCCAAACTAGTTAAACAATAGGAACTTAGTTCAAACCATGTGCCACTTTTTACTATATTTGGAATAGACATGTTGCAGCTGGTTTTTGACTCTTTTGTGTATGAAAAGTTAGGTGTTGACCATTTTACTTTTTAAATTTCAAATACTTTACTCATTTTGTAAGCTCACATGCTTGGCATGTGTGAACTAGTTGTAATTTCAAGCTTATATTGTAAAATGAATGAAATGGCTACATATCCAAGCCTTATTTTCAAAAGCCAACGTGTTCCTCTTCTTCTTATCTCTTCTTCAACACCTTAGAACACTTTAGGAACCCTAAAAACCAGAAAACACCATAACCAAAACCTAAAAACACAACTCACACACAACCATTCCCAAGAGCATCACCAAAAGCTTGCTTGTTGCTAACACTTCAAGCTAGCTTGCTCTTGGTCATAACCTTATCACCCCAACAAAAGGTTTATCGATCCCGGGGGTGCAGATCAATAATAGACATATAGAAATTATTGTCAAATAACATTAAAAGTGCTGATTTCAAAATATGGAATGTCTAATGTTTTTTCAACGGGAGAACTAATTGGATTGTTGTGAGCGAAACGAATGGGGCGTGCTTTGGAAGAAGTGATTTGTTACAGAGCCATATTATTGGGAATAGCGAAAGCATCTTTAAATACTCAAAGTTTCATATCCAAAGCGAGTTCTCAAGAAACCGCTTGCCTTTTAGCAAATCTGCTCTACTTGGTCGTATCAATTGGTTGAATGGTTTGAAAAAGAATGTTGTTCTAGGGGGGATGATACCCTTTGGGATCGAATTCAAAAGATAGTGCACTATTCAAGGCAACATCACAACATTCCTTTGGAAATGAAAACGAATAATGTATTCGATGGGACATGAAAGATATTTTGTTGGACCACAGAGAATTATTTGATTTTTGCATTTCAAAGAATTTATATGATATATCAAAACAATCGTTTCTAGGATTTAATGATTCCTAAAAGCAAATTCATCCTTTTTTCTATTTATGTTGTGGTCGTTTAATTTGGTAATAGAAATAAAGATAATAATGAATAGAATGGAATGAATGGTCTGGATTGTGTATCAATGGCCAATCTTCGGTAGAAGAGAAGGTTCCATGGTAACAATATTTATTTCTATTTTAGCTTCTTTTTTTTTTTCAATGAAAAAATAAAAAATACAAGAAGTGTGGGGAGAAATGGCAAGAAGATATTGGAACATTAATTTGGAAGAGATGATGGGAGCAGGAGTTCATTTTGGTCATGGTACTAGGAAATGGAATCCTTAAATGGCACCTTATATCTCTGCAAGGGGTAAAGGTATTCATATTACAAATCTTACCAGAAATGCTCGGTTTTTGGCAGAAGCTTGTGATTTAGTTTTTGATCCTGCAAGTAGGTGAAAACAATTCTTAATTGTTGGTACCAAAAATAAAGCAGCAGATTCAGGAGCACGGGCTGCAATAAAGGCTCGATGTCATTATGTTAATAAAAAATGGCTTGATGGTATGTTAACAAATTGGTATACTACAGAAACGAGACTTCATAAATTCAGGGACTTGAGAACGGAACAAAATGTTGAAATGTGGTGATCTTGCCACAATGTGCAAGGTAGTTCGGTTACACTTGCACTCCTTGTTTTGCAACATCAAAGACCAAACATTATTTATGTTTATGAATTTTATTTTATCTTGTAATGTTTAGGAACAATATCCTTTTTGTAATGCCCTAAGATCATTAACTAAAGCTTAGGGCCTTTTTGTCTAGTTGCTGGAATTGTATTTCCAGCCACATAAGTCCACTTCCTTGGATGCCGTTTGAAGAAGGTTTGGGATTTGGATCTGAATTTTGGATATAATAAGATAGAAATGAAGAGGAAGAAGCATCAAAAAGAATGGCTCAATTTGGAGCTGGGAAGGCTGAGTTAAGCCCTAAACAATCTGACCCTTGTGCAGTTTTGTTGCCCAGAAAACTGGGCAAAACTGCCTCGGGTTTGATTATTTTTGAATGGGAAAATGGACTTTGTTTTATCTGTTTTTGGCTAGAACACAGTTTAATATTCAAAAAGGTTGTCCTCCATTTTTCAAGTCAAATGGAGCTGGTTTTCAAATTCAAATGCCTTAGACAAGCCGAACTGCCCATTAAAGAAGGTTTCTTGTATGCCCAGCACATTGATTAGAGTTACTTGAGGTAGTTTGGCTTGGTTGGTTACTTTTAATGCTTTTGTATTTATTGCCTTTTTGATGTATTTAAAAGTATGAAAATTGTAATGAAAACAAGTGGAAGTAATATTCAAAAAAAAAAAAACAAATTTTGAAAAACAACAATTTTCTCTCTCTCTCTCTCTCTCTCTCTCTCTCTCTCTCTCTCAACTGCTACATTTGTTTTCTTCTTCTTCCCAAAAGCTAACAACCTTCTCAAGAACCCCAAACTGCCATTAAAACTAGAAACAAAACCTTAACAAACCCAAAAAAAAAAAAACAAAATAAAGAACCAAGAACCAACAACAATCATTCTTGACTAATACCTTGAATGATTGTGCTCTAGCGTACAACAACATAAACCTACACCAAATTCCATCACAAAAGACGAGGAGACTCAATTGTCTTCCGGAAAAGGGATATAGCTGTGTTGTAGAGACAATTATCTCACTTGCAAACATATCTCGGCATGATTAAATATATGACTAGATTGCCCGATATTGTAATAATTGTTGATCAGCAAGAAGAATCTACAGCTTGTTGTGAATGTATGACTTTGGGCATGCCAGCAATACAAATTGTGACCCAAATCTAGCAGATATTTTGATTCCGACAAATGATGACGCTATAGCTTCAATTCGATTAATTCTTAACAAATTAGTATTTGCTATTTGTGAGGGCCATTCTAGCTATATATGAAATTCTTGATTAATAATAAGATAAGTAAATTACTTTTGGAACTACATAGAATAGATTTATTGAATCGGTTACTATTTCTGACTTGCACAAAAGAGATAAAAATAACCAAGGATATTATGCGATTAGTAGGTATTCAAAATATCCAATGCAATTATGCAAATAAAAAATGAGATGGTATTCAAAATGTCCTTGAATTCATTCGAGATGTGAGCAAAACACGGATTGGAGAAGAATGTGGTCCCTGGGTTCCATTTGTTAGAACTATGTTTTTATTTATTTTTGTTTGAAATTGGTCAGGGGCTCTTTTACCTTGGAAAATCATACAGTTACCTCATGGGGAGTTAGCCATGCCCACAAAAGATATAAATACTATTGTTGCTTTAGCTTTGCTCACGTCAGTAGCATATTTCTATGCAGGCCTTTCAAAAAAGGGAACCACAGTCCTTTTGCCCATTAACATCTAAGAAGATTTCACAAAATCTTTATCGCTTAGTTTTTGACTTTTCGAAAATATATTAGTCGATGAATTAGTAGTTGTTGTTCTTGTTTCTTTAGTACCTTTAGTGGTTCCTATACCTGTCATGTTCCTTGGATTATTTACAAGTGGCATTCAAGCTTTTATTTTTGTAACCTTAGCTGCGGCTTATATAGGCAAATCCATGGAAGGTCATCATTGATTAGTTTTTCACATAGTCTTTTTTTTAGCTTAGCCTGATGGCATGTCTATGTGTCTCAAAGTAATCCACTTAGACTTAAAGAAGAAAAATATACAAATAAGATTGAAAAGAATAAAGTATATACGATCTAGAGTAATAGTAAAAAGAATATTACGATATTAAGTTAAGGAATTGTAAAAAAAAAAAAAAAAAAAAAGAAAGAAAGGAAAGAGATCTAAAAGATCTTTTTCCTCAAATTCCCATTTGGTCGATTTATACCACCCTCCAATGAATACTCCCTTTCTATTGATATTGTTTTGTTCATTCAATTCACCAATTGACCATAAAACATTAATAAATAATAAATTACATGAACTTCGATCAACTCAATCCTGATATTTCTATGCAATGATTGTGTCTAATGAATTTTTCAGTTAGATTGATTGTACTCATGGGGGATAACGATAAGTAAAAATAGAAGATAAGGGTTTACAAAAAGGATATTTATAAAAAAATGGGTTGACTAGAGGAGGAAGGGGGGTCGAACTAGATGTATATAATCTAATCATTATAAGACAATTCTTATGTATGTTTCAAACAATGATTCTAGAATCCGACTGAATCTAATAATGTGGGAAAGGCTGTTGGAGTTTGGTGTGGGTTTGGGTTCACTTGGCCAAGAATGTTGTACACAAGGTGTTAGTCCTGTGCACAGCCTTTAATCCGATTTTTGGTTTAATGTTTAGGTGATTTTTGTGTTTGTTTTGGGTATGGTGATATTTAGGATTGTTAGGTTTTTTGTTTTGAAGGAAGAAGAAGAAGATGAAGAGAAGATGTTAGAGTAGGCCACACAAAACTAGACAGCACACTAATTCTAAAAGCTTAGAAAACACTAGCCCCAACAATGGACCTATGTTGCTAGAAACATTGTTTCCATCGCATAGCCATTTTACAAAATAAAATCAATACCTAACAAAGAGACAATTCCTAAGCTAAATACAATAAAACTTAGGCATTAAAGGAACAAAAAACATAGACATAAATATTGCATCAGGTCATTCAACAAAATATTTCTTTTAAAGAAAGAAAGAGGGTGCAAACCTTAGTAGATTTTGGTTTGCACAAGGTGGCAAGGTTACCACCTTTTCAACAGTCCTCCTTGGTAATCTTGCTAGAGATATTAAGGAGAGTCCTTAATGCCTCAAATCTGGTCTTTCCAAGTGGCTTTATGAATACATCCGCAAGGTTCTCCTCTTAATTCACATACTCCAAAGAGACTTCTCCAAGATCTTCAAAATCCCTCAAGGGATGATATTTCACCGGAATATGTTTTGTTCTTCCATGTTGTACCTAGTTCTTAATTGTTGAAATTACTGAAGTGTTGTCATATTTGATGATGGTTGGACTTTCTTAAGTATGACCAAGATCTCCCATCAACTTCCTTAACCAAATACATAGGTTTGCACAAGATGAGCAAGCAATGTATTGGGCTTCCGTAGTACTTTGAGCCGTTGTGCTTTTCTTCTTTGCATTCCATGAGAAAGGACCACTCCCAAGTGAAAATGCAGCTTGCCCAATCACTATTTGAATAGCTAACAAGCTTCAACTTATCCTTTGCTTCATACCATACTCCATAATCACTAGTGCCCTTAAGATACCTAAAAACTCTTTTGGCACCTTTAAGATGAGTTTGGATGGGTGCTTGCATGTATCTTAAAAGCATACACACCACATACATAATATCCAGTCTAAATGAGCACACATAAAGAAAACAACCAATTAAGGATTGATAAAGAGTAGGATTTACTTTTGGTGTGCCATCCTCCTTTTGGTACTTCTCTCCTTGGATCATTGGAGTGCTCATTGGATTGCATTCTTCAAGATTAAATTTCTCCAAAAGATCCTTGACGTACTTTTCTTGTGATATAAATATTCCTTTTTGGCATTGCATTACTTCCATACCAAGGAAGTAATTCATGAGACCCAAGTTAGATATCTCAAACTCCTTCTCAAGTTCAATTGATTACCCCCTGTATAAATGCTTCCAGGTTGTCCTTAAATCTCTTAATTTGAGCTCTTATGATTGGCCCGGTCTTTATCCGTGTCGGGCCAGCACCCCAGCGGGTTATCGGTTGAGCGGGCTCAGGCAGAATCACATCAAAAGGTACTGCGATGGTACTAAAATCCTTGACAAATCTTCAATAAAAACTAGCCAAACCATGAAAGCTCCTCACTTGGGTAATGAAGGTGGTTTTCGGCCACTCTTGGATTGCTTTCACATTGGATTGATCAACTTTAATTCCTGCAGCATTTACAGCAAATCCTAGAAAAATAAATTCACCTTTACAAAAATCACACTTTTCATATTAGCAAATAACCTTTCCTTCATATGAATATTTAAAACTTGCCTAAGATGTCCTACATGCTCATCAAGGTTTCGGCTATATACTAAAATATCATCAAAATATACAACCATAAATTTACCAATAAATGGACGCATGACATGATTCATTAATCTCATGAAAGTACTAGGTGCATTAGTTAGACCAAAAGGCATCACTAACCATTCATACAATTTGTATTTAGTCTTAAATACAGTTTTCCATTCATCACCCTCTTTCATTCTAATTTGATGATAGCCATTACTAAGATCAATCTTTGAAAACATGCAAGCACCATGCAATTCATCAAGCATATCATCTAATCTAAAGATTGGATGTCTATACTTAATGGTAATATTATTTATGGATCTAAAATCAACACACATGAGCCATGATCTGTCTTTCTTAGGAGCTAATAAAACAGGAACAGCACATGGACTCATACTTTCCATAATATGACCTTTGTCAAGTAAGTCACCTACCTGTCTTTGTAGCTCCTTTGTCTCCTCGGGATTACTCATATATGCAGGCCTATTAGGAATTGCAGCTCCTGATAAAAAATCAATTTGATGTTCAATCCCTCAAATAGGTGGTAAACCATGAGGAATCTCCTCCAGAAAGTCATCTTCAAAATTCTATAAAAGAGAATAGATAGAACTTGGCAATTCAAGTTCTTCGGGATTAGTTTGATCATTTAAATAAACATATTTATAAAGCATGACCAGCAATGATTTCTTATTCAAATTTGCTTTATTAACATCTCCAATGCTAAGATAAAAATTTTTATTTTTCTTTCCCACTCACGGGTTCCACTTTCCCACTCTCACTCTTGGCTTTTTCAATTTTCCTCACACTCTTGTGTTTTGTTCTCTCTCTCTCTCTCTCCCTTGGCTTTCTCTCTTTCTTTCCTCTCAAACTTGAGTTTAGGACACTTACCTAGTTGGTCTTGTTCAGTCTTACCCCCTTGGATTGGAACTGAAGCCGTGGGTTCTGCACTAGTTCTTTCTTTGAGCTTTTGGGCCTCCCTCCTTTATTGTATTTGAAGTTGGTTTCTATATACCTCCTTGGGAGTCAATGGTTCCAGCTTGACATTTTTACCTTTAAATCTAAAAATAATAACATTCTCTTGACCATAATGTATAGTATCTTTATCAATTACTATGGTCTACCTAATAAAATATGTCCAACATGATAATTAAAATATGATAATTAAAATTTATCAATGCTGAATTTTACTTTGATTTCTTTGTTTACTTTCATCTCACCACTATCATTAAGCCATTGTAATCTATATGTTTCAGGATGTTTAATTGTTGATAAGCCTAATTTTTCCACCACAACATTATTAGTTACATTTGCATAACTTTCACTATCAATTATCATACTACAAACATTACCTTGGATTTCATGAGTGTGGAAGATGTTCTCTCTTTCTAATTGGTCCTCATCTATGTACATGGTCAAGACTCTCCTAGTCACCAAACTCAATTTAGAATGTGATGCATTTAGGGTCTCGGCTTCATCTTCAATTTCTTCCTCTTCCTGCTTGGTTTCATGCTCACTATCTTCACTTTCGAATTCTAACTCACCATTACCTTTCAGCACCAAGATTCTCCTATTCGGGCATTGGCTAGCAATGTGTCCTCATCCCTGGCACTTAAAACACACAATGCCAAAGGTTTAGGATCATATTTACCTTCATTCCTTGGTGTTTGGACATATTCAATTTTGGCTTCCCTTTTTGGTCGATTAGTGCTTTCATCGCCTAGCTTCGGTTTTGGCTTGTTGTCATATGTGGGATTGCTTCTCCAAACACTTGGATTTTTCCTTCCACTGTTTGATACCCCTCCAAACCATGAGCTTGTACCCTTCCTCTTGAATTCATTCTCAAGTTTGATAGCCACATGCAAAATCTTTCGATATTGTTGTAATTCCAACTTATTGGCAATCTTTCGATTCAACCCACCTACAAACCGTGCCATGCTTAATCTCATCATGAGCATCTCCATCTCCTTGTAATAATATTCCATGGTCTTATTTCCTTGAGATAAAGATTGTAACCTTTGACGTAGCAACCTATGGTAATGAGTCGGTACAAATCGTTTCCTCATGGCTCCTTTCATTTGTCGCCAAGTAGTAATCAATTCATCAACTACTCTCCTTCAGGTACTTTGCTCATTTATCCACCATTGGAGTGCATAACGACCAAATTCCAAAGCTACCAATTTAACTTTCTTAGCCTCTGAATAGGTATGACAGTTGAATATCATCTCCATTTGCTCTTCCCACTCTAGGTAAGCCTCCGAATCACTTCTTCCCATAAAAGGTGGCATGTTGACCTTAATATTTCCAAGATCATGATCCTCATCCTTTGCTATTCTCCCATGGGTTGGTCTTCCTTGGAGTGCAAAATATCATCAATTTCTTCAACACGATTATCTTCAAAATTACCTTCCCTTAATTCCTCTCTAGGTCACCCTCGGCCTCCTCGACCTCGACCTCGGCCACCATGTACATCAAAACTTGGGTTCAGCCCACCTTATGAGGTTTCTAACCTTCCATCCTTTGATCTAGGTGATTAAAGTGAGCATTCATCCACTATAATTGTTCCAAGACCGCCATCATGTCCGTGTGCTCACCTCCGCTCCTCGTAGCCAGGAATCACCCTTGAATCCTACAAATTCCTCTTCATTAATTCTTAATGATCCATCCACTCTCCTCATTCTTGAATCTTCCATATTAGTAAAAATATTACAAAAATAAAATAAATCCTCACCAAATTCACTCCATCATGTGTTTCACTCAAACAAGGTCTCGACACTCGTGTTTGCACACTAGTTTCAGCTTTTACCCTCTTTTAAGCTCACACTCTTTTCCCTTTTTCCACTCAAAGAATTATCTCAAAGTTCTAATTAAAACACACACAAAAAAAGAAACTAGATCACAAGTATGTTCTAATTAAACTTATCAACAAAATAGTAGCAAAAAGAAAGCAATACCGAGTGAATTATTAAAAACTAGTTCTTGGCTTTTTGAAGCAAAAACAAGGTAAATCAACAAGCAAATTTTTGGAATGAATAAAAATTTAACCAGAATATTATTAAACCAATCATTCAAAGATAAAATATAGAGAAAGAAATTCAAACATGAACAAGAATCAAATTGAACAAAAAATATAGGATAGTTGTTGGTTGTTGTTCTTTGTAATTCAAGTTTTTTAATCAAATCCTTTAACTAGTTTTAATCCAAATAATTTTAGCACTAAAAAAAAAATTCAAATTTCTAGCAGCAATATAAAATTCCAGCAACTCCAAATATCACAAACCAAATTTCCAGCTCAAACAAATTTCAATTCCAAATTCAACAAGTAGGCCTTTTGTGCAAGTTTTTTTTTTTTATCTTTTTTTTTTTTGGATCACAAATATGATAATGCAACACAATTTCCAACAATAATAAAATCAGCACAAACCACAAGTCTTAACCAAATACAAACTCAAACCCGTGCGTCATAAAATATCAATGTGCAAATTTTGTGAATTTACTTTTGTTGCAGCAAATCCTCTTTTTCTTTTCTTTTCTTTATTTTTTTAATGTATGAATGCAAATAACTAAGATCAAACAGCAAAGAAAATCAACAAATAACCAATTAACAAGAACAATGATGAAAAACAACCAACAAACTAGGAAACAAAAATACAGTAAAACAAAGAACCTAATTTCAGCTATGAATAATTATATTTTTTTTTTATATACAGAACGTGTAGAGTAGATGCAACCTTAACCTAATGCTAAAACTGCAAACTAACACAAAACAAATTAAAACAAATAAGATAGATCAAACCTGAACAAAATTTGGCTCTGACACCAAATGATACGAACCTAGGTTGACTTGCTCCTAAACCCGTATTATATTAGCCCGGATTGTAAAATTAAGTTCAAGTTCTTATGGAAACCTTAACCCCTAGCCAACCTGTAATTAGAAACCTTGGTATATCAAAGACACCACAATAGGTGATGTTTGTCCTATTGATAAATCAAAACTAAAACACTTACTCTCTAATGGTGTTTTAGGTATTCAAAGAGAACAAAGAGAATTTTTTTCTCATATATAAACATATATATGTATGAATAAAAGATAAAATTAAATAAAATTTTAAAAATTAAGAGAATAGGTGATGCTTTTAACAGGCGATGCTTTTGATGTTAAAAGCATCGCCTAGCGCTTTTAAATTATAAAATAATTAATTTTACCAAAATTTTATTGGTTTAAAAAATAATTTATTAAAAAATGAAACACAAATAAATAAATAAATATAATAATTATTTTGCTTCATATTGCTAATCAATAATTATAATGTTTATATGCATAAAATAAAAAATAAAATTAATTAAAATACAAAAATTAACTTAACAACGACACTTTTGATGCTAAAAGTGACATCTGATTGTTTTCAATTTTAAAATAATTAAATTTATTAAGCTTTTTATTAATTTTAAAAAATCATTAATTTAAAGTTGAAACACAAATAAATTAAATGCATAGATTAATTACTTTACTTCCTATTGCTAATTAATATATGTAATATTTCTATGCATATGAATAAAACCTAAAATTAAACAAAATTCCAAGAATTAAGACAATCGGTAATGCTTTTGATGTTAAAATTGTTACGTAATGCTGTTAAATTATAAAATATTTAATTTTGTCAAACTCTTATTAATTTAAAAAATGATTAATTTAAAATTCAAGTACAAATGAATTACACGAATAGATTAATTGTTTTACTTGATATTACTAATTAATATCACTTGATATCAGTTGCTCATTCATCAGGGACCTTGTCTATGATGGTGTGAATGATAATGGAAGATCAATTTAATGGAATGTGGGATGGGACAATACAACCAATGTCCCAAAAAATCGAATAACTATATAATTAAGCTAGCTAGTATATATTACATTTAAGTTAATATTGTACTGGTTTACTTCTCTGTCTATCTTTATATATATAATAATTCATGCATGCTTTTAGCATTTAGATTTTAGACACATGAACATTTGAGTATATGCTATTAGTTTTATCGAATTCATTATTAGTCATTTTAACCCAAAAAAAAAAAATTCATTTTGAGACACATATAATTGTATTTATACGTACTTATCATATTGAAATGTAGGTATACACTGAAGTTCGTGCACCAGCTAGCATTGAATGGAATGTGATATAACAAAATCTACCTTTCAATCAAAACTTTAGAAGCTATGATGGATACTTGACCCATGTACCAATTACTGATGGCAATTTCCCTTAAAATTGTAATAAAGAAGAAGAGAAGTCAAACATAAACATATCCACTGCATCCATTACATCAACATCATTCACTACTACGATTTCTTAATAATCAAAGAAGCAACATTAACTTTCTTAGTTAAGAGATTTCTCATATGGCAAGACTTGCAAGATTCCCATTGAAAGAAAATGCCTTTGAGACATTAGTTGACCTCTTTTAATATTTTTGAATTGCGTCTAATGTAGGAAGATGTTATTTATCTTTCTTCTTGATCATAGCCTCCTTCTTTGCTTTAAGCCGCACCTTTATAAATTCTCTCCATTTTATAAAGCTTACATACAAGAAATAATACACACAGTTGGTTACATTCTTCATGGTATTAGAGCATTATTCTGCACATATCACTATTATGGATTTCAAAATGAATTTTCTTCAGAACTAAAAACTAGCACCAGAGCTTTCGCTCCACAAGAACCTATTATAATTGCTCATTCTTTTCACCAGTGTACCAGTTTGATTTCAGTCAAATTGAATGCCTCAAATTTTCTCCTTTGGCATTCACAAATCATTCCATTAGTGAGAAGTCTTGGAATATATCATCATGTCACTAACGATGAACCACCATCTAAATTTTTTTATGATGAAAAGAAAGTCCTTGTTATAAATCGAAATCACAATGCATGGATTAATAACGATGGGTTGTTGAAAACTTGGCTACGTTGTATTATGTCTAATGAAATTCTAATTTTGAATGTAGGTATTTGATAATGCATTTCTACTATAGAAATCCATTGAAGACCAGCTGTTGCCATCAACAAAAGAACAAAAACATGTTCTTAAGGACATACTTGCTTCACTTAAGAAAGGAGGTCTCTCAATCGATGAATACTTGAGAAAATTCAAACAAGTATGTGACAATCTTGCTACCAATAATGCTTCAGTTTCAGGCGTAGACAAGGTGTTTTCATTTGCTCAAGGGCTTGTCATTATTATAAGGATTTTAGAGTTGCCATCCTAGGAAAACCATTTTGCACGTCATTCAATTAGTTCATTTTACCATTACAAAGTCGTAGGCACATGTTGGAAATTGAAGATGAAGAACATGACAATAATCAAGCTTTTTTTGGACTATGTGGCCATGGAAGAAGTCGTAGAGCTCGTGGTGGTGGCCATTTCAATTGAAAAGGAAAATGCTTTACTCTAGTAGAGAATTTCACTAAAACCAAGAAACCAGAAATCAAAACCAATAATGAAGGCAATTCTGGATGAAATAGTGAAGATAAAATTATTTGTCAAATATCACTACAAAAAATTTGGGTAATGACTACAAAATCCTAGTGACAAATGAAAATTTATCACTTTAAATAGGCAATTAGTGACAAAAAAAAAATTTCACATTTAGTTATTGGGTCATTTAATTAGTGATAAATTCTTACGTTGTCACCTACTTTTGTAACTAATTATCCTTCAAAGTTTTGAGGCAAAATTTTTTTTTACTTTACTTTGTGTTAATAGTGACAAAATTTTATGTTTGTAACTAATCTTAAGATATTGGGTGTCATAGATAACTTTAGATACTATTTGACAAATAAAAACCTGTCAGTTTATATCGGCAATTGGTGATAAAAATTTTCTTTGTCACATTTAATGATTGGATCATTTAATTAATGATAAATTCTTAGTTTGTCACTTACATTTGTAACTAATTGCCCTTGAGGCCAATATTTTTTTTTGAATTTATTTGATGTCAATTGTAACAAATATTTTACATTTTGTAACTAATTTTACTAAATAAATAACGCTGACAAAGATATTGGATGACACAAATAACTATAGATACTACTATGACAAATGAAAACTTGTCAGTTTATATAGGCGATTAGTGGCAAAAATTTTCATTATTATATTTAATGATTGGGTCACTTAATTAGTGATAAATTCTTAATTTGTCACCTATTTTGTAACTAATTGATCTTTGGACAGAAATTTTTTTTAATTTGTGTGATGACAATGGTGACAAATTTAAATATAAATATTAAAAAAAAAAAGGACACGCTCTTCAATGAAGCTTTCTTCTTCTCCAGCCAGTAGCCTTAATGCTTTACAAAACCCATGCAGGCTGGACTTCCACTGGAAAATCACTCCAATCTCAACGCTGATCCACCACACCGCTGCCTCAGCCACCAAGCCCAGTGTACTAGTGACTGAATCAGGGTGAGAATACTCCAAATGACTACCCAACGTGCTCAGGATGACCTAAACTCGGGCGATCACTATTTCAGTCCGATCGTCGAAAATCAGTGGTTCTCAAGTCTTAGGGCCAACCTTTCCACCATTATTAGACATTTTGAGCTCAAATCGAAGCTCAGATTGGCTCAAATTGTGCTTGTTTGCAAAGTATGAAAGAACCCACTTTGACAGCAAATTTCAAGCGAAGTTTATGGTCACCGGCGGCCACCGTTGAGCAAATTACACTTAAGAACTTGTTACTCCCTTCTGAAGCTTCAATTTGGTATATAATTTGTCCATTATTGTTGGTTATTTAAGATTTTTCCTTTTTTGAACTGTGATTTTTCTTGAAATTAGAATGGAAGTTTCATTCAAGGATACTGCCAACTATATATGATAGTACTCAATGCATGATATTGTATGCTTTTGTTATTGGTTTTCTCCAAGCTCAATTCATTTGTTTACCATGATTACATATATATATCTTGTTAGCTCTAGATGTAATTGACCAGATGTAATTGAGTATGTTTAGCTCAATGATTTTGAGGAACATGGTGAAGAAACATCATTAATGAAAATGGTCAATTATATATGCTCTATATATTTCATTCATTTTTTTTATTTTTTTTAGGATCTTTGGAGATGATTGCTACTTTGAAAGATGGAGATGGACACTAGTTAGATGGTATAGGCAACAATCATGTTTTTTCCCTTTAGAAATAGAGAATGTTTTTCTTTATTTTTTACCTTTTAGAGTAAGCTTATTGTATTTGGTACACCTTGCATAGTATACATATATATATATATATATATATGTTCAAGTGCATATATAGTAATATGAGCTGAAACTTTCACACTTTGTCTGTAATAATAAAATATGATTATTCCCTTGGAAAAGGTAAAAGACCAATGGAATGGGGTCAAATTGACCGACATTGAAGAAGAGGTGGGAATGCTTTGTAGGTAAAGGATTGCCAACTTATAGGAACTTAGGAAGTCTTGATCTTGTTCTTTTCTCCTTGCTAATTAAATTAGATTTCTACTAAACGATTCATTTTCTTATAATGTAGGATCCTTGGAGAATATATTAATTGATATATTATTTTTAGTTACAAAACTATTGTCAGCAAATAAAAAAAGTAGTTTTGGTGACGAATTGAATAACTTTACTATGGTTTATGTCATATTGTAACAAATCGGTGACAAAAAGTTGTTTACTTGTCATTGGAAAAGCTCAATGACAAATCAATGTGACAAATCAGATGTGCCACTGATGGTTCAAGTGGCAAATAATATTTTGTCAGCTAACTGTATGTATACCTCTGTTGTACAAGTTTGACCAAGTTTGACCAAGTGAATAATATGTGGGTCTAAGTCGATTTTTTCTAGGGATAAGATTTTTGGTTTAACTGATGTACCATTGTGTGGAGCTCACCAATATAAGTTCATAGACTGGTAGCACGCCAAATTCTGAGTTACAAATAAAAAGTTATGGTTCTGTAAAATTTCAAATATCAGTTTTATATCAATGTCCAAATCAATCCCAGGTTTTCATCTGTTAGTGACCCAAGGTTTAATATAAATGTTGGAAAGTGTGTCCAATAGGAAATAAGTTTAAAAATACACGTTTTGTCACCCAAACCCAAGAAATTTCTCTCCAGACCCACGGATCCTAAACGGGTCGTTTCGAACCCGTTTTACACCTAATTAGGTCATCACTGTTTTGCCCAATTCCGGCCACCCTCCTTATGTACACACTGAACAAACTCCTTATCCACCCAGGGCAACCTCATCGGCCAAATTTCAGGCCAAAGCATCGACCAAAGCGCCGAGATCGGCCGTTTGAAGCCTGTGGCGGCTGTTTGGCATTTTTCGGCCATTTGTCGGCATTTTGAGGCCAACCTATACACCTATCTTACCATTTTAGGACCCTCTGAACTCATTTCTGTGGTCCATTTACCAAGATTCCTCACCGTTTGAAACATACATCAAGGTGAGTACATCGGTGAGTTTTCTAGCCACTAGTGACATTTTTGGACCGAGGTGAGTACACCATTGCATTCCTTATCTCTTGGGCTTTCCATAAATATAAAGTTTGTGAATTTTAGACGTCGTTTGATAATTTTTCCATTATTAGGCTAATTAGTTAAATACCGGATAAATTCGGACTCTGTTTGGACAAAATTGGTCAAATTGGACAAAATTGAAGCTGGATTAGTGAAATTAGATATTATTAAGACCCATTAGAAGGTTCAATTTTGAAACATTAGCCTTTGGGTGAAAAGCCCCAATTTTGGGTATCAGATCCTAAGGGTGCGCAGTATAATTGGACTGTTTGGTGTCCAATTTATGAAAGTTTATAGTGCTATAAATCAATTTAAGGCATTTGATGTCCACAAATGTCTTTGGTTTAGTTATTGGAGCCTGAGAAATATTTTTATTTTATTATAGACACTCGGGTTGAGTCTGGAGGCGATCCTGTAGGGAAGCAGGAGTGAGCATCTACAGTACTCTGAGTGGTTATATTATTTTAAAATGTTCTGGGTATATAGTATAATATATATGTGCTTCGAATATTTTATGTATATACCACTTAATTGAAATGTTTATTTTATGCATATATAAATATCTGCTTCCACATATATGTGTTATCATTTTATGTGACTTTTGACAATATTTTAAATGATTTCCAATTTTAATGAGTTCATAAATAAACTTGTAGTATTTAAATATCTTGGTATTTGAATTGAGGTTTTAAATCATTTTGGAAATTAATTGATTTGAGAAAGCAGATTGAAAATTATATGATTTTAAGCATATTCAAATATTTTATAATTTTATGTGCTTAAAATTTGTTTATGGTGAATATATTTCACTGTGGTATTTCTAGTGTAGCATGAAACGATGATTTGAAAATTTTGAAATATTTAAATAAGCGGTTGAATTTGAATATTAAAGTATTATTTATGACACAGTATTGTTGGAAAAGTATATATGATGTTACAAGATTGTTTTAAGGATACGATATTGGTTATTTATAATTAATGGACCATATAGTACCAGAGTTTTGGTTCAGTACTATATTACAACGTGCTGGGTTTGCCACGGTGCCGTGAGGTTGGGTTCATCCCATAGGTTATTTATTACCATGGACCGTGAGATTGGGCTTATCCCATAGGTTTATTATTGCCACGGTACCGTGAGGTTGGGTTCATCCCACAAGTTATTTGTTGCCACAAACCATGAGGTTAGGTACATCCCGACGGTTTACTATTTCCATGATGCCTTTCGTATATTAAGGATCGTGAGGTGGGTCTATCCCATGTGTTACAGTTTGATACATCGAATGGTACATTGTATATGTTTTAAGTAAATTGTTGGTTTTTAAATATAGTGGTTATTACTACACTTTCATAATTATTTTGTGAAATTGTGTTTATAATATTTTATGCTCAATACTTATATCTTGACTAAGATATTTTATAATATTATATTGATCGTCCACTTTATACCTTTGAGCATCGATTTTATGATATTATATTAGAATACAAGTTTGGATTTTACAAAATGATCTTTAAAAAGGGAACTTTTCAAATGATGCGATGAGAGGTCTTGAGAGAAAGTATTATGGAAATACATTATTATTTTTCTATTATACTATGCCACCCATTGAGATTTCTTTATCTCACATTTTATTTATTTTAAATTCGTTCCCCTAGGCCCAGATAGTTAGTAGCAGTCTACCTCGTGCATCGCTTATTATTGCGTACTTTCCACCGCAACAGTAGTACTTGTCTTTCTCTATTTATCTTTATCCTTTGAGACTTCTTTGTATCAGCTGTTCTTCTACATTTTACAAATACTTTTAGAATGCTTTGATCTAATTTTTGGACATAGTATTAACCTTATGTATAGTTATACTATTGTGGTTTTTTTTTTTTAATCTATATATTGAGGTATTATTGATAATGCTTGTGTTCGGTTGTCCACATTTTAAGTGAGGTTCCATTAGATATCTTTTAAGGATTGTCTTCACCAGGCGGGACCACTCGGGAGATCCTGGGAGGATTCCCGGGACTGGACCTGTCATTATATGTATTGTCACTGATGGATTTGACCGATTCCTACAACTGTATTGGTGTACATACAATGACAAAAAGAGGAAGGTTAAGTAACAAAAACTGATGTCACAATAAAGCTTCAATCTATGACAAATATATTTTTTCTCATAATTACGTGCTCAGTCAATGACAAATTACACAGTTTATCACTAAACTGCTTTGTGACGGGTCTATCATGGCAAACATAAAACGATCTAATTTTGCCACCTAAATACAATAAGGTGACAAAAATGGCCCTTACAAGATAAATTAGCTGTGTAGTAGTTGCCCAAATTTTTTTTAGTGTATGTGATAAACTTAACCATAGTACCATAAATTGCTAGCATGGGTTTGACCATTCAAATATCAAGGATAACATCCCATGAGCACTAGCAACACTTAACATTGCAGACAACTCCAATCCAAACTTCTATAAAGATTCGGGTGCCACTGCACACATGACAAATGACAATGGTAAAATAGGTAATTCTTATCCTTATAAAGGTAGTGATAGTACATATGTCAGCAACGGGAATAGCCTTGCAATATCTCATATTGGTATTGCTAAACTGAAAACTAAAAATGGATTTTTAGATCTTTCAAAATGTTCTTGTGGTTCTAGAATTGAAAAACAACCTCTTATCGGTTAGCCAACTAACAGCAGATAATGATTTTATTTTTGAATTCTCATCTAATGGTTTTATGATAAAGGATTGCAATCAAAGAATCACGGCAATAATGTACAAGAAGGGAAAGTTGTACGTTCTGAATAAAGGAAAGCATCACGCTTTAAGTGCAACAAATGCCTCGGTAGATCTTTGGCACCAAAGCTTGCGACATCCCAGTTTAAGGGCTTTAAAAAGTTTACATTCCAATAATGTTATTAATGTTTCCAATTGGACAATTTAAGTTTAGCGTTCATGCTAGTTGTCAATTAAGGAAAAGCTGCAAACTTTCTTTTTCTTTATCTAATAAAATTTCATTGTTTCCTTTGGAAAAAATCTATTGTGATATTTGGAAGCCCCAACATTTTCCGCACAAAAATACCATTTCCATGTTGCTTTCATTGATGATTATTCCAGGTACACTTGTCTATTTCCTTTGCGTGAAAAATTAGAATGTTTTGAATGTTTTCTTAAATTTCAAAGAATGGTAAAGAACCAATTCAACAGATGAATTAAAATTCTTCAGAGTGATGGAGGAGGTAATTTTATATCTTCAACATTCAAGGGTCACTTAGGTAAGCATGGAATTGCTCATCAAGCGTCCTGTCCAGAAACCTCTGAACAAAATGGGGTTGTTGATAGGAAACACCGGCATGTGGCGGAAATGGGTCTAACTATGATGTTCCATGCAATGTACTCGTGAAACTATGGGTGGAATATTTCTTAACTGCAACTTTTCTCATTAACATATTACCTTCATCTATTTTAAAAATTATTTTTTGTCTACTTAAAAGGCATCCAAATTATCAAAGTTTGAGAGTCTTTGGTTGCAGGTGCTACCCTTATCTTTGGAATTATGCAGTAAATAAATTTTCAAAGAAAACTTTTCCTTACATATCCACCATTTGAGTCTCCAACAATTATTCCAATAATTACATATCCAATTTGACCTATGGATGAATACACAAGCATACGTTTCATGCTTGTTTGAGTAATGGCAATGACATTCCATAATATCATGCTAAGAATAGCTAGGATTTCCAAAAGAAGATGCCACTTGTTTAATCAGAAATAAAAAGGAATATCGAAAATTTGACTGGCTAAAGCTGAAGCAGCTACTTTCAAAGTAACAGAAAGAAAAGCAACAACTGGAGTGGGAGAGTCAGAGTCGAAAAAAGGATTCCTCACTTCTTTTTCTCATTCAAAACCGTGCATGAGACTTTCATCTCACACAACTCCTAAGTGATAAAAGAAAGAATAACTCATCTTCTTTCTTTTTTTATTACCTTCCTCGCGTATGTATAAGACTGAACCCATTCGATTTCTAAAAAGGATTACTAATCCTTAACTTGTCAAGGAATCTTTCATCAGTGGTTGTGAATGACTGATTTTTCTCAATGTTTTCGACCTTGGTTTCGTAGGAGCAAGTTAGAAAGATTGAGAAATAGAACCATCTGATTTGATTTGTTCTCAATAGCCATGAGATGATCATCTTAGGGTGATCCTTTTGTCGACGGATGCTCCTATTACACTCGTAGTCTCTGAAGGATGAGAACCAACTATGTAGCATCTACATCCAGAATTCAAGTATTGTATACGTCATTAGTCCGATCTTTTGTAGGAACTACCCGTAATAACGAACTTGCAAAATGAATCTCTTTATCATAAAGAGATTAGTTGTTCCTAATCCTGCTTCACCTTAATTGTTATTTGAACAAGTTAAAGTTATGTCTTGGTCCAAGTGGGGATAGCATTTCTCTTCTACATGTCCATGGAGTTTTGAAAAATTCAAACATCTCAGAGATAGATAGAGAGGTAGGAATTTATCGAACGAACTGCACTCATTCGTATACATCAGCAGTCCATTGACGAGAAGGGGATGGGGAAAGCTTGAACCCAATTCCTACAATGATGAGTATAAGTGAAATTGAAATTCTTAGGGAGTTATACGTCTGTGTATTGATAAGACCATTCACTATTTTTTGAAGCTCGACCTCTCCCCTGGATAAACCATATAGCCAAGAGAAACCATGAACCAAAAAAGAAGAGCTTGCCCCACCCATGAGTAAATATTTCATAGTAACCTCATTAGACCGTACATCTTTCTTGGTATATCCAGATAATAGGTAGGAGCATAAACTGAAACATTCTGGAGCTACAAAGATAGTTATTAAATCGTTAGCACCGCATAAAAATATTCCTCCTATAGTAGCTATTAATATGAATAATAGAAACTCTTTTATAGCCATTTCTGTACATTCAATGTACTTTACGGATAGAGGAATACATAAAGTTGAACATAGTAAAATAAGAAATTGAAAGATTTTGTTGAAATTGTTCGTTTGGAAATTTCCAGAAAAGCTAATCATAGGTTTTTCTCTCCATCGGAACAATAGGGCCGTTATGCTCATTACGAAACTTGTTGAAGAGATGAAATATAACCAAGGTATATCTTTTTGATCAGAGGTTGAATCGATCATCAGAAGAAGAATTAGGCCAAAAATTAGGATACATTCTGGGATAAAACTTCCATCGAAGAGAAGCAAATGAAAGGCTTTCATAAAAATTCTCGTAGAATCGAGAATGAAGTTTTCATTTTGTACATGCCAGATCATCAATTAGTAACTGCATCCAATCTCCAAAATATCCCAATTGTTTCGAACTTTTCGGAATGGAATTTTTCCGGAATCCCCATGAATAAGATCAAACCTGATACGAACCTAGGATGACCTGCTCCTAAACCCGTATTATATTAGCCCAGATCTAATTATGTTCAAGTTCTAATGGTCACCTTGACCTCTAACCAACCTGTGATTAGAAATCTTGGTATATAATGAAGACGCCACAATAGGTGATGGAAAATCTATTGATAAGTCAAGCTAAAACAACCAATTCTTTTAGGTGTTCTCAAAGAACAAAGAGATAATTAATCTCATAAGTATTTTCTCAATCAAATCAAAGTTGTATTCTTATTGAAAAATAAGCCTTTAAATAGGCTTTGAAAGAAATAAATAAACCCTAAAAACCCTAGGAAAAATCGGCCATACAATGAAGAATTCTAGCTTGACCGAATCTTTCCTTTTCCTAATCTAATTAATTAATTCTCTTATTTTCAATTAGGAGTTAATTAATTTACAATGAAAATAATAAAATAATAACTTTCCCAAACTTATTTGTCCAGCAAATAAATAAATAAAAATTCAAAAAAAAAAGTCAAACGCAAACTAGAAAACGAGTTGACTAGTTTGACAACTAAGCTGACTTATGTGTAATGTCCGAGCTAACTTATGTCTGCCTGATGTCCAAACTAAGTTATGCTATCTGAGCTAACTTATGTCTATCTGAGCTAACCTATGTCCGATGTATCAGCCTCCACCACTTGGATGCTCAAAACAGGTCTTTTATCTTCTGTTATGGACAAGCCCTTTTGAGAATGAATTACTTTCTCGATAAAGGCAGCAAGGTTATCCTTAAACCTCTTAGCTTGAGCGCTAGTGATCGGTCCAGTCTTCATCCGTATCGGATTAGTACCCCAATGAGTTGTTGGTTGTGTGAGCTCGAGCCGATTTGCATTAAAACCTTATTCCATGGCATTTACATGAGATTCCTCTTTCTTATTCTTAAACAAGTCCTCGAGAGGGCTTAGTTGATCCACGATTTATGTTTCGTCTTTCGTTTCCTTTTAGTTTGTTTCAAGAAATATATTGATCAATTTCAATTTTTTATTTTTCTATTGATTCTTTTCCGATCGAGATGTATGGATCCGTGGGTCTATGTGTCTATATAGATCATGTTCATGGATCAATGAAAATGTGTAAAAGCTCTGTTTGCCTCTACCATTCTATGAGTCTCTTCCTTTTTGCGAATGGCATTGCCAGTCCCTTTGGTAGCATCCACTAATTTAGAGCTTAATTTGAAAACCATATTTCAACCCTTGGATAAGAATCTACAACGCACTACAATGTCCTTGTTGACGATCCTTTAGTCCGACAGCATCGCCCCTCCATTTGGCAGCATCCACTAATACAGCATCTTGTAAATTATGGCCAATACCAGGGATATAAGCAGTGATTTTAAATCCAGAGGTTAAGCATACTCTAGCAACTTTACGTAAGGCAGAGTTTGGTTTTTTTGGGGATGATAGTGGAAAAGTTGACAGATAAGTCACCCTTACTGCCACTCTACAGAACCATACATGAGATTTTCATCGCATACGGCTCCTCATTCAATTCTTTTGAAGTCATTGGATCTTTTCCTCGTTCGAGAATCTCTTCCTTCTTCCACTCCATTCCAAAGAGTAACTAGGACTAATTCAGTCACATTTTCATTCATTTGGAATCTGGGCTCTTCTACTTTACTTATTTTTTTATTACTTTCCCTCTCTTTTCCTTTTTTTTATTTTATTCCTTTCCATCATTGCTTAAGTGCCACAGGTTTGATCCTATAGAATCTGACTCATTTTCTCATTGCGCGAAAGGTACGAAATAAATCAGATTGATTTTTCAATCAAAAGTACTATGTGATGGAATTTGGTGTAGGTTTATGTTGTTGTACCCTAGAGCACAATCATTCAAGGTGTTAGTCAAGAATGATTGTTGTTGGTTGTTCGTTCTTGATTTTGTTTTTTTTTTTGGTTTTTTAAGGTTTTGTTTCTGGTTTTAATGGAGGTTTGGGGTGCTTTTGAAGGTTGTTAGCTTTTGGAAGAAGAAGAAAAGAAATGTAGTAGTTGAGAGAGGGAGAGAGAGAGCTGAAATTGTTGTTTTTTTCAAAATATGTTTTTTTTTTTAATATTACTTCAATGTTTTTCATTACAATTTTCATACTTTTAAATACATCAAAAAAGCAATAATACATGCTGCCATATTGAGCAATAAATACAAAAACATTAAAAGTAACCAACCAAGCCAAACTACCTCAACTAACTCTAATCAATGTGCTGGGCATGCAAGAAACCTTCTTTAATGGGCAGTTCAACTTGTCTAAGGCATTTGAATTTGAAAACCTGCTTCATTTGACTTGAAAATAGGAGGGAAGCCTTTTTGAATATTAAAATGTGTTCTAGCCAAAAAATAGATAAAACAAAGTCCATTTACCCATTTAAAAATATTCAAACCCGAGGCAGTTTTGCCTAGTTTTATGGGTAACAAAACTGCACAAGGGTCAGATTGTTTAGGGCTTAACTCAGCCTTCCCAGCTCCAAATTGGGCCATTCTTTTTTTGATGCTTCCTCTGCATTTCTAGCTTATTATAGCCAAAATTCAGATCCAAATCCCAAACCTTCTTCAAACGGCATCCAAGGAAGTAGACTTATGTTGCTGGAAATACAATTCCAGCAACTAGACAAAAAGGCCCTAAGCTTTAGGTAATGAGCTTAGGGCATTACAAAAGGATATTGTTCTTAAACATTAC
Source organism: Ziziphus jujuba (assembly GCF_031755915.1). Lineage (NCBI taxonomy): Eukaryota > Viridiplantae > Streptophyta > Magnoliopsida > Rosales > Rhamnaceae > Ziziphus > Ziziphus jujuba. Next base: position 25,814,275 of record NC_083389.1, read on the forward strand.
AAGATAAAATAAAATGCATAAACATAAATAATGTTAGGTCTTTGATATTGCAAAACAAAGAGTGCAAGTGTAACCGAACTACCTTGCACATTGTGGCAAGATCACCACATTTCAACACTCCTCCTTGGTGTTCTTACTTGAAATATTTAGAAGCTTCCTCAAGGTCTCAAATCTTGCTTTTTGAAGTGGCTTGGTGAAGAAATCTGCAAGGTTATCTTCGGTCTTGATATATTCCAAGCTTACTTCTCCATTTTCTTCAAACTCCCTCAAAGAGTGATACTTCACCGGTATGTGTTTTGTCCTTCCATGTTGAACGGGGTTCTTGGCTATTGATATGGCTGAAGTGTTGTCACATTTGATGATGGTTGAACCCTCTTGAGGATAACCAAGGTCCTCCAATAATTTCCTAAGCCAAATGCATTGATTTGCACATGAAGAGCAAGCAATGTACTCGGCTTCGGCGGTGCTTTGAGCGGTTGTTGCTTGCTTCTTTGCATTCCATGAGAATGGTCCACTACCAAGTGAGAAAAGATACCCCGAAGTGCTCTTCATATCATCCAAGCATCCAGCCCAACCACTATCTGAGTAGGCCATTAATCTCATCACATCTTGCCTATCATATCAAACTCCAAAGTCTTGTGTTCCTTTTAAGTATCTAAGAATTCTTTTGGCACCTACAAAATGATTTTGGGATGGTTCTTGCATATATCTAGACAAAACACATGTGGCATGCATAATATCCGGTCTTGATGAACATACATAGAGCAAACTTCCTATCATGCTTCTATATAGGGTCGGGTTTACCTTTGGTGTGCCATCCTCCTTCTTGTATTTGTCTCCTTGGCTCATTGGTGTTGACATTGGCTTGCATTCATCAAGGTTGAACTTTTTCAAAAGATCATTGATGTATTTCTCTTGAGATATGAAGATACCCCTAGAGCATTGCATCACTTCCACTCCAAGGAAGTAATTCATTTCACTAAGGCTTGACATGTCAAACTTCTTTTCAAGTTCAATTTTCAGAACTTCCACATTCTTTTCATTTTCACCCATGACCAACAAATCATCCACATAGAGTGAGATAACAACCATGCCTTCTTCATTCCTTATCCATAGTGTTGGCTCATTTGAACTCCTCCTAAAGCTTTAGTAGATCAAGTAACCATCAATCTTGCCATACCAAGCCCTAGGTGCTTGCTTTAACCCGTAAAGTGCCTTATCCATAGTGTTGGCTCATTTGAACTCCTCCTAAAGCTTTAGTAGATCAAGTAACCATCAATCTTGCCATTCAAGAAAGCTGACTTTACATCAAGGTGGTACACCTTCCATGACATTGAGGCCGAGATGGATAGGATGAGCCTTATGGTCTCCATTCTTGCAACCGGTGCAAACGTCTCTCCATAATCTACACCCGCTTGTTGTGCATAGCCATTTGCCACAAGCCTTGCCTTGTGCTTGCATATTGTTCCATCCGGGTTGAACTTGGTCCTAAAGATCCACTTTACACCAATTGGTTTATTGTTTTTAGGTTTAGAAACCAAAGACCAAGTTTCATTCTTTTCTATCATATCCATTTCGGTTTGCATGGCCTCCATCCACTCTTTCTTTTGCATAGCTTGTTGAACATTGGTAGGATCTCTCAAGGCAACATTGTACCTTTCATATATTTCGAACAATGGCCTTTCTCCTCTAACACCATCTCCAATCTCCAATTCGGCTCCAATGGTCTCAAGTGCATCCTCCTCATCATCTTCATTTTCTTCATTGTCATTGTCATTGGTTTCTTCTTCTTCATCATCCAACCGAGCATTATCTTCATGGACAAGAAGCTCCTCCTTTGTCCAATCCCAAACAGCATCTTCATCAATCCTCACATCCCTTGTTACCACAAGTTTCTTGGTTTCTAAGTTAAAAACCCTAAAACCTTTGGTAACCTCACTAAAGCCGACCAAGATGCCCACATTTACCCTTTTGTCAAGCTTGTCTCTCATGTGTGGATGAACATGGAGAAAACAAACACTTCCAAAGATTTTTATGTTGTCCAAGGATGGTTTTTCTCCATACCATATCTCATAGGGCGTCTTGGACTCATTGGCTTTGGTGTATGCTCGGTTTTGGATGTAGCTAGCCGTGTATATGGCTTCGGCCCAAAACTTCTTTGGCATGTTCTTCTCATGTATCATGCACCTTGCCATCTCCATCAAGGTCCTATTTTTCCTCTCACAAACACCATATTGTTGTGGTGTGTATGGTGTTGTGAATTGATGCACCATTCCATTTTCTTTGCAAAAGTCCTCCATAGCCAAGCTTGTATATTCTCAACCATTGTCAGTTCTTATGCACTTCATCTTTGCATTGCTTTGGGTTTCCACCATCTTCTTGAATTCCATGAACTTCTCAATCACTTATGACTTGGTTGTTAGAAAATATACCCAACACATCCTTGAGTAGTCATCAATGAAGGTTAGGACTTACAACCTCCAATTGATGACAAACTCATCGGTCCACACATATCCGAATGGACTAGCTCAAGCTTCTCCTTAGCTCTCCGTGAACTGGCTTTAGGGAATGGAAGACGTGTGGATTTCCCTAGTTGGCATACATCACATAGGCTTCTCATCTCCTCAATCTTTGGCATGTCCTTCACAATGGCATTGGTGTTTTTCATGGCACCATAGCTAGAATGCCCAAGCCTTTTATGTCAAAGTTGAGAAATGGACTCCACTTTGGTTTTTAAGCTTGTTCATTCTTGATTAGGTCCAATATATAGCTTTTGTCCTTCAATGGTACCTTAAACAACTCATTACCACAAGCATCATATATAATACATCCATCTTTTGCAAAGTTTAAAGAAAAGCCTCTTTCTACCAATTGTGCTACACTAAGCAAGTTTTCACACAAACTAGGAACATATAGCACATCTTTTATAATTTTGGTACCTTCCTTGGTGTTCAAGCACACATTTCCTTTGCCTCCTACTTCCATGAACCGGCCATCACCAATCTTCACTTTGGTTTTGTAGTTTCGGTCAAGCTCCATAAAACCATCCTTTTGGAAACTCATGTGGTGTGAGCAACCACTATCCACAAGCCAATTGAGACCACTACTTGTGGCCTTAAGGCATGTGGCCACAAATAGGTTCTCGGCTTCTTCATTAACCACATTGGCTTGTTGTCTCCTTTTCTTGCATACTTTGGCAATGTGGCCTTTTCCTCCACATCTTTCACAATATGCATCAGGCCTCCAAAAACACTTGGAAGGTGGATGTCCAAGCTTCTTGCAATGAGGGCAAGGTGGATGCCCTCCTCAGTTTTGATGGATTTGTTGTTGTTGTTGTTGATTCCATCCACTTTTGTTGTTGGTTGTAAAACCGGTTTGGTTGGTGTTGTTGCTTTTCCTTCCATTATTCTTCTTTTTGTTGTCGTGGCCACCATAGAATGCACTCTCTATGGTCTCCTCCTTTCTAATGGCTCTCCTTTGTTCGGTTGCTTGAAGGGCATTTAGGAGCTCACTCAAGGTTATTTCAGTAAGATTTCTAGATTCTTCAAGGGAGGAAATCTTAGCTTCAAACCTTTCGGGTAAGCTCACCAATACTTTCTCTACAACCCTTTGATCGGTCAATTGCTCACCAAGGACCCGAATTTGATTTACCACTTTGGGCATCCTTTCTGTGAAATCCTTGACAAGCTCATTCTCCTTCATCTTCAAAGTCTCAAACTCTCTTCTTAGGTTTAAAACTTGCATTTGCCGAGTTATAGTATTTCCATGGAACTCCTCTTAAAGCTTTATCCAAACCTCTCTAGCACTTGTGCATGACATTATCCTTGTAAAAATGGAATCACTCATGGAGGAGTGCAACATAGTGAGGGCCTTGAACCCCTTGGCAACTTCGGCCTCATGTGCATTTCTTTGTGCTTGGGTTGCATTAGCTCTCAACTCTTCCACTACATAACCTTCTTCTATGACTTCCCATAAACCAAAAACTTGAAGGTAGGCTTTCATTTTTATACTCCAAATGGAATAGTTTTGGCCTTCAAACATAGGTGGTGTTAGGGTTGCAAAGGATTGTGAGGCCATTTGACAAAATGGTTTTTTAAAAGTTTTGAAAAATGGACACAAGAACAAGCTCTCGGGTGGTGGTGTTTTGGTGAGTTTTAACTAGCCTTTTTGGGAGGTTTTGGTTTTCGGTTGTAAGACTTTAGGTGGGGGATCCTCTCACAAATAAAATGGTCTAGGTTGAAAGCTCACAAGGTCCTAAGAAATTACACTATGCTCTGATACCATGATGGAATTTGATGTAGGTTTATGTTGTTGTACCCTAGAGCACAATCATTCAAGGTGTTAGTCAAGAATGATTGTTGTTGGTTCTTGGTTCTTGATTTTGTTTTTTTTTTTGGGGTTTGTTAAGGTTTTGTTTTTGGTTTTAATGGAGGTTTGGAGTTCTTTTGAAGGTTGTTAGCTTTTGGGAAGAAGAAGAAAACAAATGCAGTAGTTGAGAGAGGGAGAAGAGAGCTGAAATTGTTGTTTTTTTCAAAATATGTTATTTTTTTTTTGAATATTACTTCAACGTTTTTCATTACAATTTTCATACTTTTAAATGCATAAAAAAAGCAATAAGACATGCTTCCATATTGAGCAATAAATACAAAAACATTAAAAGTAACCAACCAAGCCAAACTACCTCAACTAACTCTAATAAATGTGCTGGGCATGCAAGAAACCTTCTTTAATGGGCAGTTCAGCTTGTCTAAGGCATTTGAATTTGAAAACTAGCTTTATTTGACTTGAAAATTGGAGGGAAGCCAAAAACTAGATAAAACAAAGTCCATTTACCCATTCAAAAATAATCAAACCCGAGGTAGTTTTGTCCAATTTTCTGGGTAACAAAACTGCACAAGGGTCAGATTGTTTAGGGCTTAACTCAGCCTTCCCAGCTCCAAAATTGGGCCATTCTTTTTTGCTGCTTCCTCTGCATTTCTAGCTTATTATATCCAAAATTCAGATCCAAATCCCAAACCTTCTTTAAACGGCATCTAAGGAAGTAGACTTATGTTGCTGGAAATACAATTCCAGCAACTAGACAAAAAGGCCCTAAGCTTTAGTTAATGAGCTTAGGGCATTACAAAAGGATATTGTTCTTAAATATTACAAGATAAAATAAAATGCATAAACATAAATAATGTTCGATCTTTGATATTGCAAAACAAAGAGTGCAAGTGTAACCGAACTACCTTGCACATTGTGGTAAGATCACCACATTTCAACACTATGTGATGTGAAATCTTTGATTTTTTCTCTTTCTCTATCCTATCCTGTAGGTACAGCGTTTGAATCAATAGAGAACCTTTTTGATGTGATTCCGCCCGAGGCCGCTCAACCGATAACCCGCTGGGGTGCTGACTCGACACGGATGAAGACTAGGCCAATCACAAGAGCTCAAATTAAGAGATTTAAGGGCAACCTGGGAGTATTTATACAGAGGGTAATCAATCTCAACAGAGCTTTCCCATACTTAAAGATACAAAGCCTATTCGAAGCATCCAAGTGGTGGAAGCTGATACGGACCCGGGTGACGGTTTTGGTACATTTTTGGAGTCCGGGAAGTATTAAATGGTTCCAATGCTTTATGGGTTCAATACATATGCCTAAGAGGTCATGGAATCAAGTTAAAGCAGCCTCAAATGCATTCAAAAAGGGCTTGTACGGACAGCATCAAGAATTTGGCCGAATTTGCTGTATTGCTTGCTGGCTTTACTGTATTTTACTGTTTTAGCCTTTTCTTATTTTTCCAAGCATGGGCAACGTGTGGGACTTCATATTCAGCTTATTTGCATCCTACAAAGTATATAGAAGCTGATTTGAAGCTCAAAGAGGTCAAAGATTGATCAAAGTCAACTTGATCAAAAAAGCTAGTATTTTAGTTTCCTAATTTTATTCTACTTTTTGTTTTAGGAAACTACCAATATTTTTAGTTTCTATTTATTTAGTTTCTGGACAAATAAGATTAGAAAATTTATTATTTTATTATTTTCATTGTAAATTAATTAATTCCTAATTCAAAATAAAGGAATTAATTAATCCAAATTAGATTAGGAAAAGGAAAGTTTCGGCCAAAGTAGACTTCTTCATTGTGTGGCCGGTTTTTCCTAGGGTTTTTAGGGTTTATTTTGTTTCTTTCAAAGCCTATTTAAAGGCTTATTTTTCATTAATAATAAAACTTTAAACTTTGATTTGATTAAAAAAATACTTGTGAGATTAATTATCTCTTTGTTCTTTGAGAACACCTAAAACACCATTAGAGAATTGGTTGTTTTAGCTTGACTTATCAATAGGTTTTCCATCCCCTATTGTGGCGTCTACATTATACCAAGGTTTCTAACCACAGGTTGGTTAGGGGTTGAGGTCAATTCCATTAGAACTTGAACTTAATTAAGATCCGGGCTAATATAATACGGGTTTAGGAGCAGGTCGTCCTAGGTTCGTATCATTTGGTATCAGAGCTAAATTTTGTTCAGGTTTGATCTATCTTTATTTGCTTTATTTGTTTTTGTGTTATTCTGCAATTTTAACATTAGGTTAAGGTTGCATCCATCCTATACACGTTCAGCATCTTAAAAAAAAAAAAAAAAAATTCATTCCTAGTTGAATTAGGATTTCCTAGTTTTATCGTATTTTTGTTTCCTAGTTTGTTGGTTGTCTTTTATCATTGTTCTTGTTAATTTGGTTTTTGTTGATTTTTCTTTGCTGTTTTCATCTTAAATATTTGCATTCATATATTCAAAAAAAAAAAAAGGAAAACAAGAAAAAAAAAAAAAAGAAGTTTGCGGCAACATTTAAAAAAAAAAAAAAAAACTGCACATTTTGTTTATTTGGAGGTCACGGGTTTGGTGTTTGTTTTGGAGTTGGAATTGCAATTTTGGTAATTATTCTTGCTACTGCAGTTGTTTATGTTCTGTGAGTGAAAAAAAAAAAAAAAAAAAAAAGAGGTAAAGTCGAATAAAAAAAAAAAATTTCAGTTTGTTGGAGTTTGATTTGTTTGCTGGAAATTTGTTGGAGGTGCTGGTTTTTGATTATTTATTCAATATTTGAGTTGCTGGGAAATTATTCTTGCTGCTGGATATTTGGATTTTGGGTGTTTAAATTTTTTGGATTAAAATTAGTTAAAGGAATTGATACAAAACTTGAATTACAAGAACAACAACCAACACTTTTCTATATTTTTGTTCTCTTTGATTCTTGTTCGTATTTGACTTTCTTTTTCTGGAATTTTATTCTTGAACTCATAATCTACTACCATCTGGTGCAGTTTTCAAAAATTCCAATGTTTTCCCATTATTTTGTGTTTTCTTGTCTAGAAAGCCGAAAAATTAGGATTTGTTGGATTCTTTCGGTATTGCCTACTTTTTGCTACTGTCTTGTTGATAAGTTTAATTAAAACATACTAGTGATCTAATTGCTGTTTTGTGGGTGTTTTAATTAGAACTTTGAGATAATTCATTGAGTGGAAAAGGGCAAGAGTGTGTGAGCTTAAAAGAGGGTAAAAGCCGAAACTAGTGTGCAAACACGAGTGTCGAGACCTTGTTTGAGTGAAACACGTGAGGGAGTGAATATTGTGAGGATTTATTTTATTTTTTGTAGTATTTTACTAACATGGCAGATTCTAGAATAAGAAGAGGGGATCCACCCTTGAGGATCAATGAGGAAGAGTCCGTAGCGTTTCATGGCGATGACCGAGCTACCGGAAGTGGAGACCAAGTGGACTTGAGAACTATTTTGGAATCAATACAGCGGATGAGTGCTCAATTTGAGCATGTAAATCAAAGAGTGGGGAGATTAGAAGCCTCACAAGGAAGGCCGAATACAAGAAATAGGCAAGAATTCCATGGAGGACGAGGAGGTCGCGAGAGGCCGAGAGAGGAATTTGATGAGGAGCCATTGGACGGTGACTTTGAGGAAGGTATGGACGAAACCTTTGCTGTCCAAGATAGAGCTGGCCGTGGGAGATATAGGAGGGAGGATACAGATGAAGATTTGGGAAATATCAAGGTTAATATCCCACCTTTTATAGGTAAAAGTGATCCTGAAGCTTATTTGGAGTGGGAAGAGAAAATGGAGATGATTTTTGACTGCCACAACTACTCGGAAGGTAAGAAGGTGAAGATGGCAGCAATGGAATTTGGCCATTGTTTCTCGAGAAGATATGGGAAACATGCTCAATATCATTTG